>NC_035445.2:12682418-13321793 GCF_002127325.2 Helianthus annuus
TCACAATGTTGTGGTAAGTCAGAGGTTGCCCCTCATTTGCTGGAAGAGGCAAGGGCCATTTGGTCTTTCGAAACTTGAAGAGCCAATCAGCATTTAATGTGGGTTCTGCTGTACTGGGGACTCCTTACGGACCGTATGGCTTATGGTCCGTAAGCCCCTAGTTTGGCAGAATTGCAATTTTGGTCCCTGCAGCACCAAAACTTGGTATTTGATGCGTTTTTGGCACGTTTAAGCCCCGTTAACCTCATTTCAAAGATCTAAAATGATGTTAAAGTATAGGGAACTGAAAATGTGCTCAAAAATATGTCGGATGTCGGTTCGTTTGGCCGTACGGTCGCGATGTTCGGTTAATTACGACGGAATGCGCATAAGCGCGAAAGACGATCCAAATTGCGCGACGAATGGATTTTTCTCATGCCATACACTAAGGCATAATATAAGGATGCTTACATAAATTTTTGGATGTCCGGATGTATTCAGAACTTAAGATATGCGCGAAAGTGCAAACTTGTGCACTTTTTGACATTTTTAGCCCCTGAATGATCCAAAAGTTTGTTTTAGCATACCAAACCCCTCAAAGCCTATTTCTAAGCTATCTAAAGGATATTTATGGTATGTTTAACTTATGGACATGTTTCGGAATGTTCGTTACAGTTTGAATTGGCATACTTTCGCAGTTTGTCAATTTTAGTCCCTGTAAGCGAATTAACTTGTTTTTGCCATACCAAAGCCTTCAAAACTTATTTCTAAGTTATGTAAAGGTTATTTAAGGTATGTTGAGCATATGTTGATGTTCCGGAGTATTTGTCGCATTAAACTGAGTACGTTTAAGCACCAGTTAGCGTATAACCCTCCAGAAAGCAATGTAGAGTTTGATATTGAACAAAAGTCAAAACATGAAAAATGTAAGACACAACCAAACATACATTGGGATAAAATAACATTGTTTTATTGATAACTGAATTGTTCACAATGATTATAAGCACAAATGTTACATGTTGTACAAATTCAAGTTCTTGAGAAAAGTCATTATGGAGTGGGTTTCAAAGACTAGAGATAAAGAATTAGAAGAAATTAATTCTGTGAAGAAGGAGATCGAGCATCTAGAGAGTGTGTTGGATGAAAGAAATTTGTATGAGGATGAGCAATGGATTTGGGAGGAATCAAGAAAGAGACTCGCAGAATTGGAGAGCTTTAACAATATGGATCTAAAGCAAATGGCGAGAGGTAAGTGGGCCAAGTTGGGTGACGAGAATTCCAGGTTTTTCCACAGTGTCATTAATAAAAGGAAGGTCGCAAATCATATACCCGGGTTGACGATAAATGGGGAGAGGACGGCACGTCCAAACTTGGTCAAAAAGGAGGTGTTTGGCTATTTTAGAAGCAGGTTCATGGGGGCAATGTTGTGTCGTCCAAATCTTAGATGTCAAGGATTGAGGGCAATATCTACACAGGAAGGTCTTGATTTAACTGCTCCGTTTTCGGCCAAAGAGATCAAAGAAGCGATATTCGAGTGTGGCGATGACAAGGCGCCGGGTCCTGACGGATTCAATTTTCGGTTCGTAAAATTCTTTTGGGATTTATTTGAAGTTGATTTTCTTAATGTTTCTCGGCACTTTCATGAAGTTGGAATTTTTGGAAGGGTGTGTTCTTCATTCATAACATTGGTCCCAAAAGTCATCGACCCTATTGTATTAAGCAATTATAGACCAACCAATTTGATTGGGATTATTAGTAAATCGGTATCTAAGGTGTTAGCTAATAGACTCAAGAAGGTTATTGATATGTGTAAAATGCAACATATAAATTACATCAAATGAGGCATAAAACTAACCCTTTTTAGTACTAATGTTGGAAAAAGTGTGTTTTTGTACTCCTTTTTTATTTTTAGGACCAAAGGGGCTTAAATGAACAAAAGGAACAAATATGCAGCAAAATCTAACATTAATATAAGAAAAGGAATAAACGTGGCATGCCCGACCCCTCGACAGCATCATCCCAAGCAAAAAAAAAACGAAAGGCTGACCACGGCCCTGTGCCCAGCGGACACAGGGGCGTGGCCCGGTGCCTGCAAAAAAGACAAAGCTATAGAAGCTTTTATTCCTAGCACGGGGGCGTGGCCAGCTCAACACGGGCCGTGGTCAACGCTAAGATTCGCAGAATCTTGCAAATCTTGATAGTACAGATACGCTTCTACACACGAGGCTGTGCCCCGCGAACACGGGGACGTGTGGAGCTTATGCAGACAAATTGTAATTAATGAAGAAAGAGAAAGAGGATGGCCACAGGGCCGTGTCCAGGCTTCTGTGCAGGCTATAAATAGGGGTGCTTGGTTCAATTCAAAGGCATCCCTTGGCAAACCACATCTCACACACTTCACCACCACTCCACCACCGCTACAACACCCACATCCACCACCATCATCCATCATCCACCTTAGAGTGTGTGTAGTAGTCTCGGGATCCAAGATTGATAGTAAGAGTTCTTGACAATCAAAGCCCATGTTTGCCTAAGTCTCTTACATCACTTGGTGAAGACAAACGTTTAATGTAATACTTCTGATTTTAATCATTTCGCACTTTTTGTTTGCTTTTATATTAATGACTTTAATAACTAGTTTCTTATGTTGAAAGTGAAACTTCCTTATCATTTGTCTGTGGTGTCTTGCCGTTTTTTTACTGTCTATATAAAATAAAAGATTTTCACCATTCATATCTCTACGGTCTATATAGAGATATGTTGGCTACCTGGTCGGGGGTTAAGGGAATGGTTTGGTAAGTTTCTTGCCTTGTTCAGTGTATAGATCCTGAAAGAACCTGTGTCAAGCTTACTAGGACCTCCTTCAATACCCACTGGTATTGGATGGCGGGGGTGCGAATGGCTTGATCCCCTCATATGTAAACTACTATTAATACATTAACCCGGCTACTTGGAATTGTATCCTTGCTGAATCAAACCACTTAGTCGAGGGTAACGTCACCTTCAAAAGAGGGGCCTACCACATTAGGCATTAATAACTTAATTAATTATCTTTCAATATTCCGACCCTTTGGGATTGTATCCTTGCTGACTCAAACCACTGGGTTGAGGGTAAGTCACCTTCAAAAGAGGGGCTTACTACTATAACTAAGATAATCTCTTAAAAAGAGTAAAAGTGCGGAAATCATCAAAGGTTACATTAAAGGCGAGTCGGATCCAAGTGATTCATCTTGTCTATCTGTTTTATTTTATTTTTATTTTTCAGCATTTTTAGTTTTTATTTTCATGTTTAAAACCTTTTCTAAAACTTTTGATTTGATTAGACGTTGAGGATAAACCGGTACTAAAAGCTCTTGTGTCCTTGGACGACCTCGGTATCTTACCAACGCTATACTACGCTCATGATGGGTGCACTTGCCCATATGTGTGTTTAGTGTTAGTAGAATATCGTGTTTTATAAATCTAAAACTTGACTAAAATGTTAAAAAAGGCTTAAAATATCAATAAAAATATAACACACTCGACATGCATCAAGTTTTTGGCGCCGTTGCCGGGGACGCAAGGATTTTAAGAAAGTTAGGAATCAACGGCCTAATCGTTTTTCTTATTTTTCTGTTTTCTTTTTAGGATTTTTTCCAAATTTTTCAGCTTCTGCAGAACTGCAGCACGGGGCCGTACCCACTGAACACGCCCCCGTGTCCAATATTTGGTACTGGCAATCCTGTTTTAAGTCAGACAGTAGCTGAACACGGGGTCTTGCCCACTAAACATGCCCCCGTGCCCAAGCTTTAGATACTGAAAACAGAACCGTAAGATCCCGACGGTTGGTAATTTCTGACACAGACATGAGTGATACTGATAATTTTTACTTTCGCTCCTCTTATGGTACGTGGTGTCAATTATGTGGCGGATCTCATGAAGATTAAAAATGTTATTTTTTAAATTACATTCCCCACTATATAGACCAATCGTTTTCCTGTAGCCTTAAGATGGGCGAAAGTAAAAACTATCCCTATCTCTCCCTCGAATGCTCTCAATCATCCCTTCTAGATGAAATGATTCTCGAAAATTATTTCAAATGGAAGAACTAATTCTCCAATTGATAAAAGAACTTGAGATGGAAATAACTAATTCATCTCAAGATGACGATCAAGGAGAATTATTGAGATCGCATTCGGATTATAACAACATCGTTGCTCCCGAAATCACCTCTAACTCTTGTGAGGACTTGAGCGATAGTCGTCCCTGTGTCGATTGTGCCATGAAGGACTCCCCATCGGTTTCCGCCGATGCATACATAGACCTGAGTGATTCGACATATACCTTCTTTAACGAGAGCCCGGATAAGGGAAATAAAGGTTGGTCTTGCCCACCGGTATTTAGCTTAGGAATCACCCTTTTTGATAACCTCTTGCGTTCTTGTCTAAAACTAGGGAAACTTAGGTATCTCAGGCGCTTCGGTGTTGTTCCGGCCAGTAAGGAACCACCCATGTCCAGGTCAACACGCCCCCGCGTCCACCTGAAGATTCCCGTCTGACTTTAGGTCAGAATACGGACAAAAAGTGTCAGAATCTTGTCTGCACACAGGGCCGTGTCCAGCGTGCTGTCGTTTTCTATAAATGCAGCAAGATTCCTACACTCTTGGACCCATTCCAAAGACAAAGATCTGGTGGGATCTTCACATATACCCTATAAGGTATATTCTAAAGAAGGTTCTCAACAAGTATCTTGTCTTTTCTACTTTTGTCCATTGCCTCCTACTTCATTTTCTCCTCACAACCTCCATTAAAGCTTGAAATCTCCATGTTTTCAAGCTTTATTGTGATATTTGTTAGGTTTTTATGCAAGGAATCTTGTAAAAAATAAGTTTTACAACACTGTTTTAAGTTATTTCTGCTTAGAAATGCTTCAAAAGTCAGAAAAATAATTTAAAACTCCAAGATTTCCCGTCTTAAAAACCTGAAGAAAGAGAAAGAGGATTGATGTGTGCGAGGTGTTATATATTTTTGTTATATATTTTAAGCCCTTTTTACACTTTTTAGCCAAGTTTTAAATTTATAAAACACGATATTTACTAACACTAAACACACATATGGGCAAGTGCACCCATCATGGACGTAGTATAGTGTTGGTAAGATACCGAGGTCGTCCAAGGACACAAGAGCTTTTAGTACCGGTTTATCCTCAACGTCTAATCAAATCAAAATGTTAGAAAAGATTTTTAAACTAAGAAAATAAAACTAACTAAATGCTGAAAAAATAAAATAAAAATAAAAACAGATAGACAAGATGAATCACTTGGATCCGACTCGTGTATTAGTATAACCTTTAATTATTTTCGCACTTTTGCACTTGTTTAAGAGAATATCTTAGTTATTATAGTAGGCCCCTCTTTTGAAGGCGACGTTACCCTCAACCCAGTAGTTTGAGTCAGCAAGGATACAATCCTAAAGGGTCGGATTATTGAAAGATAATGAATTAAGTTATTAATGCAAATTATTGTAGGCCCCTCTTTTGGAGGTGACGTTACCCTCGACTAAGTAGTCTGAGTCAGCAGGGATACAGTCCTAAATAGTCGGGTTATAGTATTAATAGTAGTTAACTTATGAGGGGGTCAAAGAGTTTGGATCCCCGCCATCCAATACCTTTGGGTATTGAAGGAGATCCTACTAAATTTGACCCAGGTCCCTTGCAGGACCTCTAAACGCTGAACAAGGGCAAGACCCTTACCAAACCGTTCCCTTAACCCCCGACCAGGTAGTCAACATACCTCCATATAGACCGTGGAGAGATGAATGGTGAAAATCTTTTATTTTATATAGACAGTAAAATAATGCCAAGACACCACGGACAAACGATAAGGAAAAGTCACCTTCAACATAAGCAACTAGTTATTAAAGTCATTAATACAAAACCAAATAAAAAGTGCAAAAGATTAAAAATAAAAAGTATTATACTAAACACTTGTCTTCACCAAGTGATGTAAGAGACTTAGGCAAACATGGCCTTGATTGTCAAGAACTCTTACGATCAATCTTGGATCCCGAGACGACTCACACACTCTATGATGGACAATGGATGATGGTGGTGGATGATGGTGTTGTGATGGTGGTGGGTGGTGGATGAAGTGTGAGAGAGGTGGTGTGCTAAGGGATGAGTTGCAATGAAACCAAGCACTCCTATTTATAGGCTGAACAGAGGCCTGGGCACGGCCCCGTATCCGCAGGGCACGGCCCCGTGCCTGTCTGACACTATCTCTCCTCATTAATTGTAATTCGCAATTACAATTAATGCGCCTGCAGTACTTTGGGCACGCCCCCGTTGTAGGACCGGTTTTTTGACCGTTCGATTGCCTAACGAACGTTTCACGTGCGGAATCCGTGAACGAACGTGACCGAACACACGATAAAGTACTACTAATGTGATTCCATTGCTAAACTTGACGTGTACGGTACAAGAATCACAAATACAATACTTTCTCTCTCTACTTTCTCTCTCTAGAAAGTCTTCTCTCCAAGTCTTCTCCAAATCTTCTATCAAAATCTAACTAAACTAGTGACATAATCCCCTATTTATATGGTCAAGGCTATTTAATGAAAGTTCACACTAATTACAAGTTTGCCACCTTGCCATTTCTAACTAAATATGACATTATGCGCTTGATTCCTTCCGGCTTTTCACTACGACTCGGATTGACGAAGGCGATAGACAATAAATGCATCAACAATCTCCCCCTTGGATATTGCCGTAGTCAATCTCGTAGTGAAACTCGTAGCGACTTGACTTTCTCTCTCTCTAAAACTCGAACAAAGATGTAGTCGACAGACAACTGCACTAACACCCGTGGTGGTCAATAGAAGCTTCTACAGGTTTGTCTTTTCTGCTGCTTCTTGGGCACGGCCCCGTGCTCGCTGAGCACGGGGCGTGGTCAGTCTTCTGCCTTCTCTGTTTTGCTTGGGAGGATGCTGTCGAGGGGTCGGGCAATCCACTTTTGTTCCTTTTCTTGTATTTATGTTAGATTTAGCTGCCTTTTTGCTTCTTTTGTTAATTTGAGCTCATTTAATCCTGAAAATACAAAAGGAAGACAAAAACACACTTTTTCCAACATTAGTACTTAAAAAGGGTTAGTTTTATTCCTCATTTGATGTATTTATATGTTGCATTTTACACACATCAAATATCCCCACACTTGAACTTTTGCTTGTCCTCAAGCAAAACTCTTTAATATGTGGCTTACACTCCCAAATGGAATGGGTAGAAGAGAAGGTTTTGGCTTGTCATAGAGTGTCGTTCACCAAATTGTGGGTTTCACGCCTATTTTGGTGAATTCGTCCCATTTGTATAATGTGAGGGTTTACGGATTTGGAATAGTCAAGTAAAATGCATGAGGAAAAGTGTATGTCAAAAGAATACACAAACAAGTATAAACACATAAGAAAGCATATCAACAATGGTACATAAAGAATAAAGAATGAAATAATAAAACAAGTATTAACACATAGAGAAATATGTCAAGAATAACACATAAAGATTCAAACAATGAAACAAGTGTTAACACATAATAAAACAAGCACTAATGCGTACGAATAACATGTCAAATATTACACATGAGTAACATACATGTTTAAAAAAAAGCATAGATAAGTAACAAATAAGGTATCATGTAGTGGTTCAAACAAAGCATACGAATAAGGCTCTAAAACTATAGTCTAGGTGAAAGCATTCCTACTTTTCCTAATTCCCTATAGTTATGGCTCTAATACCAATCTGTCACACCCCAACCAATGGCGGAAACATCGGGATGAGACGAAGTGTGAAGATTGCTCGAGACATCATAACGCTAATAATTGTGACAAGTATTTAAATAATCGTTTCATTTCATTTCTAAAGAATCAAGTACAAGGTTTTGAAACAAAGTACAACAACATGAATAATAAAATGATACAATACAAATACAATTCTTTCTAAGTGTGTATCTAAGCATCCTACTAGATTCCATGCATCGTCAACATCCACCTGTAACATGTTAAAATAAAGTTCAATGCAAAAGCAAAGGCGAGTATACAAGTTTGATACGTACATAGCAAGAGATAAGTTTGAACAATTCCTCATAGCAAGCATGTGATTCAAGATGAACATTTAAATATGGTATGTGTCTAACATATTAAACCAAGGAAACGCAATATGCTCATGACATAACCGAAGATAAAGAGGCGGGTCGTTAATCCTATAGCGCTACATATGTCACGGTTTGGCTCGTACGAAGTTAATGATAAATTCGACACATAAGATAAATCCAAGTTTAAAGCATCAAGCCATCACGTATACAAGCATGTTATAGGAATGTTCATGTGTTTAAGCAAAATGTTCATGTGTAAGTTTGTTGATAGATAAACATGTTACACCCCAAAAGTGGTAAAAGTAAAAAGGGGAATACGAGTATACTCACAAAGTTTGCATAAGCTTTCCGATTATCCAATGTGACAAAGTTGACGAGGTTGGAAGGTTGAATGCGTAAGGGTTTAAGTTCAAGCATGTTTAGAGTCGAGATTCGGAATGAAAGTGACATGAAAATATTATATCAAAATATTCATCTTCCCACATAACACTTGTATGACACTTGGTAACCACAAGGGTTATAATGATTTTATGAGTTGAACACCCATAAGATTCATAACAAGGTTTAGGTCCTTAGATGATAACCTACTACTTTGACAAATGAATATGATTTCAACATCAAAGATTCGAGTGTACATAGATAGTATTTAGGTCGTATATTATACACATATTATTAAGTCCAAATGTTCAAGTATTCAAGTAAGAGGTAGAAGATTACATCTTCATTTAGGTACCTCAAGTTGGGTCATTGGTGTCATGGATGGGGTAGGAAGACAAGGCTTCCATTTAGGTACCCCTTTGATGTTCACCACTACACTTGATGTAAAAACAACCAAGGAGGGTCATGAACTAAGGTCACTACAAGTATGTAAAGTAAACTAACTAATAGAAATCATCAAATCACGTGAGGATTGTATGTTTGGGACAACCCAAGTTGTTCCATAATCACTCATGTATCAAAGGCTATGTTTGACATGATTTGTGGGTTAAAACCCTAGACAAAACACCAAGTTTATGAGGTTTAATCCTCTGATTTTAAATATCTCAACCTTGTTTTTAAGCTTAACCAACCATGGGATAAGTTGTAAGCATTAGGACATAGGCATGAGATGTGTTAGACACAAGTTGCATAGGTTTAAACAAGTTTTTGATGAACATAAAAACAAACAGAAAGTTTATGGACTATTTCGGGGCATTTCCAGGTCTGATTTCTCCAAGGAGAAGTCTAGGAATCGAACCCCATGATTATCCAAGCAAGTAGGAAAAAGAATCAAGTGATTTCGTTAAGAAATGAGCAAGTTATGCTCACTTTTGTAAAGATGAATGAATCTGTCCGAATTTCTGAAGTTTGCAAGAACTTGAGAGTGTTTGAGAGAGATTTTGATGTTGTGAAAGTGTAAAAATGCTTGGAGAGGATGGGTATTTATAGGGGAATGAGTTAGGGTTGATTGGAGGAGGTTAGAGGTGGATTGGAGGCCATTGGAGGAGGAGAAAGCTTGGGATTTCGTGCATTACCGCGACCATTTCAAATCTGCTGCCCGCCAGACCCCCTTACGGACCGTAAGGGGAAGCTTTGCGGTCCGTAAAGCCTAGCCAGAAACACATTTGTTTTTGTTTTGTGTTTTCTTGATTTGTAACATGTTCCAAGGTTGTATGTTACGGGTTTTGGGACTTATTTAGGTATTTTAAGTTTATGTAACATGTTCTAAAAGTTGCATAAGTGTAGGTTGAGTACGTTTAAGTACCAAATCAACATGTGTGCATAGCATAAAGTATGTATGACACAAGTTTTATTTACGAAGCAAGTTCCGTATTTTACAACGATTACGATGAAAGAATGGTTATAAGAACACAAGGTTTCCAAAGATAGAATTTCACGCAAGGTTTCTTAATGTAGGAAGTTTGAAAACGCAGGGCGTTACATAAGGACCGGGAATGAATTGTCGTGGCAAGTTCTAGAGTCGTAAGAACCAAGCGGCTATTCACACAAGAAACGAAAAATGAGCATTTAGCGTAAAGATGTATATTTGTATGCTCAATAAAGGCTCAAAACTCACTTTTGTGGGAATGGGTTTTTATGTGATCAAGTATATATAATCGAATTTTAACTAGGCTTGTCATGTCGTTTCATAATTTTCTTATGTTGGTTCTTTTTATCTCGACGCTATCGGTTGTAAACTTGTAAAAATATAACCTTGTTAGTCTTAGAATTCCCAACTTAAACTTTAGACAAGTAAAAAAAATGAAAATTTTTGAAAAACATTTGGGGTGATTAGCGGTTCCAATAGAGTTTTGTGTAAGGCTTGTTATTAGGACTTGCAAAATTCAAGGTTTTAGCATCCCCCCACACTTAAATTACACATTGTCCTCAATGTGTCCCAAAAATAGATTTTTAGGTTGATTGAATGTGTAACATTGTATTAAAAGCAAAAATTTATGTTACTGGTAGTCTGGACACGGCCCCGTGTTCAGGTGCCAGTAACAATAATTAAAGAAAAGAAACAGAAGCCTGGACACAAGGGCGTGTTCGGTGAACACGGCCCGTGTCCAGTTACCTGAACTGGGCATTTATCTGCAGGGTGTTCAGCACGGGGCCGTGTTGGCTAGGCACGACCCGTGCTGAACTTACTGTAATGGAGAAATTGTTGTCGGGTGGCCTTGTTTTTGTGCATGGGCCATGTTTCTCGTTTCCCTTTTCATCCTTGACCACCATGAGTGTGTTTTATTCATCATTCAAGCTTTAAAACCATCATTCCATTAAAATCATAGAGAGATACATAGTTCTAAAATAATATTAAACTAGATAAGAAAACACGAGAAGCATTAAACCATGGAGTTCTAGCCTACAAGTTATTTTAATTAGCAAAATTTCCAAGAAGCTAGTAGTCTTGGTTAGATGTGGCCTTATAGAACTCCTGATTCCGGGTGTGGTTTCCTCACATGTCGGCGAGCCACTCCTCTACCTCCCTTGGGTGGAGAAAAGAGGGTTCGTTAGCGTTAGTTTGAGGAGTTGCGATTTCCACCGGGATCTCTTGTTGGTGTTCCACGGGAGGTTCCACCGGAATTTCGTCCCACCCGGTAGGGTTGTTAACTTCAAGCGCTAGGTTCCAATCCTCTTGAGGGAGGATCGGTTCCATCGGGGGTGTTACAAGAATATTTAACCTCTGGTGCAAGAGGTTAATTTCTTGGAAGCTATTCTCAAGTCCCACCGTAAGATAGTTGATACGGTCGATTAGGACCTCCTCTACTGACGTCATTTCGTCGAGAGCCTCCCTTAATGCTACGACATAGTGTACAAGTGTAGCTTCAATGGAGGGTCTCCTCCCTCTTCGACTGTTTGATGAATGCACGGAAGATGTCTCGCTGTTTTCACTCGACATTCTACGAAAAATAAACTGAAAATAGTTTATTTGCTGAAACAGTAATCTAGACACGGCCCCGTGCTCGTTGAGCACGGCCCCGTGTTCATCTTTCTGCAGAGTTTTGAAACAAGGAAACTTGAAGTTTTAAGTTATTTTCTAAACTTATGGGGTCTCCTTAAACATTAGTAACTTAAAACAATGTTATACAACTTATTTTTAACAAGTTTCCTTGAACAAAACTCAATAATCCCCTACCACAAAGCTTGAAATTTCAAACTTTAATGGAGGTTCTTGGAGAAAGATGAAAAAGAAGGAAATGGTTAAAAGAGGAAAGGACAAGATGGTTTGTTGGAACCTTCTTTTAGAACATACCTAGGATAGTTGAGAGAAGATTCCTTCAAATCTCTGTCCCAAGATGGTCCAAATGTGCAGAATTCTTGGCTGCATTTATAGAAAACGACAGCATCCTGGACACGGCCCAGTGTCCAATGGGCACGGCCCCGTGTGCAGATAGAATTCTGACATAGTTTGTCCGTATTCTGACGTAAAGGTCAGAAGGGAATCTTTTGGTGGGCACAGGGGCGTGTTGGCTGGACACGGCCCCGTGTCGAGAGGCTAATTATGAAGTTTGTCTAATTTTTTTAAGGAACTTAATTATATCGGGTGGTTCCTTACTGGTTGGAACAACCCCAAAGTGCCTAAGATACCTTAATTGTCCTAGACTAAGGCGAGAACGCAAGAGGTTGTCGGTGAGGGTAATTCCTATTTTTATTCTCGGTGGACAAGTCCAACCCTTTCCCGGGCTCTCGTTAAAGAAGGTATATGCCGAATCGCTCAGGTCTATGTATGCACCGAATGAAGTCGATGGAGAGTCCTTCACGGCACAATCGGCACAGGGATGACTATCGTCCAAGTCTTCGCTAAAACTGAAGGTATTTTTGGGAGCAACGAGGTTGTTGGAATGCGACCCCAACATTTCTTCATGGTCGTTGTCTTGGGATGGATTAATGAAATCCTTCCTAAGCTCTTTTAACCAATTTAAAATTAGATTTTCTAGTTGAAATAACTCGTCAAGGAGCATTTATCCCACAATATCTGGCTGGGCGCATTCGAGGGAGAGATAGTGATTATTTTTACTTTCGCCCCTCTTAAGGTTATAGGGAGACGGTGGGTCTATATAGTGGGGCTTATAATTTAGAAAGTAACATTCTAATTCTTTATGGTTGCCTCCACATAATTGACACCACGTACCATAAGAGTGCCGAAAGTAAAAAGAATTACCATCACTCATGTTCGTGTCAGAAATTACCTACCGTCGGGATCTAACGGTTCTGTTTTCAGTAACTGAATCTTGGGCACGGGGGCGTGTTGAGTGAGCACGGCCCCGTGTTTAGCTTACTGTCTGACTTAAAACAAGATTGCCAGTTCCAATGATTGAGCACGGGGGCGTGTTCAGCAGGCAAGGCCCGTGCTGAGCTCTGCAGAAGCTGAAAAACTAAGAAAATCCTAAAAATATTAAAAAGAAAATAAAAAAAATGATTAAGCCGTTGATTCCTAACTTTCTTAAAATCCTTGTGTCTCCGGCAACGGCGCCAAAAAACTTGATGTGTGCGAGGTGTTATATATTTTTGGTATATATTTTAAGCCCTTTTTACACTTTTTAGCCAAGTTTTAAATTTATAAAACACGATATTTACTAACACTAAACACACATATGGGCAAGTGCACCCATCGTGGACGTAGTACAGTGTTGGTAAGATACCGAGGTCGTCCAAGGACACAAGAGCTTTTAGTACCGGTTTATCCTCAACGTCTAATCAAATCAAAATGTTAGAAAAGATTTTTAAACTAAGAAAATAAAACTAACTAAATGCTGAAAAAATAAAATAAAAATAAAAACAGATAGACAAGATGAATCACTTGGATCCGACACTTGTATTAGTATAACCTTTGATTATTTTCGCACTTTTGCACTTGTTTAAGAGGTTATCTTAGTTATTGTAGTAGGCTCCTCTTTTGAAGGCGACGTTACCCTCAACCCAGTAGTTTGAGTCAGCAAGGATACAATCCTAAAGGGTCGGATTATTGAAAGATAATGAATTAAGTTATTAATGCAAATTATGGTAGGCCCCTCTTTTGGAGGTGACGTTACCCTCGACTAAGTAGTCTGAGTCAGCAGGGATACAGTCCTAAATAGCGGGTTATAGTATTAATAGTAGTTAACTTATGAGGGGGTCAAAGAGTTTGGATCCCCGCCATCCAATACCTTTGGGTATTGAAAGAGATCCTACTAAATTTGACCCAGGTCCCTTGCAGGACCTCTAAACGCTGAACAAGGGCAAGACCCTTACCAAACCGTTCCCTTAACCCCCGACAAGGTAGTCAACATACCTCCATATAGACCGTAGAGATATGAATGGTGAAAATCTTTTATTTTATATAGACAGTAAAATAATGCCAAGACACCACGGACAAACGATAAGGAAAAGTCACCTTCAACATAAGCAACTAGTTATTAAAGTCACTAATACAAAACCAAATAAAAAGTGCAAAAGATTAAAAATAAAAAGTATTATCCTAAACACTTGTCTTCACCAAGTGATGTAAGAGACTTAGGCAAACATGGCCTTGATTGTCAAGAACTCTTACGATCAATCTTAGATCCTGAGATGACTCACACACTCTATGATGGACAATGGATGATGGTGGTGGATGATGGTGCTGTGATGGTGGTGGGTGGTGGATGAAGTGTGAGAGAGGTGGTGTGCCAAGGGATGAGTTGCAATGAAACCAAGCACTCCTATTTATAGGCTGAACATAGGCCTGGGCACGGCCCCGTGTCCGCTGGGCACGGCCCCGTGTCCGCTGGGCACGGCCCCGTGCCTGTCTGACACTATCTCTCCTTATTAATTGTAATTCGCAATTACAATTAATGCGCCTGCAGCACTTTGGGCACGCCCCCGTGTTCACTGGGCACGCCCCCGTGGTGGGCAATAGAAGCTTCTACAGGTTTGTCTTTTCTGCTGCTTCTTGGGCACGGCCCCGTGCTCGCTGAGCACGGTGCGTGTTCAGTCTTCTGCCTTCTCTGTTTTGCTTGGGAGGATGCTGTCGAGGGGTCGGGCAATCCACTTTTGTTCCTTTTCTTGTATTTATGTTAGATTTAGCTGCCTTTTTGCTTCTTTTGTTAATTTGAGCTCATTTAATCCTGAAAATACAAAAGGAAGACAAAAACACAGTTTTTCCAATATTAGTACTTAAAAAGGGTTAGTTTTATGCCTCATTTGATGTAATTTATATGTCGCATTTTACACACATCAAGGATGGCCACGGGGCCGTGTCCGGGCTTCTATGCAGGCTATAAATAGGGGTGCTTGGTTCACTTCAAAGGCATCCCTTGGCAAACCACCTCTCTCCCACTTCACCACCACTCCACCACCACTACAACACCCACATCCACCACCATCATCCATCATCCACCTTAGAGTGTGTGTAGTAGTCTCGGGATCCAAGACTGATAGTAATAGTTCTTGACAATCAAAGGTCATGTTTGCCTAAGTTTCTTACATCACTTGGTGAAGACAAGCATTTAATGTAATACTTTTGATTTTTAATCTTTTCGCACTTTTTATTTGGTTTTGAATTAATGACTTTAATAACTAGTTTCTTATGTTGAAGGCAGTGTTGTAAATATCGTTAGGCGCTAGTCGAGCGGTGGGGTACCGACTAGCGATTAATCGGGATTAACAGGGATTAATCGGAATTAATCGTATTGAGATTTTTATATGTAATTTTTAGTTACATATATACACACACACTTTTATATGTAGTTTTTTTAAAGTAGACATGTTTTAACCCCTCATTGACCATTTTTTAAAGTATTTGCAAGGAATTTATAAGGTTTGGTCGAAATTTGGCCGGCGTTTGGCCAAAATTTGGCCAGAATAGGACCGCCATTGACCGCCTAGCGATAAATCGGCCAATAATCGGTTAACCTCCGATTAGTGATTAATCGGAGACTAGTCGGGATTTTTACAACCATGGTTGAAGGTGAAACTTCCTTATCATTTGCCTGTGGTGTCTTGCCGTTATTTTACTGTCTATATAAAATAAAAGATTTTCACCATTCATATCTCTACGGTCTATATAGAGATATATGTTGGCTACCTGGCCGGGGGTTAAGGGAATGGTTTGGTAAGGTTCTTGCCTTGTTCAGTGTATAGATCCTGCAAGAACCTGGGTCAAGCTTACTAGGACCTCCTTCAATACCAACTGGTATTGGATGGCGAGGGTGCGAATGGCTTGATCCCCTCATATGTAAACTACTATTAATACATTAACCCGGCTACTTGGGATTGTATCCCTACTGACTCAAACCACTTAGCCGAGGGTAACGTCACACCTTCAAAAGAGGGGCCTACCACATTACGCATTAATAACTTAATTAATTATCTTTCAATATTCCGACCCTTTGGGATTGTATCTTTTCTAACTCAAACCACCGGGTTGAGGGTAATGTCACCTTCAAAAGAGGGGCCTACTACTATAACTAAGATAATCTCTTAAAAAGTGCAAAAGTGCGGAAATCATCAAAGGTTACATTAAAGGCGAGTCGGATCCAAGTGATTCATCTTGTCTATCTGTTTTATTTTATTTTTATTTTTCAGCATTTTTAGTTTTTATTTTCATGTTTAAAACATTTTCTAAAACTTTTGATTTGATTAGACGTTAAGGATATTTTTATTAAAATATCAATAAAAATATAACACACTCGACACGCATAAGTTATAGGGGATATTGTCTCTGATACTCAATCGGCGTTTCTTAATGGTAGATTTATTTTTGATGGTCCTCTTTTGGCGAATGAGATTTTATCATGGGTAAAAAAGGGTGGTAAGGATATTTTCTTGTTTAAGATAGATTTTGAAAAGGCCTATGACAATATTCATTGGGATTTTCTAATATCTATTCTAAAATAAATGAATTTTCCGGAGATGTGGTGTAAGTGGATTCGTGGTGTTTTGGCTTCGGCTCGTGCTTCGGTGTTAGTTAACGGATCTCCAACCTTTGAATTCGATTGTCGTAAAAGAATAAGGCAAGGAGATCCTATTTCACCGTTCTTATTTTTATTTGTCATGGAGGCAATCTCGTGTATTATAAAGAAAGCGTGTGAAGTGGGGTACTTCGAAGGAATTCGGTTTTCGAATGAAGAGTCGATTCTTTCTCATCTTCTATATGCAGACCATGCTATGGTTATGGGGAGGTGGTCGGGTTTGAATTTTGTTAATCTGAAAAGAATGCCCCGAATCTTTTCTTATGTTCCGGGTTAAAAATCAATATTCATAAGTCGGTGTTGTACGGTGCTAGCGTGGGAAGTGATGAGCTTCAAGCTGAGGCACAATCGCTTGGGTGTAAAAAGGGAGATATCCCTTTTCTTTATTTGGGGATTAAGGTAGGGGCAAATACGAATAAGATCGCTAATTGGGATCTAGTGTTAGAAACGTTTCGAAGTAGGTTATCCAAATGGAAAGCTAATTCACTATCTATAGGGGGTCGTCTTCTTTTTGTTAAATCGGTTCTGGAAAGTCTCCATACATACTATTTTTCTCTATTTAAAGCGCCTTTGGGGATTATCAGAAAACTTGAGGCATTAATACGGAACTTTTTGTGGGGTGGATCGGTTGATGTTCGAAAGACTAGTTGGGTTTCATGGGATAGAGTAGCATGTCCGAAAAGAGATGGTGGGTTGGGAGTTACAAAATTGGAGGTGTCAAATAAAGCGCTTCTTTAAAATGGATTTGTTGATACAAGACTGAGCCGAAATCTTTGTGGTGGAAAACTATAGATGCCATACATGGGTTGGTGCGTAGATGGGAGATTGTACAGTTTAATAAGGCAATAACGGGGGTTTGGAAGAATCTTAGTTCCTTTGGTACTAAGGTTAGGGTGGAGGGAATTGGTTTGGATCGTATGTTGCTTGGCAAAGTCGGTAATGGTAGACAAATTCACTTTTGGCTTGATTATTGGTGTGGTGATGAGCCGTTAAAGTATACGTTCTCAAACTTGTTTAGGCTCGAAAAAGAAAAGATGTGTAAAGTGGCTGATCGATGCGTGAAGGTTGGTGAGGTTTATGTTTTGTAGTGGCACTGGAATAAATTGCCGGCCTCAGTAAATGAGATAAAGGAAAGGCAGGAGTGCGAGAAGCTTTTGGAAGGAAGCTTGCTTAACAGTCTTCAAGATACATGGAAATGGAGATATAATAATGAAGATACTTTCTCGGTTTCCTCGGCTAAAGAATGGTTAATGGGTAAATGTGATATTAGCGGAAGGTTTATTTTTAGATGGTGTAAATGGATTCCGAACAAGTGTAACATTTTTATGTGGCGAGCTGAAATTGATAGATTACTGACTAAGGTTGCGTTACAAAGGAGGAACATGATAGGAGAAAATTGTGTTTGTAGGTTGTGTGAGGATGGAGAGGAAACCTCGGAGCATTTGTTTACGGCTTGTGGTCTAGTGGCTTGGGGGTGGCATTTGATCTCCAAGTGGTGTGGTATCCCGAGTATTTTTGCATTTTCAGTTAAAGACCTATTAGAGATACATAAAAACAGTCCCGCAAGCCCTGTGAAGAAGATGATTTTACAAGGGATTATTATCATAACATGTTGGAGGATTTGGAATTGGAGAAATGAGACGATCTTTCAAAACAGATGAGCTAAGGTTGTAGAGATTGTGTCCGATGTCAAAGTTACTGATTTTTGTGGTATAGATACAGGCTTAAAAAGGATACTGTAGGATGGGATAAATGGTGTAATTTCGAGTTGATGCAAGTTGTTTTTGGGTTGCTATCTCCGCCTTGGAGGTAGTCGTCCTTGGTGTTTAATGAAAGTTTAACCTTCAAAAAAAAAAAGTTAGTTGTAGTCCATTAATTGTGGTTAGTTATTCCTAACTGAATTAGCTTAGAAGTTAGGCTCAGAATTATGTTAACCCCTATAAATAGAGATTTGAGCTTCATTTTGTAAGTGGTTGAGTATGCAGATAATACACTTACAAAAATAACACAAATTCTCTTCTCTGTTTTTAAAATGTCTGCCAATGACTTTCGGTTACTTGCGTGTGAAGTATTGTTCCATTAGTACACCATCAAGGAGAAGAAGCAAGCTTTTGATTAAACCAAGAAGTGAAAGTGTGAAACCATCATAGGTTACAAGCCTACTTAAGTATAGATATATGAGAGCAAATCAAAAGAACAAAATAGTAGGCTTATGTTTGCCATAAGATCCTTCATGCATCAAAGTATTCCTCAGGAAGGTAAAACTTCAATCCAATTTTCTGCAACCATAAAGATATTACTTAATCAAAATCCAAAAAAAAAAAATATTATACAATCATACCTCGAAGATGGAACATGATGGTGATGTATATTAATTACCTCTGCAAACTTCTTGTCAGCATCACTATGATCATCTTTTCTTCCAGCAGCATCACCAACATAAAATGACCTTTTTATAAGAAATGTCACAACCACTCGTTAATATGTGAGAAGAAAATTTATTCCATAACGGTATATGTGATCATACAGAGGGACCCAGTATTTTGGTATATGAAGTTATGAAAGGAAAGGACAATACTGGTCCATATCGATTGGAATTCCAGAGTTAAAATGTTGTTCCATGACGCGCCACATTCCAGGTTGTGGTTTGCGAAAAGGGTCCACCTCTTGACCTTTACTTACACCACAAGCAATAAAAACCTGTACAGAAATTTCTCAAGGGTTGATAATATCAAAGTAAAAAACTTATATACACGGTGAAAGTGTCGAAACAGATTGACAACCCACCTGAATTGGGACATTTACGAGCTTGATGAAAGCGTCTAGTCTTCCAATTTTAGAATCCACAGCTACTTGACGTTTGTTCTTCCAGCGCTCGATATTTGATTCATTGGTGAAGATAACCTGCTCAACAATGTTGGTAAGTTTACACACACGTAAGTACATAACGGGTTCTGACAGTCAATAAAAATAAAAAGATAATGAGAAAAGGAAGTTGGGAACCAGTTTGTAGCCATCATTATACAAGCTCTGCAACTTCTTTGGTATTGAAGCGTACATAAGAGACCACGCGTTTGCACCAACTCTGTAATTATAGAGAAATGTTGATTATACATAAACCAAATATGCACACCATAGAGTAGGTCTGTAAATGGTCCGAACGCTCATGAACTGTTCGTGAACTTGTTCGGCAGGAAGTTGGTTTATGTTCATTTACGTTTGTTCAGTTATGTTCATTTGTGTTGTATATTGCTATGTTGTCAAAAGCGCAAAAAGTGCGCGCCTAGGCGCGCCTGGTGGTAGCCTAGGCGCAAAAATGGGTTTTTTTTTGAAAAACGGTCCTGAGGCGCAAAAATGGGTTTTTTTTTTAAAAAAAACGGTCCTGAGGCGCAAAAAATGGTAGCCTAGGCGCAAAAATGGGTTTTTTTTTGAAAAACGGTCCTGAGGCGCAAAAAAACGTGCTGAGGGCCCGGGTTTTCGGAGCTGCATTCGTGTCCACAGGACGTGTGGGCACGCACGAGTTCAACCAAATTCAAAGCATAACATATTTTTTATATTTTTTTTTCTCTATGTGCGCTTTTCTTAAAAAAAGCCCACGCTTTTTTTGCGCCTTGCGCCTAGGCTCCGGGCGAGGCCGATGCGCCTCGCCTACGCCTTGCGTCTTTGACAACATAGGTATATTGTTTGTTAAATTATTTCGTTTAAGTTTGTTTATGTTTGTTTACGTTCGTGAACTGTTCGTTTAGGTATTAAACGAATAAACATAAACGAACACAGACATACCCATTTTCTTAATAGACGAACATGAACAAAAAAATGCGTTCAATTATATGTTCGTGTTCGGTTATAGTTAAATGAACGAACACGAACACGCCCTGTTCGTGTATGTTCGGTTCATTTGCAGGCTTACCATAGAGAAGGAAACTCAAAAACAGAGATCGCAAAGATATTATATACTTGCAAGTACCTTTGAACTGATGTTTTTGCAAGACATCCATCGAAATCAAAGGCAGCAATTTTTTTTGAATCGTGGAGGCCGTCATCCTACATATTATATGATTGATTAATGCCAAAGCATATCATGGTGTTGACTTATAAACGTTAAAAAGTCTCATATAAATATAAGTAAAGAACTCACCCGTTCAAGATATATGATAGTCTGGAATGCCTTCCATTTCGGTTGTAACGTCGCACCCTAATAAAAAGAAACAGTCATAGGTATTAAGTCAAAACCGCAAGTTTTCATGTATGGGTTGGATAAACACTTGTCAAATATGTTGACAAGAATTGTAATACTCACCGAATACTTTGTAGAAAATAATTTGGAAGATTTTATGCATTAAGAAAACACTTTGAATGACTTTCGATCTGTTTCCTATTAAGCTAGTTAAGATGACATTTAGAAAATAATAACTAAAAAAACTAGGATAAAAATAAAATTAAAAAAAACATGTTGAGTCGTGAAAATTGATTAAAACTCGTTGACTGGTGATCTTACCTTATAATCGTCCTTGACATTGCTAACTGCATAGGCTATCTCAGATCCAATGGCCTCGTCTGGTGAACCAGATATCTAAAAGTAGAAGGTTTAAAGCTACCATTACGATATATACGAGACTTTTTAAAAAGAATAAAATAGCTAGAAAGTCGGGTAAAGATTGTGGTCTGAATTAAGTGTATGCCTAAGATGATTTTTTGTTTTCAAGTTAAAAATAAACAAATTATTCTTGCTATACAACTTCCAAATGAATTTAAAGTGAATTTTGAAAGGTGTAAGAAGCTTGAAAATTTGAAGCTCAAAAACAGATGTGAGAAATTCAACAGTCAAAATACTTTATAGTTTATACTTATTCAATTGGTGATCTTTATACCTTTTCACTCTTCTGATCCGATTCCTGTAGCTCAGTTTCACCATCTTCATTCGACTGTCACCAGCCAGAACACGCCAATTATGTTATAGTCTATACTTATTCGATCTGTGTGTGAATGATTCGTGTGTGAACAATGTTGCCTTATCGTCTACAGCTCATGTTAAAAAAAAGTTATACCTTTGTGATTTTTTAGAAACGAAACTAGTGGGTTCCCACCGGCGCTCCGCAGCGGGTTCGAACGTAGATAAAAATAAACAAATTACGATGGGCCGGTCTACGTGAAGATAAAGAACCATGTCGCGACAGTATTCAAAAGTCACGGAAAATTTATCGGTTCAGTTCGTTAGGGTATTGCTCATTATAACCACAAAAGCGAATATATGTGACGGGTCCGAAATGTAATTCAAATAACCTACTTATGGAGGTAGATACGAGAAATTTTAAAAAACATTACGTTGAGAAAAAAACTAAAAAGAAACCGCAGAAAATAAGTAAAAGGAAAAAAAACTAAAAGTTGAGTGTCTAAATAGTAACTAATAAATTGTAAAGGTAAATAATGAAATTTAAAAAAAAAAACACCTTGTTAAAGTTGAGAGGCTAAACATGTCATTATTAAAGTTGAGGGGCTAAATATGTCATTACCAATCCTTTTGTTATCTTCTTCTGTAGCAAATTAATATAAAAAAAATGCTTAATGTTAAAAATTCTTTTGAAATAAGAGAAAAACCAATGTTTTATGGTTCATACAGAAAAAAAGAAAAAAGTCATTTTCACACTCAAATCTTCAAATGCAGAGTTTTTTTTTAAATTAATTTCAAAGAAAGCTCTGCATCGACTCTGTATTAAGCGACAATGTTCGATATCTCTAAAGCATATAATAGAGTAAACTCAAAGAAACTACCTAATGACGTGCAAATAATGCGTACAGTATAATTATATAAGTAGCTTGTAGTAAGCAGTACCTTCTTACAAGACTGATCCTGTTCAGCCACCAGTTTCTTCAACTTTTCTTGATCATCGCTCTGAACGACGAAAAAGAAGATACAACTCAAACATATGATCAAATTATGTACTGTATTTCCTAATTAAAACTTTAATAATTAATAGTTCACACTTCTGAACAGAAAAAAGAATAACAACAGCAACAATAAGTTCTAAAACTGAGAAAGTACCGACCTAATGATAAAAAAGTGATGAGTGTAAACAAATTGTTAGCTACAAAGATGAACAGAACCCATTGAGTTCACCTTCAAATCTGCAAACCCTTTGATTGATTCTGCTGAAACCAGGTCTGCATCTACAGGAAAGAAGCAGTCTAAGTGATGCCATTTGGTATTTTCAAAACCGCGTGAGTCCCAACTACTCAACCCCATTCTTAAGGATTTGGATTCGATCTTCTCAGAGCATTTCTTGCATGACGATCTTCCTGACTTTGCATACTCTGCAACAATCTTGATACAAGTAGAAGAAGACCATGCGAAAGTACAGTTATTCTACTGAAAAACTTATAGTTAAATAAAAATGATTGCTACAAGTAAACATCTATAGCATAACACAATACCTTTTCGTTTGTAACATTCTTTTTTTCTTGACCAATTTCCTCATTTTCATGAGTCTATAAACACAAAGCAGAATCACATGAATGTCATCAGTTTCATCAAGATTTAAAACACTGAAAAAAAAAACAATAAGACTTATACCACATGATCTACCATTCTACCTTTAGCTTCTTTGTATCCCTTTTGTCTGTCTCAGTCCCTACATCTCCTTCTCTCTGTCTCAACAATGACAGTTAACTTGTCAGAAAAGAAGTAAAAAATAATAGTGTAACATTGCAAAACATCATTAGTTACAGCATTGCCTATAACACGATTCACATGTTAATTACAGGCTTCTAAGTCATGTGAAAATCAATAAAGAAATATAAAGTACAGTTGAAAAGTGTCAATACAATCCTAAATGATGATGCTGTTTCAACAAATTGTTAGCAAGACATAGGGCATGCCCACGAGCAGGAAAACTTTGACATCGTGTTACCAACTTACCATATCCATCAAATCAAGACATAAAGCTTATGAACATGTAGATCAAAAAATAAACGATTTACTATCAAATGCTATGTTGTCAAAAGCGCTCTCAAGGCGTGCGCAGAAGCGCAGCTCTAGCATTGTGCCCTGAAAGATGTCCTTTCAGGTGAGCCAGAAGCAGATTCAGGCCAATTCTAGCCAATTTCCGGCTAAAAAATCATCAGAAACCCCTCCTAAAAGATGTCTAAACCCCCTAAAAATGGTATTTTATACTATGCGCTATGGGCTTTTGACAACATAAATCAAATAATTACAAATCTCTCGTGTTTGAAATAATGGTGAGCTAAATTCAGCATCCGCACACGTAAAAATGAAACCAGAAGGTTCTGCTTCTCAACACTGTTCTTCCCACATTCAAAAGTCACAAATGTTTTTCAAAGCTCATATGCATCTATGTGCAGTCACAGTACAACCAGCTTAAATAACCAAATACCTTTGTAGAAGACTGATCCCCTTCACTCGCCATCTGCTTCAACTTGTCCTGATCACTTTCCTGAACAGCAGAGCCAGAGGTAACAATAATCAGATCAAAACCATACAATACACAACATCCTTGTGCTTTTCGAATCACAGTAAAAACAAACACGAAAACTGGAATACTATTCCGTTTTATGAATCATAAAACTAGGTGTGTGAACGAGCCGAGCGCAACTCATTCAAATGTTCAATTTCTAAAGCTCAAAA
The DNA here is from genome assembly GCF_002127325.2 of Helianthus annuus. Lineage (NCBI taxonomy): Eukaryota > Viridiplantae > Streptophyta > Magnoliopsida > Asterales > Asteraceae > Helianthus > Helianthus annuus. The sequence continues at coordinate 12,706,570 of NC_035445.2, forward strand.
CTCAGCTAGTGAACAGTTTTGCAAGCTCGGGCACAGCTTTTTATCATTCATTTGTTAATGTTAATGTTGATTTATATACATTTATAATTACAACTTTTATTTGACATAATATATATTATTCAGTTGTTTTTATCATAATTTTAAATATAATGATTATTATTATACAAATATATCAGTAATCTATTTATATAAAAGGCTCGTTTACGCTCACGAGCCAACTGGATAACTGAAGCTCACAAGCTTGATTTTATGATCATCTAAGCTCAGCTCGATTTAAGCTTTTAGTGAGCCGATGTAGCTCACTAGCAGCTAGGATTGTAATCGAGCCGAGCAAGGCTCGAGCTTGAACCTAAACGACGGCTCATTTATTTTTTCAAGCTGAAAGGTCGAGCTCGGGCTCGGCTCGTAAAAACTTCATGCCAGCTCAATCGAGCTGACTCGTTTATTGTTATTAAGTTTTTCTACAACTATTAATAACATAAAAAATAAAAATTTTAAAAACTAACACACATTTCTAGAAGAATATATATGTATATACACATACAAAGCCGAGCCTTGAGCTGAGCATCCCTGGCTCAAGCTCGCCTCGACTATAAAACGAGTTGGCTCGGCTCGAAAACAAAATGAGATTTTTTGGAGCGAGCCGCAAGTTTTTTGTACTAGCTGACTCGTTTACACTCGTATATAAAACTAAATAGTGCATTGTATAAAGAATAACAAAACCCTAACCAAACAAAATCTAACTCAAAACCTACCGTGAGTTGATAAAACCCTTCGATATCGGTTTCAGAAACCGAAACCGAAACGGAATCCAAAGAAGAAAAGCAACCGAAGTGATGCCATTTGACGCTATCAAATCCCCTCGGGTCCCGAGTCTTCAACCCTAACCTCAGAGACTTGGAATCGATCTTCTCGGAGCATTTCTTGCATGACGATTTGCCTGATTTTGCGTACTCTGCGACGATCTTCGGTGAAGAAGACGATGACATTGCGTAGAAATTGAATCGTATGGACCTAGGGTTTTTATGGAAGAATATGATGCGATAATTAAAGGCTAAGAACATATAGTGGAGTTGAGAGTACAGTTCAGAGAATATAGGGTTTTGTGCCTGTGTTGATTAACGTTTTCCCGCCATTCTGGAGAAGTGTAGCCCTGTACAACAAGAATCATCGCAAAACGGGTAGGTAGGGTCGGGTGGGGTAACCAGTTAAAACGGGTTCGGATCTGAGGATCGGTTTTTTTCCAGGTCGAAATCCAGGGACGGATCTATGTACAAGGTTCCGGGTTCATTCGAACCACTGGGTTTTGAATTTTTAGTTGGGCGGCTATATAAAAATAGGATAAATTACACTTTTCGTCCTTTATGTTTGTATCAGATTGCAATGGATACCCTTTAACTTCAATAATTACAGTCACAGTCCTTTATACACTAAACACATTGCATCTTAGGTCCTTTAACACTAACTAGGTTAAAATTTTCAGTTAAATTTAATCATGTGACTTGCTCAAAAGGGTAGATAAGTAATTTTACTAATTTGTTTAAATAAATTATATACATACACACATAAAACCCTCTCTTTCTCTCAACTATCCCCCTTCTCTCTCTTCAACCAATCTCAACCACCACCACCGTATCCAGCCCTACCACCAGCAGCCGCCCGTATCCAACCAACCTCCACCACTACCAGATCCAACCACCACAAACACACACAAACCCACCACTATCCAGCTTCCCCGAAGAAAGAAATATTTGGGTGGTTTGTAGCTAAATCACGCCCAATATTTGGGTGATTCTAAATATCTTGAATATACTAAACCGCCTAAAAAAAATACAAATCCACCTACAAATAATGATTTTAGTGATTCAAATTACCACCTAAAATAATATTTCCAGCCATGGTTTATCGAAAACCATCAAATACTATACTATAATTCACCTTCTCAAACACACCCATTTATTTCAAATTAGGCAGAGAGAAACAGAGACTTCATAGTTTGAACCGGGAGAGAGAAAAAGAGAGTCGGGACACCGCACACAGGCGACGATGGTGAAGGTTTCCGGTCAACATCGGCATCAAATGGTGGAGGTGAACAGTCATGGTGGTTCACAAAACAACTGTTTACACCAAAAAAAAAAAAAAAAAAAAAAAAAAAAAAAAAAAAAAAAAACCTTTTTTCTACTAGTGTTCTTCTCCCTCTTATTCGTGAATTCTTGCAGCCAAATAAACAAACCTGCGTTTTTTTCGGAATAGTGATTAACAGATCTGATTGGATCCGTTTTGTGCGACGAAAAAAAAACTAGATTTGTTTTGTTTTCTTGATTTAGGGTTTTTGATTTAGTGGGATGTGGGTTTTGAAGAGTCAAAATTCATAATACTTTCTTTGTGAGCAGGTTTCAAAATAGTGAAAGATGAAAAGTGGGTTGTGGTGTCGGTGCTGATATGGGTTGATGGTGGCAGGAGGTGGTGGTGGGTGGGGTAGATGATGGTGATGGTGGAAAAGAGAGATGGGGAAGATAAAGATTTGTTTATATAAATAGATGTGTGTATGTATATTGATCTTTAAAAATTATTTTTATTTTATTTACTATAATAATTTTAAATAAACTTGTAAAAAGACTATATTACCCTTATGTGCCCAAAGTTAACTAAAAAACTTAATTGGGTTAGGGACAAAGGACCTAAGGTGCAATGTATTTAGTGTATAAAGGATTGTGACTGTAATTATTGAAGTTAAAGGGTATCCATTGCAATATGATACAAACATAAAGGACGAAAAGTGTAATTTATCCATAAAAATATGGAGTGAACCCATAAATAAAATATTGGATGAACCCATAAAAAAAATGACTAAGCACTCAAGTGGCCAGGGCTTTGGTTTCTAAACATGCTGTTCTGTGGTCGATCCTCATTACTTTAAGGTTTTTTTAAACAAGATATGTGACTTACTTACTCTGTGTCCATTCTTTGTTCTGCTAACACCCAAACAAACCACATTATGATCTATTTTACTTTTATTTTAGTTGTTTGTTAAATATATTCTATTTTTTATTTAGCTTAGCCAGAGCCTAAACCAAAACAAGATTACACACAAGCAGACGTTCAGCCAGACAAACAATCTTTGTTTTATTTGATTTACAGATAATTGACAATGGCTAATATTGATAAAGGATATTCCATTAGGGTCTATTTGGTACGAGGTGATGGAATGGACGAATGAATGAAATGGATGAGGCAATGGAATAAGAAAATGAATGAAATAGATCATTACCATTCTATTTTCTAGTTTGATTGTCGTGTAGGCTAGGGTAATGGAATGATACATTAATTTGTGTTATTTGGTAGGCCAAAAGTATGTGAATGAACGGAATGCAGTTCATTATGAATGACAAAAATACCCATGTCTTAAAAAAAATTTACCAATTTTCACTAAATTGTCCGATAAAAAATTATTACAAATCTATGTTATAAAAAACAGAATATATTTAACAAACAAAATTAAAAAATTACTCACTATATTATAAAAAACAGAATATATTTAACAAGCAAAATTCAAAAATTACTCAAAGGTGTTCTCTTCTTCAAACTATCAAGGTGCAATTGTCTTAAGATATATTATCAAAAATAACCTAATACCACATAAGTCAAGATAACATGGAAACCATCTAATAAATTGACACAATTCAGCCAAGAAAGAGTCAAAAGATAGAAGATGACGACATAGAGTAAAAGGCTTACCAGAGAACAGATGGAAGAACGCCATTTCCGAAGCAAAGTTGGAGGAGACGACTGACGAACAAGATTGAGCGGCAATATATACGATACTAATCAATTCTGAGTGGCAATATATACCATTTTTTATACTGAAATGTTCCTTGTTTACAGGATAGGAAATCACGGGATCAATTTTAGAAAAGGGAATGTCTCCAAGGAAGGGGCAAAATATACAAAAGATACTAGAAGGAATGGAATGGGAATAGCTGTCGAAGGATTTATAAGGAATGGAATGGACTTGGTAATGTTTTTCATGGACCAACCAAACGTCCTTTTTTCATTCCATGATCGATTCCATTACGTCTTCTTTTCCTGCATAAGAGACGTTACCTTATTATGTTTCCTTGGTAATGGAATGAAACTTATTTTAATCTATATATGATAATAAGAAAAGTGAATGAACAGTTGAAGCTGCCAGCCACACATCTACGTAGCTGGCTATGCTTTGTTTATCACACGTGTTGATATCAGACCCTCAAAACCAAAACGCGTACACACAATCATCTTCTCATCTCCTCTGCCCCAATTTCATCTCAAAACCCTCGCACCAATCCACCGTAACCCTTCCACCGTTCAGCACTGCCACGAAACACCTCTCAACACTCCTCTAACAAATTCTTATGTTGGAACCCACTCTGGTTCCAAATCGATAAACGAATCGGTGAACGGTTTGCGTGATTTCACGATCAGATGACCAGCCAGATGGTAATCCAGTTACAACCGCTCTGAGAGAGAGATAGAAATTGACGACGACGTTGGTTAGTCTCCGCCCCTATCATCACCACTTCCACCACCGCCTCACACTGCCATCAGTTGTAGTAGTTGAAAACCCTAGACGGTCGGTTCCTGTCTCCCAAATCCCATCTTTTTAGCCTAATATTAAAGAACTTCTTTGTCTAACACTGAAGAACCCTAAACGATTGTGACGACGGTGGCGAATCTGGTCTGGATTTTGCCAGGTTCTTTCATAAAGGTAACCTTTTTATAAAAATTTAATACTTTTGACTTTTCACTTTTGATTTAGCTTACTGTAAATTGATGCGAGTAGTTTCATGCTTTGGAAGCTAATTAATTTTGAAAAATAAGTTCCTGTTTCATGTTTTGAGAGATTAATGATGTATTTCTTCAGCTTTTAGAGAGTTATGGATCAGGATTTTTTTTATATGGATTTAGGGTTCTGATTTTAGTTCTTTAGAAGAATTTTGGCATTTTTTGCATATTGTATATGCAAATTCAACAGAGTATTTGGGTTTGTATATCTGACCTGACTCTTCAGTAGAACCAGCAGAAGCTCGGTTAGCTCGTCATGTGTCTACCAATTAGCTAAGGATTTACAAATTTAGGAATTATGATTCAGAGTAATATTTATAATATTAAGTTAATCAACCTATCAGATCTAAAAAAAGTTATGGGCATGCAGGTTGATCACTTCTGAGGATATATCCTGGTGTATCACATTATTGTCCTGTTTTGATATAGAGACGAAGACATAACAGCTGGGACACAGGAGGCCCATCAAGATCTTTTGGGTTGGTTTGGTAAGTGATTAACAATCAGCGATGTAGCTTAGAATAGAAGTTAATATTAGCTCCATATCTTATTTAGATACTTTGTATTTTTGTAATAGGTGATGATGGTTGTTGCGTTGGAGGTGGTGGATAAATGATGAACAGGGTTTGAGTGTTTGGTTGCAGAAGTTGAAAAGCCTACAAAGATGGGTGAAAGAATGGTCAGTTTACCTTTCTTTTCAATTTTGTTCTTTACCAATTACTTATATGTTCGTTTCAACTTCCCAGTATATAAATTTGATAAAAAAAAATATATACATTTGATAGAAGTTTATTTTCAATATATTTTACAAATCATATTATAAATCATTATGTCAATGTAAAAACATGATATTTCGTTTTTTATCCCAAACTACTAAAATTTGAAATGAAATTATGATTTGAAGTACAGAGGAAGCATGTGGTATGTATTATTGTGTTTTTGTATGAACTTATTTTATTAGCTGTGTTGAAATTTTGTTATTTTGGGGTATAATGTTATGAGCTTGATAAATTAGAGCTTGGTTTTCTAATGGTGTGGAAAGATTTTTAGGTGTTTTGAATCAAAAGAAGAGATATAGTGGCTGGCGTTGACAACAGTCAGCGTTTGCGAAAAAATCGAGGCCGATGATTTTGAAATAACTTGGTACCTATTTCGTTTTCCCTCACAAGATACTTCCATAGCTTGCTTTGTTCTTACGCATGTTTTTTTATGAAGAGACTTTTGAGGTTGTATGGCAGGGTATTCTAAGTCTCCGGTTCTCATACCACCTAGGGTTATGCCCTTGCTTCATGATTTAGCACAACATATGGTGCATGCTGGTCACACTTACAGGTAAAAAAAAACTATCTTTAATGATGCTTTTTTTAAATAGTTGTTGGTAAAGGCATTAAAATGGCACGTCAAGTAGTTTGGGTAATAACATGTCAAATGGGGTTGGGTCACAACAGGATTTTTTGGTACAAAGCTAAAGGAGTAAGGGTATTTTTATTTGGTACAGGTCGACACGCTTTCTGTCTGAAAATTTCAACTTTTTCTAATAAATGGTTGGTGTGTCAAATAGATATAGAAAGCCTCTTTTATTTAAAAAATAATCTTTCTTTTGTGGAATTTTTGGAAGGGTTATAGATAGAGGTATAAAAATGGACGTCACAACAGATTGAGAAATTCGTTAAAACGTCTTTAGGTCGAACAGTCAAACCGAGTAGCATTTTGGTATGAGTCGATATAGATAGGGGTTGGCTCAACTCCTTTCTTTCCCAAAAAATACTTTAACTATTAATCAATGGTTAGTGTGCTAAGTTTACTTACAAAAATGGGTTGGCAGGTTCAGCCTGACCTGAACTCAAAAAATCTAGACGAACCCGAACACAATTTGAACCTAAAAATCGTGTCATACATATGAACACCCAAACACGACCCGAATATTAACGGGTTGACCCGAACACGACCCGTTTAACTCGAATTTTTATATACGTTTTTTTCCAGAAAATTAATATATTAAAATAAAATTGATCCTCGCTTACCTTTCAAAAATAAGTCTATGAATGTGTTCGTTTTTTTGGGTTCCCAGACGATACATGTTGATTGTTGAACTAGAAGATTTGAGAATTAGACAGGAAACACCCCTAATAGATAGGTGAACCAGGTTAAAAGTCGTATGGACTATACTCATGCATAATACCTCTAATAAATCGCCTTTACATATGCAGGTAGCCCAAGTCTGCCCCAGTTTGACCCGTACAAAAACATCTGCTATGCCCTGAACCAGTTTTAGGTAAATTAATTATTGATAAAGAACTTGAACACAATACTTTGACTTCCTGATCTGCAGAGGTCATCACTTGAGAATATAGCTCATTTCAATCTAAGTATTGAATCTGTAAATTGTGTGATGACGCCACATATGAATGTATTTAGGCCCAACAAGTACCCCCCTCCATGTACCAAATATATATATGATATTCGGTACACTTATCCTTTGGTTGCCTCGTGTACAAGTAATTTTATTCAACATTTGATATAGTTGTAATGCATGCTCATTGGATATGAGGACTTTTTATCTTTTCTCTAGAACTAATAAGTCAATATTCTTAACTGTTGTAGGTCATTTGCAAAGAAAACTGGAACTCCACAACAAGCTTTAAATGATCCGAAAGTTGAAGTTCCACCACTGTCGACCATGAGCGAAGATAATTACGTGCTCAAGTTCCCAGTGGGGGATTAAGAAGTATGTGCCAAATATGGAAATTATATACCAGCCAACTAGGTGTAAATGATTCAAAAGTCATTTTGTTCACGAACGGTTCCCAAGTTAGGTTAATCAACTCATACTCAATTTTCTCACTCGCATGAAGTTTTGATCAGTGCGTGCGTGTTTTGTTCATGTTATGGAAATATATAAAGAGAGAAAAGTCGCTTTGTTCATGTTCTATAATGGTTTATTACGTTTTTGATGGCTTCATTCTATTTGAATCTGTTTGCTTAAATACTCATGTTGTTTTGTCTTAGTTAAACCCAAGCGCGCCGCAACACGCGCATGGGTACAAACCTAGTTATGTATAAAAACCATATGTGTGTATATATGGGTTTTGTTAACGTGTTTGGTTGGGCTGTAAGACAATAGGAGTCTAATGACTGTAGGATCGCGTTCGGCCCTGTTTGAGTCGATCAGAAGAATTCCTATCCAAATCAAGAGGCGGAAACTAATGATTTGGTGCTATTTCAGTTGGATTCACTTTAAACTTGCTGTTTTATTGATCAATTACAAGAATACACGTTCTGACAGCACTTCGGCAGCACTTCGTGGCTCACCGGAAGAATACACCCTTAACTATATGTTATAAGGTTCGCTTGAAAGAACAACCTATATATAGATGGAGGAGATCCGCTTATACAGTCAAGTCCGTATAAGCGAACCTGCAATCATGCCATATAAGCGAACCTGACAAGAACATACAAGCGAACCTGACCTAGACCTTGACACATAAACGAACCTAGCTATGTACACATAAGCGAACCTATCTAAACATGAGTTTCTAGGTTTTCGTGCCATGTCTGATCTATCCATCTCTAAGACTCGATGAAAGACGTAGTCGACAAACGTAAGTGCATCAACAAACTCCCCCTCGGATGTTGACGGAGTCTTCGAGTCTTCACAAATGTCAATCTACAGTCTTTATCAGTCTTTGATTTTCATCTGAAGTATCTGTCATTTCAAGAATCCTCATTCTCTTTCTTTGTCATCAACAAACTCCTCTCTCTCGGATGTTTATACGGTGTCTTCAAACTCCCCCTCTCAAACAGCTGGGATCGAAGTCTGGAATTCACCGCTTCATTCTTAGATTGAGCACAGGCTTCCATCAGGTTCAAGATTGTTACCTGACTCCATTCCAACTCAGGATCATTACCTGGCAAATGTTCACCTGCACAATCTCTTCCCAAACATAAGTTTCTTTAAAGATTAAATCTTTTCCACATTTTTAGACACTATGTTGGTAAACTACAGTAATTAACTGATTCTTTTCAAACAAATTTAACACCAACACATACTCTCTCCCAAACCTGTTCTTCAAGTTTAGCACTTTGAATTTTGAAAATCAGCTTCTCAACACCAGTTGTCGAAAATCTTTTTGAATTTTCTGAAACCACTTGAAAACATTAAGAAAATGTAAAAAATGAAATATTTACAAACAATATTTTTGTGAGTTCGTGCAAGAGGATCATATCAGTTTTAAGACAAATCACAAACACCGTTAAGCTTTAAACATTCTCAGTTCTAAACAATTTACCTAGATTGTCAGTATGTTTGTCCACTGAAATTTTCACACAGACTTCAATTGATTCGAGATACGATATTAATGTTTTAGAAACTAAAACTTAATTGTGTATCACTCCACTTGAATATACTCATGTATCTAGATCCCAATATTCAGTCTTACAGGTGAGTATACCACAACTGATATCTGTAAAGGGGTAATGTGCGAGGGCCGTGAGAGCTCAGATCGATACTTCCGTATACGCAGAGAGATGACGGCTTCGACTTTTGGTGGGTCCCCTTTAGAGGATCTTTAGTTACAACAGCAAAGATTATCAATTTTATTGTTTAATCAGATTGCTGAGGGTGAGCTTATATTTCAAAGCTTTTTGCAAAAAGTATTATTCGGGGACTAGGTCAATATTTCCATACAACAGAAGTCTCGGAATAATACCCCAGATATCACTGAGCATAAAGACCTAGTATCTCAGAATACGGGACCTTTCAAACAAGATTTCGGGGGTTACCCATATATTCAAGAATAGTTACCCACGAATTAAGCAAGTTCGAATTTAGGTTTGTATCTCGTTTCAATTTACTAAATATGCAAAAACCTACTGACACATCCGCAGTAAGCTTGTTTATCACTTTTAACTTTACAATTCTTTAGCGTGCTGTGATAGTCCACTGATGTACTATCATTTCCTCTTTTATGCAACAAAAACTCATTTTAATTTTATCATGTTTTTGGCTTTTTCAAATTTTCTGATGTTTTTGGATTTTCTAAAAAATCTTACTCCCCCTAAAATTCAAATACATCTAAAGAAAATTGAAAACAAACTGTACAGAACATGACAACTGATATCGAATCGCTTCAATTCTCCATCCGTTTGGCTTAAACAATCAGAACTCCCCCTTACAACAAACTATTTTCCCATAATGATTTCAAAACACTTAAGTTTGTTTTAATCAGAATGGTTTTTCCGGAAAATAAATTTAGTTGTTTTTACAACTTGTAAAATTGGGGTACAAATCATCACATTGTTTTACCAATCTTGTGAATAATAGTTAATTCAAGTTCAATTCAATGACCCTGATTTAACCACTTGTAGAAACAATTGGTTCACATTCTGAATCACTTGTAACAACCACAAACATATAACCACTTGAAATATGAACCACTAAGCATTTCAAACCTGTTTTTCAACCAATTACCATCTGTTGGTTGAATTCTCAAGGTGCCGATTCCTACTCCTCGCTTACAAACCTGGAAGTTCCGGCATGTCCTGTAAAAACTCAAACACAGATTAAGAAGGATGCCGATTCATGATCCACGATTACCAACTTGGGATCTCCGGCAAGTCAGGTTTTTATTCTTTGAAAAATATATCCACCCAAGCCTGACCTTCCTTGGGTGTAACAACATCTTCTTCATCTTTTCTTTCAACAAACTTGTAAACACGTCCTTTGGAAGCATAAAAATCTTTGATGCTTTTGGCCTTACCGTTGACCATTTGTCCAAAGATACGTTTTACATTTTCGTTGAAAGTTTTTTCAACATCAAATTTCTTCTTGTCAGAATAAAATTGATTTGAAATTTCAACTTTTCCAACTTTCTTCATAAAATTTTCAGCACACAAAGGTGGAAAATTTTCATCGTTCATAGTTGGAACTTTCTTTTCAACCTTTTTCTCAACACGTGGCTCCTCTGATTTTATGGAATCAGATTCATCACCAGAACTATTACCTGAACCTTTCACAACCCATTTTTGATTTGGCACATTATCTTTTCTTCTTGAAGCACTCTTTGAACATTCTCCTTTTTCAAAAGTTGAATTTTCAAAACCAGTAAAGTTCCGGGTTGACAGTTCAGTCTTCTCGACAATCTTCTCTTTCATTTTACCAGAGATTTCCTGTTTTGGCTTGAATGTCTTCGGACAATCCTTCGCCACATGACCAGCAATCTTGCACTGAAAACAGGTTCTCTTTTCAATCTTCTTCGGAACTTCATTCTTCTTCAGTTCTTCCTGCTTCTTGGCAAGGAATTCCTGATTTGTCTGCTTTTTGAATGATTGTTCTTTTTCAGCCTCTAACGTTTTCCCTGAAACAAACACAGTTTTTGGTTTATATATTTTTTTCATTTTTGTAGTTTTTCGATGGAACAAAACCAAGACCTTTCTTTTTGAAATTACGATTATGGTTTGATTTCTTTTGGAAACTGTAACCACAATTGTAACCCATTTTCTTGTTGATTCTTTGTTGATCTCTTGAAGTGTATTGTTTAGATTTTCCGATAAGATTGAAATCTTTTATTTCAGAAATATTAATTTCTGTTATTTTGAAAACCTTTTGAATCATTTCAAATCTGACACTTCTTATTGGAAAACTCTCATCAGAATATAATTTGTCAGAATCTTTCAAAGTAGCCACTTTGAATGATTCATCATTCAAATTAGATTTTGACATCAAAAACTCTTTACCATAAACCCGTTTGTCCTTTTTGAATGTCGGCTTTGACGCATTGGACCCAGACTTTGACTCGGGTTTGGACTCCTCACTGTCATCTTTTTCTAACACCTGATCGATCACACTTTTTATCAACTTTGACTCATGATCAGTGTCGGATGACGTGTACGTGACATCAATATTTTCTGGCAAGTTATCCGATGGCCCAGACTCCCATTCTAAGTTTATTGCTTTTTCGACTCTCTCAGAATTTGGATTTCGAGGTGAATATCCATTTTCGACCGGGGGCGGACATCTATTGTAGACCACACTTGATTTCTTACCAGAAGTCTTCACTTTTTCTTCGTCTTTTGTCACAGAATTCCTTTCTTTATACATCTTCACTTCTTCAAATGTCTTCAAATTTTCCACTACCGGATAAATCCTGTCAACAACAAAAGAAGAACATGAGTAACTTTCTAACAATTTTTTAATTTTCTCAGTTTCTATCTTTTGTGTTGCTAACTCCAACTCTAGATCAGCACATTTTTTGATATGAAAATTTGCATCATCAAGCTGTCTCAAGTATGCTATCTTCAGTGTATTCATCGCCACAGCTTGTTCACCACTCGAATCAGTATACTTGTTGATTTCTCTTTTCATTGTATCATATGATTCTTTTAATCTGTTTATGTTATGCAACAACTCATTGTTCTGCTTGATTAAAGAATCACAATTCATGCATTTTTCTAGAACTTCAACTGATTCATCATCAACTTTTACTTCAAATTCAGGAACTTCTTTGACTTTTCTGTCTGGTTGGAAAAATTCAGCTCTTCTTTTTCTCTCAGCTTCAGCTTCTGCTTTTAATCTCTCTTCCTCTTCTTCCTCTTCTTCGAGCTTTCTTCGTCTTGCTTCAGCAGCTTCCATGACTTTCCTGCTTCTTTCTGCACATTTTAAATCATAGGCATTAGCAAAGAAAGCATTTAAAGTGTTTTTGGACATCTCCTTGGCCATGAGATCTTTATCTGGGCAAAAATCGTCCCAATTGAAACCTTCAGCCAATTTTTCATCATCTTGCTCTGCCAAACACACTTTGCTGTCTTTTGGAATATATTTATCCCATGAAAAATTTTCATATTTGCTTAGACATGCTCTTTTATCAATCACATCTCTCCCATGAGCAGTTTGTGCCTGATGCTGTGCTGGTGGTGTGACTTGATGATAAATCGCCTTTTTGTGATAATCGTTGTTTCCAAAAGGATTCTGGGCTCCAGTAGCTTCACGATTTTTGCACTCCCTCTTGAAATGCCCCTTTTCCCTGCAACGAAAACACGTAACTTTAGATTTATCAAAGCCTAAAGTTGAAACATTTGCATCACGGAAATCATCTCTTCCCGTGATTTGTTTAAACTTCTCAGCTCGCCTCATTACACTAGCCATACACCATTTTATGTCCATTAATTCCATCTCTTCAGCATCAATTTGATCGTAATCCTCTTTTGTGAGCATTGGATTACCGATCTTTCCGGCCACAAAACTGCTATAAGACTCAAGAACCATTCCCAACAAAGACATTTGATTTTTAGCAATTTCTTCAGTGTAATCTTGATCATTTTCAATACTAACAACAATGTTGCACTGAAGTTTTCTTCCATTCTTTGTTACAGAAATGTTCGGATCGAATGATGAAAATCTTGTGCTGCTAGATCCCTGGGATGACTTCTTTTCAGGAGAATCTTTAACACTGAAAGCAGTTTCGATTTTCGGAGAATGATTTGTTGATCCAGGAACACCACCCTTGTAGTACAAGCTGATATCCTGTTCTCCATCGTAATTCTTCATCCTGGCAATCTTCCTTTGCTCCATCTCTTGAGCTTCCAGGTGTTTAATGAAATCTCCCAGTGTCATATTCTTGTAATTCTTTCTGTTGGATCTCAGCATCATCAGAAACGTTCCCCATGTTTCATGTGGAAGCGCATCTGCAAGTTTTTCAACCAATTCATCAGTATCTTTCTTAATTCCAAGTTTTGACATGTTTCTCACCAAGTTACAATATCTATCAATAATTTGCTTGGTGTTTTCAGACTTTAAACCACGAAACAGATCAAACTCTTTCTTCATGAGAGACATTTTATTTTTGAGCATATCATCACTTCCAACGAATTTTGCTTCCAATTCTGTCCAGATTGAGTAAGCAGTTCCATCATGTTGAAGCAAGATCAAAATATCTTCTTTTATCGCTTGCTGAAGCAGACTCACCATGAGTTTCTCATCTCGATATTTCTTTTTGCCTTCCGTACTCATCTCCCGAGTTGATAACTCTTTGTTGTTTCTTGTGGGTCTTTCATATGGCTCTTCAGTGTGTTCCCACGCATCTAAGTGATAGGCCTCGACCCAGTTTCCAAAACGTTCAGACCACACGTTATAATCATCGATATCCATGAGTTTGGGCGGTTTCTGAGACGTCCCGGTTTCATTTTCAATCAAAGCGCTTTGAGTCATTGAGATCGGGCTAGCAAAAGCATTATAGAATTCGTTGTCCATTTTTCGAAATTTTACAGAATTATACTATCAGTCAAATAAGCGAAACTACTAAGTCCAGATAAGCGGATCAGAAAGTTGTCACAAAAGCGGATCTTCACTTGTCACAATAAGCGAACCCACTTGTCACAATAAGCGGACTAGACAAGCAAAATAGACGAGCGGACCAGATAAGCGAATCTATTGACGTCTATCTCTTGAAGCGGATCTATCTGATACTTTGAAGCGAACCTTTTCCAAAATAGGTCACTAAAAGCGAATCTCTCTGTTCCTTAAAGCGAAACTAACAGTAAACTGACTTTGAAGCGAACCAGTCTGGTAATTTCGAGCGAACCTACTCAAATGATGTCCACAAAAGCGAATCAACCCTGTACCTTGAAGCGAACCAAGTTGCTGATGTCACCTTTTGCACAAGTCCGAACAAGCGAACCCCTAAAAATCCAACTTTCTAGGTCGATTTTAGATCTGAAAATTTCAAGGGTTTACTAGTTCATGATTCCGAGTGCAGTGTGTGATTTTGAGCCGGTTTTACCGTGAAAAATTTTGAAAATATGAAGAAAGTGTAGAAAAATAGATGAAATGCAGCTAAAATGGCAAGAACTCCTCATCCTGAGCTCTGATACCACTTGTAGGATCGCGTTCGGCCCTGTTTGAGTCGATCAGAAGAATTCCTATCCAAATCAAGAGGCGGAAACTAATGATTTGGTGCTATTTCAGCTGGATTCACTTTAAACTTGCTGTTTTATTGATCAATTACAAGAATACACGTTCTGACAACACTTTGGCAACACTTCGTGGCTCACCGGAAGAATACACCCTTAACTAGATGTTATAAGGTTCGCTTGAAAGAACAACCTATATATAGATGGAGGAGATCCGCTTATACAGTCAAGTCCGTATAAGCGAACCTGTAATCATGCCATATAAGCGAACCTAACAAGAACATACAAGCGAACCTGACCTAGACCTTGACACATAAACGAACCTAGCTATGTACACATAAGCGAACCTATCTAAACATGAGTTTCTAGGTTTTCGTGCCATGTCTGATCTATCCATCTCTAAGACTCGATGAAAGACGTAGTCGACAGACGTAAGTGCATCAACAATGACGATGTTTTTTTTATTATTGTATCGTATGATGTTATGGGACGATCCTTACCCGACCCGAACTATCAAACCAATCCGAAAATTTTCGTGCTCGGTCCTATGAAATTGGATCATCTAAAAACAGTGAACCCACTAAAAATTTCCTGGATCCGTCACTAGCGAAACAGGTCTTGGTCGAAAACGGCTTGAGTATACCTGGCAAATGGGTCGGGTGTCACACCCTGCCTTTTGCGGAAGCGTGGGTTTATTGGTGTGACTTCTTAATACCATAGCAACAATCACAACAATGCTATATGATAAAAAAATATATGATGTTCATCCACTAAAATAGTTTGGAAAAAAAATGCATAACATATTGTCTTAAAACATCAACCACAAAATGCATTACAAAACATTACTTGTTTAAAACGAGTTCGTAAGACTTAACGAAAGACTACCAACAAAACAAGGATAAGAGACATGCAACTCGTCCAGGAAGGAGTTGCACTTCCCAAACCCTACAACTCTGGATGACATCCTTATTAAGTACGCAGCTTGTCTAACATGCAACACTTGCCAGATCCAATTAATTCCCTGAAATACATGTAGTTTAAAAAGTCAACAAAAAGTTAAGTGAGTTCATGTGTAAGTCTGTGTGTATAAACCGTTTAGTATGCCTGTAAGTAAAATAGTCCCTGGTATGTAGCAATAAGGAAAAATTGATCACCATTGGGTTGCAAAACCAATAGTATATGTGAATGATGCAGGAAGACTCAAACCTAGCAAATTTGTCTCCGGTATGAAAACATAGTCACCACTATGGGCCCCCGGCCTCATGGGTGTGGGCTCGCTACACCCAAATAGATCTATCACTCATGTCCCGTGGTCCTACGATGAGGATTAATGGCCTTAAGTGTCATGCCCACCACTCACTTGATCGCATAGTAAAAACCCTCCTTAGGCTAACAATACCATGTATAAAATGTCTAAAATAAATTGTAACATGTATTCCACCCCCGAAGTATAAAACCGAAAACAGTAAAAGAAAAAGGGGGTCATGTAACTCACAGTAGTGCGTCTTGAATCGAATTTCAAACTCTGTCCGCTACACGACAACCTACAACGTACTAATGTCTATTAGACGAACGGGCCGTGCCTTGGCTTAGAGTTTAGTGTTTTGAGTTGCGTTACTTTGATATTATTTTGTTAAAATAATAATAATAATTTTAACTTAACTATCGTCTTTAGAAAAATAGTTAGGCAACTATTTCGTATCTATATTTTTCGAATATTTTTACTAAGTGTTCGGATTTTCGGAAGATTTCGCCATAGACTCCTTTGTAAATGGAGGTGTCCATGCTTCATAGCATATCATTTTCTTTTATATATATCCCGTGGATCGTTTTCAATAATCAAACCGACATTTAGACATGCATAACCTTACTTACTTTATTTCAGCTTTATCACTCAAAACTGGACTGTTTTCGAGGATTTTTATAAAACAGTTAACCTTTTCCAAAAATTGCCAAATTTTTACAGAATGTCATATGTGTCCCAAAATTTATTATGTAAAAATATCGGGGTCCAGTTTGTTACCAATGTTTTATAGAAAATCATTTACCCGACTGCAATCAGATTTGTTACTTTCTGATTGCAGTTTACGGAATAATTCACTAAAAATTAACCGTAAGTCCGATTGACGAAATTCCAGTTGGAGGATCATCGTGACAACGGTGACCATCTCCTATAAAAATTCCATGAGTTGATTCTACTCAGGTTTCAAGTTATGACTCCGAATACAACACACTTTTTCTGCAGTAAAAACACAGCTTGAGCTGCTGTCCAAAAACAGTCCTTTAAAAATAGTAAACGACCTCGAAAAATTACGATTCCAGTGCCATTTGTTCGGTATTCCAAGATGCATATTTTAGGCTTCAGAAAATCAGTTTTTCGATTTAAAACGGTCCAGTTACAGCCTGTTGAAGTTGGCTGGAAATACCAATCAGCTTGCTGTTTACAAGGTAAAAGTTACTAAAAACGCATCAACAAAGGTCCTAACCATGGTTTATTGATGATTTAATGTTCAAACCTCAATCATCCTTTAACCAACCCTAATCCAACCTGATTTCAACTTCATACAAACTTTTTATGTAAGGTTTTTATGTAGAGTTCCATGTTCATCTTTTAGGGTTCTATTTCTTGTGATTTGAACAAATAACGTCATACATCATATTTTAACTAAGAATAAGATGGAACAAGGTGTAGAGACTTACTACTAGCACAAGGCTAGGGTAGAAATCTTAGTGCAAGGATGATGAAGAAATGATGGTGATAAAGACTTGAACAAAGCTTTCTTGAGAGCCCTTCAACTTGCAACTTCTATGAATGATCTTCAAGGCTTGGAATGGGACTTGTGGTGAAGAAGATGAAGGTATGAGAGAGATGGGGGTGGGTTCGGTTATGGGGAGCCGAAATAGGGAGAGAGAGGTAAGGTTGGAGTGTGGTTTTCAACCTAATGATGAGATTTCTAGGGAACATGCACTTACAAGATGCCATGCATATCTTGGGTAGATACTTAAGCAACCATTCCACGATTTTAATCAACCAATCAACAAAATAAGAAGTGGAGGTGAGGGGGGTCCACCTAGGACCGAAAATTCGGTGGGGGGGGGGGTCTTGATGTAAAAATTGTGACTAAATGGTAACTAGGTAGTTAAATTGTAAGTATGGACTTATATCTGTAGTGAAATGATTTTTAATGGGTGTTATGGCAAACGGGTACCATGACTAGCCTAAAATAGTAAAAAAATGTCATTGACAAAAATTTATTGTCCCGGTTAATGTCTGGTTGTTCGGTTACGTATCGTTTTGTTAAGCGTTTAATTGTACCGCATAGTGTCTTTTATGCATCTTTTTGTAACGAATTTTAATTCCAACACTTAGGAAAGCGTTCAGGACCATTTAGTCAATTCTCTGTATAACACGAGTGTGTTAAAAGCTGAATTGTTATTGGAAATGCAGAATTCTGTACTTAAAATGAGTTTTAGGCACTTTCCGGCACTCAAACTATCACCTAGTGACACAGTCTTATGGTCCTCACTTCCCTACACTCCATACTGGTGTAGTACTTTATCCCTGGCTCATACTGGCCTAAAATAGTGTCTGTCTATGTGCTGGCATTGTCAGCATGTGTCTGTCCGCTCACTGTGCTAGCTGTGCTTTGTGCATCAGGTTTGTCACTAAGAGTCTGTATGAATAAATGAAGTGACTGTATGTAAAGGATGCACATGTATGTATATAACATAAATTAGTAAGCAGTTTAAAGTGTCCGTTGAAATCAAGCACAGTCATTAAGCACATAATTAGAGTTAATTAATTTGTACAGTACCTGAAATTTTGAGGGTTGTCACATTCTCCCCCCGTTAAGAAAATTTCGTCCCAAAATTTTAGGTTCTGCTTCTAGTTGCAGGGGTCTTGGGGAATAAATGTGGGTACTTGGCCTTCATACGATCCTCACGCTCCCACGTGAATTCTGGGCCGTGTCGCGCATTCCATCGAACTTTGACGAGTTTGACACTACTCGGGCGTGTCTTATTAACCTTCCAATCCGTAACCTCAACCGGTTTCTCAACAAAGTGGAGTGTGTCTTCGATATGAACCTCGTCAGCAGGAATGACAACTGTCTCCTGAGTTGGGCTCTTTTTCAGGTTCGATACATGGAATGTATCATGAACGCCATTAAGTTCAGCAGGTAAGTCCAATTTGTAAGCTACAAGCCCAATCCTTTGCAGGATTCTGAAAGGACCAATGTAACGCGGATTCAACTTCCCACGCTTTCCAAAGCGTGCCACACCCTTCCAGGGTGAAACCTTTAACAAAACCATATCCCCAACTTGAAACTCTAAAGGTTTCCTCCTTTGGTTTGCATAGCCTTTCTGTCTGTCGCGAGCTGCCTTGATGCGCTCTTGAATTTGAAAGATCTTGTTGCTGTCTCTTGAATTATTTTGGGGCCAACCAGCTGTCTATCACCCGCATCAGCCCAGCATAGCGGTGATCGACACTTACGTCCGTAAAGAGCTTCAAATGGTGCTGCTCCAATGCTTGTGTGGTAGCTGTTGTTGTATGAAAATTCGACCAACGGTAAGTGTTTGTCCCAGCTACCACCTAGGTCCATTACACATGCTCTCAGCATATCTTCCAATGTTTGAATTGTTCGTTCACTCTGGCCATCCGTTTGTGGGTGAAATGCTGTACTCAGATTTAATTGAGAACCAAATGCTTCTTGGAGTTGTGTTGACAGCTCTTGCATCTCTGAAGGTGCAAGTCGATAAGGTGCCTTAGCCATAGGCGCGGCGCCTGGAACTAAGTCAATGTGAAATTCGACTTGTCTTGGAGGCGGCAATCCTGGCAAGTCTTCTGGAAAGACTTTAGGATATTCCTTCACGACTGGAATGTCTTCGATCTTTGGCTCAGCGGCTTCCTTATCAACGATATGTGCCAAGAAGGCAACACATCCTTTCTTCAAACACTTCCTAGCTTTCAAGCAGCTAATGATCCTCAATGGCGTATCGCGCTTTTCTCCATGAACTACAATCGTCTCTCCATCGGCCATTGGGATGCGGATGGTCTTTTCGTGATAAACCACCTCGTCTTTGTTGCTAGACAGCCAATCCATCCCTATTACCACGTCGAAGCTTCCCAACTCGACTGGCAGTAGGTCTAGCGTAAATTCGTGTCCTCCCAGTTCTATCATGCATCCCCTGATGACTTCACTCATTTTCACTAGTTTCCCATTCGCCAATTCAATAGAGTACGGAACGTCTAACTTACTAGTGGCCAACCCAAGTATGTTCTTAAATTCTAACGATACGAAACTATAATCGGCACCACTATTAAAAAGAACAGACGCATAGCGTTGATTTATAGGGAACGTACCAGTGACAACATTCGGATCTTGGCGCGCTTCCCTTGAACCAATGTTAAAAACTCGGCCTTGCGCTTGATTTAGCTTTGGGCATTCCCTTTTGAAGTGCCCAACGTCCCCACAGTTGAAGCATCCTGGCCCTCGGCCATTCCCATTACCATTCCCGCCTCGATTTTCGTTTGTCCCTCGGTTACCAGCTTGATTCGGGGCATTCCCACGATTTCCGTTTCCCCCATTATTCCCTTGCGGCCTGTTTCCATTACCACGGTTGTTATTGTAACCCCTTTGGCCACCGTGGCCTGATCCAGCCCAACACGTCTCATTTGAATGGCCCGTCTTCCCGTAAGATTCGCATTTTCTGAGTCGGCACGGGCCGGGGTGATGGAACTGACATGTACCACACTTGGGCAGAGTGCCCATGTAACCCTTTCCTCTGTTTTCATCACCAGTCTTGGCCCTGGCCGGTGTGTTTGATTCACCTCTCTTGCTACCACTATTGGTTCCTTGCTTGAAGTTGGAAAACTTCCGTTTGTTTTCACCAGACGACTCCACATGAGTCTCTTTCTTTTTCTGATCATCATTCGAAAACTTGTTTAGCCTAATGGCTTCTTCAGTCAGTGAGATGCTCAAGTCGATGGCTTCAGTAATGGTTGCTGGTTTAGACGTTGTGACCATACTCATAATCTGAGGTGCTAACCCCCAGATGAAACGTTCCACGCGCTTGAATTCGGGCGTGACCATGTACGGCACTACATGGGACAGATCATGAAACCTTTGAACATACTCAGCGATTTTTGGACCTTCCATCCTTAAGTTCCAAAATTCGGTTTCCAATCTCTGGATCTCAGCTCTGGAGCAATACTTCTTGCGCATCAGCTCTTTCAGTTCAGCCCAAGTCATGGCGTATGTTGCAGCCTCTCCTAAGGTTTGAACTTAGAGATTCCACCATGATAGGGCACCATCAGTAAAGAGCCCAGTGATGTATGTAACTTGTTGTCTCGGTGCACATTTGCTCATTCTTATCGTCGTTTCTGTCTTCTCGGTCCAACGGGTAAAAGCCACGGCACCTCCAGTGCCATCAAAGTTTTGCGGCTTGCAATCTAAGAATTGCTTGAAAGTACACCCTGTACAAGCAATGTCATTTAGGAATTATTAGCAGTTACACAAGAATCATCCAAGTATAGTGTAATGTGTCTCTTATGACTGATCATTACCATTCGGAGGGTTGTTGTTGTTGTTCGAAATGTTTCCGCTTGTTTCTCCTTGAGAAGCAGCATATTGCGCAATAGCGGCAGCGATGATCCCTTGCAATTCCGCCTGAGTAGTCGGCATGCGTGCTTCGCATCGTGGAGGCATTTTCTAGAGGATGTTTCATATTGGTCAGGTCATAGCAAGTATAATAGCTCTCCCCAACTCCTAGACATATCGTCTCCGGGCGTCCTGCTGTAACTGTAGTGACGTGATCGTGTCCTCTATAGAGTATCCGACATGAAACGGATGATAAGGGTCGGATACTGGCATAACATGGGGTGATGACCATAGAAATGGCTCACCCATCAGAGCTGAAACCGGATGTGTAGTGGGTGGGGTAAAGGTAATTGGTATAGTGGTGTGGGAAAACTGGGACATGAAGGGTGCAGTAGTTGACACAGGTGGAACAAAACTATGATAAGGAGTCGGTGGTATAAACTGGCTATCTCCTGTCATAAATGGGGTGTGGCCAAAAGGCTGACTCGGCGATCCCTCCCCAGGTCGTGGCGGAGGAATGTCCTGAAGGAAAGTAATCGGGAGATCGGTACGATGGGTATCAGATGTGGGTGGAGGAAACATCGGAATATCGAGTGGTGCAGTAACAGGTACGGTAATGGGAGTGACTGGGACCACATACGGAGGGTCGTCATCCTCCTCAATCCACCCATTACTGGTGTTAGCGTATCTCGGGTATGGGTGCTACCTCCGGGGTCTCAACGGCTGGTGGTGCAACGGCGGGTGCATCAATGACAGGAACAGGGTCAAGGGCAAGAATGGGCTCTGGAACGACTGGGGCGGGCTGATGATCAGCAGGCATAACAGGAATCTGATCATCTGGGAGAACAGGAGCCTCATCAGGCTGCTCCTCGGGGGCTAACTCGTCCTCCATCTCCATCTCCTCATCATCGTCAATACGAGGAATATAACCGAATCCCAACGGTGGGATAAAGGAAGCTATCGACTCAAAAGAACCTGAGGCGGACGAATCAGAATGAACCCCCATATCAGGAAGCTCAACCATGGGAACAATGGGATCAGCAACTGGGATATCAACAAGCGGAACACCGTCCTCCATCGGGGCCCCACCATCCTGTTCTCCCTCCGGGGGACCCTCGATGAGTAGGTCGATGTCACCATCGGGTAACGCGTCTAGAGGTTGTTCCTCAAAGGGAACTGCAGCGAAGGGGAGAGGGGTAAGGATTGGAACAAGGGGTAGATCCTCTCTTGGTGGGCCATCAGCTAGGGGTACGTCGTCTCCGAAGATCGGTAGGGCAAACGGCTGGAAATCGTCTTCATCGGTGTTAGTGGCATCTGAGGTGTAAACTCCCGAGTCTGTGGCCATCTCGTCACCAGAGGTAAAAGCCATCGGGTCGCTCGTGTTGGATATTCCACTACCAGAAGATGCCATGGTGTCTGTAACACAACCACAACATATGCACACAAATCAGGTAAGCATGTAAACAAATAACAATGAAATCATGTATGCATCCTAGTCTTCCCAGACTATCCCTCCCAATCTCTAAGACCGAACTTCCTAGTCTCTCAGACTAACTCCCTGGCCTCTAAGACCAAACTCCCAGTCTCTAAGACTCAAACTTTCCCCAGCCTCTAAGGCTAAACTCCCCCAATCTCTAAGATTGAACCCCTCAGTCTCTAGGACTGAAACCTCCCTCAGTCTCTAAGGCTGATACAAAAATTTTGAAAAGTGTATTTGTGCCTTTTTGTTTATAGAAAATGTTTGTGCCCTGGATCTGGACGTTTAGTGTATGCAAATGTAAAGAAATATTTGAAAACATTTTCGTGAGAGCCCTAGTGATCACAGTCTAGACTCGAGAAGGAATCCTAGTTCGCTATGATCGAGGCTCTGATACCAAGCTGTCACACCCTGGCTTTTGTGAAAGCGTGAGTTTATTGGTGTGACTTCTTAATACCATAGCAACAATCACAGCAATGCTATATGATAAAAAAATATATATGATGTTCATCCACTAAAATAGTTTGGAAAAAAAAATGCATAACATATTGTGTTAAAACATCAACCACAAAATGCATTACAAAACATTACTTGTTTAAAACGAGTTCGTAAGACTTAACGAAAGACTACCAACAAAACAAGGATAAGAGACATGCAACTCGTCCAGGAAGGAGTTGCACTTCCCAAACCCTACAACTCTGGATGACATCCTTATTAAGTACGCGGCTTGTCTAACATGCAACACTTGCCAGATCCAATTAATTCCCTGAAATACATGTAGTTTAAAAAGTCAACAAAAAGTTAAGCGAGTTCATGTGTAAGTCTGTGTGTATAAACCATTTAGTATGTCTGTAAGTAAAATAGTCCCTGGTATGTAGCAATAAGGAAAAATTGATCACCATTGGGTTGCAAAACCAATAGTATATGTGAATGATGCAGGAAGACTCAAACCTAGCAAATTTGTCTTCGGTATGAAGACACAGTCACCACTATGGGCCCCCGGCCTCATGGGTGTGGGCTCGCTACACCCAAATAGATGTATCACTCATGTCTCGTGGTCCTACGATGAGGATTAATGGCCTTAAGTGTCATGCTCACCACTCACTTGATCGCGTAGTAAAAACCCTCCATAGGCTAACAATACCATGTATAAAATGTCTGAAATAAATTGTAACATGTATTCCACCCCCGAAGTATAAAACCGAAAACAGTAAAAGAAAAAGGGGGTCATGTAACTCACAGTAGTGCGTCTTGAATCGAATTTCAAACTCTGTCCGCTACACGACAACCTACAACGTACTAATGTCTATTAGACGAACGGGCCGTGCCTTGGCTTAGATTTTAGTGTTTTGAGTTGCGTTAATTTGATATTATTTTGTTAAAATAATAATAATAATTTTAACTTAACTATCGTCTTTAGAAAAATAGTTAGGCAACTATTTCGTATCTATATTTTTCGAATATTTTTACTAAGTGTTCGGATTTTCGGAAGATTTCGCCATAGACTCCTTTGTAAATGGAGGTGTCCATGCTTCATAGCATATCATTTTCTTTTACATATATCCCGTGGATCATTTTCAATAATCAAACCGACATTTAGACATGCATAACCTTACTTACTTTATTTCAGCTTTATCACTCAAAACTGGACTGTTTTCGAGGATTTTTATAAAACAGTTAACCTTTCCAAAAATTCCCCAATTTTTACAGAATGTCATATGTGTCCCAAAATTTATTATGTAAAAGTATTGGGGTCCAGTTCGTTACCAATATTTTATAGAAAATCATTTACCCGACTGCAATCAGATTTGTTACTTTCTGATTGCAGTTTACGGAATAATTCACTAAAAATTAACCGTAAGTCCGATTGATGAAAATCCAGTTAGAGGATCATCCTGACAACGGTAACCATCTCCTGTAAAAATTCCATGAGTTGATTCTACTCAGGTTTCAAGTTATGACTCCGAATACAACACACTTTTTCTGCAGTAAAAACACAGCTTGAGCTGCTGTCCAAAAACAGTCCTTTAAAAATAGTAAACGACCTCGAAAAATTACGATTCTAGTGCCATTTGGTTGGTTATTCCAAAATGCATATTTTAGGTATCAGAAAATCAGTTTTTCTATTTAAAACGGTCCAGTTACAACCTGTTGAAGTTGGCTGTAAATACCAATCAGCTTGCTGTTTACAAGGTAAAAGTTACTAAAAACGCATCAACAAAGGTCCTAACCATGGTTTATTGATGATTTAATGTTCAAACCTCAATCATGCTTTAACCAACCCTAATCCAACCTGATTTCAACTTCATACAAACTTTTTATGTAAGGTTTTTATGTAGAGTTCCATGTTCATCTTTTAGGGTTCTATTTCTTGTGATTTGAACAAATAACGTCATACATCATATTTTAACTAAGAATAAGATGGAACAAGGTGTAGAGACTTACTACTAGCACAAGGCTAGGGTAGAAATCTTAGTGCAAGGATGATGAAGAAATGATGGTGATAAAGACTTGAACAAAGCTTTCTTGAGAGCCCTTCAACTTGCAACTTCTATGAATGATCTTCAAGGCTTGGAATGGGACTTGTGGTGAAGAAGATGAAGGTATGAGAGAGATGGGGGTGGGTTCGGTTATGGGGAGCCGAAATAGGGAGAGAGAGGTAAGGTTGGAGTGTGGTTTTCAACCTAATGATGAGATTTCTAGGGAACATGCACTTACAAGATGCCGTGCATATCTTGGGTAGATACTTAAGCAACCATTCCACTATTTTAATCAACCAATCAACAAAATAAGAAGTGGAGGTGAGGGGGGTCCACCTAGGACCGAAAATTCGGTTGGGGGGGGGGGGGGTCTTGATGTAAAAATTGTGACTAAATGGTAACTTGGTAGTTAAATTGTAAGTCTGGACTTATATGTTTAGTGAAATGATTTTTAATGGGTGTTATGGCAAACGGGTACCATGACTAGCCTAAAATAGTAAAATAATGTCATTGACAAAAATTTAGTGTCCCGGTTAATGTCTGGTTGTTCGGTTACGTATCGTTCTCTTAAAGCATTTAATTGTAACGCATAGTGTCTTTTATGCATCTTTTTGTAACGAATTTTAATTCCAACACTTAGGAAAGCGTTCAGGACCATTTAGTCAATTCTCTGTATAACACGAGTGTGTTAAAAGCTGAATTGTTACTGGAATGCAGAATTCTGTACTTAAAATG
The DNA here is from genome assembly GCF_002127325.2 of Helianthus annuus. Classification (NCBI taxonomy): domain Eukaryota; kingdom Viridiplantae; phylum Streptophyta; class Magnoliopsida; order Asterales; family Asteraceae; genus Helianthus; species Helianthus annuus. Next base: position 12,732,591 of record NC_035445.2, read on the forward strand.
AGTTTTAGGCACTTTCCGGCACTCAAACTATCACCTAGTGACACAGTCTTATGGTCCTCACTTCCCTACACTCCATACTGGTGTAGTACTTTATCCCTGGCTCATACTGGCCTAAAAATAGTGTCTGTCTATGTGCTGGCATTGTCAGTATGTGTCTGAGTTATCTGTTCACTGTGCTAGCTGTGCTTTGTGCATCAGGTTTGTCACTAAGAGTCTGTATGAATAAATGAAGTGACTGTATGTAAAGGATGCACATGTATGTATATAACATAAATTAGTAAGCAGTTTAAAGTGTCTGTTGAAATCAAGCGCAGTCATTAAGCACATAATTAGAGTTAATTAATTTGTACAGTACCTGAAATTTTGAGGGTTGTCACATCGGGTTGGGTTGGGTCAGATCATGGGTTGAAATGGGTCCGGTTCGGAACAGGTCGAGTCAGAAAAAGGGTTGTTTGGGTTTGGGTCGGAATGGGTTTCGGGTCAAAACGAGTCGCTCAAAAGCTCAAAAAATCTGAACTGTATATATTAGACAATTATTAATATATATGTTTGTGTAATGTCTTATTTAAAATAAGATAATTGAATTAAAATTTAATTAATATATATGTTTGTGTAATGTCTTATCTAAAATAAGATAATTGAATTAAAACTAGTTGGATTTCTGCGTTTCGCGGCGGGCTTTCGACCAACATCTACTCGGTTTGTTAAACTATAGGTAAGATACATGTACTCGATATAACTACCAATAGAGATACACCCAAAAAAATATCAACGCGTATTTTACATTGATCGAAAACTATAGAAACAAATGCCGCATGTTATTCGGGTGGGCATTGGTTCAGTCAGTGTAACTCGCTACAGCATAAGGTAGCACAATACTAAAAAATTCTATCACCAATACAACTATATTCAAAATTTATTAAACATTATTTTCTATTACTAAAAAAGAAAAGGGTAAATAGCTCACTTCAAAAAATCTAAACCACAATGCAACTTAAATGACATGAATGCTTGTTCTTTGATCACTTGTACATTATTATTCACAACTCGGTTTTGAGTAAATTTTATGCCTATACATATATAAATATAAACATGTCACAATGACATACATCGAATTTTATTAAACATCGTATATTAATATTTATGAAAGGAAATATAATATACTTTAAAACTAATGATGATATGAAAATATTATAAAAATATTAAAGAATAGTAAAAAAGCCACACCTACATATGATATTTATATAATGAAAGTTTAGTTGTTAATGTCATTTTTGTAAATAATAGGTTTTTTTTTATAATATTAATTGACACATGTGCAAACAATGCAATTCAAATTGTACATTAGCTTTGATTATTTGTATTTTACTGTGCATGTCCTTTATAAATGTAGGGTATAAGAATTTAATAAGTTAAAATTTAAAAAGATAAGCTGTATACAACACAACTGTCAAAAACCTACAAAGTATATTGAATATTTTATTAACAAAAAAATAATAAAAGAAGAAGAAGGAAATTGTATGGTTCCCAATTACCTTGTACCCACGTGTATTTTCATTAATTTTTTTATTAACCCACAGTTTATTTTTATCACTCATTTTTTAACTTTTCAATCTTCAACAATCTCTCTTCACTCCTCAAAATATATTGTAAGAATCGCATGTTAATTTTTGTTGGCGGTTGGTTCAAAGATTTGTGAGAATCAATTTTATGACTGTATTGCGTCTCTCTCCAGAGTTAAAGGCAATAGATGAAGGCGGTGGACGACAAAACGAGAGGTGAACGATGGCGGTAGACAAAGGCGGTAAACGATGGTGGTAGACAAAGGTTGTGGGCCGAGGCAGTAGATGGAGGCTTACTGTACCCGGGCTAATGTTTTACTCGTGACCCATTGTTCATTACCTGCTTGACCCGTTCTGTTAGATGCCCCATGTCACACCCCAAAACGTTGCAGCGAAAATACAAACGTGACGGTGACGGATGTTGGTACCCATAAGTATCTTAGTGGATGATGCAATATTAATTTTGGATATACAACTTAATTAAACATAAGTTTAAAGCTTAGAGATTAAAGTTTTAAACATAAACCACAACCGCGACATAGTTGTTTGTTCTTTCCGGAACTTAGTACACTTGGTCCGAAAATAGTTTTAAAAGTTGTCCAAAACATTATTTAATATGACTTGCATCAACCACCACAAGATATGCCAAAATCCCTAAGCCGAACTCAAGTAACTGAAGAACACATAAAAATCAAGTGTCAACACAAAATGACTGCTGAGTTCACTTATTCAAATTGTAAACAATTTGTTTAAGGAAAACTTTCTTATTATGAATTTTATATCAAAACATCCATATATAATTAAGAAAGTCAATTTTATTTCCTTGATAAAAATCCAAGGGTTAGTTCTCTCTGATCGCAAACATTTTCTCTAAAAACCTTTGACACAAATCATCTTCCCAAGATTTAATTATATATTAAATTTCTAACATCAAGTTTTTAGATTCATAGGCTTACAAGGCCTACAAGCTATATATTAACAACAAGGATATAATCAACGCTAGACAATCATAGAATATCACTTCGTCGTTTGACTTGACATGAAGCTACCGGTCACGACAGGGTGGTCAACCCGATAGACCTATCAACAATTCTACGCATACCGGTATTAGTGATTAAACGGCTAATTCGCGCAAAGTGCCACATATTGCCTCATGAACCATATATATATCCTACTAAAATGATTAATTTAATATTTTGCATTGTACGAATTCCCCGAAGTCCCCACCAGACCTATTCCGATACCTACTCTCTTGAGATCAAGCAAATTCGTCACAACTTAGATTTAAATATTTTTAAATCTATGCAATCGTTTTACCCCAAACACTGTAATCCTCTCCATTTCTCCCTGACGTGATGCGAGCGTGTACAGATTTTTAATGTATTTTTAGTTCCTTTTCCCCTTGATCAAGCTTTAAATTTATAAAACACGATATAAAACTGTCAGTCTCTACAACATGCTAGGGCAAATGCACCCATCGTTGGCATAGCATAGTGATGGTAAGATTTTTTTTTCATATTGAAAAAGTATGAAGAACGGGAGGTCTGAAGTTTTTTATCATCCTTGCCTAAATTGGGTTTAATTTGACAAAATATGGTCCGAAAGCCGACACCTTTAATCTAATCTAGATTCAAATCTAAGATGTTTCAATTCAATTCCTTTAGTGAATCTATAGATCTAAGGCCTGTGAACAAAACCCTATGTTTGGATTCTACCAAACAACATTAATAAAGCGTAGATCTAAGAAACTATGCCGACAACCGCCGACACACATAAATAACATCAAAAACATCAAATTTTGACGGTGAAAATCAGTAAACTTACCTTTCCCATTGTGAAGGTTGAGTGTGCCAACAATCCAATGTAATGTGGAAAGCAAGAGTGAGAAACAAGATCAAGAAAGTGAGAGTGTTTGAGAGAGTGTCGAATGGTCGTTCGATCGAGTAAAGGTTTGACTGAAGACCATTGACTTCTTTATATAGGAGTGACCAAGTGTCAGATGGCTATCCGATCGGATTGTCATCCGATCCAAACACCCTTTGACTTTTGATGTTTTGACCATTTGACTTTTTGCCATTTTATCAGATTTGGTCAGTTTTAGAAATCCACTTAAGTATCTAGGTCCAAGTTAATGACCCTATGCACTTAATTTGTCTACCAAGTCCAAGTTAATGACCTTGGTTGACCCGAAACGAAACAACTGTCAATTTGTTCAAACTTTTCAAACTCTTTTTCATGAAAATTTTACAAGTGTCAACTTAATGAACTTGATTTGACTTTGAATTTTACCAAGTTTTTCAAGATTAGCTCCCAACCCTGTTGTCCAGTTCAAAAACTTCCTGCTCTGCTTCATGACTGAGAATCTGAAGATCAGCTTTCTACCTTGGTTTGTCGAGAAAATAAAGCAGAAATGTAAAATCTTTTTGGGATTTTGAATGCTAAACTTGAACTGAAATACAGTAAAGCTAAACTATTTACAAACATATTTTTGGTGAGCATGTTAGGGGATCATATCAGCTACCGACAAGTTACAAGTACCGTTGAGCTTGATTACACACTAAGTATTAAACAATTCACTTAGATTGCCGATATACTGATCCTTTTAAGTTTTCACACAATTTTCAACTTATTCAGGATACGGATTAATGTCTTAATAGCTTAACTTATACGTGTGTCCCACCTCAGAATATACTCTCGTATCCAGACTTCTATATTCAGTCTTACAGGTGAACGTACAATAATGATATCTGTAACGGGTAGTGCGAGGCCATGAAAGCTCAGGTTAGAACTTCCGTTCAGACAGAGAGATGATGGCTCGACTTTCAGTATGTCCCATTTGGGGATCTTTTCTTCAACAGCACATGATTAGCATTTTGCAATGTTTCATCATTTTTTATGCTGAGGGGAGGCTTTAATGATTAAATCAGTGCAGAGTATTATACGAGGACTAGGCTATTGCTTCCGCAAAATCAGAAGTCCTGGTATAATACCCCAGATATCATTACGCACATAGACCTAGTATGTCAGAAATAGAAAATCTTTCAAACAAGATTTCAGGTGTTACCTATATATCTGAGAGATGTTCCCCACGTAATAAGCAAGAAATGATTTTAGGTTTATATCCCGAACAAATTTTCTAAATGTGTAAAAACCTACCGGCATATCATCAGCGAGACTGTTTAATACTTTTAAACAATACAAATCTTTAGCATACTGTAACTGTCTAGCTGATGTACTATCATTTCCCCTTTTTACACAAACTCTTTTTGGGTTTTCTATTGTTTTTGGATTTTGAAAATATCTCATGTTTTTGGATTTTTGCATTTTCTATTGTTTTTGTATTTTCTGAAAATATGATTGATCTCCCCCTAAATACCAAAACAACTAAAAATACGACAAACCAGTGCAGTCTGCTTCTCAACTTCATCTGCAGTGGTTTTCTCATCAACGCCAGGTAACTCCTCCGCATCCGACAACAGCTTCATACCATTTAATTGTAAAAGATATTGAAAACGTGATCTATCAAAAGCTTTGGTATATAAGTCTGCCTTTTGTTCGTCGGTGTGGATTTTGTCAATTCGTATCAACTTCTTCTCGAAGCAATCTCGGATGAAGTGATGACGAATTTCAATATGTTTAGTTTTAGCGTGATGTACCGGATTTTTTGTTATGTTGATTGCTGCCTCATTATCAATAAAAATAGGTGAAGTAAGAAATTGCAAACCGCAATCGCGCATCTGTTGCTGTATCCACAGAATCTGCAAGCAGCAACTGCTGGCAGATACGTACTCTGCTTCACATGTTGATAGAGCAACATAGGTTTGCTTCTTACATTGCCACGTGACCAGTCGGGATACCGAGGTCGTCCAAGGACACAAGAGATTTTAATACCGGAATATCGTCAACGTCTAATCTAACCAAATATTGAGAAAATTTTTGTTTTTGTTTTTAATAAATAAAAATAAAGAAACAGAATAAATAAATAAAACAGATAGACAAGGTAAAATCACTTGAATCTGACCTCGTCATTTATGTATCCTTTGATGATTTCCTCGCTTTGGGTTTTTTAAGAGATTATCTTGGTTATAGTGACATGCCCCTCTTTTGGAGGCAATGCTACCCTCAGCCATATTGGTCTGAGTCATTAGGGATACGGTCCCACAAGGCCGGATTATTGAAAGATAATTAAGTGAGTTATAATGCAAAAAGTGGCATGTCTCTCTTTTGAAGGCAACACTACCCTCAACCATATTGGTTTGAGTCAGCAGGGATACAGCCCCGCAAGGCCGGTTTAAAGTATTAATAGTAGTTAATTTATAAGGGATTATAAGCCGTTCTTACTTCCCCTGATTTGATGCTATCTGCCTAAAGGGAAGTCCTAATAAGCTTGAATTAGGTCCTCGCATGATCTATACACTGAACGAGGCAAGAACTTTACCCAACCACCCTTCTAACCCCCTTCCAGACTGTTAACGCGCTTTATATAAACTGTAAAGACATGGATCAACAAAACATGAAGAAATGATTAAGTAAAGTTCACTTTCAATATAAAAAAACTAGTTATTAAAGTCATTAATACAAACAAAAATAAAAATTTACCAGAGCTAGGAAATCAAAAGTAATACATAAATGATTTTGTCTTCACTAAGTGATGTAAGAGATTAGCCAAGCATGGCCTTTGTTTGACAAAAACTCTTGCTATCGATCTTGGATCCCGAGACTACACACACACTCTAAGGATGGATAATGGATGAAAGTGGTGGATGATGGTGGTATTATGGTGGTGGCAGGTGTGAGAGAAGTGGTTTGCCAAGGGATGAGTTGCAAGTGAGCCAAACACCTCTTTTTATAGCTGAAAACCGTAGCTTCACACAGCCCCATACCCACCAGGCATGGCCTCGTGTCCTTCCCTTCTAGCACGACGAATTACACTAGCCATGCACCAACGTATGTCAATTAGCTCCATCTCTTCAGGATTAATTTGGTCATAGTCCTCCTTGGTTATATTGGGGTTACCAATCTTCCCCGCGACTAAACTCTCGTAAGACTCGAGAATTGAAGCCAAAAATACCATTTGCTGCTTCGCTGTTTCAGCATTGAAGCTCTGAGCATTATTCAAATTCACCGTAATGTTGCATTGAACAATATTCGGATTAGAACTACTTTGATTTGGTTGAGAGTTTGATGCAGGCTGTGACTGCGAGTTTGAGTTTGATCCTTGATAACCAAATCCATTACACCCTGACGATCCACTGCTAGAACCACTGTTTGGTGTCTCGTTTGAACTACTGACGCTGAAGGCTGTCCCTATCTTCGGTGACAGAAGACTACCTCTGTAGTAGATATTCACATTTTGTTTATAGTTAGAGGTGTTTGATTTGTTTTGCTTCCTGATCTCCAGTTCGTGTCCCTCTAACTTTTCAATCAATGTATCCAAACTAAATGTGCTCAAGTTCAGATTATGCTTCAGGATCAATATGTAATACTTCTAGTCATCCTCGTCTGGAAGAGCATCAATCAGCTTTTCATTAACCTCTTCATCTGTCTTTTCAATACCGAATCTATCTAACTCAACCTTCAAGTGACAGAAACGTTCAATCATTTGTTTCACACCCTCACCCTTCATACAACTAAAATAATCAAACTCTTTTTTCAACAATGATTTCTTGTTTTTAACAATCTCGTCACCCCCAGTACACTTATTCTTTAACGATTCCCATAGCCCTTTGGTTATATTACCATATCTAAGCAAAGATATGATGTCGTCTCGAACCGATTGGTGAATAAGAGCTATCCCACGTTGTTCAACAGCAAAGTTCTCCTGATCTTGTTTTTCCAAAGCCGTGAATGGAATTCTTTCACCTTGTGGTGTGACTGGAAGAGTATACCCGGTCTCCAAATACTTCCAACTCTCGTACGTGTAAGCCTTTAGCCAGTTGATGAACCTCGGTTCCCATCGATTGTATTCCTCAATATTCATTAGCTGGCGGCTTTTGGTAGTTTCCGTACGCATTGTCCACGTTTAGTGTCTCGGAGATGACACTTGACACGTTCTTTGGGTTGGATGTAGACGCCGATGCTGATGTGGTGAAAGCATCGTAAAACGGGTTCAAGAATTCGTCATACATGATTGAAAGTACCTGAGAAGTTAAAGAAAGTCAAACAATTTTGAATACAAAGTAAAAACTATACGGTTGGTCCGGATGGCCGTTGTCCAGATGAGCAAATAACAACAATCTCCGGACGAACAGGTCCCGATGAACAATACTAAAGTATGAACTCTGTCCGGATGGACTTTGTCCGGATGAACACACTTCCGGATGGACAATCTTCCGGATGAACATAATAAAGCCTATACGTCCGGATGGATATGTCTATCCGTCCGGATAGCCAAGAACACTTAGAATAAACTTCAAGCAAGAACAGTCTATCCGTCCGGATGGATGATGATGTCAACAAACTTAGTTTTGAAGTTCATAGTTTTTCACTAATTTTAATGTGTTTTAGTCCGAATTATGATCTGAAACTTTGTAGGATTGATTAAAAACACATTTTGCACGTTATGTCCAAATTTTAGGTGAATTTGTCCATGAATTCAGTGTCCAATTTGAGTTTTTTATGATAAGGTTAAGAAAAATGAGAAGTGAGTAGAAATTGAGAAGTGTAGATCAGAATTGGCAAGAATCTGATGTAGATATCTAGTATCTCGTTGATAATCTTCTCTGAATCCGACCTCCAAGCTCTGATACCACTTGTGAGGACCGTGAGTTCGGGTCTTCAAACGCGCTCAGACCGGATCTAACAGCTACCGACTTGTGCAGAATCCAAGAAAGTAGTAGGAGAGGGAGTAACACCGTAGATGTCACACCCCAACCGATGGCGGAATCATCGGGGCGCGGCGCTAGGCGAATCAGATTGCTCAAGAGAATCCATAACAACTATTTAGTGACAATATTTAATGCGTTCATTATCCCATACTAATAAACAATATTTCAGCAAACAGTTATACAGATTTCATGTCTCTCAAACTATCAAATCCGACAACCTATATTTTAAGTGGGTTTCTAGACTTCCTAATCTTGATTCGAGATAACCTGCGATTAACCTGCAACATATGTTAAAATAATGTCAATACAAAAAGTATTGGCGAGTATACAAGTTTTATATAATAGTAAGGTAGATAAAGCGTTGCGAACTTCCTCATACATAAACATGATACAACACAACACATATACTCACAAGACAATTACTACCAGCTAAGTCCCGAGATGAGTGCGAAGGAGAGCCAATAGGGTGTGTTATCCTTAACTAGATCCCGTCGGGTGTGAGTCGAACTATAGAACCATACTAGCTAAGGTGGAACGTAATGAGTAAGAGTCGTAGCACATATGTATCAAGCATCACGTGTAAATATGTACGTCCGTCATTTGCATGTGATAGTAGTTTAGAGTGTGTACTGCGTTTTGTTAAGTGCGTTTTAGATATAAATGTATGTTACACCCCAAAAGTGTGTTTTAAAGCGTAAAAAGGGGTCAAGTGTATTCACTATACGTGCCTATCGGTAAACACGATCTGGTTGGATTGAAGGGAGCGCCGGGTCAGCCTGCGTACGGGAATAGTAGCATAAGTCCTCCAAGTACTGACACGGTCGATATCAGAGTGTCGAGTGGGGTAAAAGTGAGATAAGCATTCAACAGACTATTCGAATGGATGGGTCTAGTCCATCCGGGTGGATGGGTTCCTTTCGGACGGATGGTTATCCGGACGGATGGTCATTCAGTCAGTTAGTCTGTGGTTGTTTGTGAACCGTTGAAATTTTTTGAAGTTTGATTAAAAATGTTCTAACAGTCGTGGCAACAAAAAGTAAACAACGATTAATATCAGGGCCAGATCATCCGGACGGATGATCATTCGGACGGATGGCCATTCGGGCGGATGGTCTGTGGTTGAGGTTTTGTATAACTTTTCTTTGAACAACGATTTTGGTTTATTGGAGATGGTGTGACGACGTGTCAAGCAACGAGAAAAGTACCAGATCCAGTCCATTCGTCTGGATGGGCTCTGCCCATTCTGACAAATGGGCTGTCCTTGATGAAATTTCATGTTTGACTCGTTAATCGGTCCATCTCTTTGGTGGAAATCAGTTTTCGAGTCGGCTCTTGACTATAGAATGAGTAGAGAGTCTAATTGAATCCGATTTTACCAGTGTTTTGTTCAAATCGAAGAGAAGTTTCATAAATAAGTTGAAAAACGTGAAAATCCTTTAGATCTTGAACCACTCTCGATTGAATGATGCTCCGCAACAGTTTGCCTAAGCAAACTGAGTGGAAACCACCTTCGAGACGTCTAAAATCAAGGGTTTTTGAGAAAAAGTTAAAGTGTGTGTGTGAATGTGATTTTGATGAAGAAGATGGAGTAGAAGTGAATAGAGGTGAAGATTGACGAAGATCTGGGAGAAAAAGCTTACAAATAGGCCTTGAATCGCGACTGAGAGCTTGGTGGTGGATGAGAGTGTCAAAGTGTTGAAATGGAGACATAAAGTTGGTATTTACAGAGGGGGCGAGGGTTTAAGGTGGTGCGCGACTGGCGGTGTCCGGATGGCTCCATCCGGACGGATGGTCATCCGGGCGGATGGTTATCCGGGCAGGTGGCCAGGCTCGCGTGGGTTGGTTTTCCAACTTTGGTTCGTTTGGTGCATTTTGTTGCGTTAAATATTATGAGTACTTTAAGCATTTTAGCGAGATAAGTAGTATCGTGTTATGTTGCGTTTCAGTGCGATAAATTGAGTTGCGCGTGCTAGCGTGTGCGCGTTTAAACAAGTCTTAATACTTAAATATCTATATATAACTAATTAATATAATAATAGGTCATAGCATAAGTAACTGTGTTTCGAGTTTGCGTTTGCGTTTGCGAGCAGCATAGCAATAGCGTAATAGTATATGCGAAAAGTGTAAGGGTTGTGGTATAGTGTGTTGTAATAAGCGATGTGTTTGCGAAAATATGCGAAGTAGCGTAGTAAGCGTTATAGTTTACATTATGATTCGAATCTCTGGTGCTAGGCATAACGAGAGTAGCAAGCGCGAAAGTGCGGGTTGTTACAGTCTCCCCTGCTTTAGGAAATTTTCGTCCCAAAATTTATTCGCAAGGAGGACTGCGAGGATTGACTCAAGTAAGTAACGATAAAGACGTTAGAGTGAGCTGAGGGTGAGCGAGCGATCGATCGAGGATTGACGAGTGAGAGCGTCTCGGTGATATGGAGAAAGCGGTGAGTGAAGCGATTCATTGACTAAGGGATGGTAACTCGCGAATTGACGATCCAAAAATGTTTTGGGTTCTCGAAAAGTTTTGTTAAGTTATTACAAAAGGATGTTAAGGAAAACTTGTTTTATGAAAATTTCTTATGGTTCAATGATTGAAAAATATCGGAGTAGCATGAGTGTTGATTGCGATAAGCGACTAGCGATAAGCGGTAAGCGGTAACCGGTAATCGATAAGCGATAAGCGATAAGCGATACGCGATAAGCGGTAAGTGATAAGCGGTAAGTGATAAGTGATGAGCGATACGCGATAAGCGGTAAGCGATATGCGATAAGAGGTAAGCGATAAGCGATGAGCGTTAAGCGATAATCGATACGCGATAAGCGATAAGCGTCAAGAGGGAGAAACGATGCGAGTATCGAAGCGTTAAGATTGACACGTGCGATAAGCGTTTAAGCGTTGAGGAGGATAGCGATAGCGAAGCGAGATAGATATCAGCGAGGGTACGATTGCGTTCATGTAGACTTACGAAAAGTCTAGCGATGACGCTTTTGAGATGCGATGAGATGTTACGCCTTGCGAAGGAGTTTAGCGTGTTGAAAATAGTCTTAGTAGTATAAGAGGGCATATATCGTTCAACTCTACATGGCATTTTCTTCACGGAAGTTTGTTAGCATGGCAAAGCACTTATATATAGGAAACACCAGCGGCGTATCCACCATGCTTCGACCACACCACTTCCATCCCGTGAATAGATGTCACATTTTGTCGACATGGTTAAGATGCTTATATATAGGAAGTACCAGCGGCGTATCCACCATGCTTAACCATGATTTTAGCATTATGGCATCATTAGAACTCACTACGATCTCCATGCACTGACCAAAATAATCCTGTGTGCACCCGGGATTAGTTTGGTCCTTGCACGTTTATCGTAACTTATTCCAAGGACGCGTAGTCAGGGTAAAACACATTATATCGTGATATACTATATAGTGCTAGTAATATAATCTGTGTGTGAACCTAGACTAAGTGTGAGGACGAGGGAGAGAGAGAGAGAGAGAGCGAGAGAGAGAGAGCGAGAGAGAGAGAGTCGATATCGCATATCGTGGCGACAACGAGCATTAGAACAAGTATAACATATAAGAATTTACGTCGAGAGTCGTACCATCAACTGCGTCATTCTGTGCCTAGTTGGTGTTGACGTTAAAGACCCTTGTTGGGGCTACGGTTGCTGTTGGAGCTTCTGCTGCTTGTGTTGCGGCTGCTGCTAGGGATGCGGGCTGCGTTGGCGATGCGGGGAGTGTTAGTGTGCCTTGATGTCGTGGCCCTGTGCGGCAGTGGCTGGTGAAGTGACCAAAGCAGTTGCAATTCGTTCAATAATGACAATTTGCTCCTGCCTGGTGATGAAAAGTACATTTCTGAAACAGGGGGAGAGTTCCGGCGTAGTTACGTCTTGGGTGGACTGGAACTGCTCGGAGAGGTTTGGGGTTTAAAACTGTTTGGGGTGGTGCTGTTGCCGAGCAGTTGAAACTCGAGCTCTTTCGCTTGTGGCTGGGTTTGTCGGTGTCTTATGGCAGGGCAACATCATCAGATAACTCGGTGGTAGCTTGGTTAGCCTTCTTGGTGGAATCCTTGGAGAAGAATCCATCCAAGACCCGTTTGTCGTTGATTTCTGCGGCCAAGAGATAGGTTTCTTCGATGGTAGCCGGTCTTGCAGCTTCGACAAAATCGCCCACACACTCAGGCAAAGCACGGATGTACTTCTTGATGGCCTTTTCGGGAGTGTCAACTTGGCTTGGGCAAATAATGCTAAGCTGTTTGAACCTGGCTGTGAGGCCGGCGTTGCCCCTTCAACTTGCTTGATTTCCCAAAACTCGTTTTCTAGTTTCTGGACTTCATGGGGATGGCTGTACTCTTCCTTCATAACCTCCTTCAGCTCGTTCAAGGAGAGAGCATAAGCTGCATCGTTCCCACGTTTGTTACGCTCGGCTGTCCACCAGTTGAGGGCTTTTGATTGAAATACTCCTATAGCACATGTTGTGCGAAAATGCTCGGGGCACCCACTCTGATGCAGGGTAACCTCGATGACATCGAACCACCGAAGCAGCTGAGATACACCTCTTTCGCCTGAGAAGACCATCAGGTTACAGGCTTTGAACTGCTTGTAGGAGAAAGTAGACTTCGGTGTGTTGGTCTTGGAGTCTTCTGATGTCTGATAATCGTTGAGGGATTGAATCTGCGAGACGATTTGAGGAATAACCTTGGCCATTTCCCTGGCCATGAGTAAGGCGATCCTCTTATCGGCGTTTCTTCGAGCTTGACGTCGCGAGTTGGAAGCGTTCGAGGACATCTAGACAAAGAGAGAGATTTGGAGTGAGATTCGATCATAATGATTTTTGAGATTGCGATGCGATTAGGCGCGTTAAATGTCACACCCCGACCACGTAAAACATTAAATCGTGGCAGAAACATCGGGGAGTGTTGTAACAGAATTATTGTTTCACAACCATGGCATTAGAAGTTATGTTTTATTTATAAACAAAGAGGGATTACATTGTCTTTAAACAAAGGAAACTAGAGTTCATAACATTATTTATACTAATATTGCTTTTTTATGTCACTAAGGCCCGAGTCCACCCTAGTGTATCTTGATCAAACCTATGCATTAGCTCCTAAAGCACATGTGAAAATAGGTACGTCAGCATAAAAATTCCTGTGAGATACATAGGTTTTATGAAAATAGGGTTCATGACTTAGGTTTAAAGAAATGTTTAATAAAAAATAGTCATGAACCTTGTTGAGTATTTTCTTTTATAAATCATATGAAAATTCGATAAGAAAATCAGATTATATAAAAGAAAGATGTATGGTTAATAAAATGTTCAATTAAAATGAGTTGTATAAAATAAACTGTTTGTAAATCAATGGCTTGTGAAAAACATGTTATATGTCTAAATTGAAATAATTTAAATAACGCTATGATATGTAATATCATACAAGCACTTATATATAGGAAGTACCAGCGGCGTATCCACCATGCTTGTACCATATTACACACGCCTCGTTACTTAAATCACTTATCCAAACAAACCACCAATGTAAATTATCCATGTTAAAACCAATTGTCAAATGTTTATGTGTGAATAAATGTCTATTATCAAAATGTAAATCATGAAATGTGTAAACCAATATCAAAATGTATATGTCAAATGAAATGTGTAAACAAATATCATGTATGGCAAGGGAATTATATCAACTAAACCAAATGTAAAAATGCACAAAACAAGGTATTGAAGTAAAAACTCAGTTTTAAATCAAAGTTATGTTTTGTGGAATAAATGCATGCTCTACTGATACAAACATCTATGCGGTGTTGTGAAAATGCATACATTCAAGCCTTGTGACTGTGGCGATAAACCCTTAAACAAATTAAAGGTTTATTTGAGTTATGTTTATCTAATTCGGTCATTCCTTTCATCCAAACATACCTAGGATGTCAGGAACGGGAGTTGTCAATTCCTATGGTACCACTACCTACTAACGAACGGCGTGATCAATGTTAATGAATGTATTTTTGTCCCATTTAAACATACCAAATGTCATACCAAAATGTAAGCATGTGATGTAAAACAAATGTACTAAGTATGCAACAAATGGACATACATAGCATGTGACGTGATGTAAAACAACGCACTAAGTATGCAATAAATGGACATACATAGCGTGAAATGTAATGTAAAACAATGTACTAAGTATGCACTAAATGGACATACATAAAATAAAATGAAATGTAAAACGATGTACTAAGTATGCAACAAAGGACATACATAGCAAAAACACAATGAAATCATGTACTATAAGTGTACTAATGAACATAACAAGCATATGATATGAAAACATGGAAAGCATGAAAGTAACAAGTAGGCACATGTGTTTCACCCCAAAATGTTTGAAAAACAGTAAAATAGGGGAACTATGTACTCACTTGAGATTGCTCAATTCTTTAGATAACCACCAAGCAATGCTAGAAAAATCGCAGAATTAAACGGCACCTAATATAGGTAACTACGTTAATAAACGGACCTAATCGAAGGATCGGGTAAAATGTGGGTTCGTAAACCAAATGAGTGTAGGAACTCATGTAATATGGTTTAACAAAGCCTACATTCTAAAACGGAACTTATCCTAAGTGCTTACGACCCATTACGACTCGTTTAGGTAGCTTACGCTACTTTAACGTGTTGTTCGCGTAAAATGCGTTTGGAATGCCTAACTAGTCCTATGATAAGTAAAATATGCCTTAACATGTCTAATATTGTTGCCTAATCAGTTTAGATGTCAAAATTTAGGTTACATATGCTTAAAATGAATTTTGGCGTAAAAAGGGCATTTTGGTAATTTTCCTAAGGCATATAAACTACCTATCATACAACTAACTAAACGACGTGACCATAAGGTATAACCTCGGAAGGTTATTCCCTATACAACTATGGTCACCTAATGTGTTTGGTCGGATCCTAATGATCGACCAAATGGGTCGGGTTCGAAAGTATAAGCGATTGTTTAGATCGCTTACCTTACAACCCTACATAAGCACTAAACCTAAAGTGAAACGAGCTAAACATGTTAAAACATGTTTAACAAATTTAGAAAACAGGTTTGGTATCAAAACAAACGGTTTTGATACCTAAAAGTAGTTTGGTTACAAAATACGCAAGAATACGCATTTTGGCCGAAACTACGACTCGTCACTAAGCCTAGATAACATGGTAATCAGTAGGTATAGTCACTAGGGACTATAACCATCGTGATTACGCTCACATTATGAAGTTCAAACGAACTTCGCATAGTCAATGCAAAAAGTCAAATGCAGTTTGACTTTTAAGCTAAAAACACATAAAAGAACGAAGGAGAACTTACAAAGGGTCCAAAGAGATTTGATTCCAAGTATTCTCAGGTATGTAGTGAATAATCACAACAACTTAGAGAAATCTTAGATCAAATGTGGGTTTTGAAGCAAGGGGGGTGGGGTTTATATAGTTTTTGCACAACCGTTAAGATCGTTCCTCGTAAAACGAGCTTCGATCTCGATCGTACAAGTGCACCCATGGTTTTATAATACCATGGGCACCCCAAATATGGCCCATAGATTCTAAAATACCATGTGCAAGGGTTGGAAATAGCTGGAAAAACAAATCTGTGCAGATCTGGTGATCTGTCGCGGCCCGCGTAATAGCCAAGAGAGGCTTACGCGGCCCGCCTGGGCAACGATGGGCAGAAATGGCAATAATGGTCCTTGTACTGTAAAACCTTGGTTTTTGATCTGTTTGAAGCCCGTTAAACCATTTTCAAGGCTCTACAATGATGCCTAAACATGAGGGACATGAAATATGCTCAAAAATATACCGGATGTCGGTTCGTTTGGTCGTACGAACGCGTTATTTGCTTAATTACGACGAAATGCGCACGAACGCGAAAAACAATCCAAATTGCGCGACGAATGGATTTTTTTCTTATGCCAAACACTAAAATAAAATATTTTAATGCTTACATAAATTTTTGGATGTCCGGATGTATTCAGAACTAAAGATATGCACGAAAATGCAAACTTATGCACTTTTTGGCACTTTTAGTCCTTGAATGAGCATAAAGTTTATTTTAGCACACCGAACCCCTCAAAGCTTATTTCTAAGCTATGTGAAGGATATTTAGGGTGTGTTTAACTTATGATCATGTTCCGGAATGTCCGTTACAGTACGAATCGATATACTTTCGCAGTTTGTTGAATTTAGTCCCTGTAAGCGAATAAACTTGATTTTGCCATACCAAAGCCTTCAAAACTTATTTCTAAGTTATGTAAAGGTTATTTAAGGTATTTTAAGCATAAATTGATGTTCCGGAGTATTTGTTGCGTTAAACTGATTGCGTTTACGCACCAGTTTGCGTATAACTCTCAAGAAAGCAATATAGAGTTTGAAATTGAATAAAAACCAAAACATGAAAAATGTCAAACATAAACAAACCAACATTGGATTCAAATAACTTTATTTTATTGATAACGGAACTGTTTACAATGATTACAAGCACAGATGTCACATTAAAACTTGTCATATTTAATATAGTAATACGTATTTGTGACAACTCGTATTTCAAACCTACTTTTGTGTAACGTTACGTGATTATGTGAACTCTATTTGAATAACATGTTATACGTGCCTTGTGTGAAATTGTGAATGTTTGTTTATATGCTTGCGTGACCCACTCGACTACACAAGCCCATTCGGGCCACACACATCCGACTCGAGACCATGGGGCAGCCCAAGGGAGGGTTCGGCCCATCCCCTAATCGCATAAACTTTGAGATGTGGTAACTATCTCACACTTTTACAAAACATCCTCACATACACAAACCCTAGAACACACTCTCTCTCGACTCGAAACCGAGGCAGCCGAGCATTCCTTTCCATCGAAGCTCTTGGATTCGGATCATTCCCTTTTCTCATCTCGGTTAGTAGTATGTTTACCGATTACATGTTTTATATGTGTGATTATGTGATGATGTTGTTATTAATCGGATTGCATGATCTAGAATTTCTGTTAGCATGATTGACTATGATGTTTCTTAGTGTTCATGTTAATCGGCTCACATACATATTGATAGGATTGCATGATTTAGAACCGAATGGATAATAAAATCGGCTGTTACATGTCTGAGTATGATCCGATTGTGATTGTCCTTGATGTTAATGATATGAACGAGTATGAATATGCATGATTCCTGGATAAAACCCTTGTTTGATCGAATAGGAACTAAGTTTGAAACTGTTGATTTGTTGATTGATCTAAATTGTGGAACTGCTAAAACTGATTGCTGATATTACGGAACTAATTGAGCTGATAATAAGGAAACTGTTACAATCTGCTAGTCTCGACACGGGTTGCGAGTCGAGAACCCTTAGTCTCGACTCGAGACCACATTGCCAACACACAACAAGCACAACTCGAGACCACGGTTGCAGGTCCGGTTGCGACTCGAGACCGTGTAGTCTCGACTAGACCATAATGACTCGAGACCGCCCTTGTTGCGACTCGAGACCCCGAAATCAGTACAACCTGAGACCGACTAGTCTCGACTCGAAATCGTTAGTCTCGACTCGAGACCGTGAACACTTGCACATTATTATTGGACTTTCACTGTTACGAGCCCAACTGATTGGGCCGAATACTTGGACTTATATACGTGTCTGCTATAGACTGCTATGACATACTTGTGCATGCCATGATTATACTTGTGGATAATACGTGTAGAACATACGTGCTATTCTTGAATGCGAACCTGACTTGTATAATAACCATGCTAGGACGTGGTTGATCACTATATAGCTTAACCGAACTTTGTGTATCTGCCGAGCAAACCCAAGGTGAGTTCACACAGCCAAGGCATGGGGTTCCCGGGTGGGAATGGGATTGGATGATTTATTGTATATACTCAGATGGTAGAACCTCACGATAAGACACTGCTAGACTAGTAACACTTATTGAACTGATCTTCGCACACCTGCCAAGGGTCGGCCGCGATATTATGACTGACTTCGCACACCTGCCATAGGAAGGCCGCGAACTAAATATACTAACCTTCGCACACCTGCCTGGGAGGCCGCGATACAAATAAACCTAGTCTAGAATACTTGGGAAGAACATCCCCTAATATCTTCGCATACTTGCCTGGGAGGCCGCGATGGAAACTAATACGATACCTGACATAACGAACGAACATACTACCACTCACACTATACTATTACTGAACTATTAACTGTGAACTCGCTCAACTAGTTATTGATTCTCTGCTGCATGCCTTGCAGGACCCTAGGTACTTATGGAGCTTGCACAAGGAGGAGCAGGTCGTTGTGGGATACGGATCGTAGACGTTATGATAAACAATTGAACTTATAACTTTACTTTGGGTTTTCATATTATGCTTCCGCTACTTAATTTACGTTTTGTTGAACATCAATCATGTCGTGATGAATTACATTAACTACTTTTAATATTAGAAGCTACGTTCGATATGATTGGTGGCTTGATCCTGGTCAGTCACGCTCCCAAGCGGCGATACTCCGCAGGTGGATTTTGAGGGTGTGACAGATTGGTATCAGAGCCATTGGTTATAGAGAACTTGGTTTTAATACGGGGAAAACATTTTTATTAAAACCAGACTATAACCAGAACAGTGCTCTCAACGATCCACAATGACGCTTCGCTCCACGTGCAAGACTCGACATCCTAGGTAATATGGTTTATGTTTATTACCTGCTTGCTAGAATTACATAGAACTTTGCTCGTAGTACGCTTAGATACACATGACACTATTACATGAGAACACTTACGTGCTTACACTTTTCTGTCATCGCACTACTCGCGAACCATTCTCACTTACGCTACTTTTATTATGAAGAACATGTCTGGACGAATTAACATGACTCAAGCCCAGTTGACGGCTCTCATTAACGAACAAGTTGCTGCGGCACTTGCAGCCGCACAAGCAGGAGGTATATCCTGTAGTCTTAGCACACACTAGGGTCTTTAGATCCTACACTCCTAAACCAACTCTCGTGTTTAAACTTTGTCCTATTCATACAAAATAGGTCAACCCGCACAGCAACCTGTCTGCACTTTCAAGAACTTCATGGACTGTCGTCCAAGCACTTTCAGTGGCACAGAAGGAGCAGTGGGACTACTCCATTGGTTTGAGAAGCTCGAATCGGTATTCGAGATGTGTGAATGCCCTGAGGCTCGCAGGGTCAAGTACGCCACTAGCATCAGGCAGTCAGGGGCAGGGTGGATATCGGGGGATTCACCCATGGTGTAGTAGGTGCAACAAACACCACAGTTGAAGATGTCGCAGGGAACGTTGTCAAAGATGCCTCAAGATGGGTCATGAGGCTAAGGATTGTAGAAGCTCACGGCCAGCAAATCAGAACCAGCAACTCCCACCGCCAGCTCCACAGAACCAGCAGCAGCAGCCACAGCGTGGAAACCGGGGATGTTTCCAGTGTGGGGCTGAAGGTCATTTCAAACGCGATTGCCCTCAATTGAACCAGAACCAGAATCGCAACAACAACAACAATAAGGGCAACGGGAACAACAACAATGGGGGAAACAACAACAACAATGGCAACGAAGCTCGGGGTCGTGCTTTCGTGATGGGTCGGGGCGACGCAATGAATGATCCCAATGTGGTTATGGGTACGTTTCTTCTCGACGATATTTATGTTACTGTCTTATTTGATTCGGGTGCTGATACAAGTTATATGTCCTTGAAAATGAGTAAATTGTTAAAACGTACACCAACACCCCTAAACACCAAACATGTCATAGAGATAGCAAATGGTAAAAGTGTAGAAGCCGCACATGTAGTCAAGGGTTGTAGCATTGTTTTAGCTGGTCAGACCTTCTCGATTGATCTTATACCCATAGTTTTGGGTAGTTTCGACGTCGTCATCGGTATGGATTGGTTATCCCAACATCACGCAGAGATTTTATGCAAGGAAAAGATCATTCGTATTCCTCGCTCTAGTCAAGAACCTCTCGAAGTTCAAGGCGACAAGAGTGGTGCTGTGGTTGGCATCATCTCTTTCTTAAAGGCGCAGAAATGTTTACGAAAGGGTCACACTGTCATTTTGGCACTTGTTACTGATGCATCAGCAAAAGAAAAGAAGTTGGAGGATATTCCAGTAGTACGCGACTTTCCTCAGGTGTTTCCTGAAGATTTACCTGGGCTACCGCCTCATCGCCAAGTCGAATTCCAGATTGAGTTAGCTCCTGGAGCAGCACCAATAGCCCGCGCACCGTATCGTCTAGCTCCAACCGAATTGGAAGAACTGTCGAAGCAGCTACAAGAGCTCTTAGAAAAGGGCTTTATTCGTCCAAGCTCATCGCCTTGGGGAGCTCCAGTACTTTTCGTGAAAAAGAAGGATGGCACTTTCAGGATGTGCATCGACTACCGTGAACTCAACAAGGTGATGGCGAAGAACCGTTATCCTCTTCCGCGTATAGACGATTTATTCGACCAGTTGCAGGGGTCGAGTTACTACTCCAAGATAGACTTGAGGTCAGGGTATCATCAGCTGAGAGTCCGGGATGAGGACGTCTCCAAAACCGCATTCAGAACTCGCTATGGTCACTACGAGTTTCTTGTCATGCCATTTGGGTTAACGAACGCGCCTGCCGTATTTATGGACCTTATGAACAGGGTGTGCAAACCCTACTTAGACAAGTTTGTGATAGTGTTTATTGACGACATTCTGATCTACTCCAAGAGTCAAGAGGAACACGAGCAGCACCTACGACTTATCTTAGAACTTCTACGAAAGGAACAACTGTACCCCAAGTTCTCAAAATGTGACTTCTGGCTTCGTGAAGTCCACTTTCTAGGCCACGTGGTAAACAAGGATGGGATCCATGTTTATCCATCCAAAGTAGATTCGATCAGGAACTGGCCTGCACCACGTACACCAACGGAAATACGCCAATTCTTGGGTTTGGCGGGATACTACAGACGGTTTATCAAGGACTTTTCAAAGATCGCACAGCCGCTTACGCTACTGACACAGAAGGGTGTCACCTACCGTTGGGGTAATACTCAGGAAACTGCTTTTCAACACTTGAAGGATAGACTCTGCAGTGCACCTATCCTCTCATTGCCAGAGGGCACGGACGATTTCGTGGTCTATTGTGACGCATCCATCCAGGGTCTTGGATGTGTGTTAATGCAGCGCGACAAGGTCATTGCTTACGCTTCGCGCCAACTCAAGGTTCACGAACGGAACTACACGACGCACGATTTAGAGCTGGGAGCTGTTGTTTTCGCGCTTAAGATATGGCGACACTACCTGTACGGTACTAGGTGCACTATTTACACCGATCACAGGAGTCTCGAGCATATCCTTAAGCAAAAGGATTTGAACATGCGTCAACGAAGATGGGTCGAACTTTTGAACGATTACGAATGCACTATCAAGTACCATCCAGGCAAGGCCAATGTTGTGGCTGATGCCCTCAGTCGGAAAGATACTACACCTAGGCGTGTACGAGCTTTGCAACTCACCATTCAGTCCAGTCTTCCTGCACAGATACGAACCGCTCAGATAGAAGCATTGAAACCCGAAAACGTCAAGGCTGAAGCCTTACGCGGCTCAAGGGAACAAATGGAACAAAAGGAAGACGGCGCCTACTATGTAACAGGGCGAATTTGGGTCCCACTTTATGGCGGTTTACGAGAGCTTGTGATGGATGAAGCACACAAGTCTCGCTACTCAGTACATCCAGGGTCGGATAAGATGTACCATGACATCAGAACTACTTATTGGTGGCCTAGCATGAAGGCCCACATCGCTACTTACGCCGGAAGGTGTTTGACATGTGCAAAAGTCAAAGTGGAGTATCAGAAACCAGCGGGCCTACTTCAGCAACCCAAGATACCGCAATGGAAATGGGAAGAAATTTCCATGGATTTTGTTACAGGCCTACCCAGATCCCAGCGTGGGAATGATACCATATGGGTGATCGTGGATCGACTCACCAAGTCTGCACACTTCCTGGCTATAAAGGAAACGGATAAGTTCTCCACTCTCGCAGACGTTTATCGTAAGGAAGTTGTTTCGAGGCACGGGGTGCCCACCTCCATCATTTCGGATCGGGATGCACGATTCACGTCAGAGCTATGGCAAGCGATGCATAAATCTTTCGGCTCACAGTTAGACATGAGCACAGCGTATCACCCTCAGACGGATGGGCAGTTTGAGCGAACGATCCAGACTCTCGAAGACATGCTTCGGGCATGTGTCATTGATTTCGGCAACGGCTGGGAAAAGCATCTCCCTTTGGTGGAGTTCTCATACAATAACAGCTATCACACCAGCATACAAGCCGTTCCATTCAAGGCATTGTACGGGCGTAAATGTCGGTCACCTCTCTGTTGGGCAGAGGTGGGGGATAGTCAGATCACGGGTCCAGAGATTGTAGTGGACGCCACGGAAAAGATTGCGCAGATACGACAACGCATGGCGGCAGCACGCGACCGTCAGAAAGCCTACGCGGGCAAGCGTAGGAAGCCATTGGAATTTCAGGTCGGAGACCGGGTTTTACTTAAAGTCTCACCCTGGAAGGGTGTGGTACGTTTTGGCAAACGGGGCAAACTAAATCCGCGGTACGTCGGACCTTTTGAAATCATTGAGAAAATAGGCAAAGTGGCCTACAAGCTAAACCTACCAGCTGAACTCGGTGCAGTTCACAATGTTTTTCACGTGTCAAATCTGAAAAAGTGCCTGTCAGATGAAACCCTCATAGTTCCTTTTAAGGAACTCACTATCGACGAACGGTTGCAGTTCGTCGAGGAGCCAGTTGAAATCACGGACCGGGATGTTAAGGTCCTCAAACACAAGAGAATCCCTCTTGTCCGAGTTCGTTGGAACTCCAAACGTGGCCCAGAGTACACCTGGGAACGCGAAGACCAGATGACAGAAAAGTATCCCCAGTTATTCGGAACCAATGCAACCACTTCTGAGGCTGAAGCTACTACTGCGGAATTTTGGGACGAAATTCCAGATCAACAGGGGGAGGATGTGACACCTCAGGAAAACCAGTGAACGATACAACTTACCTAGCTTCCTCAGTGAGTGCGTACCAAATTTCGGGATTAAATTTCTTCTAAGTTGGGGATAATGTGACAACTCGTATTTCAAACCTACTTTTGTGTAACGTTACGTGATTATGTGAACTCTATTTGAATAACATGTTATACATGCCTTGTGTGAAATTGTGAATGTTTGTTTATATGCTTGCGTGACCCACTCGACTACACAAGCCCATTCGGGCCACACACATCCGACTCGAGACCATGGGGCAGCCCAAGGGAGGGTTCGGCCCATCCCCTAATCGCATAAACTTTGAGATGACATGTGGATGGACTTTGGCGATTTGGTGAAACCCTAGACGATCGTTCGTATCCTTGATCTCGATTGATCTTGGTTAGTATCTAAGGATTTCGATTTCAAACTTAATCGTTTCTTTAGGTTCTAATCACTTGAAGTCGGCAATTTTCAAGTGTATCGGATTAGGGTTTGTTTGTCGGCGCTGTGTTACTGGATTGCATACGGGGTTTTTCGGCAATACATCTTCAGAACACGGTGCTGATTAATCAGTTTGGTTAGTGGCGATTCAGATTAGGGTTTGTTGTCGACGCTGTCTTTCTGGCTTGCGACGATTCTGGTTAGGTTTTGGCAGTCAATATTCAGCAACAATTCAGGCTAGGGTTTTGCGGCGGCGTAATCACTCTTACATCCGATTAGGGTTTGCGGCTGAATACTCTTTCATTCTGATTGGCGGCAGGTTTTATTGGTGGTTTGACGGCTACTAGGGTTTATTCAGGCGGCTTGTTTCTTGAACGAATCCTGGCTGCTAGTGATCAGTTCTAATGGATGAACGCATGAAGCCTGGTGGAAGGCCACCACTGTCATTTAAGGAAATTGCAGATCGAATTCTTGATGTTGATGGGAACAATATTCAGCCAAGACGTGGTATCAACATCATCGATGAACTTACTAAGGTCACGGCTCCGGTTCAGGTGGATAAACTGTTCTCAACTACAACAGGTGTTCATGGAGTGAATTTGACAACTCCATTGGCTGGTAACTCGATTTCAAAAATATCTGGGGCTGCAGAACCTTTATCATTTGCTAGTGTTGTGAACACCACAAAGGAGAATGTAAAGGTTAATTTTCGGATGATGGAATCTAGCGAGTCGGTTGATGGAGCTGATGTCGTCATTCCATTGTCTTCGGTTAAACAAGTCACAGACAGGTATGCTAACACGTTGTATGGATATTTTCTGGGTAAACGGCTGGCTTTTCCTGTAGTGGATTATTTTGCAAAGAACAACTGGGTTAAATATGGTCTTTCTAGACTAATGATGAATGCGAACGGGTTCTTTTTCTTTAAATTCAAAACAAAGGAAGGGATGGATAAATTGGTGGAGGATGGACCTTGGTTGATTAGAAATGTTCCGATAATTTTGAAGGAGTGGTCGGCCTCTCTCAAGTTGGAAAAAGAAGCTATAAAGGCTATCCCAGTTTGGGTTAAGATGCATGAAGTGCCGTTAGCAGCATATACTGAGGACGGGCTTAGTTTGCTCGCTTCTAAGATAGGGGTGCCTAAGATGCTTGATTCGTACACTACTACAATGTGTGCTGAGTCATGGGGAAGAAGTAGTTATGCTAGAGCTCTCATTGAAATTCAAGCCGGGGCTGAGTTAAAGAGGAGTGTCACGGTTGCAATCCCGTCTTTAGAGGGCAAGGGTCACTCAATGGAGGAGGTTAAAATAGAATATGATTGGGAGCTTTTAAGGTGCTCATCTTGTTGCGTGTTTGGTCATGATGATAACTCGTGCCCAAAGAGCATTCAGGTTGTTTCGAGTGGGGATTCTGGAAAGAAGATTGATGATTTTCAGGTTGTGGGTGCAAAGAAGAAGAAAGCTACTAACCAAGGTGTTCATATGAAAAATCAGAAGCCTAAGGTAGTGTACAGACCAGTTGTAAACCCTAAACCAATTTCGTCCTTGAAGAAGCCAATGAACAATCAGGTATCAACGTCAAACCCATTTGATGTTCTTAAGGATGATGATGGTGGTCAGGGAGGTAGTACTGTGGGTCGTATTGAGAAGAAGGCCAAGCAGATTAATGACAAGCAAGATTCAGATGAGGATGAGGTTGAGGAAGTCTACAATGAAACGAATGAATTTATGGTTTCGGGAACACATCCTTCATCGTCTAGAGCCCGGGCTAGCAGCTCATCCACAAAGGGTTCAAATGGCTAGACATTTTGTGATTCGAGTCAAGGGTTTGCCGGTTTGTGGCAACTTCATCTTTGATGATGGAGGTTGAGTCGTTATTGGTTTCATGTTTGGTGTTTGCCTACTTTATTTTCATGCTGTAATGTAGGCTAGGTTATGGGTTGTCTTAGTTATGTTGGTTTTGTTTTGTTTACATATACGGGGCATATCCTGTATATGAATTAGTGTGGAACTCACCATCACTACTTGTACTTTATTGGGATTGTTTTTAATAGAATCACCGGGGTAACCCTTTACCCAAAAAACATAAACTTTGAGATGTGGTAATTATCTCACACTTTTACAAAACATCCTCACACACACAAACCCTAGAACACACTCTCTCTCGACTCGGAACCGAGGCAGCCGAGCATTCCTTTCCATCGAAGCTCTTGGATTCGGATCATTCCCTTTTCTCATCTCGGTTAGTAGTATGTTTACCGATTACGTGTTTTATATGTGTGATTATGTGATGATGTTGTTATTAATCGGATTGCATGATCTAGAATTTCTGTTAGCATGATTGACTATGATGTTTCTTAGTGTTCATGTTAATCGGCTCACATACATATTGATAGGATTGCATGATTTAGAACCGAATGGATAATAAAATCGGCTGTTACATGTCTGAGTATGATCCGATTGTGATTGTCCTTGATGTTAATGATATGAACGAGTATGAATATGCATGATTCCTGGATAAAACCCTTGTTTGATTGAATAGTAACTAAGTTTGAAACTGTTGATTTGTTGATTGATCTAAATTGTGGAACTGCTAAAACTGATTGCTGATATTACGGAACTAATTGAGCTGATAATAAGGAAACTGTTACAATCTGCTAGTCTTGACACGAGTTACGAGTCGAGAACCCTTAGTCTCGACTCGAGACCACATTGCCAACACACAACAAGCACAACTCGAGACCACAGTTGCAGGTCCGGTTGCGACTCGAGACCGTGTAGTCTCGACTAGACCATAATGACTCGAGACCGCCCTTGTTGCGACTCGAGACCCCGAAATCAGTACAACCCGAGACCGACTAGTCTCGACTCGAAATCGTTAGTCTCGACTCGAGACCGTGAACACTTGCACATTATTATTGGACTTTCACTGTTACGAGCCCAACTGATTGGGCCGGATACTTGGACTTATTTACGTGTCTGCTATTGGACTGCTACGACATACTTGTGCATGCCATGATTATACTTGTGTACAATACGTGTAGAACATACGTGCTATACTTGAATGCGAACCTGACTTGTATAATAACCATGCTAGGACGTGGTTGATCACTATATCGCTTAACCGAACTTTGTGTATCTTCCGAGCAAACCCAAGGTGAGTTCACACAGCCAAGGCATGGGGTTCCCGGGTGGGAATGGGATTGGATGATTTATTGTATATACTCAGATGGTAGAACCTCACGATAAGACACTGCTAGACTAGTAACGCTTATTGAACTGATCTTCGCACACCTGCCAAGGGTCGGTCGCGATATTATGACTGACTTCGCACACCTGCCATAGGAAGGCCGCGAACTAAATTTACTAACCTTCGCACACCTGCCTGGGAGGCCGCGATACAAATAAACCTAGTCTAGAATACTTGGGAAGAACATCCCCTAATATCTTCGCATACCTGCCTGGGAGGCCGCGATGGAAACTAATACGATACCTGACATAACGAACGAACATACTACCACTCACACTATACTATTACTGAACTATTAACTGTGAACTCGCTCAACTAGTTGTTGATTCTCTGCTGCATGCCTTGCAGGACCCTAGGTACTTATGGAGCTTGCACAAGGAGGAGCAGGTCGTTGTGGGATACGGATCGTAGACGTTATGATAAACAATTGAACTTATAACTTTACTTTGGGTTTTTATATTATGCTTCCGCTACTTAATTTACGTTTTGTTGAACATCAATCATGTCGTGATGAATTACATTAACTACTTTTAATATTAGAAGCTACGTTCGATATGATTGGTGGCTTGATCCTGGTCAGTCACGTTCCCAAGCGGCGATACTCCGCAGGTGGATTTTGAGGGTGTGACAGTATTCACATAGGAGCCACATAGGAGACACGAAGTTCCTATGTTCTCACGTATTCACATAAGCATGTGTAATCATATGTACTACATGCATATATGCTTATATACTTGTATAGATAGCGCGAGGACGCGTTTAAGAGGAAGAGTTATTAGACTTTAGTTTTGTTGCGGGTATTCGGCTCTTGTTTTAGATCGTGATGGCTGTGCGAGTTGTGCATACGTAAAGCGGGGAAGCGAAAATCGGTAAATCGAGAAATCGATAAAGCATTTAAATGAAATAAATTCGATGACGCGTAAAATCGGCGATTGCAGGCTAGAAAATAGATAGAGTGCTTTGGGTTTTAGATATCGACTACCCAAAGTGGTTCAACTATTCTCAACAAGTTCGAGCACACACTTTGGCTTAGTAGACTATGTCCTCACCGGGATGCGGCTACGACATTCGTCCATCCAGTTACTACGCGCCTTGATTCGTTGGTACAGTCGAGACTTTGGTGAGAGCTTTTGAAAACCATTCCAGGGAGTGGAACGGGTTATTAAGATGCGAGTTTCACCCCAAACTTGACAACTTCGCTCCTAGCTGTGGTTGTGCTCGCCGAATAAATTCAGGAGTTCCACTAGATAGAAATGGAGATTTCCGTTGAGATGTGGATATCACTCCTAACTCAACGAAAGGTTCTCGTGCTAAGAAAATGCGTTGAGTGAGTGATCTTATCGAGAGTTCTTGGTTTTCACACCTAATCCCGACAAAATTAATCGGTTGTGTTACGCGAGTGTTTTCGAACGTGTGTATTGTGTTAGCCTTAGGAAAGGCAAAGTAGATTTTCAGCCTTAGGAAAAGGCTCCCTT
Source organism: Helianthus annuus (assembly GCF_002127325.2). Lineage (NCBI taxonomy): Eukaryota > Viridiplantae > Streptophyta > Magnoliopsida > Asterales > Asteraceae > Helianthus > Helianthus annuus. The sequence goes on from NC_035445.2 coordinate 12,761,208, forward strand.
CGTACGAAGTTATAGTATGTGGGCCCGTACGAAGGTGTAGTATAGCATTGCAAGTACGAATGAGAGTATAATAGCATGTAGGTTCGTACAAAACCCCAAGTGGGTTCATACGAAGGGTCTGTTTGGCACTTAGACTATAGTCTAGGTCTGTTTAACACGACTCGACCTAATTCCCTATAGTTATGGCTCTGATACCAATCTGTCACACCCCAACCGATGGCGGAATCATCGGGGCGCGACACTAGGCGAATCAGATTGCTCAAGAGAATCCATAACAATTATTTAGTGACAATATTTAATGCGTTCATTATCCCATACTAATAAACAATATTTCAGCAAACAGTTATACAAATTTCATGTCTGATGCGTGTTAGTGTGTATATGTTTTAGGTATATATTTTAAGCCCTTTTTACACTTTTTAGCCAAGTTTTAAATTTATAAAACATGATATTTACTAACACTAAACACACATATGGGCAAGTGCACCCATCGTAGGCGTAGTATAGTGTTGGTAAGATACCGAGGTCGTCCAAGGACACAAGAGCTTTTAGTACCGGTTTATCCTCAACGTCTAATCAAATCAAAATGTTAGAAAAGATTTTAAAACTAAGAAAATAAAACTAACTAAATGCGGAAAAATAAAAATAAAAATAAAAGCAGATAGACAAGATGAATCACTTGGATCCGACTCGTGTATAGTGTAACCTTTGATTATTTTCGCACTTTTGCACTTGTTTAAGAGATTATCTTAGTTATTGTAGTAGGCCCCTCTTTTGAAGGTGACGTTACCCTCAACCCAGTAGTTTGAGTCAGCAAGGATACAGTCCTAAATAGCTGGGTTATAGTATTAATAGTAGTTTAACTTATGAGGGGGTCAAAGAGTTGGGATCTCCGCCATCCAATACCTTTGGGTATTGAAGGAGATCCTACTAAATTTGACCCAGGTCCCTTGCAGGACCTCTAAACGCTGAACAAGGGCAAGACTCTTACCAAACCGTTCCCTTAACCCCCGACCAGGTAGCCAACATACCTCCATATAGACCGTGGAGATATGAATGTTGAAAATCTTTTATTTTATATAGACAGTAAAATAATGTCAAGACACCACGGACAAATGATAAGGAAGAATCACCTTCAACATGAGAAACTAGTTATTAAAGTCATTAATACAAAACCAAATAAAAAGTGCAAAAGATTAAAAATAAAAAGTATTACACTAGACACTTGTCTTCACCAAGTGATGTAAGAGACTTAGGCAAACATGGCCTTTGATTGTCAAGAACTCTTACGATCAATCTTGGATCCCGAGACGACTCACACACTCTATGATGGACAATGGATGATGGTGGTGGATGATGGTGTTGTGATGGTGGTGGGTGGTGGGTGGTGGGTGGTGGGTGAAGTGTGAGAGAGGTGGTGTGCCAAGGGATGAGTTGAAATGGCTCCAAGCACTCCTATTTATAGGCTGAACAGAAGCCTGGGCACGGCCCCGTGTCCATCTGACACTCTCACTCTTCATTAATTGTAATTCGCAATTACAATAAATGCGCCTGCAGTACTCTGACCACCCCCCCGTGTCCGCTGGGCACGGCCCCGTGGTGGGCAATAGAAGCTTCTATTAGTTTGTCTTTTCTGCTGCTTCTTGGACACGGCCCCGTGCTCGCTGAGCACGGGGCGCGTTCAGTCTTCTGCCTTCTTTGTTTTGCTTGGGAAGATGCTGTCGAGGGGTCGGGCAATCCACTTTTGTCCCTTTTCTTGTATTTATGTTAGATTTTAATGTCTTTTTGCTTCTTTTGTTAATTTGAGCTCATTTAATCCTGAAAATACAAAAGGAAGACAAAAGTACACTTTTTCCAATATTAGTACTAAAAAAGGGTTAGTTTTATGCCACAATTGATATAATTTATATGTTGCATTTTGCGCGTATCAAATACCCCCACACTTGAATCTTTGCTTGTCCTCAAGCAAAACTCTTTATAATGTGGCTTTATTCACTCCCAAATGGAATGGGTAGAAGAGAAGGTTTTTGGGCTTGTCATAGAGTGTCGGGATTTTCCAAGATCGTTTAGGTTTTATTTTTATTTATTTACAATCCTATTCATCATGATTTATTAAAAACATTTCATAAGATAAATTATTTATTAAGGCATAACATACCTTTTTAAAATTCCATTTAAAATACAAGTTCACATACCTCACGGGGGAAATCACTCACACTCAGCCGAAGGTGTATTTTTAGTGAATCACTCGAGAGCGGCATGGAACTTATTTCTACCATAAGCTTGCCAAGCAATCAATCCTCCTCCTTTTTAACTTTATACCTTTGTAAATATCAAGAGGACTTTTTGGGTGAATGGTTAGGCTTGGGCTAAAGGTGGGTGGTTGGGTTAGTGGTTAGTTGAAAAGGGCGAAAGGCGTAAAAAGCGTTGGTTTTCGTAAAACATTTTGTTTTTTTGACTTTTTATTTTTAATGAAGTATTTATTCAAACAAGCTTTTGTTTGATGAGCTTTGTTTGTTTATTTCCAACTTCATCATCATTCATTTTTTTTTCAGAAGAGTCACACGAAAACCAAGCTTTATTACTAAAATAAGGGTTTAAAAATGAAAAAGGGATTTTGGTGGGTAAAAGGGTTTTAGGTTAAGAAATGAAAAGGTTTAGGCTCAAAGGGGTTAAATAGGGGGAATTTTTGGGTAAGTGAAAAGAAAAATGAAAATAATGGTATTGAAAGAAAAAGGGTTAGTCCTAATGCCTCCATCATTTACTTACTTGAGTTTAAGTTGGTAAAGACCGGGAATGAATTATCGTGGCAAGTTCTAGAGTTGTAAGAACCAAGCGGCTATTCACACAAGAAACGAAAAATGAGCATTTAGTGTAAAGATGTATATTTGTATGCTCTATAAAGGCTCAAAACTCACTTTTATGGGAATGGGTTTTTACGTGATCAAGTATATATAATCAAATTTTAACTAAGCTTGTCATGCCGTTTCATAATTTTCTTATGCACGACGCTATCGGTTGTAAATTTGTAAAAATATAACCTTGTTAGAATTAGAATTCCCAACTTAAACTTAGACAAGTAAAAAAAATTGAAAATTTTTGAAAAAAAAAATTTGGGGTGATTAGCGGTTCCAATAGAGTTTTGTGTAAGGCTTGTTATTAGGACTTGCAAAATTCAAGGTTTTAGCATCCCCCCACACTTAAATTACACATTGTCCTCAATGTGTCCCAAAAATAAGTTTTTAGGTTAATTGAATGTGTAAAATGGTGTTAAAAGCAAACTTTTATGTTACTGGCAGTCTGGACACGGCCCCGTGGTGACCGGGCGCGGCCCCATGTTCAGGTGCCAGTAACAAAAATTAAAGAAAAGAAACAGAAGCCTGGACACGGGAGCGTGTTCAGTGAACACGACCAGTGTCTAGTTACCTGAACTGGGCAATTTTCTGCAGGATGTTCAGCACGGGGCCATGTTGGCTGGACACTGCCCGTGCTAAGCTTACTGTAATGAAGAATTTGTTGTCGGATGGCCCTGTTTTCGTGCATGGGGCCATGTTTCTCGTTTCCCTTGTTATCCTTGACCATCCCGAGTGTGTTTTATTCCTGCAAATTAAAACTAAAAGATTAAACTAAACTAAGGATAGTTCCGCGGAATGCCTCCGTGGTGCGCCACCTTTATAAGGATCCTTGGCTAGACCCAAGGCGAGGTTATATGTTTTTCGAGCGGGATGTTTTGCATCCCATGTTGCACCGTCGGAGAGCATCATCCAAACTTGAATCAATAACCTTCATGTAATTGACCGGATCATCGTCCTCTATTCTCTTCCCAACCCCAAACTTTACTTCATTATCCCCATATTTTAAAGTGAGTGTTCCGTCATTCATGTCCAACACTGCTTGTGCGGTGGCGAGAAATGGTCTCCCTAGTATGAGGGGGACTTCGGTGTGTTCTTCCATATCAAGTATGACAAAGTCGGCCGGGTAGACGAAATTGTCGACCTTGACTAGGAGATTTTCAAAGACACCTTGCGGGAATTTGACGGATCGATCAGCAAGTTGTATACTCATTTTTGTAGGACTCATTTTCCTAGGCCGAGTCTTTTGAACATTGATGCGGGCATGAGGTTAATGCTAGCCCCAAGGTCGGCTAGTGCATTACGAACGGGGGAGTCCTCGATCGAGCAAGGAATTGTGAAGCTTCCGGGATCAATTTTCTTTTGGGGGAGTTTGTTGAGTACGAGGGCAGAGCATTCTTCGCCTAAGTTAACTAATTGCAATGTTTCAATTTTCCTTTTATGAGTGAGGAAGTCCCTCATGAACTTAGAGTATTTAGGCATTTGGGTTAGGACGTCAATGAAAGGAATGTTGACATGCAATTGTTTTAGTAGACTTTCGAATTTTGCGAAGTGCTCATTGGTCTTTTGACGGATTAACCTACCGGGGTACGGCACTGGAGGAGCCTTGGTGGGCTCTGATGGTGGAGGAGTAACCTTCTCTTGATGGGGCGGTGATGTGATCTCCTCCAGTAGGCGGTGGCCCTTCCGCGGGACCCACGGTACGGTTCGGTAAGGTGATGAGATGAACTTGCGCCTTTAGGTTTGTTTCGGTATTACTTGGTAACGCGCCTTGAGGTCTCTCGGAGAAATTTTGTGTCACACCCCCAAAATCCACCTGCGGAGTATCACCGCTTGGGAGCGTGACTGACCAGGATCAAGCCACCAATCATATTGAACATGTAAATAAGTAGTAATCGTTATTCAACAATACGAAAGGTGTTTTCAAAACCAACATAATCAAGTGTAGCGGAAGCATAATTGTAAAAACCCAAACATAAGTATTAATGTTTTGAAACGTCATAAGTGTTTAATAAGTAATCACGATCCATCTGCCCACAACGACCTGCTCCTCCTTGTGCAAGCTCCATTAGTACCTAAGGTCCTGCAAGGCATGCAGCAGAGAGTCAACAACTAGTTGAGCGAGTTCACAGTAAGTAAAAGCGTAACAGTAAGTCCGTATGTAACATGTGGCTCTACTGGGCTGATATTGGTTTCTATTGGTGGGGGCTTCCCATGTTATTAATCCACTAGACTATGCGTAACCATAAGTGTTCTTCACAACCGAGAACAGTAGCGCGTATGGGGTTTACGTAGGTTTTACGTAAGTATCCTTCACAACCGAGGATAGGAGTACGCGGGGGTTTACGTAGGTTTTACGTAAGTGCCTGACACAACCGAGGCAGTAGTGAGTACAAGTTCACGTAGGTTTTACGTGAGTATCCTTCACAACCGAGGATAGTGTGTAGCATAAGTATACGTAGGTTTTACGTATGTGTCCTGCACAACCGAGGACGATGGTATGGTAGTCTAGTAACAGTGTCCGTATGAATCTATTCAACCTTATCCTTATCAATCCCATTCCCAACACCCCGGGAATCCCATGCCTTGGTAAGAGTGTGAACTCACCTTGGGTTGCTCGGCAGATACACAAAAAGGGGTTCTTGAACTAAGGGTGGTCAACCACGTCCTAACAGGGTTACCATACAAGTCAGGTTTGGTTCAAGTAATGCATGTATGAATCATAGCAAACACGTATAGCACGTTAACAGTCAAAGCATAACATTCACCACTTGTGCGTCTCGGATGGTTGGGCCATTGAGCTTGTGCGAGCCCAACCATCTTGTGCGATTCAATGTCTAAGCCCAACAATTCCCGGCCCAACAAACAAGCAAACAGTCTAATATATACGGCCCAAATAACACATTAATAATCCATTAACATACTCGGCCCAATTAAATAGTACATGCGTGCCTTGTGCGATCCGGTTTGTGTTGTGCGATCGGACGAGCCCAACCCAAAACGTCCATCCGGCCCAAACAGTTAAACCAAGCTTACCACTTGTGCGATCCAATTAACTAACCCCCAAGTGATTTGTGCGATCCGAGCAGGCTTGTGCGATCTGCTCGGGTTGTGCGATAGTGACTTGGGCTTCAGGGCCCAACAGTTTATTAACATACTTGTGCGATCCAAGGATGCCTTGTGCGTCTGATATCACCTTATGCGAGTGGGGGTCTTGGGCTTTAAGGCCCAATCGACATGATGAGTCCAACAGTGAACAACAAGATAACTTGTGCGATTCCGCAAGCCTTGTGCGGTTGACAACGTCTTGTGTGATTGGACTTCTTGGACGACCAAGAAGTCTTGTGCGACTGATTTTATTATTCCGGAAATCATGCCATTCGGTTACAGTTTTTAACAGTTTCCTATTTTAACTCAATCAATCAACAGTTATTAGGTTTCACCTATAGCAAATTTTCGATCAATCAAGGTATCTATCCCTTAATCCATATGAACCCTAATCAATTCATGAACAAAAATCTTAACAATTCATATGAACATGTATCATAGCAACATACAATCCTGATCATCAAGCAACACTACGATTATTAACTATAGCAAACATAATCACATCACAGCCGACATGCATTCGGTTTAAGTCATCATCATCATACGATTACCAACCTATTCATATGAACATTAAATCAATCATACACATGTGGCCGATTAACAAGAACACTATTAACTAGCATCATAAGCAACCATGTTAACAAGACTCCTCAGTTATCAAGCAAAATCGCTAATATCATCAACATACAATTTACAAAACACTAAGCACTAACCGGATTGAGAGGAGGAAGGGATCGGCCAAGTCAAGAGCTTCGAGAGATATGGTTGCCGTCGGGTTCGTGAGGGAGAGAGAGAGGAGCTAGGGTTCTTGTGTGCTAGGGTGTTTGGTAAAAATGTAAGGTGGTTACCACATCTCACGTATAACCGATTAGGGGATGGGCCGAACTCAAATCTTGGGCTGCCCTATAGTCCAAATACAAACAATACAGCCCAAAGGCTTGTGCGGTCAAGGAATGGTTGTGCGGTTCGGATCAAGTAGGCACATACATATTCACATAACATATCATAATATCATACATTCAATAATTCAATCAAGTTCACATACAATACATACAATACAAAAACGGGTTCGAAATACGAGTTGTCACATTATCCCCAACTAAAAAGAAATTTCGTCCCGAAATTTGGTATGCACTCACTGAGGAAGCTAGGTAGGTTGTATCGTTCACTGGTTTTCCTGGGGTGTCATATCCTCCCCCCGTTGATCTGGAATTTCGTCCCGAAATTCCGCAGTAGTAGCTTCAGCCTCAGTGGTGGTTGCATTGGTTCCGAATAACTGGGGGTACTTTTCTGTCATCCTGTCTTCGCGTTCCCAGGTGTACTCTGGGCCACGTTTGGAGTTCCAACGAACTCGAACAAGAGGGATTCTCTTGTTTTTGAGGACCTTCACATCCCGGTCCGTGATTTCAACTGGTTCCTCGACGAACTGCAACCGCTCATCGATAGAAAGTTCCTTAAAAGGAATTATGAGGGTCTCATCTGACAGGCACTTCTTCAGATTTGACACGTGAAAGACATTGTGAACTGCACCGAGTTCAGCTGGTAGGTTTAGCTTGTATGCCACTTTGCCAATCTTTTATAAGATATCAAACGATCCGACGTACTGCGGATTTAGTTTGCCCCGTTTGCCAAAACGAACCACACCCTTCCAGGGTGAGACTTTAAGTAAAACCCGGTCCCCGACCTGAAATTCCAAAGGCTTTCTACGCTTGTCCGCGTAGGCTTTCTGACGGTCGCGTGCTGCCGCCATGCGTTGTCGTATCTGTGCTATCTTTTCTGTGGCGTCCACTACAATCTCTGGACCCGTAATCTGACTATCCCCCACCTCTGCCCAACAGAGAGGTGACCGGCATTTATGTCCGTACAATGCCTCGAATGGAGCGACTTGTATGCTGGTGTGATAACTGTTATTATATGAGAACTCCACCAAAGGGAGGTGCTTTTCCCAGCCGTTGCCGAAGTCTATAACGCATGCCCGAAGCATGTCTTCAAGAGTTTGAATCGTTCGCTCAGACTGCCCATCCGTCTGAGGATGATATGCTGTGCTCATGTCTAATCGCGAGCCGAAAGATTTATGCATCGCTTGCCATAGCTCTGACGTGAATCGTGCATCCCGATCCGAAATGATGGAGGTGGGCACCCCGTGCCTCGAAACAACTTCTTTGAGATAGATGTCTGCGAGAGTGGAGAACTTATCCGTTTCCTTTATAGCTAGGAAGTGTGCAGACTTGGTGAGTCGATCCACGATCACCCATATGGTATCATTCCCACGCTGAGATCTAGGTAGGCCTGTAACGAAATCCATGGAAATTTCTTCCCATTTCCACTGCGGTATCGTAGGTTGCTGGAGTAGGCCCGCTGGTTTCTGGTATTCCACCTTGACTCTCGCACAGGTCAAGCACTTGCTGACATAGGTAGCGATGTGGGCCTTCATGCTAGGCCACCAATAAGTAGTTCTGATGTCGTGGTACATTTTGTCCGACCCTGGATGTACCGAGTAGCGAGACTTGTGAGCTTCGTCCATCACAAGTTCGCGTAGACCGCCATAAAGTGGGACCCAAATACGCCCCGTTACATAGTAGGCGCCGTCTGCCTTCTGTTCTAATCGTTGCCTTGAGCCGCGTAGGGCTTCAGCCCTAACATTTTCTGGTTTCAATGCTTCTGCCTGAGCATCTCGTATCTGTGTAGGAAGGCTAGACTGAATCGTAAGCTGTAGCGCTCGCACGCGCCGAGGTAAAGTGTCTTTCCGACTGAGAGCGTCAGCCACAACATTGGCTTTGCCTGGATGGTACTTGATGGCGCATTCGTAGTCGTTCAGAAGTTCAACCCACCGTCGTTGACGCATGTTCAATTCCTTCTGCCTGAAGATATGCTCGAGACTCCTGTGATCGGTGTAAATTGTGCACTTGGTACCGTACAGGTAGTGTCGCCATATCTTGAGTGCGAAAACAACAGCTCCCAGCTCTAAATCGTGCGTCGTGTAGTTTCGTTTGTGAATCTTAAGTTGGCGCGAGGCGTAAGCAATGACCTTGTCGCGCTGCATCAACACACATCCAAGACCCTGGATGGATGCATCACAATAGACCACAAAATCGTCCGTGCCTTCTGGCAATGAGAGGATAGGTGCACTGCAAAGTCTATCCTTTAAGTGCTGAAAAGCAGCTTCCTGCGTGTTGCCCCAACGGTAGGTGACACCCTTCTGTGTCAGTAGTGTAAGCGGCTGAGCAATCTTTGAAAAGTCTTTAATAAACCGTCTGTAGTAACCCGCCAAACCCAAGAATTGGCGTATTTCCGTTGGCGTACGTGGTGCAGGCCAGTTTCTGATCGAGTCTACCTTGGATGGATCGACATGGATCCCATCCTTGTTCACTACGTGGCCTAAGAAGTGGACTTCACGAAGCCAGAAGTCGCATTTCGAAAACTTAGCGTACAGCTGTTCCTTCTGTAGGAGTTCCAAAATAAGGCGTAGATGCTGCTCGTGTTCCTCCTGACTCTTGGAGTAGATCAGAATGTCGTCGATGAAGACAATGACGAACTTGTCAAGATAGGGTTTGCACACCCTGTTCATAAGGTCCATAAATACGGCAGGTGCGTTCGTTAACCCGAACGGCATGACAAGAAACTCGTAGTGACCGTAGCGAGTTCTGAATGCGGTTTTGGAGACGTCCTCATCCCGGACTCTCAGCTGATGATACCCTGACCGTAGGTCTATCTTGGAGTAGTAACACGACCCTTGCAACTGGTCGAATAAGTCATCTATGCGTGGAAGAGGATAACGGTTCTTCACCGTTACCTTGTTCAGTTCACGGTAGTCGATGCACATTCTGAACGTACCGTCTTTCTTTCTCACGAATAACACTGGAGCTCCCCAAGGCGAAGAGCTTGGACGAATGAAGCCCTTTTCCAAGAGCTCTTGCAGCTGCTTTGACAGTTCCTCCAATTCTGATGGAGCCAGACGATAGGGTGCACGAGCTATGGGTGCTGCTCCTGGAGCGAGCTCGATTTGAAATTCGACCTGACGATGTGGTGGTAGGCCAGGTAAGTCTTCAGGAAACACCTGAGGATAGTCGCGTACAACTGGGATATCCTCCAGTTTCTTTTCCTTCACTGATGCATCTGAAACGAGCGCCAAGATTGCGGTGTGACCCTTTTGCAGACATTTCTGAGCCTTCAAGAAAGAGATGATGCCAGCCACAGCACCACTCTTATCGCCTTGGACTTCGAGAGGTTCTTGACCAGTACGGGGAATGCGAATAATCTTCTCACTGCATAAGATCTCAGCCTGATGCTGGGATAACCAATCCATCCCAATAACGATATCAAAACTTCCCAAGACTATGGGAATAAGGTCGATCGAGAATGTTTGACCGGCTAAGACGATACTACAACCCCTGACTATTTGCGTGGCTTCTAAACTCTTACCATTAGCTAGTTCTACGACGTGTTTGGTGTTTAGGGGAGTTGATGTACGTTTTAACAATTTACTCATTTTCAAAGACATGTAACTTGTATCCGCACCCGAATCAAACAAAGCAGTAACGTAGGTCGTGCATTTGTCGAGAAGAAACTTACCCATAATGACGTTGGGATCATTCCTGGCATCACCCTGCCCTAACACAAATGCACGACCCCTTGCCTCGTTGCCGTTGTTGTTTCCCCCGTTGTTGTTGCCATTGCCCTGATTGTTGTGATTGTTGTTCTGGTTCCTGTTTAGCTGAGGACAGTGCCTTTTGAAGTGACCTTCTGCCCCACACTGAAAACATCCTTTGTTGCCCTGATGCTGATTCTGCTGTGCTGGTGGCTGCTGCTGATTCTGGTTCGCAGGCCGAGGGCTTCTACAATCCTTAGCCTCATGACCCATCTTGAGGCATCTTTGACAGCGACCCTTGTTACACTGGCCACCGTGGTGTCTACCGCAGTTGTTGCACTTTGGGAGGTTCCCACGATATCCGCCCTGCCTGTGACTACCTGAAGAATGCTGGCTGGGACTCTGATAACTGTCAGTCTTCCGCTGCTGGGCCTGAGACTGAACTGAAGCTGATCCCTTGCTGGAATCCCCATCCCATTTTCTCTTGCTGTCACTGGGAGTAGTAGGAGTAGCTGATGTAGTAGCGGTAGCAGTAGCGCTGATACGTTTAGGCAGTTTGTTCTGATCCATTGCCTGGTCTGTGATGCGGTGAGCGAGGCGTTGAATATCCTGGATGTTATCAAGATTAGCCGAAGTAACATGGCTCTGGATCTCTGGCGCCAACCCTTTGAGATACAACTCAATGCGCTTAATTGGAGGGTCCACCATAGTTGGACACAGCACGGCCAGTTCGTTTGACCTTTTGGTGTAAGCTTCAATTTCCGATCCAGTCATCTTCAGATGGTACAACTCATCCTCCAGCTTATGGATGTCTTCCCGAGTACAATACTCTCTCTTGATCAGTTCCTTGAAATCATTCCAGGGTGTGGCGTTAGCAGCTGCCAACCTTAAAATCTGGACTTGGGCGTTCCACCAAGTTAGTGCTATTCCTTCTAGCGTGCTAGTGGCGTATTTCACCCTGCGAGCCTCAGGGCATTCACGTCTCGAACACAGACTCGAGCTTTTCAAACCAGTGGAGGAGTCCAACTGCCCCCTCTGTGCCGCTGAAAGTACTTGGATGACAGTCCATGAAGTTCTTGAAAGTGCAGACAGGTTGCTGCGCGTGTTGACCTATTGTGTACGAATAGGGCAAAGTTTAAATACAAGGGCTAGTTTAGGAGTGTAGGATCTAAAGATCCTAGTGTGAGTTATGACTACAGGATATACTACATGCTTGTGCGGCTGCAAGTGCCGCAGCAACTTGAGCTTGAACGAGAGCCTCTAGCTGGGCTTGAGTCATGTTAATTCGTCCAGACATGATCTTCATTGTAAAAGTAGTGTAACTGAGAATGGTTCGCGAGTAAGGCGATGACAGAAAAGCGTAAGCACGTAGGTATTCTCAGGCAATAGTATCATGTGTATCTAAGTGTACTACGAGCAAAGTTCTATACGTTTCTAGCAAGCAGGTAATAAACATAAACCTTATTACCTAGGATGTCGAGTCTTGCACGTGGAGCGAAGCGTCGTTGTGGATCCTTGAGAGCACTGTTCTGGTTATAGTCTGGTTTTAATAAAACGTTTCCCATATTAAAACCGAGTTCTCTATAACCAATGGCTCTGATACCAATCTGTCACACCCCCAAAATCCACCTGCGGAGTATCACCGCTTGGGAGCGTGACTGACCATGATCAAGCCACCAATCATATTGAACATGTAAATAAGTAGTAATCGTTATTCAACAATACGAAAGGTGTTTTCAAAACCAACATAATCAAGTGTAGCGGAAGCATAAATGTAAAAACCCAAACATAAGTATTAATGTTTTGAAACGTCATAAGTGTTTAATAGGTAATCACGATCCATCTGCCCACAACGACCTGCTCCTCCTTGTGCAAGCTCCGTTAGTACCTAAGGTCCTGCAAGGCATGCAGCAGAGAGTCAACAACTAGTTGAGCGAGTTCACAGTAAGTAAAAGCGTAACAGTAAGTCCGTATGTAACATGTGGCTCTACTGGGCCGATATTGGTTTCTATTGGTGGGGGCTTCCCATGTTATTTATCCACTAGACTATGCGTAACCATAAGTGTTCTTCACAACCGAGAACAGTAGTGCGTATGGGGTTTACGTAGGTTTTACGTAAGTATCCTTCACAACCGAGGATAGGAGTACGCGGGGGTTTACGTAAGTGCCTGACACAACCGAGGCAGTAGTGAGTACAAGTTCACGTAGGTTTTACGTGAGTATCCTTCACAACCGAGGATAGTGTGTAGCATAAGTATACGTAGGTTTTACGTATGTGTCCTGCACAACCGAGGACGATGGTATGGTAGTCTAGTAACAGTGTCCGTATGAATCTATTCAACCTTATCCTTATCAATCCCATTCCCAACACCCCGGGAATCCCATGCCTTGGTAAGAGTGTGAACTCACCTTGGGTTGCTCGGCAGATACACAAAAAGGGGTTCTTGAACTAAGGGTGGTCAACCACGTCCTAACAGGGTTACCATACAAGTCCGGTTTGGTTCAAGTAATGCACGTATGAATCATAGCAAACACGTATAGCACGTAAACAGTCAAAGCATAACATTCACCACTTGTGCGTCTCGGATGGTTGGGCCATTGAGCTTGTGCGAGCCCAACCATCTTGTGCGATTCAATGTCTAAGCCCAACAATTCCCGGCCCAACAAACAAGCAAACAGTCTAATATATACGGCCCAAATAACACATTAATAATCCATTAACATACTCGGCCCAATTAAATAGTACATGCGTGCCTTGTGCGATCCGGTTTGTGTTGTGCGATCGGACGAGCCCAACCCAAAACGTCCATCCGGCCCAAACAGTTAAACCAAGCTTACCACTTGTGCGATCTAATTAACTAACCCCCAAGTGATTTGTGCGATCCGAGCAGGCTTGTGCGATCTGCTCGGGTTGTGCGATAGTGACTTGGGCTTCAGGGCCCAACAGTTTATTAACATACTTGTGCGATCCAAGGATGCCTTGTGCGTCTGATATCACCTTGTGCGAGTGGGGGTCTTGGGCTTTAAGGCCCAATCGACATGATGAGTCCAACAGTGAACAACAAGATAACTTGTGCGATTCCGCAAGCCTTGTGCGGTTGACAACGTCTTGTGTGATTGGACTTCTTGGACGACCAAGAAGTCTTGTGCGACTGATTTTATTATTCCGGAAATCATGCCATTCGGTTACAGTTTTTAACAGTTTCCTATTTTAACTCAATCAATCAACAGTTATTAGGTTTCACCTATAGCAAATTTTCGATCAATCAAGGTATCTATCCCTTAATCCATATGAACCCTAATCAATTCATGAACAAAAATCTTAACAATTCATATGAACATGTATCATAGAAACATACAATCCTGATCATCAAGCAACACTACGATTATTAACTATAGCAAACATAATCACATCACAGCCGACATGCATTCGGTTTAAGTCATCATCATCATACGATTACCAACCTATTCATATGAACATTAAATCAATCATACACATGTGGCCGATTAACAAGAACACTATTAACTAGCATCATAAGCAACCATGTTAACAAGACTCCTCGGTTATCAAGCAAAATCGCTAATATCATCAACATACAATTTACAAAACACTAAGCACTAACCGGATTGAGAGGAGGAAGGGATCGGCCAAGTCAAGAGCTTCGAGAGATATGGTTGCCGTTGGGTTCGTGAGGGAGAGAGAGAGGAGCTAGGGTTCTTGTGTGCTAGGGTGTTTGGTAAAAATGTAAGGTGGTTACCACATCTCACGTATAACCGATTAGGGGATGGGCCGAACTCAAATCTTGGGCTGCCCTATAGTCCAAATACAAGCAATACAGCCCAAAGGCTTGTGCGGTCAAGGAATGGTTGTGCGGTTCGGATCAAGTAGGCACATACATATTCACATAACATATCATAATATCATACATTCAATAATTCAATCAAGTTCACATACAATACATACAATACAAAAACGGGTTCGAAATACGAGTTGTCACATTTTGGGCTAGTTGATTTATTTGTTTTTCGATGTTTTGTATACTAGCTTGTTGATTTCTAAAATTTGATTCTAATTGTAGAAACCAATCCGAGTTTTTCTTTTCAGTGTCGGAGATAAGGCGAGATATAGTATCTTCAAGCCTTTCTCGTCCACCTTGTTGTTGAGGGAAATTTTGTGACTCATTTCTTGGTTGTTGAAAGTTTGTTCGTTGATTTTGTTGGTTACTACTATTTCCGGGTTCTCTCCAACTAAGGTTAGGGTGGTTTCGCCATCCTTGGTTGTAGGTGCCCGTTGGGGGACCCGACGGCCTAGGTCTATTATCAATGTAGTTTACCGATTCTGTTTGATCATCTGTTTCATTCATACAACTCTAATTTTCATGTGGCCCACCACACCCTTCACAAGCCATAACCGAGACTGTTTTTTGTCATCTCTAACTTTTTAATTTTAGAATAAAGGGCCTCGATTTGGGCTTGTAAAGAGGTGCTTTCATCAACCTTATGGGCACCCGGGGCAATAGATTTATTGCCTCGGGGAGTGTGCCACTGGAAGTTGGTTTGAGCAATTTCCTCAATTTGATTATATATTTCATGCGGGCGGTGATTACCTAAAAGTCCCCCGGAGCTAGAGTCAAGTGTTTGTCTTGTATGTGGCAACAACCTATTATAGAAACTGGATACTTGTTTCCATATCGCAAGACCGTGATGAGGACACTTTCGCAATAGCTCCTTGAACCTTTCCCAAGTTTCATATAAGGATTCCCCGTCCTCTTGTGAATAGGTATTAATTTCAGTCATTAATTTAGCCGTTTTAGCGGGAGGGAAATACTTATATAGAAATTTTTTGGCTAGTTCATCCCAGGTGTTTACCGATCCAGCTGAGAGGGCGTTAAGCCAAGCCTTTGCTCGGTATTTTAGTGAAAAAGGAAACATTCGGAGGCGGATGGCGTCATTTGATGCTCCATTGATCCGAAAGGTATCACATATTTCTAAGAAATTAGTAATATGTAGATGGGGATCCTCGTCCGCAAGCCCATGGAAGGTTGCAGAGTTTTGAAGCATCTGTATCAAATGCGGCCGAATTTCGAAGTTATTGGCTTCAACATTCGGTGCATTGATAGCGGCGCCGAGATTACCTACGGTGGGTCGTAGATAATCCATGAGGATACGTTGGTCCGCCATTGGAAGTAGGTTCCTCGAAACCTTCTCTTGGTTTTTAGCTTTTAGTCTTTTTCTGAGAAAGCGTTCGGGTTCTTCTAGAGGTTCTTTTATGTCTTTATTAGAACTGGAGCTAATACACTACGTAGAGGTGGCGTCGGGTTCCAAGTCCTGCAACAAAAACAGAAAAGAATGTTGGTCAGAAGGTTCACCACGGCCCCGTGCTCAGTGAACACGGCCCGTGGTCGGAGTTACAGTGATTGTTTTCCGGATCCCTGTTACTGGAGAGTTGGACACGGCCCCGTGTTGCACCGACACGGCCCCGTGGTCAGCCTTCTGTAACTCGGAAAACTAAAAACTGCCAGTAACACTGCTGGGCATGGCCGTGTCCGACCAGGCATGGCCCGCGCTGAGCTCTGCTGTCACACCCTCAAAATCCACACGCGCAGTATTACCGCAAGGCGTGTGACGACCAGGATCTTAGCCACTAATTATTTTGAACGGATTAGTTATGGTTATAAACATTTGCATAATTAGTGACCTAATTTAAATTTTTCAAAACATAGTTTAAGTTCACAGCGGAAAGGGGAAGAAAACTTATCATAATTGAAACCACAAGTTTATTAACATGTTACTTACAAACCACGCACTCCATCCGATTGCAACGTCCATCCAAAGCTGTATCGAGCAACCTGCAAAGCATGCAGTAGAGTGTCAACATAATGTTGGCGAGTTCACGTGTTTGCAGTTTCCCAGTTTTAATTCCAAAAACTCGTTTTTAACCAGTTAATTTACCCGTTTATACATGCCATGGGGAGCTACCCCATAAGTAAGCGACTAAACTGTTTTTCCAATACCGAACACTAGGTAACCGTTGCGTTTCCGCAGAATGCCCCGATGTCAATGTTCTATCATCATTGACGGATGCCTGAGTCCATTAGTTCACGACCGATCCCATACACGGGCACGGTGTGAGGCTGGTAAAACCTAAATAGCGCTATCAACTAATAACCCGTTCGCCTGGCCCCGGCGACTAATCGGTATTATGTAGTAGGGACTTGAGTGATAGAGTTTCGTTTAGTGTTGCTCGTTTCATTTCCGTATAAACAGTAATTAACTAAAAGTTCCCAGTAACAAGGGAAGAAAAGTAAGTTTGTATCCCTCACCGGGGATAATGTTGTTACCCGTATCCCACACCAGGAGATAGAAATACCGGATCCCTCATAAGGAGATAGTAAGTAATTCCAAACCAGGAAAAGTTGTTTCGTTCCGTTTCCCAACCACCGGGAACGCATGCTTTAACTAAAAAGTAGTGAACTCACCTTTTCTTTGCTCGGTAGTAAATTTACTTGTGTTACGTGGGTCAACGTACCCTATTATGGTTATTAAATATTTATTAGGTTCGTATGCAAGTAATGCCACGCACAAACTACACGTATTTAACACATAGCACGTAAGTCATACTAGCATATATATTATTGGGCTTATCCTAGTATGTGAACAGTTAAACCATAACAGTTAAACAATGGCAATAGCACGCAGTTCATAACACCAGTTTGTGTGGCCCAATAACTAAACAAAATAATCCAGTCGAAACTGGGTGGTCTCGACTCGAGATCATGAGGTCTCGAGTCGAAATCAAGAAGTTTCGAGTTGCAAGTAGATGGTCTCGAGAAGTGCATACACGAGTCGAAACCTTGGAATCTCGAGTCAGGTCTCGAGTCGAGATCATGAGATCTCGAGTCGCAACCTAGCGGGTCTCGAGTCCCTTGATATGCATGCCCTGGTCTCGAGTCGCAAATCTTGGACGAAACAGCGGCTGAGTCGAAACCACTGATGAATCCACTGGTCTCGACTCGCAATCACTGTGGGATCTTTCTACAACCTTATCCACTTGTATGAACCAATCACAATTCCTTAACATATTTTATCATACCGTACAATCATCAAAACGGATCAAACCAACATATTTCAAATATCTCCGTCATCATTCAACAGTCTTAAATCAATCATTCACAATAACAATTCTCATTACCCAAGACACCTTGAAGGTCAACAGTTGATACACAACTACATATATATATATAATCAAGGTTCACATAACCACAAATATCACAACACAGGCAACTTCTATTACTGTTTTACTAACACCATATCAACCATCATTTTAATATATACCATTATCATTATCATGGACAAATCCCATAAAGAGAACTCATTCTTTCATGTTTCACACATACACCCAAATAATTGCTACATGCCAATATTCAGCCAAATCTGTAATGGACGCACACATAAATATAATCACATCAACACATGTTTATCACCCTATTATATTTAAAACTAACTTCCTAGAATCTGATCACATGTCTCACCATAGCAACCATGTCTTATCCTAATCTTCAAAAATTGACAAATCTATAACTTAATCCAACAAGCACAGGAACTTTAAACAAGCATCAACGAACACAACTGATCAATCTCCAAATTTTAACAACCAAACAGTAACTAGTGCACAGCAACTTATACAAAACCAAAGTATGAGCAGTGGTATAAACTGACCAAAGGGTGAGGAACATATGGTAATGCGACCCGAGATTGGACCCGGCGAGACCCGAACTGAATCGCGAGACTGCTACCACCAAATCCCATCCTCCTGTTGCGAACACGGGCCCTTGAATCTGCACCCGAAGCCCACCGTCGTGAGCCCGAGCCCAGCGTCGCTGTCGCTGGTCGACGTCTCCGATGACCACCACCTCCGCCGTGGCCGTCATCACTACCAGCACCATTCACATCGTCACTAATCACCATCAACATCAACAGTTCGTCTTCATCAGTTTCAGAACTAAAACTAAAGAAATAGGGAAAAGACAAGTGGAGTGAGGGGGGGTGGTTACCGGGAATAAGCTGATTCGAGTGACCATCGGAGAAACCTGTTGCCGGAAAGCAATCGTCGCAGCCGCCCGAGGCGGCGCTACCCTTGTTCTTCCTCAACGGAGAGATGGCCAGAAGGAGGGTGTGTGGGTTACCGGAACAGAGGGGGAAGGGAGGAGGTTTTTATGAGGGTTTCAAGTGCGGCCGGAAAATGGCGTCGGAATTACTGCTCCGGTCGCCGGAACAGTTGGTCGACAGAGAGGGGGGAGAGGGATGCGAAAGGTGGGTGTCGGCTGAGTTATGTATTGTTAGGGTTTGGGGTTTTAATTTATGTGGGGTGGGGTGTTTAGATTACTATAAAGGGTAGGGTTTTTAGACTTAGGGAGTGGGGTTGGGCCTGGCCCATGTGCGTTGATCCATTTAAATGACTACTTGCCTTGCTCAAACAGATTGGCCCAAATCTAATACGCAAATAATTAAACTCTCCTCGCGGACTATTATAATGACGATAATATCAATAATATATAAATAATAGTGAATACGAGCATTAATAAAATGCTAGTTTCTCGACGATCAGGACCAAGGGTTCGAGTTGTCACATTCTCCCCATCTTACAGGAATTTCGTCCTCGAAATTTAAGCTAAGACATACCATTCGCTCTAATAGACTCGCTGATAACCTAGTGTCATACGTTCAAACAAAAGTTCACAAAATAAACATATAAGCCACGTAGCACATAAGGTCACATAGCACGTACATAGCACGTAACGGTCACGTAGCACAAGATCCACAGAGTTTGTACGTATTTCACATAGTATAGAATTTCACAAAATTAACTATAACATCCAAGTAACGTACAGGAAAACCCGAAGTGCCACATTATCCCCAAGTTCAAGAAATTTCGTCCCAAAATTTAGCGCGCAACCACTGACAAGCTAGTGTGTTCAAACGTTTTCGTGGGGTGTCACATTACCCCCTGTTGGTTTGAATTTTCTTTCCAAAATTCAGTTGTAGCCTCAGTGCTGGGAGTAACATTTGTAAACAACTGGGGATACATGCGCATCATCTGGTTTTCCCGTTCCCAGGTAAGCTCTGGGCCACGGCGCGAGATCCAACGAACTCGGTCCGTTGGCATGTTATACCACGCTTGAGGGTCTTGGTTTCTTGATTCCTGATCTCAACCAGTTCCTCAATGAAGCGTAGTTGGTTGTTGATCATGAGTTCCTAAAAAGGAACAACGAATATTTTATCTGACAGACACTTCTTCAGATTAGGTACGTGAAAAACGTTGTGTACCGCATTCAGCTCTTCAGGCAGGCTTAGTCAATAAGCTACCTTACTGATCCTCTCGGTAATTTCGAATGGTCCAATGTATCGTGGATCAAGCTTGCCTCATTTATTAAAACGAACAGCACCCTTCCGGGGTGAGACTTTAAGTAGAACCCAGTCTCCGACTAGGAATTCTAGAGGTTTCCTATGCCTATCTGCGTAGCCTTTCTGACGGTCTGGAGCTGCCGCCATGTGTTGTCTAGTCTGGGCAATCCTACCCGTCGTTTCATGTGCAAGTTCTGGGCCGGTAATTTGGCTTCCGCCCAACACAGAGGTGACCGGCATCTGCGTCCGTGCAATGCCTCAAATGGTGCTGCCTGAATGCTAGTGCGGTAGCAGTTGTTGGAAGAGAATTCTACAAAAAGGAAGTGTCACTCGTATCCATAGTCGACAACACATGTTCTTAGCATGCCCTTGAGCGTTTGGATGGTGCGTTTGGCCCGACCATCAGTTCGCGGGCGATAAGCGGTGCTCATGCCTAACAGTGAGCCAAAAGTCTTTTGTGCACAGATTTGCGACAAATCGGTTGCAAAACGTGGGTTACGCTCAGATATAAGAGAAGTGGGCATCCCGTGCCTAGTATCTACTTTTGCCATGTAGACGGTTGCAAGTTCGAAAACCTGTCGGTTTCTTTGGTTGTGTGTCGATACTAGCAGACATTTCATCAATGCCTTGGATAGGATAAAATAAGATAGAAGCACCTTGTAGGATATCTTTCATTTGCTGGAGTTGTGGATCATTGTGCACCTTCCTAACGTCAGGTGATACTTTTTCGGGTCAAAATCATGAGGGGTTGCGTATATGGTCGAGAAATGCAGGCGTTACAATGTTTAAAAGTCGTGTGCGGGAAACTTAACGCAGGCGGTTTTGAGTTGTAGAGGTGCCAGGGTAGCGCAGAGGAGCCGTTCGGACTGCCTCGGGTTTTCAGAGTAGGTTCAAATATCATCAAAAGAAACAAGCTTCAAATTTTTTTTACAGGATGGAATAAATTAGATCGTCGTGACTAAGTGTTGATCATATCAAGTTCGAAGGACAGTGCTTGCGATACCCGTTACCCCCGGGGTATCCTTGACTCGTTGCTCCAACGAGTAACATTCATAGGAAGTAGTTTTTTCAAACGAGGATTTGTGCAGAGTAGAGTAGGATAAGGATCATGGAATCCGTGAATCACAACACGAGTAGCGGGATAATGCAAGAAGGGAAGTCATAACTGTTGCGTTCAATCTTGAGACAAAGCATGACAGCTTTGGGATCAGCAATAGAGATTTATCAGATGTCAATGAGGTAGCTGGTCGTACACAAGCTATGGGTGTTTAGAATCAAGAACGTTGCTTGCTGAGAAGAGGTGTTACGTCGATATAGTTAGCGCAAAATGAAATAGCTAGAGAAGGATGGTCGTCGTGCGGGTCAGTAGGTTTCAGGGTCTACCGAGGCGTCTGGCAGGATGTGATTCCTTAAATCGGTAAGAAACCAAGTTCGAGCGGTTTGTTCTAAGTCGCGCGAATAAGTTTGGAGTAGCGTTCGCGTCGTCGGGGGGGGGGGGGTTTCGAAGCAAAAACAGGTTTTCGAGAAAGTACGATTGAAGTAACACGCTGCTAAACTTCAAGGGCTAAAGAGTTTGTCGACTAAAGGTCGAGGTTGTTGGATTCACCAACTGATGAGAGATCTGGTCAAGGTTTCTATACGAAGAAACGTGAATGTCGTGATAAAGAAACGATAGAAATGAGGATACCGTCTTAAGCATTAAATGCTGATTCTTAGGAAGGCTCGCGAAAGGATTCACAAAATCAGAAAGGTCGTCAAAGAATAACGATTCTGGCAAATGAAGGATAAGGTAAACATCTAGGTCGCCGTGCTTGTCGGTGGGTTGTCTAGCTCGTATCTTCGTCTTGCCACGCCTTCAATTACACCGGTTTGTAAGAAAGATATCAATTTGTTGGATTTTGAGGCGTGCCATGGTATAAGGTGGAGCTTGAATAAGGATCAATCATGTATCAAGGAATTAGGGGAAATAACTTCGTGGTCGATGGAAAGGTGATACGATTGCTGGCACTACAATGAGGAGCATACACTATGCATACTTTCCATGTTCGAGACATGCAAACGGAAATCCAAAAAGTGTAGACTTACTAGAATGCTTCAAAAATCCAGGTGACCAGTCGAGTGAGGGAACAAGTCTCACTACTTAAGTCAGGAAAAGAAATACGCAAGTAAAAAGGATGTAAATGACGTCGTCGTTCCTTCTAACATCCCATGATATAGGGGTGGCTCCCCTTCGTCGATTCGTTCTCGTAACTTCTCTATGTGCTTCGTAGCATGACCTTCCTGGGCAGGTATATCGAGTGGATGCCCCTTGCGTCGATTCGCAGTTCTGGGATGATATCAGGGAATACGTGGACGAGGGCTTGGAATAACTGGCTCCTTGCCCTTAGTGTATAATGGTACCGAATCAGGTTTAGGAGGACTCGCTCCTGTTTAACACATAGCACGTAAGTCATACTAGCATATATATTATTGGGCTTATCCTAGTATGTGAACAGTTAAACCATAACAGTTAAACAATGGCAATAGCACGCAGTTCATAACACCAGTTTGTGTGGCCCAATAACTAAACAAAATAATCCAGTCAAACTGGGTGGTCTCGACTCGAGATCATGAGGTCTCGAGTCGAAATCAAGAAGTTTCGAGTTGCAAGTAGATGGTCTCGAGAAGTGCATACACGAGTCGAAACCTTGGAATCTCGAGTCAGGTCTCGAGTCGAGATCATGAGATCTCGAGTCGCAACCTAGCGGGTCTCGAGTCCCCTGATATGCATGCCCTGGTCTCGAGTCGCAAATCTTGGACGAAACAGCGGCTGAGTCGAAACCACTGATGAATCCACTGGTCTCGACTCGCAATCACTGTGGGATCTTTCTACAACCTTATCCACTTGTATGAACCAATCACAATTCCTTAACATATTTTATCATGCCGTACAATCATCAAAACGGATCAAACCAACATATTTCAAATATCTCCGTCATCATTCAACAGTCTTAAATCAATCATTCACAATAACAATTCTCATTACCCAAGACACCTTGAAGGTCAACAGTTGATACACCACTACATATATATATAATCAAGGTTCACATAACCACAAATATCACAACACAGGCAACTTCTATTACTGTTTTACTAACACCATATCAACCATCATTTTAATATATACCATTATCATTATCATGGACAAATCCCATAAAGAGAACTCATTCTTTCATGTTTCACACATACACCCAAATAATTGCTACATGCCAATATTCAGTCAAATCTGTAATGGACGCACACATAAATATAATCACATCAACACATGTTTATCACCCTATTATATTTAAAACTAACTTCCTAGAATCTGATCACATGTCTCACCATAGCAACCATGTCTTATCCTAATCTTCAAAAATTGACAAATCTATAACTTAATCCAACAAGCACAGGAACTTTAAACAAGCATCAACGAACACAACTGATCAATCTCCAAATTTTAACAACCAAACAGTAACTAGTGCACAGCAACTTATACAAAACCAAAGTATGAGCAGTGGTATAAACTGACCAAAGGGTGAGGAACAGATGGTAATGCGACCCGAGATTGGACCCGGCGAGACCTGAACTGAATCGCGAGACTGCTACCACCAAATCCCATCCTCCTGTTGCGAACACGGGCCCTTGAATCTGCACCCGAAGCCCACCGTCGTGAGCTCGAGCCCAGCGTCGCTGTCGCTGGTCGACGTCTCCGATGACCACCACCTCCGCCGTGGCCGTCATCACTACCAGCACCATTCACATCGTCACTAATCACCATCAACATCAACAGTTCGTCTTCATCAGTTTCAGAACTAAAACTAAAGAAATAGGGAAAAGACAAGTGGAGTGAGGGGGGGTGGTTACCGGGAATAAGCTGATTCGAGTGACCATCGGAGAAACCTGTTGCCGGAAAGCAATCGTCGCAGCCGCCCGAGGCGGCGCTACCCCTGTTCTTCCTCAACGGAGAGATGACCAGAAAGAGGGTGTGTGGGTTACCGGAACAGAGGGGGAAGGGAGGAGGTTTTTATGAGGGTTTCAAGTGCGGCCGGAAAACGTCGGAATTACTGCTCCGGTCGCCGGAACAGTTGGTCGACAGAGAGGGGGGAGAGGGATGCGGAAGGTGGGTGTCGGCTGAGTTATGTATTGTTAGGGTTTTGGGTTTTAATTTATGTGGGGTGGGGTGTTTAGATTACTATAAAGGGTAGGGTTTTTAGACTTAGGGAGTGGGGTTGGGCCTGGCCCATGTGCGTTGATCCATTTAAATGACTACTTGCCTTGCTCAAACAGATTGGCCCAAATCTAATAAGCAAATAATTAAACTCTCCTCGCGGACTATTATAATGACGGTAATATCAATAATATATAAATAATAGTGAATACGAGCATTAATAAAATGCTAGTTTCTCGACGATCAGGACCAAGGGTTTGAGTTGTCACATCTGCAGAAGCTGAAAAACTAGAAAAATCCTAAAAAATAAAAAGAAAATAAAAAAATGATTAGGCCGTTGATTCCTAACTTTCTTAAAATCCTTGTGTCCCCGGCAACGGCGCCAAAAACTTGATGCGTGTTAGTGTGTATATGTTTTAGGTATATATTTTACACTTTTTAGCCAAGTTTTAAATTTATAAAACACGATATTTACTAACACTAAACACACATATGGGCAAGTGCACCCATCGTGGGCGTAGTATAGTGTTGGTAAGATACCGAGGTCGTCCAAGGACACAAGAATTTTTAGTACCGGTTTATCCTCAACGTCTAATCAAATCAAAATGTTAGAAAAGATTTTAAAACTAAGAAAATAAAACTAACTAAATGCTGAAAAATAAAAATAAAAATAAAAACAGATAGACAAGATGAATCACTTGGATCTGACTCGTGTATAGTGTAACCTTCGATTATTTTCGCACTTTTGCACTTGTTTAAGAGATTATCTTAGTTATTGTAGTAGGCCCCTCTTTTAAAGGTGACGTTACCCTCAACCCAATAGTTTGAGTCAGCAAGGATACAGTCCTAAATAGCCGGGTTATAGTATTAACAGTAGTTTAACTTATGAGGGGGTCAAAGAGTTTAGATCCCCGCCATCCAATACCTTTGGGTATTGAAGGAGATCCTACTAAATTTGACCCAGGTCTCTTGCAGGACCTCTAAACGTTGAACAAGGGCAAGACTCTTACCAAACCGTTCCCTTAACCCCCGACCAGGTAGCCAACATACCTCCATATAGACCGTGGAGATATGAATGGTGAAAATCTTTTATTTTATATAGACAGTAAAATAATGTCAAGACACCACGGACAAACGATAAGGAAGAATCACCTTCAACATAAGAAACTAGTTATTAATACAAAACCAAATAAAAAGTGCAAAAGATTAAAAATAAAAAGTATTACACTAGACACTTGTCTTCACCAAGTGATGTAAGAGACTTAGGCAAACATGGCCTTTGATTGTCAAGAACTCTTACGATCAATCTTGGATCCCGAGACGACTCACACACTCTATGATGGACAACGGATGATGGTGGTGGATGATGGTGTTGTGATGGTGGTGGGTGGTGGGTGAAGTGTGAGAGAGGTGGTGTGCCAAGGGATGAGTTGAAATGGCTCCAAGCAGTTCTATTTATAGGCTGAACAGAAGCCTGGGCACGGCCCCGTGTCCGTCTGACACTCTCTCTCTTCATTAATTGTAATTCGCAATTACAATAAATGCGCCTGCAGTACTCTGACCACGCCTCCGTGTCCACTGGGTACGGCCCCGTGGTGGGCAATAGAAGCTTCTATTAGTTTGTCTTTTCTGCTGCTTCTTGGGCACGGCCCCGTGCTCGCTGAGCACGGGGCGTGTTCAGTCTTCTGCCTTCTTTGTTTTGCTTGGGAAGATGCTGTCGAGGGGTCGGGCAATCCACTTTTGTCCCTTTTCTTGTATTTATGTTAGATTTTGCTGTCTTTTTGCTTCTTTTGTTAATTTGAGCTCATTTAATCCTGAAAATACAAAAGGAAGACAAAAGCACACTTTTTCCAACATTAGTACTAAAAAGGGTTAGTTTTATGCCACAATTGATATAATTTATATGTTGCATTTTGCGCGTATCAATGTCTCTCAGACAATACAAATCCGACAACCTAGATTTTATGTGGGTTTCTAGACTTCCTAATCTTGATTTGAGATAACCTGCGATTAACCTGCAACATACGTTAAAATAATGTTAATACAAAAAGTATTGGCGAGTATACATGTTTGATATAATAGTAAGGTAGATAAAGCGTTGCGAACTTCCTCATACATAAACATGATACAACACATATACTCACAAGACAATTACTACCAGCTAAGTCCCGAGATGACTGCGAAGGAGAGCCAACAGGGCGTGTTATCCTTAACTAGACCCCGACGGGTGTGAGTCAAACTATAGTACCATGATAGCTAAGGTGGAACGTAACGAGTAAGAGTCCTAGCACATATGTATCAAGCATCGCGTGTAAATATGTACGTCAGTCATTCTCATGTGATAGTAGTTTAGAGTGTGTACTGCGTTTTGTTAAGTGCGTTTCAAATATGAACGTATGTTACACCCCAAAAGTGTTGTGACACCTGGGTCACTGTGACCATCAAACAAATACCAAGCCAATGAAATATTGTATTTCATACTTGGGATCTGTATAAATATGTGTATCTTTTGCACGTATCAATTTTTGTTCGATTTCAAGCTTTAAATCACTTTCTGGAAGGTTATACGCGCACTGATGCGTAAATATAACCAGTTTAATACAACGAACACTCCGAAATAGTGAAATAGGCTTAACATACCTTAAATAACCTTTACATAACTTAGAAATTAGTTTTGAAGGCTTTGTTATGGCAAAAACAAGTTAATTCGCTTACAGGGACTAAATTTGACAAACTGCGAAAGTATGCCAATTTGAACTGTAACAGACATTCCGGAACATGACCATAAGTTAAACACACCATAAATATCCTTTACATAGCTTAGAAATAGGCTTTGAGGTGTTCGGTGTGCTAAAATAAACTTTTGGATCATTCAGGGACTAAAAGTGTTAAAAAGTGCATAAGTTTGCACTTTCGCGCATAACTTACGTTCTGAATACATCCGGACATCCAAAAATTTATGTAAGCACTAAAATATTTTATTTTAGTGTTTGGCATGAGAAAAATCCATTCGTCGCGCAATTTGGATCGTTTTTCGCGGTTATGCGCATTCCGTCGTAATTAAGCAAACATCGTAACCGTACGGCCAAACAAACCGACATCCGAGATATTTTCAAGCATATTTCATGTTCCCTATGTCTTAACATGATTGTGGGGCTTGAAATTTTTGACAACTCGAATTTTCGACTTTCACTTTCACATTTATTGCACGTTGACTTTGACTGTTTAGTAGTTGACTTGTTTGACTTGTAACCACACATGTTGTGTTTTAATGAAACGTGTTATGATTGTGCATATATGTGATTTATTGTTGTTGTAAAATATAACAGGGATTATTATAAAACACTTAGACTGATTCACCAATCAAACAACTCGACGAAACAGAGTTGTGATTCGCCATGAACATACTCGATGAAACAGAGTTTTGTTTCGCCATCAAACCACTCGACGAAGCATAAGTGTTTCGCCGGCCCGTCAGTTCGCCAAGCCCATTAGAGGCCCAAAACACTTAGATGCTTATAAGTTATACGCAACCACTCCCTTTGCCACACTTTAGCAAAAAAATCAGAAACCCTAGAGTTCCCTCTTCTCTGTTGACGGCAAACTTGCGTTCCCGAAGCCGTGAACCGCTCAAGCTTTATTCCATTCTCCGTGGTTAGTGTTTAATCCTTGTGTGACCGTTTGATTATATCTTTGTTAACTGTCTTGCTAGGCAATGATTGTGTTGATGTTTGATTCTGAATTGTCTATAACAATAAGACCTATATAATCAGTTATGATTTACATGTGTTGAGATCAAATTTCTTGAATATGATGCTGATATTACTGAATATATGAAATGCCTTCATGTAATGATCAATACATACAGACTGCCTAAGATACCACATGATTTTGTTATGCTTATGTTTTGCTATGATTAGTAATCAACGAATAGTGATGAGTTGCTGAATGAAATTCTTTATGTTGATGACGATTGTATGATTGTACGATGATTGACGACTGTTAGCATGATTAGGGTTTTCTGTAAAATCGTAACTGACTCTTGACGTAACAAAAACTGGTTCACGAAACGGAATTTTTGGCGAAACAGAAGGGGTGTTTCGCCAAAGGGGTTTGACGAAATAGATAGGGGTGTTTCGCCAAGGGTAGTTGGCGAAACAGAATGTGTCTCGTCAATAAGTGTTTCGCCAAAGTGTGTTTTGCCAACAATGTGTTTTGCCAAATGTATAATTTGTCTAGTAACTCAGTCTAATCCTGTTAAAAGTTAACTGAGATATTTAACTGCTGTTAAGTATAAAACAGTACTTGTATGATTACGAATACGTGCAATGTGATACTCGGTGTTTACTGATGCGATGTCTACTAGGAATATACTTACGTGCCAACTTCATGAATACAAACTGATTATGAATACGTGCGTACCATAGGACGCGATTGATTAACTGTGAGCACATACTTAGCATACCGAGCAAACCAAGGTGAGTTCACACAGCCAAGGCATGGGGTTCCCAGGGTGGGAATGGGTTTTGGATTATTTATTCGTACTTACTTAGATGATAGAATTTAATGATATGGTCCTCAGGGTGAGGAAGGGTAATGATGAGATACGACTAGACTAGTATACTAATTGAACTGATCTTCGCACACACGCCAGGGTGGCCGCGATACTAGGACTATCATTCGCACACATGCCTTGGAAAAGGCCGCGAACCATATACTGAAACTTCGCACACATGCCAGGGTGGCCGCGATACAAATATACACAGTCTAGAATACTTGAGAAAACTTCCCCTAATCTTCGCATACATGCCTAGAGGGCCGCGATGGTAACTAATACGATACATGACTTAAAGAACGAACATAATGCTACTCACACTAATACGATTACTGAACTATAAACTGTGAACTCGCTCAACTAGTTGTTGACTCTCTGCTGCATGCCTTGCAGGACCTTAGGTACATATGGAGCTTGCACAAGGAGGAGCAGGTCGTTGTGGAGCATGGATCGTGGATGCCATGTTAAAACATTTAAACATTTGAACTTATGTTATACATTGGGTTTTCATACTTATGCTTCCGCTACATTTTGAAACTATAATTATGTTTTGAACACCTATCGTATTGAATGATTGGTTTGCATTTATTTTACTTGATATTAATTACGTGTTCAATATGATCGGTGGCTTGATCCTGGTCATGTCACGCCTCCAAGCGGTAATACTCCGCGTGTGGATTTTGGGGGTGTGACAGATTGGTATCAGAGCCATTGGTTATAGAGAACTTGGTTTTAATAGGGGAAAAACGTTTTTATTAAAACCAGACAATAACCAGAACAGTGCTCTCAACGATCCACAACGACGCTTCGCTCCACGTGCGAGACTCGACATCCTAGGTAATAAGGTTTACGTTTGTTACCTGCTTGCTAGAACTATATAGAACTTTGCTCGTAGTATGCTTAGATTACATTGCCTACTATACGTCATTACATGAGAATACCTATGTGCTTGCACTCTTCTGTCATCGCACTACTCACGAACCTTTCTCACTTATTCTACTTTTACTACGAAGATCATGTCTGGACGTGTGAACATGACTCAAGCCCAGTTGATGGCACTTATCAATGAACGAGTAGCTGCGGCACTTGCAGCTGCACAAGCAGGTAGTATACCCTGCGGATGGGTTACACACTAGGATCTTTGAATCCTACATTCCAAAATCAACCTTTGTATTTAACATTGTCCTATTCTATGCACAATAGGTCAAAACGCTCCACAACCTGTCTGCACATTCAAGAACTTCATGGACTGTCGTCCAAGCACATTCAGTGGCACGGAAGGAGCAGTGGGACTACTCCATTGGTTCGAGAAGCTCGAGTCAGTATTCGAGATGTGTGAATGCCCTGAGGCTCGCAGGGTCAAGTACGCCACTGGTACTTTGGAAGGAATCGCGCTAACTTGGTGGAACGCGCAAGTACATATCCTAGGGTTGGCAGCTGCTAACGCCACCCCTTGGAATGATTTCAAGGAGTTGATTAAACGTGAATACTGCACACGGGAAGACATCCACAAGTTGGAAGACGAGTTTTACCATTTGAAAATGACTGGGTCAGAAATTGAAGCTTATACCAAAAGGTCAAACGAGCTGGCCGTGCTGTGTCCAACGATGGTGGACCCTCCAATTAAGCGTATTGAGTTGTATCTCAAGGGGTTAGCACCAGAGATTCAGAGCCATGTTGTAACGCCTGCGTTTTCAAACTTCCTACATTTAGAAACCTTGCGTGAAATTCTATCTTTGGAAACCTTGTGTTCTTATAACCATTCTTTCATCGTAATCGTTGAAAAATACGGAACTTGCTTCGTAAATAAAACTTGTGTCATACATACTTTATACTATGCACACATGTTGATTTGGTACTTAAACGTACTCATTCTACACTTATGCAACTTTTAGAACATGTTACTTAAACTTAAAATACCTAAATAAGTCCCAAATCCCGTAACATACAACCTTGGAACATGTTACAAATCAAGAAAACACAAAACAAAAACAAATGTGTTTCTGGCCAGGCTTTACGGACCGCAAAGCCTTCCCCTTACGGTCCGTAAGGGGGTCTGGCGGGCAACAGGTTTGAAATGGTCACGGTAATGCACGAAATCCCAAGTTTTCTCCTCCTCCAATGGCCTCTAATCCACCTCCAACCTCCTCCAATCAACCCTAACTCTTTCCCCTATAAATACCCATCCTCTCCAAGCATTTTTACACTTTCACATCATCAAAATCTCTCTCAAACACTCTCAAGTTCTCGCAAACTTCAGAAATTCGGACAGATTCATACATCTTTACAAAAGTGAGCATAACTTGCTCATTTCTTAACGAAATCACTTGATTCTTTTTCCTACTTGCTTGGGTAATCATGGGGTTCGATTCCTAGACTTCTCCTTGGAGAAATCAAACCTGGAAATGCCCCGAAATAGTCCATAAACTTTCTGTTTGTTTTTATGTTCATCAAAAACTTGTTTAAACCTATGCAACTTGTGTCTAACACACCTCATGCCTATGTCCTAATGCTTACAACTTATCCCATGGTTGGTTAAGCTTAAAAACAAGGTTTAGATATTTAAAATCAGAGGATTAAACCTCATAAACTTGGTGTTTTGTCTAGGGTTTTAACCCACAAATCATGTCAAACATAGCCTTTGATACATGAGGGATTATAGAACAACTTGGGTTGTTCCAAACATACAATCCTCACGTGATTTGATGATTTCTATTAGTTAGTTTACTTTACATACTTGTAGTGACCTTAGTTCATGACCCTCCTTGGTTGTTTTTACATCAAATGTAGTGGTGAACATCAAAGGGGTACCTAAATGGAAGCCTTGTCTTCCTACCCCATCCATGACACCCATGACCCAACTTGAGGTACTTAAATGAAGATGTAATCTTCTACCTCTTACTTGAATACTTGAACTTTTGGACTTAATAATATGTGTATAATATACGACCTAAATACTATCTATGTACACTCGAATCTTTGATGTTGAAATCATATTCATTTGTCAAAGTAGTAGGTTATCATCTAAGGACCTAAACCTTGTTATGATTCTTATGGGTGTTCAACTCATAAAATCATTATAACCCTTGTGGTTACCAAGTGTCATACAAGTGTTATGTGGGAAGATGAATATTTTGATATAATATTTTCATGTCAATTTCATTCCGAATCTCGACTCTAAACATGCTTGAACTTAAACCCTTACGCATTCAACCTTCCAATCTCGTCAACTTTGTCACATTGGATAATCGGAAAGCATATGCAAACTTTGTGAGTATACTCGTATCTTCCCCTTTTACTTTTACCACTTTTGGGGTGTAACATGTTTATCTATCAACAAACTTACACATGAACATTTTGCTTAAACACATGAACATTCCTATAACATGCTTGTATACGTGATGGCTTGATGCTTTAAACTTGGATTAATCTTATGTGTTGAATCTATCATTAACTTCATACGAGCCAAACCGTGACATATGTAGCGCTATAGGATTAACGACCCGCCTCTTTATCTTCGGTTATGTCATGAGCATATTGCGTTTCCTTGGTTTGATATGTTAGACACATACCATATTTAAATGTTCATCTTGAATCACATGCTTGCTATGAGGAATTGTTCAAACTTATCTTTTGCTATGTACGTATCAAACTTGTATACTCGCCTTTGCTTTTGCATTGAACTTTATTTTAACATGTTACAGGTGGATGTTGACGATGCATGGAATCTAGTAGGATGCTTAGATACACACTTAGAAAGAATTGTATTTGTATTGTATCATTTTATTATTCATGTTGTTGTACTTTGTTTCAAAACCTTGTACTTGATTCTTTAGAAATGAAATGAAACAATTATTTAAATACTTGTCACAATTATTAGCGTTATGATGTCTCGAGCAATCTTCACACTTCGTCTCATCCCGATGTTTCCGCCATTGGTTGGGGTGTGACACATGTGACATCGGCTAATCTTGACAACATCCAGGCTATTCAACGCCTCGCTCATCGTCTCACGGATCAGGCAGTGGAACAGAACAAGCTGCCAAAACGTATCAGTGCTACCACTACTGCTGTTACTACTTCTGCTACTCCCAGTGACAACAAAAGAAAATGGGATGGGGATTCCAGCAAGGGATCAGCTTCAGTTCAGTCCCAGGTTCAGCAGCGAAAGACTGACAGTTATCAAAGTCCCAGTCAGCACTCTTCAGGCAATCAGGGGCATGGTGGATACCGGGGAATTCACCCACTATGTAATAAGTGCAACAGACACCACAGTGGGCGGTGTCGCAAGGAACGTTGTCAGAGATGCCTCAAGTTAGGGCATGAAGCTAAAG
The DNA here is from genome assembly GCF_002127325.2 of Helianthus annuus. Lineage (NCBI taxonomy): Eukaryota > Viridiplantae > Streptophyta > Magnoliopsida > Asterales > Asteraceae > Helianthus > Helianthus annuus. The sequence continues at coordinate 12,794,239 of NC_035445.2, forward strand.
ACTGCAGGAGTGCGCGACCTGCGAATCAGAACCAGCAATTACCACTACCAGCCCCACAGAACCAACAGCAGCAGCCACAGCGTGGAAACCGGGGGTGTTTCCAGTGTGAGGCAGAAGGTCATTTCAAACGTGATTGCCCTCAATTGAACCAGAACCAAAATCGCAACAACAACAACAACCAGGGCAACGGGAACAACAACAATGGGGGAAACAACAACAACAATGGCAACGAAGCTCGGGGTCGTGCTTTCGTGCTGGGTCGGGGCGACGCAATAAATGATCCCAATGTGGTTATGGGTAAGTTTCTTCTCGACGATATTTATGTTACTGTCTTATTTGATTTGGGTGCGGATACATGTTACATATCGTTAAAAGTGAGTAAAATGTTAAAACGTACACCAACACCCCTAAACACCAAACATGCCGTAGAACTAGCAAATGGTAAGAGTGTAGAAGCCGCACATGTGGTCAAGGGTTGTAGCATCGTTTTAGCTGGTCAGACCTTCTTGATTGATCCTATACCCATAGTTTTGGGTAGTTTCGACATCGTCATCGGTATGGATTGGTTATCCCAACATCACGCAGAAATTTTATGCAAGGAAAAGATAGTTCGCATTCCTCGTACTGGCAAGGAACCTCTCGAAGTTCAAGGCGACAAGAGTGGTGCTGTGGTTGGCATCATCTCTTTCTTGAAGGCTCAGAAATGCTTACGGAAGGGGCACACTGCCATTTTGGCACTTGTTACTGATGCATCAGCGAAAGAAAAGAAGTTGGAGGATATTCCAGTGGTACGCGACTTTCCTCAGGTGTTTCCTGAAGATTTACCTGGGCTACCGCCTCATCGCCAGGTCGAATTCCAGATTGAGTTAGCTCCTGGAGCAGCACCAATAGCCCGCGCACCATATCGTTTGGCTCCAACTGAACTGGAAGAACTGTCAAAGCAACTACAAGAGCTCTTGGAAAGGGGCTTCATTCGTCCAAGCTCTTCGCCTTGGGGAGCTCCAGTGTTATTCGTGAAAAAGAAGGACGGTATTTTCAGGATGTGCATAGACTACCGGGAACTCAACAAGGTGACGGTGAAGAACCGTTATCCTCTTCCACGTATAGACGACTTGTTCGACCAGCTGCAAGGGTCGAGTTACTACTCCAAGATAGACTTGAGGTCAGGGTATCATCAGCTGAGAGTCCGGGATGAGGACGTCTCCAAAACCGCATTCAGAACTCGCTACGGTCATTATGAGTTTCTAGTCATGCCATTCGGGCTACGAACGCGCCTGCCGTATTTATGGATCTGATGAACAGGGTGTGCAAGCCGTACTTAGACAAGTTTGTAATTTTCTTCATCGACGACATTCTGATTTACTCCAAGAGTCAGGAGGAACACGAGCAGCACTTACGATTGATTTTGGAACTCCTTCGAACAGAGCAATTGTACGCCAAGTTTTCAAAATGCGACTTCTGGCTTCGTGAAGTCCATTTCCTAGGCTACGTGGTAAACAAGGATGGGATTCATGTTGATCCATCCAAGGTGGATTCGATCAGGAATTGGCCTGCGCCTCGCACTCCAACGGAAATACGCCAATTCTTGGGTTTGGCGGGTTACTACAGACGGTTTATCAAAGACTTCTCAAAGATCGCGCATCCACTTACGCTACTGACACAGAAGGGTGTCACCTACCGTTGGGGAGATTCCCAGGAAACCGCTTTCCAGTATCTGTAGGATAGGCTTTGCAGCGCGCCTATTCTCTCATTGCCAGAGGGCACGGATGACTTTGTGGTTTATTGTGATGCATCCATTCAGGGTCTTGGATGTGTGTTAATGCAGCGTGACAAGGTCATTGCTTATGCTTCGCGCCAACTCAAGGTTCATGAACGGAACTACACGACGCACGATCTAGAGCTGGGAGCTGTTGTTTTCGCGCTTAAGATATGGTGACACTACCTGTACGGTACCAAGTGCACAATTTACACCGATCACAGGAGTCTCGAGCATATCCTTAAGCAAAAGGATTTGAACATGCGTCAACGAAGGTGGGTCGAACTTTGCAACTCACAGGCAAAGCCAATGTTGTGGCCGATGCCCTCAGTCGGAAAGATACTACACCTAGGCGTGTACGAGCTTTGCAACTCACCATTCAGTCCAGTCTTCCTGCACAGATACGAACTGCTCAGATAGAAGCATTGAAACCCGAAAATGTCAAGGCTGAAGCCTTACGCGGCTCAAGAAAACGTATGGAACTGAAGGAAGACGGCGCCTACTATGTAACGGGGCGTATTTGGGTCCCACTTTATGGCGGTTTACGAGAGCTTGTGATGGACGAAGCACACAAGTCTCGCTACTCGGTACATCCAGGGTCGGATAAAATGTACCACGATCTCAAAACAACATATTGGTGGCCTAGCATGAAAGCCCACATCGCGACTTACGTCGGCAAGTGTTTGACATGTGCAAAGGTCAAAGTGGAGTATCAGAAACCAGTGGGCCTACTTCAGCAACCCAAGATACCGCAATGGAAATGGGAAGAAATTTCCATGGAGTTTGTTACAGGCCTACCCAGATCCCAGCGTGGGAATGATACTATGTGGGTGATCGTGGATCGACTCACCAAGTCTGCACATTTCCTGGCTATAAAGGAAACGGATAAGTTCTCCACTCTCGTAGACGTTTATCTTAAAGAAGTTGTTTTGAGGCACGGGGTGCCCACCTCCATCATTTCGGATCGGGATGCACGATTCACGTCAGAGCTATGGCAAGCGATGCACAAATCTTTTGGCTCACGATTAGACATGAGCACAGCATATCATCCTCAGACGGATGGGCAGTCTGAGCGCACGATCCAGACTCTCGAAGACATGCTTCGGGCATGCGTCATCGACTTCGGCAACAACTGGGAAAAGCATCTCCCTTTGGTGGAGTTCTCATACAATAACAGTTATCACACCAGCATACAAGCCGCTCCATTCGAGGCATTGTACGGGCGTAAATGCCGGTTACCTCTCTGTTGGGCAGAGGTGGGGGATAGTCAGATCACGGGTCCAGAGACTGTAGTGGACGCCACGGAAAAGATTGCGCAAATACGGCAACGTATGGCGGCAGCTCGCGAGCGTCAGAAAAGCTACGCGGATAAGCATAGGAAACCGTTGGAATTTCAGGTCGGGGACCGGGTTTTACTTAAGGTTTCACCCTGGAAGGGTGTGGTTCGCTTTGGTAAGCGAGGCAAACTAAATCCGCGGTATGTCGGACCGTTCGAAATCATCGAGAAAATAGGCAAAGTGGCCTACAAGCTAAACCTACCAGCAGAACTCGGGGCAGTTCATAATGTTTTTCACGTGTCGAATCTGAAGAAATGTCTGTCAGATGAAACCCTCATAATTCCCTTTAAGGAACTCACTATCGATGAGCAGTTGCACTTCGTCGAGGAACCTGTTGAAATCACGGACCGGGATGTGAAGGTCCTCAAACACAAGAGAATCCCTCTTGTTCGAGTTCGTTGGAACTCCCGACGTGGCCCAGAGTACACCTGGGAACGCGAAAACCGAATGAAAGAAAAGTATCCCCAGTTGTTCGCGAACAGTGCAACCACTGCTGAGGCTGAAGCCACCACGGAATTTCGGGACGAAATTCCAGATCAACGGGGGGAGGATGTGACACCCCAGGAAAACCATGCAACGTAACGAGCTTCCTCAGTGAGTACATACCAAATTTCGGGACGGAATTTCTTTTAAGTTGGGGATAATGTGACAACTCGAATTTTCGACTTTCACTTTCACATTTATTGCACGTTGACTTTGACTGTTTAGTAGTTGACTTGTTTGACTTATAACCACACATGTTGTGTTTTAATGAAACGTGTTATGATTGTGCATATATGTGATTTATTGTTGTTGTAAAATATAACAGGGATTATTATAAAACACTTAGACTGATTCACCAATCAAACAACTCGACGAAACAGAGTTGTGATTCGCCATGAATATACTCGACGAAACAGAGTTTTGTTTCGCCATCAAACCACTCGACGAAACATAAGTGTTTCGCCGGCCCGTCAGTTCGCCAAGCCCATTAGAGGCCCAAAACACTTAGATGCTTATAAGTTATACGCAACCACTCCCTTTGCCACACTTTAGCAAAAAAATCAGAAACCCTAGAGTTCCCTCTTCTCTGTTGACGGCAAACTTGCGTTCCCGAAGCCTTGAACCACTCAAGCTTTATTCCATTCTCCGTGGTTAGTGTTTAATCCTTGTGTGACCGTTTGATTTTATCTTTGTTAACTGTCTTGCTAGGCAACGATTGTGTTCATGTTTGATTCTGAATTGTCTATAACAATAAGACCTATATAATCAGTTATGATTTACATGTGTTGAGATCAGATTTCTTGAATATGATGCTGATATTACTGAATCTATGAAATGCCTTCATGTAATGATCAATACATACAGACTGCCTAAGATACCACATGATTTTGTTATGCTTATGTTTTGCTATGATTAGTAATCAACGAATAATGATGAGTTGCTGAATGAAATTCTTTATGTTGATGACGATTGTATGATTGTACGATGATTGACGGTTGTTAGCATGATTAGGGTTTTATGTAAAATCGTAACTGATTCTTGAAGTAACAAAAACTGGTTCACGAAACGGAATTTTTGGCGAAACAGAAGGGGTGTTTCGCCAAAGGGGTTTGACGAAATAGAAAGGGGTGTTTCGCCAAGGGTAGTTGGCGAAACAGAATGTGTCTCGTCAATAAGTGTTTCTCCAAAGTGTGTTTCGCCAACAATGTGTTTCGCCAAATGTATAATCTGTCCAGTAACTCAGTCTAATCCTGTTAAAAGTTAACTGAGATATTTAACTGCTGTTAAGAATAAAACAGTACTTGTATGATTATGAATACGTGCAATGTGATACTCGGTGTTTACTGATGCAATGTCTACTATGAATATACTTACGTGCCAACTTCATGAATACAAACTGATTATGAATACGTGCGTACCATAGGACGTGATTGATTAACTGTGAGCACATACTTAGGATACCGAGCAAACCAAGGTGAGTTCACACAGCCAAGGCATGGGGTTCCGAGGGTGGGAATGGGTTTTGGATTATTTATTCGTACTTACTTAGATGATAGAATTTAATGATATGGTCCTCAAGGTGAGGAAGGGTAATGATGAGATACGACTAGACTAGTATACTAATTGAACTGATCTTCGCACACACGCCAGGGTGGCCGCGATACTAGGACTATCATTCGCACACATGCCTTGGAAAAGGCCGCGAACCATATACTGAAACTTCACACACATGCCAGGGTGGCCACGATACAAATATACACAGTCTAGAATACTTGAGAAAACTTCCCCTAATCTTCTCATACATGCCTAGAGGGCCACGATGGTAACTAATACGATACATGACTTAATGAACGAACATAATGCTACTCACACTAATACGATTACTGAACTATAAACTGTGAACTCGCTCAACTAGTTGTTGACTCTCTGCTGCATGCCTTGCAGGACCTTAGGTACATATAGAGTTTGCACAAGGAGGAGCAGGTCGTTGTGGAGCATGGATCGTGGATGCCATGTTAAAACATTTAAACATTTGAACTTATGTTATACATTGGGTTTTCATACTTATGCTTCCGCTACATTTTGAAACTATAATTATGTTTTGAACACCTATCGTATTGAATGATTGGTTTGCATTTATTTTACTTGATATTAATTACATGTTCAATATGATTGGTGGCTTGATCCTGGTCATGTCACGCCTCCAAGCGGTAATACTCCGCGTGTGGATTTTGGGGGTGTGACAAAATTGGGTTTGACGGATGTTAGAAGTGCCGTTACGCAACGAAACAAGCTATTGGGACCAAAATTGTAAATCTGCCAAAGTTGATGGCTTACGGACCGTAAGCCATCACCCATACGGTTCGTAAGCAGGGGCCAGATGCAGCAAAACGTTTTAACTGCTGTTAACAGCCTTTCAGCACTCTAAAGGGAAATGCCTCTTGCCAATCTCAGGGGTTGGGGTCAAAATGAGTTACCATAACATTTCGACACTTGTACGGATGAGATTCGAGCATGTAAATCGATAAACGATCCTAACAGTCTTGCATATCCTATAAATACCCCCCCTGTCTTGTAAAAACCCACGAAATCTGATCTAAAAGCTCTAAGTTGAAGCCATTGCTTCATACCTGAGCTACTTGGATCAAAATTAGCTTTCGGGAACCCTTTGTGCCGTTTGATATCCGTGATCTCTAGCATTGTTTGGTTGTTACACAAGGACTTCTAAGCAATCTCAAGTGAGTACATAGACCCCTCTTTTACTGTTTTCCAAACTGTTTTGGGGTGAAACACATGTGCCTACTTGTTACTTTCATGCTTTCATGTTTTCACATCATATACTTGCTATGTTCATTAGTACATTTATAGTACATGATTTACATTACATCGTTTTGCTATGTATGTTGACTGATAGCATACTTAGTACATTGTTTTACATTACATTTCATGCTATGTATGTCCATTGTGTGCATGCTTAGTACATTGTTTTACATTACATTTCATGTTATGTATGTCCATTATGTGCATACTTAGTACATTGTTTTACATTGCATTTCTGTTGCATATGCTCATCCAGCATAGGAACACATTATATTACATTTTGAACCGTTGTAACCATTTGACCATGTGAACCGTCGTAACCGTTCGATTATATGAACTAATTTTAACTGTTGAACCGTGTGAACCTTTTGTATCTGTTGACAAGATTTACATTTGACAATAGACATTGAACTATACATAAACATTTGTACAGTTGTTAAACATTACATCTTGATGTTTTGGTTTGAGTAAGTGATTTAAGTAACGAGGCGTGTGTAATATGATACAAGCATGGTGGATACGCCGCTGGTACTTCCTATATATAAGTGTTTGTATGGTATTACATATCGTAGCGTTATTTGAATCATTTCAATTTGAGACATATAATATTTTATACCAATAACATACTTTTCACAAGACATTGTTTTACAAACAACTTATCTTATACAAACTCATTTTACTTGGTTATTCATTTAACCTTACATTTATTTATACATATCATCTGATCTTATTGTTTTTCAAACGATTTACAAAACAAATCAATTTACAAGGTTCATGACTAAACCTTATTAAACATTTTCTTAAACTTACAAGTCATGAGTCCTATTTTCACAAAACCTATGTATCTCACAGGCATTTTTATGCTGACGTACCTATTATCACATGTGTTTTCAGGAGATGATGCATAGGACTTATCAAGACATACTTAGGCGGACCTGTGCCTTAGTGACTTAAAACGAGACAAGAACTAGTTAATTTATGTTATGTACTCTTTGGTTCTTGTTTAAAACAATGTAAACTTTCATGTTTGATTAATAAAACGAAACTTCAATTGCCATGGATTTGAAACAATTAATTCTGTTACAACACTCCCTGACGTTTCCGCCACGTTTCGTTGTCTCACGTGGTCGGGGTGTGACAGAAAAGATGGTACCAGAGCCAATGGTTATAGGGAATTTGGTTATTAGTACTGCTTTGACCTAGTCTATAACATTCCTAGGACCCTAACGCGAGTTTACTTGCATTTAGTCATAAAACAAACTGTCACCTATCCTTCGGCGACGACCACGACAAAAACATAAATTTCAAAACCACTTTGAAAATTAATCATCTGTTTTTGGATGATTGATTACTAGGTTTTGAACCCCTTTGAGTTTTCAAAATCTCGTCAAAGTTTTGGGTCCTAAATAGTGTGAACACGTGCAAACTTGAAGAGTGAACGCCTGTCCCCTGGGCTTTCTGTCTAAGGCTAGAGTGTTCGTACAAATCCACATAATCGGAACAGTCACTCTTACCTGGGAACTCTTGGGGTGAGTGTCCACTTATAGGCGAGCATGTCTTCGCGATACACTATGAGGATCTATTTGATTTGATTCAGCCTTTGTGTTGTTTGTTTGCTTCGTGGTTCAAACAAATGACCATCAACCATGATTTTGGTTGGTAATTGTAACATCCTATTCTTACCCAATGCCATTTCATTTGTTTTCTCTCTTGTTTCCCTTTTAGAATGCCTCCACGACGCGAAAATCCAGTATCTATTGAAGAGCTGGCAGCTGTCATTACACAGCAAATGACTGCTGCATTCCCGAACATCGTTGCTCAATGTAACCAAGCCCTCAACAATAATAATGCCCCCTGCAACTTCAAGACGTTCAACTCGGCTAAGCCATCAAAGTTTTCTGGGTCTCAAGGAGCGACTGCACTTCTACAATGGTTCGAGAGTCTAGAGAGCACCTTCAGACATGTTCAATGTCCAATTGAGCGAAAGGTAGAATTCGCATCTAGTGTCTTTGAGAAACGAGCTTTGACATGGTGGAATGGTGTGATGAGAGATAGGGGTGCCGATGTGGCACTGGCTCAAACGTGGCAAGAGCTTCGAGCTCTGATGATGAAGGAATTCTGTCCTCGTCACGAGATCAGGGCCTTGGAAAGGGAGTTCAACGATCTTAAGCAAGATAGCGGTGAGCATCGAGCCTACACTGATCGATATGAGGAGCTGAGCCTGTTGTGTCCTACCATGGTTACGCCTTTGGATAAGGCGATCGAAAAATACATTGATGGTCTCCCTGACTCAGTACAAGACATTCTAACCGGTAGTAAACCCACTACAGTTAGACAGGCCATTGAGCTATCTGCAACCTTGACTGAATCTCAAATCAGGAAAGGTAAACTTTTTCGAAAAAGTGACAAGAAACCAATCGAGGAATCAAAGACCATGGATGAACAGACTGGATTCCCTAAGAAGTCAAAAAAGTGAAAGGCTTCTCAGAACTTCGCCATGGTTACTCACAATGATCAAGCCGTCCCCAACCAACCAGCTCAAACCCCTGCTAGGAAGCCATACAATGGAACTGCACCCTTGTGCAACCAATGTAGCCTCCATCATCATGCCAATGTAAAGTGCCGCAAATGCCAAACTTGTGGACTTATAGGCCATACAGCCAGAGTTTGCCCAGCCGCAACTGCACCAAACCAAGCTGGCAACAATCCCGCTCAAGATCGTTTTCTACCATGTTCTTGTTTCAACTATGGCGAGATGGGGCATTTCCGAAGAAATTGCCCAAAGTTTGCTAATGCAAATCCAGTACAGGGATGAGCATCTGACCGACCAGAAGACAACATCGTTTAGAAATAATCACGTATTATGTATTATTTTCTTTTATTGTCAAGGTCCATGAAACAGTTGTTATCATTGTTTATAAATAAATCTTTTATTTACATTGCAATGTATTTATGTGGGTGTATGTATAAAGAACATATCCCCTACAATACCGACAATCAAGGAATCGTATTCCTTGAAAAGCACACTACCCCCCAAGATTTTTCTATTTTATGATATCTCGCGTTATCCACGAAATTCCTAAAGTACCCGTTTCTTCCGAGGAAACGAAGTACAAGACGCAAGTCACAACACTGGACGAATACCCAAAGCACCACTATAAATCCTTAATAGGGTACCTAAGGGTATTTCCGCAAATCCTAAAATTGTTGTGTTCCTTAATTCGAATGTTACGTTTCTTTGAAAACAAAATCGAATTTTGGGAGATCATCCTATCTTTTCAGATAGATCCCAGAGGACATTGAAGTCCAACGACTGCTTTCCTGGTGTACCTTGAATATCCATTTTCAATCATTAGCAAGTTAATAACAAATTAATAATCAAGTTAAACAACTATGTGATTATGTGCTTATGTGTTCCTTTTTATGTTTTTGGTGTAATCCATGTTTTTGTTATCCAAATCCTCGTAGAATCTTCCATATCATTCGTATAAGGGATTCATAGTAGGATACCCAAAGGTACTACATAAAATCCTCAATGGACTTCTACGTTGTAGTTAAGTCCCTTGGATTATTAAGTACTACTCCATAATTAGACCCCTTGAGTGGTCTAGTTAAACAGATTGATCCAAAAATCTGGTTAGGAACATCATGTGATGATATAGCTGAAAGGACTCCTTGGTGACCTAATTAAAAAGATCATCTGTCGATCTAATTGAAAGGACCCTATGGTAGTCTAGTCACCCTCATCACAGGTTTGATTTTCTTTCCCTAAACATTACAAGATAAACTGTGCGGACTATGCAAGGAATTGCGTAATTATGGATGCATACATAATTATGAGATTCAGTGCACAGAAACCACAGTGAGTTTTGTCATGTGTCTAGAATTAGCTCTTTTCATTTCCATTTCTGATGAAGCACTCGTTGAAAAATGACTTCGTCAGTTCATTTTTCGTTTCTGAAGATTGTCTGTGGAGGAAATGAATATCCGTTTGTTTATCCTTTTCATTTCCATTTCTGAGGAAGCACCCGTTGAAAATGACTCCGTTAGTTCATTTTCGTTTCTAAAGATTGTCCGTTGAGGAAATGAATATCCGTTTGATCATCCTTTTCATTTCCGTTTCTGAGGAAGCAACCGTTGAAAATAACTCCGTCTGTTCATTTTCTTTTCTGCAGATTAACCGTTGAGGAAATGAATCCCTGTTTGTTTATTCCTTCATTTCCGCTTCTGAAGAATACTTGTAGAGGAAAATGACTCCGTTTGTTCATTTCCGTTTCTGAAGAATGTCCGTTAAGGAGATGACAGGATTATGCCTTGCTTATCTTTGATGGTTATAAACACAAAGTCACAGACAGAGCCCTACGAATAAATTTCGGGACGAAATTTCCTAAAGTAGGGGAGACTATGACACCTGGGTCACTGTGACCATCAAACAAATACCAAGCCAATGAAATATTGTATTTCATACTTGGGATCTGTATAAATATGTGTATCTTTTGCACGTATCAATTTTGTTTGATTTCAAGCTTTAAATCACTTTCTGGAAGGTTATACGCGCACTGATGCGTAAATATAACCAGTTTAATACAACAAACACTCTGGAATAGTGAAATAGGCTTAACATACCTTAAATAACCTTTACATAACTTAGAAATTAGTTTTGAAGGCTTTGGTATGGCAAAAACAAGTTAATTCGCTTACAGGGACTAAATTTGACAAACTGCGAAAGTATGCCAATTTGAACTGTAACAGACATTCCGGAACATGACCATAAGTTAAACACACCATAAATATCCTTTACATAGTTTGGAAATAGGCTTTGAGGTGTTCAGTGTGCTAAAATAAACTTTTGGATCATTCAGGGACTAAAAGTGTTAAAAAGTGCATAAGTTTGCACTTTCGCGCATAACTTACGTTCTGAATACATCCAGACATCCAAAAATTTATGTAAGCACTAAAATATTTTATTTTAGTGTTTGGCATGAGAAAAATCCATTCGTCGCGCAATTTGGATCGTTTTTCGCGCTTATGCGCATTCCGTCGTAATTAAGCGAACATCGTAACCGTACGGCCAAACGAACCGACATCCGAGATATTTTCAAGCATATTTCATGTTCCCTACGTATTCACATGATTGTGGGGCTTGAAATTGGGTTTAACGGATGTTAGAAGTGCCGTTACGCAACGAAACAAGCTACAGGGACCAAAATTGTAAATCTGCCAAAGTTGATGGCTTACGGACCGTAAGCCATCACCCATACGGTCCGTAAGCAGGGGCCAGATGCAGCAAAATGTTTTTAACTGCTGTTAACAACCTTTCAACACTCTAAAGGGCAATGCCTCTTGCCAATCTATGGGGTTGGGGTCAAAATGAGTTACCATAACATTTCGACACTTGTACGGATGAGATTCGAGCACGTAAATCGATAAACGATCCTAACGGTCTTGCATATCCTATAAATACCCCCCCTTTCTTGCAAAAACCCACAAAATCTGATCTAAAAGCTCTAAGTTGAAGCCATTGCTTCATACCTGAGCTACTTGGATCAAAATTAGCTTTCGGGGACCCTTTGTGCCGTTTGATATCCGTGATCTCTAGCATTGTTTGGTTGTTACACAAGGACTTCTAAGCAATCTCAAGTGAGTACATAGACCCCTCTTTTACTGTTTTCCAAACTGTTTTGGGGTGAAACACATGTGCCTACTTGTTACTTTCATGCTTTCATGTTTTCACATCATATACTTGCTATGTTCATTAGTACATTTATAGTACATGATTTACATTACATCGTTTTGCTATGTATGTTTACTGATAGCATACTTAGTACATTGTTTTACATTACATTTCATGCTATGTATGTCCATTGTGTGCATGCTTAGTACATTGTTTTACATTGCATTTCTGTTGCATATGCTCATCCAGCCTAGGAACACATTATATTACATTTTGAACCGTTGTAACCATTTGACCATGTGAACCGTCGTAACCGTTCGATTATATGAACTGATTTTAACTGTTGAACCGTGTGAACCTTTTGTATCTGTTGACAAGATTTACATTTGACAATAGACATTGAGCTATACATAAACATTTCTACAATTGTTAAACATTACATCTTGATGGTTTGGTTTGAGTAAGTGATTTAAGTAACGAGGCGTGTGTAATATGATACAAGCATGGTGGATACGCCGCTAGTACTTCCTATGTATAAGTGTTTGTATTGTATTACATATCGTAGCGTTATTTGAATCATTTCAATTTGAGACATATAACATTTTATACCAATAACATACTTTTCACAAGACATTGTTTTACAAACAGCTTATCTTATACAAACTCATTTTACTTGTTTATTCATTTAACCTTACATTTATTTATACATATCATCTGATTTTATTGTTTTTCAAACAATTTACAAAACAAATCAATTTACAAGGTTCATGACTAAACCTTATTAAACATTTTCTTAAACATACAAGTCATGAATCCTATTTTCACAAAACCTATGTATCTCACAGGCATTTTTATGCTGACGTACCTATTTTCACATGTGTTTTCAGGAGATGATGCATAGGACTTATCAAGACATACTTAGGCGGACCTGTGCCTTAGTTGTGACAACTCGAATTTCCAAGATTTCTATTTCGCATTTATTGCACGTTCATTTATCATTTAGTTGTTTACTTGCACAATTGATTGCCATGGAATTATATATGTTTTGATTGTGTGATTGTGCATGGTTGTTTGTTAATTGTGAAATTGGTAAATATATGAACTTGGTGGTGGAAATTATGAAATTGTCATGAGATGGTGTATATGTGTAACTTATGATACTTAGGGGGGGTAGAGGGTAATTAGTGAAATCCTAGAGATTCTTAACCCTAATCTCCTACCCTAATCATTCACTAATCATTGACAAAGAATCAACACACGTACACCCACATTCCCTAATCCTCTCTACAACCACCTTCTCATCATTCTTGGATTCACAAGTTCTTTTGCATCAAGTTTGATTGCCAATCCATCTAGAATTGAATCAAGGTAATTGTGTAATCTTTATTTATTGATTGTTTGATTGTAAGCAATGCATGATTCTTGTAGTTCTTGAAAACCCTAGTTTTCCATATAATGTGTTGTGATTTGGATTTGAGTCTGATTATAATGATAATAACATTGAATGGTTGTGTAATCAATTTGTTTGGTGATTAAGAAATACATGATTGATGTGATAATGGAATTGATGCTAGACAGGTTCAATATGATTAGGGTTCTATTCGTCATGAAATGTGAAAAACGTAACTGTTCTGATCTTGTTTTTGATTCTGTGCAATGTTTGGAGTTCACGCATGATTGAAGTGTCTGAGTTTTGATTAAACTAGACATGGCCCGACTTTTAAATCCTTGTAGGCTAGGGTCCGAGTTTCTCACTTGTTATGCGGTCTGAGTTTTTGTGATGTATGTCCGACTTTTATAAATCAAACAAGGTCCGAGCTTTATATTAAGATTGTTGTCTGAGGTTTAAACATTGCATGGTCCGAGTATATTACTTTGTGGCTTGTCCGAAGTATTTAAAGACTACACATGTAGTCCGAGTTTTTAATACCCAAGCCCATGTCCGAGTTTTTAAGATCTCTTGTCCGAGCTTTTTGTGGGGATAACCATGTCCGAATTTAATATGATGAATGGGGTCCGAGTTTGTTAATGAAACACTAGGTCCGAGTTTCTTTTTAATGGGAAGTCTCTTGCCTCTTTGTCCGAGTTCTTGTAAAGAAAGGGCCCTAGTCCGACTTTTTGGACAAGCATCAAGGCTGTCCGAGTTTTTGTAGAGGTGTAACCCATGTCCGAGTTTCATGCATCAAGCCCCCCACACACACTTGGTCCGAATTTTAAAGTAAGGAAGCCCCCACCCCTTTTGTCCGACTTTTATATAGTTGTAAGAATACCCGAGTTTTGATATTATAGTTGCTGTCCGAACTTTACCCTTAGCCGAGTTTGAATTGAATGATCATGATCCGACCTTTGTAGATTAAGTGATAGCTAATATGATAACTCACATGCTTGTTAACCTAGCCGAGTTTTCGTTATCTGGTTGTATGTTAACACTGTTTGATGTGATAACACTGTTACGTATGTAAACTCTCTTATGCATGATAGTTCTGTAATCCTGAGCAACGATGTAACACGATTACAATTACTAAGACTGTTGATGAATATCTGAGTTAAAACGCCTGAGAACAACCCTGATTGTAAAGCTTAAGCTGCATAAATGTGTTTAGCTGTTTATTTGATACATGATGATAACTGTCAAACGCCTTGTGACATATATTACATGCGAATCATTACGAACATGAACTGATTTGTCATACGTGCATACAATAGGACTCGACTGATTACTTGTGAACACATTACATAGCATACCGAGCAATCCAAGGTGAGTTCACACAGCCAAGGCATGGGGTTCCCAGGGTGGGAATGGGATTGGATTACTTTATTGTGCATACTCAGTTGATGGAACCTAACGATAAGAATACGACTAGACTAGTAACACTTATTGAACTGATCTTCGCACACCTGCCAAGGGTTGGCCGCGATATTATGACTGACTTCGCACACCTGCCTTTGGAAGGCCGCGAACTGAAATTTACTAATCTTCGCACACCTGCCTGGTAGGCCGCGATACAGATAAACCTAGTCTAGAATACTTGGGAAGAACATCCCCTAATCTTCGCATACCTGCCTGGGAGGCCGCGATGGGAAATTAATACGATACAGGATATAACGAACGAACATATTACTACTCACACTATACTATTACTGAACTGTGAACTGTGAACTCGCTCAACTAGTTGTTGACTCGTTGCTGCATGCCTTGCAGGACCTTAGGTACTTATGGAGCTTGCACTGGAGGCGCGGTCGTTGTGGACAAGGATCGTGATTACTACGTTGAACTGTTATGACATTTAAAACTATTAACTATGTTGGATTACTTACTATGCTTCCGCTATACTTTGAAACTATAATTACGTTTTGAACACCTATCATATTGGATGTTTGGTTTACATTTATTTTACTTGATATTAATTACATGTTCAATATGATTGGTGGCTTGATCCTGGTCAGTCACGCTCCCAAGCGGTGATACTCCGCAGGTGGATTTTGGGGGTGTGACATTAGTGACTTAAAACGAGACAAGAACTAGTTAATTTATGTTATGTACTCTTTGGTTCTTGTTTAAAACATTGTAAACTTTCATGTTTGATTAATAAAACGAAACTTCAATTGCCATGGATTTGAAACAATTAATTCTGTTACAACACTCCCCGACGTTTCCGCCACGTTTCGTTGTCTCACGTGGTCGGGGTGTGACAAGTGTGTTTTAAAGCGTAAAAAGGGGTCAAGTATACTCACTGTGCGTGCCTATTGGTAAACACGATCTGGTTGGATTGAAGGGAGCGCCGGGTCAGCCTGCGTACGAGAATAGTAGCATAAGTCCTCCAAGTACTGACACGGTCGATATCAGAGTGTCGAGTGGGGTAAAAGTGAGTTAAGCGTCCAACAGACTATTCGAACGGATGGGTCTAGCCCATCCGGATGGATGGTGATTCGGTTGGTTAGTCTGTGGTTGTTTGTGAACCGCTGAAATTTTTCGAAGTTTGATTAAAAATGTTCTAACAGTTGTGGCAACAAAAAGTAAACAACGATTATTATCAGGGTCAGATCATCCGGACGGATGGCCATTCGGGCGGATGGTTTGTGGTTAAGGTTTTATAAAACTTCTCTTTGAACAACGGTTTTCATTGACGGGGATGGTGTGACGACGTGTCAAGCAACGGACAAGGACTAGATCCAGTCCATTCGTCCAGATGGGCTCTGCCCATTCTGACAAACGGGCTGTCCATGATGAAATTTCATGTTTGACCCGTTAATCGATCCATCTCTTTGGTAGAAATCAGTTTTCGAGTCGGCTCTTGACTATAGAATGAGTCGAGAGTCTGATTGAATCCGATTTTACCAGTGTTTTGTAGAAATCAAAGAGAAGTTTCATAAATAAGTTGAAAAACATGAAAATCCTTTAGATCTAATACCACTCTCGATTGAATGATGCTCCACAACAGTTTGCCTAAGCAAACTGAGTGGAAACCACCTTCGAGAGGTCTAAAATCAAGGGTTTTTGAGAAAAAGTTAAAGTGTGTGTGTGTGTGTGAATGTGATTTTAATGAAGAAGATGGAGTAGAAGTGAATAGAGGTGAAGATTGACGAAAATCTGGGAGAAAAAGCTTAAAATAGGCCTTGAATCGCGACTGAGAGCTTGGTGGCGGATGAGAGTGTCAAAGTGTTGAAATGGAGACATAAGGTTGGTATTTATAGATGGGGCGAGGGTTTAAGGCGGTGCGCGACTGATGGTGTCTGGATGGCTCCATCCGGACGAATGGTCATCCGGGCAGATGGCCATTCGGACGGCCGGGCTCGCGTGGGTTGGTTTTCCAACTTTGATTTGTTTGTTGCGTTTTATTGCGTTAAATATTGTGAGTACTTTAAGCGTTTTAGCGAGATAAGTAGTATCCTGTTATGTTGCATTTCAGTGCGATAAATTGAGTTGCATGTGCCAGCGTGTGCGCGTTTAAACAAGTCTTAATACTTAGATATTTGTATATAACTAATTAATATAATAATATGTCATATCATAAGTAACTGTGTTTCAAGTTTGCGTTTGCGTTTGCGAGCAGCGTAATAATAGCGCAATAGTATATGCGAAAAGTGTAAGCGTTGTGATATAGTGTGTTGTAATAAGCGATGTGTTTGCGAAAATATGCAAAGTAGCGTAGTAAGCATTACAGTTTACATTATGATCCGAATCTCTGGTTTTAGGCGTAACGAGAGTAACAAGCGCGAAACTGCGGGTTGTTATAGTAGACACCGTTTAACATCATTCTCATTGATAATAGAAACGATTACAAGAACCTAAGAGAATTTCGACAGAGCTTCGCCTTGGGTGCCAAGAGTTCAGTACAAAATCAGGACCCAGGCACCTCTATTTTTAGAGGCTGCCTATCCGGGTGAAACATACCTACTGCCCATCCGTCCGGATGGGGATGTCCATCCGTCCGGATGGACTTACAACATTCAGCTATCCATTGTTTCATCCCGGATACTATACAATACATACTTTAAACACTATACAGACATCAAATAGGTTAAACAAAGACTCGATACAGACGAAAGCTACAGACATAGTGCATTCACACTATTTGAGAATTGTAAAAATATCTGAAAACTTTTTTAAAAATATGGTTTTTTTAAATAAACACAAAAAATAAACAATTTAGAAAAAACGTCTATAATGTATTTATACACTTTCGAATTTTTTTTGTAGGGTGAGGATCAAATAAGAAGTGTATTTTGGCTAGGAAGGATAGGAAGCATTTGAAGCAATATGATTATGACATGTGGTAAAATTTAAAATAAAGAGGAAGTGTATTTTAGTCAATTTTACCCAATCTTCTCTCTCCTTCTTCTCTTCTCTCTGTAACTTCAAAACCCACTATTTTCAAAACTCACCATCTTCAAACTTTTCTTCACTTTCTATCTCAATAATCATTACATTACAGTGCGATTTTCATCACCAATTAATGATTCAAACACCCAATTAATGTGTTCTTCAACTTTTTTTTTTGAAGAAACCTAGTTTATTTTCATACAATATCTATTTTTTACTGTGATTTTGAAGCGAATCACTTGATTCGTTTGATTCGCTGAGAAGTGTTTCTAACATTCAAATTTCGTCAATCGGTGAAGAAATCTGAAGAAATTGGCTTTGATCTATGTAAGAAATTTTTGAATTGCACTTTTACGCTCTGGGTTTTTGAATTGAGTCATTACGTTTTACAAAGTAATCTTGGCGGGGGTCCGGGGGCAGCGCCCCTGGGAGCAGGGTCCAAGGGGCGGCAGCCCCTGGCGGGGTCCAAGGGGCGGCATGCCCTGGCTGGGGTCGAGCTGCATCAGAAAATTTAATTTTTCTGGAAATTGCCTCATTTCGTAGACAATTTTTGATCTCCTACTTCCTGGTTCAGACAATTCACAGACAAAACATACCCTGCTTTAATGCGTTTTAGAGAGAACACTTTCTTTTGTGGTTTTAGGCCATTCATTTTTAGAAAAAAAAACTCATTTTTGAAGTGTTTTTAGTCCATTGCGTTTTAGGTAAAACACATTTTTATGCGTTTTCAGTCCATTGCGTTTTAGAAAGAACACTTTCTTTTGTGTTTTTAGGCTATTGCGTTTTAGAAATAAGACATTTTTATGTGTTTTATGGCCATTGCGTTTTAGAAAAACACATTTTTGAAGTGTTTTTAGTCCATTGCGTTTTAGGTAAAACACATGTTTATGTGTTTTCAGTCTATTGCGTTTTAGAAAGTACACTTTCTTTTATGTTTTTAGGCCATTGCGTTTTTTAAAAAAAATGACATTTTTATGTGTTTTCTGGCCATTACGTTTTAGAAATAAGACATTTTTTTGTGTTTTTGTGCATTGCGTTTTAGGTAAACACATTTTTATGTGTTTTCAGTCCAATGCGTTTTTGAAAGTATACTTTCTTTTGTGTTTTTAGACCATTGCATTTTAAAAATAAGACATTTCTTTGTGTATTCTGGCTATTGCGTTTTAGAAATAAGACATTTTTTTGTGTTTTTGGTGCATTGCGTTTTAGAAAAAAAAGTCATTCTTTATGTTTTTTGTCCATTGCGTTTTACGCAACTAGGTTTTTGAATTTTTTTTAAATGTAGCAATAGCATACTCTTTTAAAGATAATAAAACGCTTGTTTTTTGGTGCAGTTTTTATAAAAAAAAATAATGTCGTGTGAAAAAGTTATTAACATTTAAAAAACGGGGGGGGGGGGGGGGGGATTGTTGGAGAGAGAAACTATTGTCCTGGATTGACTAGAATGCCGTTACACAAACCCACGCGCCTCTTTTTCTCTCTTCAATTTCACTCATTTAATCTTAGCCCTTGATTAAATCAATTGATGATCAAGATTACTCGCTAGCCAAAAAAACTTCCTATTATATACTAACCCTTGTTTTGTAACAAAAAAAAAATACTTTTAAAAAAATATGACTTGTTTAGGGCTAAATATTATAAGTTTAAATGTGATTTTATAGAAAGGGGTATAAAAAGTAACAAGAGGGGTACATTTAGTAGCCCTTTTGATGTTCCAAACATTTAACTTTCAATCCCTAAAACCAGTCACATTCATCTTCTACCCATGGTTTGATCATCAGTGGATCCATACACTGAACAGAAGCTAGGAGACGAAGCCAATCTCTCTGGCACCAAAGCCCTAAACCACCACCAACAGTCAACCTACAACCTTCAAACCCCACTCGTTTCAAAAAACCCAAAAAGAAAACCCCCAAATCAAACACTAGAAAAACCGTCGCTAAATTCTCCGGCAAAGAATGGCCGGTGAAACCTCCCCCCGCCGATCCGATCTTAACTCCTTCCGGCTGGCCGGAACTTAAACTAAAACCTAAACCACAACCAACACATTTACCCACACAACAAGAATTAGAAAAATTGAAATAGAATCAGGTTCAGCAACGAGCGTTAACTGTCGCTAAAGAGTTTTATTTACAAAACGACGATAATAGCGACGAAGAGGACGAAATAACGTCGTTGAAGAAGATGATGATGATATTGTTTATAGTTAGAGGTGTTTGATTTGTTTTGCTTCCTGATCTCCAGTTCGTGTCCCTCTAACTTTTCAATCAATGTATCCAAACTAAATGTGCTCAAGTTCAGATTATGCTTCAGGATCAATATGTAATACTCCCAGTCATCCTCGTCCGGAAGAGCATCAATCAGCTTTTCGTTAACCACTTCATCTGTCTTTTCAATACCGAATCTATCCAACTCAACCTTCAAGTGACAGAAACGTTCAATCATTTGTTTCACACCCTCACCCTTCATACAGCTAAAATAATCAAACTCTTTTTTCAACAACGATTTCTTGTTTTTAACAATCTCGTCACCCCAGTACACTTATTCTTTAACGATTCCCATAGCCCTTTGGTTGTATTACCATATCTAAGCAAAGATATCATGTCGTCTCGAACCGATTGGTGAATAAGAGCTATCCCACGTTGTTCAGTAGCAAAGTTCTCCTGATCTTGTTTTCCCAAAGCCGTGAATGGAATTCTTTCACCTTGTGGTGTGACTGGAAGAGTATACCCGGTCTCCAAATACTTCCAACTCTCGTACACCTTTAGCCAGTTGATGAACCTCGGTTCCCATCGATTGTATTCCTCAATATTCATTAGCTTAGGCGGCTTTTGATAGTTATCATACGCATTATCCACGTTTAGTATCTCGGAGATGACACCAGACACATTCTTCGGGTTGGATGTAGACGTCGATGCTAATGTGGTGAAAGCATTGTAAAACGGGTTCAAGAATTCGTCATACATGATTGAATGTACCTCAGAAGTTAAAGAAAGTCAAACAATTTTGAATACAAAGTAAACACTCTACTGTTGGTCCGGATGGCCGTTGTCCGGATGAGCAAATAACAACAATCTCCGGAGACGTCCAAGTTTCCGGATGAACAATACTAATGTATGAACTCTGTCCGGATGGACTATGTCCGAATGAACACACTTTCGGATGGATAATCTACCGGATGAACATAATAAAGCCTATACGTCCGGATGGATATGTCTATCCGTCCGGATAACCAAGAACACTTAGAATAAACTTCAAGCAAGAACAGTCTATCCGTCCGGATGGATGATGATGTCAACAAACTTAGTTCTGAAGTTCATAGTTTTTCACTAATTTTAATGTGTTTTAGTCCGATTTATGATCTGAAACTTTGTAGGATTGATTAAAAAGACATTTTGCACGTTATGTCCAAATTTTAGGTGAATTTGTCCATGAATCCAGTGTCCAATTTGAGTTTTTCTATGAGAAAGTTAAGAAAAATGAGAAGTGAGTAGAAATTGAGAAGTGTAGATCAGAATTGGCAAGAATCTGATGTAGATATCTGGTATCCCGTTGATAATCTTCTCCAAATCCGACCTCCAAGATCTAATGCCACTTGTGAGGATCGTGAGTTCGGGTCTTCAAACGCGCTCAGACCGGATCTAACAGTTATCGACTTGTGCGGAATCCAAGAAAGTAGTAGGAGAGGGAGTAACACCGTAGATGTCACACCCCAACCGATGACGGAATCATCGGGGCGCGGCACTAGGCGAATCAGATTGCTCAAGAAAATCCATAACAACTATTTAGTGACAATATTTAATGCATTCATTATCCCATGCTAATAAACAATATTTCAGCAAACAGTTATACAGATTTCATGTCTCTCGAACAATACAAATCTGACAACCTAGATTTTAAGTGGGTTTCTAGACTTCCTAATCTTGATTCGAGATAACCTGCGATTAACCTGCAACATACGTTAAAATAATGTCAATACAAAAGGTATTGGCGAGTATACAAGTTTGATATAATAGTAAGGTAGATAAAGCCTTGCGAACTTCCTCATACATAAACATGATACAACACAACACATATACTCACAAGACAATTACTACCAGCTAAGTCCCGAGATGTGTAATCATATGTACTACATGCATATATGCTTATATACTTGTATAGATAGCGCGAGTACGCGTTTAAGAGGAAGAGTGATTAGACTTTAGTTTTGTTGCGGGTATTCGACTCTTGTTTTAGATCGTGATGGCTGTGCGAGTTATGCATATGTAAAGCGGGGAAGCGAAAGTCGGTAAATCGAGAAATCGATAAAGCATTTAAATGAAATAAATTCGATGACGTGTAAAATCGGCGATTGCAGACTCGAAAATAGATAGAGTGCCTTGGGTTTTAGATATCGACTACCCAAAGTGGTTCAACTATTCTCAACAAGTTCGAGCACACACTTTGGCTTAGTAGATTATGCCCTCACCGGGATGTGGCTACGGCATTCGTCCTTCCAGTTACTACGCGCCTTGATTCGTTGGTACAGTCGAGACTTTGGTGAGAGCTTTTGAAAACCATTTCAGGGAGTGGAACGGGTTATTAAGATGCGAGTTTCACCCCAAACTTGACAACTTCGCTCCTAGCTGTGGTTGTGCTCGCCGAATAAATTCAGGAGTTCCACTAGATAGAAATGGAGATTTCCGTTGAGATGTGGATATCACTCCAAACTCAACGAAAGGTTCTCGTGCTAAGAAAATGCGTTGAATGAGTGATCTTATCGAGAGTTCTTAGTTTTCACACCTAATCCCGACAAAATTACTCGGTTGTGTTACGCGAGTGTTTTCGAACGTGTGTATTGTGTTAGCCTTAGGAAAGGCAAAGTAGATTTTCAGCCTTAGGAAAAGGCTCCCTTCGTACGAAGTTATAGTATGTGGGCCCGTACGAAGGTGTAGTATAGCATTGCAAGTACGAATGAGAGTATAATAGCATGTAGGTTCGTACAAAACCCCAAGTGGGTTCATACGAAGGGTCTGTTTGGTACTTAGACTATAGTCTAGGTCTGTTTAACACGACTCGACCTAATTCCCTATAGTTATGGCTCTGATACCAATCTGTCACACCCGAACCGATGGCGGAATCATCGGGGTGCGACACTAGGCGAATCAGATTGCTCAAGAGAATCCATAACAATTATTTAGTGACAATATTTAATGCGTTCATTATCCCATACTAATAAACAATATTTCAGCAAACAGTTATACAAATTTCATGTCTGATGCGTGTTAGTGTGTATATGTTTTAGGTATATATTTTAAGCCCTTTTTTACACTTTTTAGCCAAGTGTTAAATTTATAAAACACGATATTTACTAACACTAAACACACATATGGGCAAGTGCACCCATCGTGGGCGTAGTATAGTGTTGGTAAGATACCGAGGTCATCCATGTAGGATCGTGTTCTGACCCAATTGAGTCGTTCAGAGGCGTTCAACTACGTTTCAGGTGCGGAATAACAAGAAACGGAGGTAGAATTAGCTTGTTCTTCACTAAATATGCTGATTTTATTGATCTGACAACGTTTACAGCTCAAACCTCACACCGGTAGCACTTCGGCATGGAATACAATACATTCGATATGGTTTCGCTCGAATGGACTGCTATATATAGGCCTGGAGGTTTCGCTTATATGGACATGTCCATATAAGCGAAACTACATGTGTACGAATAAGCGAAACCTATAGCCTATGACCATATGAGCGAAACCATCTCACTAAACACTATACACATCCAGTTTTCTCATAAAACGCGCCCTAATCTATACAATACAATGTATGACTCGATACAAGACGAAGTCGACAGATGTAGTGCACCAACAAACTCCCCCTCAGATGTTGACGGAGTCGTCCATCGAGTCACGACAATGCTGTGTCATCACATCTTCAATCTTGATCAGTCTCTGGGCTTTTCTCTCTCTCTATCTTCAGACTCCCACTCTCGATTTGCTGGCATTCCTTTGTTCTTCAGCAACATTTGATATAGGATCGTTGTCTGCTTCTTCATGTTCCAAGATTGATACCTGGCTCAAGCTCTATTTGCAGAGTCTTTAATTTACAGGATCGATCTGCCTGGTTCATCAGGAGTCAAAAACTTGACTTTCTTCAAACAGAGTCCTCAGGTATCGTAACCTGACTCTTTGTCTTTAAATCCAAAATCGAAACCTGGCAATCATCTAGCTTGTGTCTCAGGATCGACCTGGCATAACTTGACCTACATAGACTCCACCTCACAGTAAATTTTCTAAATTTAACACTTTAATGCATCAACACTGACTCCCTCTCAAACATATGCACCAACTATCACTCTCTCTCAATTCACACATACATGATGAACCACTTGTTGATTTAGAAAACATATTTTGACACTCAAAACACACTCCCCCTCACAACAATGTCATCATGTTTAGCACTTGGAATTTTGGAAATCAACTTTCCAACATCAGTTGTCGAAAATCTTTTTGACTTTTTCAAAAGTTTATGCTAAAACACACACAAAATCTTTTTGGATTTTCTGAAAGAATGTAAACTAACACCACTTGTAAAGATACAAACTGACATCAATTTGTAAAAACGTCAAAATGCAGAAATGAAATATTTACAAACAATATTTTGTGAGTTCGTGTAAGAGGATCATATCAGTTTATGAGACATGTCACTAACACCATTAAGCTTAAGCTGATTACATTTTAAGCTCTAAACAATTCACTTAGATTGTCAGTATGTTTGTCCACTTAAATTTTCACACAAATTTCAATTGCTTCGAGATACGAATTAATGTTTTAAGCACTTAACCTTATTCGTGTGTCCTACTTCTTGAATATACTCCCGTATCTAGATCCCAATATTCAGTCTTACAGGTGAGTATACCACAGATGATATCTGTTCAGGGTTAGATTGCGAGGGCCGTGAGAGCTCAGGTCGATACTTCCATATACGCAAAGAGATAACGGCTTCGACTTTTGGTGTGTCCCCTTTAGAGGATCTTTTGATTACAACAGCAGCGACTATCAATTTTATTATTTCATCAGCTTGCTGAGGGCGATGCTATGTTTCAAGCATTTGTGGAAAGCATTATCCGGGGACTAGGTCAGTACTTCCATACAGCAGAAGTCCCGGGATAATACCCCAGATATCACTGAGCATAAAGACCTAGTATCTCAGAATAAGGGACCTTTCAAACAAGATTTCAGGGGTTACCTATATATCCAAGCAGTTTTGTTAACCCACAGAATAAGCAAGTTTGAATTTAGGTTTATATCTCATTACAGTTTACTAAATGTGCAAAAACCTACTGACACATCCACAGTGAGATTATTTATCACATTTTAACTTTCCAATTCTTTAGCATGTTGTGACAGCCCACTGATGTACTATCATTTCCTCTTTTTACAACAAAACTCATTTTTGAATTTTATCATGTTTTTGTATTTTTCAAATTTTCTAATGTTTTTGGATTTTCTGAAATATTCAACCCCCTCTAAAATTCTAACACATTAAAAAAAAATTGAAAACTCACTAAGCTCTTGACCCACTAGAACACAAAACAAACTATACAAAAACTTGACAACTGATATCGAATTGCATCAGTTCGCCATCCACTAACGCATAAACAATCAGAACTCCCCCTTTCACAAACCATTTTCTCATTTAGATCTCAAAACACTTAAGTTTGTTTTAATCAAAATGATTTTTCCGGAAAATGAGTTTGCTTTTACCTCTTGTAGGTTACACACGTGTTAAAAATGAGGTTATGGTTCATCATCTTGTCATTTTATGTTTGTAAATCAAGTACAAGTTAATGTCCCTGATTTACTGTGTTGCATTCAAGCAATCTCTGTACCATTTGTAAAAATAACCACTTGTAGGATCACAATCAATACCACTTGTAGGTATGACTAACCAATACCACTTGTAGGAATGAGTCATCTACATTAACCTCTTTACCACTTGTAAGATTAGTCACAAAGATGTCGATTCCTGCTTCTCAATTACCAACCTGGAAGCTCCGGCGTAGTCCTTTCACCTGTAAACATTCAAACAATCTTAACCACTTTCATATGCACTCATAAACATGAATGATGCCGATTCCTGATCCATAATATAAACTTGGGATCTCCGGCGTAGTCCTTTGACTATTATGGGAAACAGACTTCCATCCAAGTCTTCTCAGACTTGATGGCTTTCAATTCTTGCGCAGTAGGGTTGTATGTTGCCTTTTTAGTTGCATAAAAATATTTAACCCCCTTTGCTTTCCCATTCAACATTTTCCAAAAGATTTTCTTTACACTTCCATTAAAAGTTTTCTCGACATCAAATTCATTTTTCTCTTTGTAAAACTGATTCGAGATTTCAATTTTACCAACTTTCTTTTTAACCTCTTCAAACTTCAGTGATGGAAATTCCTCATCATTCACTGAAATTTTCTCCTCACCTTGTGGCTCTTCTGGCTTTGTGGAACCAGATTCATCGCCAACTTTCTCACTAACCTTTTTAACAACCCACACTTGGTTGTTCTCAGCTTTTTGTTTGATAACATTCTTTTTAGAACACTCACCGACCTCATAAGTTGAGTTTTTAAAAACTTTAAGTTTTTCGGTTGGTGGTTCAACATCAACAACCTTTTCTTTCAACTTCTGAGAAACTCCCTGTTTTGTTTTGGCGTTTTTCTGACAATTCCATGCAATATGACCAACTTCATTGCATCTGTAACAGGTACAAGTTTCTTTTGGATACGATGCTTTAGTTCTATTCTTCTTCTTTACAGGAAGAAACTCCTGGTTTGACTGTCTCCAGAACGGTTTCTTCTGTTCGTCTTCTGAACTTCCTCCTGAAACAAATTCAGTTTTTGTTTTAGAATTTTTCATATTTTTATGATTTTCTGGTGGAATAAAGCCTAAACCTTTCTTTTTGTAGCTACGATTTTGGTTTGGTTTCTTTGAGAACCCGGACCAGAATTGTAACCTTTTTTCTTGTTTAATCGTTGTTGAACTCTTGAAGTGTACTTTTTAGGTTTTTCAGTAAGATTTAAATCTTTTATTTCAGAAATATTAATTTCTGTCATTTTGAAAACCTTTTTGATCTTGTCAAAACTAACACTTCTTATTGGAAACTCTTTATCATAGTATAATTTGTCCGAATCATTTAAAGTGTATGCTACTTCAAATGTTTCATCATCCAAATTTGCTTTCGATAACAAAAATTCTTTATTGTAAGACCGTTTGACCGATGAATTTTGACTGTTGACTGACGAATTTGACCCTCCAGACTCAGACTTTGACTCATCCTCATCAGTATCCAACACCTGATCGACCACCTTTTTTATTAACTCGGACTCATGATCAGTGTCAGACGAGGTGAACGTGACATCAATGTTTTCTGGTAATTCATCAGCTGTGTCGGTTTTTAGCTTTATATTGATTGCTTTTTCAAGTTGCTCCTCGTTTGGTTTTCTAGGTGAATATCCTTCCCAAATCGGAGGCGGACACTTGTTATAGCTAACAGTCGGTTTCTTACCACTATCTTTCTTTTTCTTTGGCTTCTCATCTTGAAAAGCTTCCATTCCTGCAATAGTTAGATAAATACGATCAATGAGATAATCAGAACTTGAATAACTTTGTAATAATCGTCTAATTCTTTCATTCTCGATTTTCTCAGTCTCCAACTCTTGCTTCCATTTAGCACTCTCTTCGATGTAGAAATTGATGGCTATTTGCTTTGACATCATGACTGCATTCATCATCGTCAGTGCTTGTTCTCTTTCAGAATTTGTCTTTTGAAGACAAGTTACTGTTTTGTTCAAGACATCATAAGATTCATTCACATAGTTAAGATTGAACAGTAACTGCTCTTTTTCTTCTCATATTCAGCAATTATCTCATGTTTTGCTGCACATTCCTTGCATGCTTCTAAACATTTAGTGCAAGGCTTGACAACTTCAACAATCTTCTCAATCTCGATTGTCTTCACCACTTCTATCACTTTTTCTTCTTCTTTCACCTGCTCATTCTCAACACTCTCAGCAACACTTTCAACACTCTCGTTCTGAACAACATCTTCAGATTTCATTTGTTGTTGTGCTTTAGCAGCTCGTTTCTCCTTCAATTTTTCCATGCGATCTGCAAAATAGAAATGAAAACTTTCAGGAGAAAGATGAGTTTTTAGCAATATTGATATGTTTCTCTTCCTCATCATCACTACTGCTATTAATTGGTGATTGATCAAACTATATAGATTTTTCAGAATCAGCATCTGATACACCCGAATCAGACGGTGTTTGATCAAATACAACTTCCTTTTCTGAAGTAACATCATTCTGAACACTCTCATCTGAACTTTGTGAACTTTCATCAACACTTTCTGAGCTTTCATCAGATGTAACAGACTGTTCCTCCACACTTTTCACTGTCTCACCAATAGACTTCATCCAGGTGGTAAACATGTCTGGTTCTCTGACAATCTTGGCAATGAAAGCTTTGAAATCACCCTTCTCATCAACAAACATATCCCAGCTGAAGCCTTCAGGTAGTTTTTCATCATCTTGATCAACTAAACAGGCTTTGCTATCAGAAGATATGTAGTTGCTCCAGTTGAAGTCCACCAAACATGCTCTCTTAGAATCCTCAATCTTCCTACCATGAGCTATCTGTGAATCTTATGATTGACCAACCTGTTGATAAATAGCTTTCCGGTAGTAGTCATCTCTTCCGAACGGATTCTGAGCACCACTAGCTTCTCTGTTCTTACACTCTCGTTTGAAATGGCCTTTCTCCCTGCATCGAAAACAAGTAACTTTAGATTTATCAAAACCTAAAGTATAAACATGTGCATCAAGAAAGTCATTTCTCCCGGTAATTGTCTTGAACTTTTCAGCACGTCTAAGAACACTAGCAAGACACCATTTAATATCCATCAGTTCCATCTCTTCGGCGTCTATTTGATCGTAATCCTCCTTTGTTAGCATAGGATTTCCGATCCGACCAGCTACAAGACCCTCATAAGATAACAATACAGAACCAAGTAGAGCCATGTTGTCTTTCTCAGTTTCCTCAGAAAAACTTTGACCTTCTGGAATATTTAGAGCTATGTTACACTGAATCACATAACCATTTCCTGTCTTTGTGCCTTGAGACTGAAAGCTTGTGTTTGACTCTTTAGGATTGACACTCGGAAATCATGAGAATCCACTGCTGATGTTGCTTGAACCCTGATCAGCTTTTTCTGATGAATCTCCAGCACTGAATGCAGTTTGGATTTTCGGACTTCTCTCAGATTCTGGAACTGGAATGCTACCCTTGTAGTACATCTTCACATCCTGTTGACCACTCGGACTGTTCATCCTGGCGATCTTCTGCTGTTCCAGGTCCTGACTCTCGATCTTTTCGATGAACTGAGAAATCGTTAACCCATCATAAACACCCGTATTCTTCAGTATCATCAAATACGTTCCCCACTCTTTCTGTGGTAATGCATCAGCTAGCTTGTCTACCCACTCTTCACGATCTTTTTCAATACTTAACATCGACATTGATCGCACAAGGTGGCAGTATCTCTCAATCAGCTTCTTTGTATCTTCACCCGGTAGACTGCTGAACAGATCAAACTCTTTCTTAAGCAGCGCTTTCTTGCTCTTTATCATGTTCTCGCTTCCCTCAAATTTGACTTTAAGTGCATCCCAGATTGACTTTGCAGTTTTGTCGTGTTGTAGCAAAATGAAGATGTCTTCTTTGATCGCTTGCTGAAGCAGACTTATCATCATTTTCTCAGCTTTGTACATAACCCGTTCCTGCTCCGTGAATTCTGATAGATTTTTGGTAGTCTGCAATTTTGTTCGAGGCAACACGTATTTTTTCAAGATACATTCCCACGACCTAAGATGGTTTGCCTGAACCCAGTTCTCGAATCTGTCTTTCCACCCGTAATATTCTTCAATACTCATCAATTTCGGGGGCTTTTGGGTGGTTCCCGTCTCGTTTTCTATATTCATGGCTTGAACAACGGCGGCTGGACCAGACGGTGTTGCGAACGTGTTATAGAACTCGGTATCCATGATGACTTGACACGTTTTTCAAGCGAAACTTGGTTTTTGTACACAAAAGCGAAACCAGATAGTCCACAAAAGCAAAACTAGGATTTTGTCTGTAAAAGCGAAACCCCAGATGTTCTTTGGAGTGAAACCTGTTGATGTGTACTTGGAGCGAGACTACTGATGTACAAAAGAGCGGAACTAGAGTTTGTCTGAATGAGCGAAACCTTGATGAACTCTAAAAGCGAAACCCCAGACTAGTCCTTTGGAGCGAAACCTTGGAGACACAAGAGCGGAACCTTCATGCAATTTGAAGCGAAACCTCTGATCTTTGGTCACAAAAGCGAAACTAGTTGATTTTTGGAGCGAAACCTCTCAACTTTGAGACACAGGAGTGAAACTATGTGTTCAAATGAGTGGAACTACACAATGTCTGAAAACGCGAAACCTAGTCCGAAGGTCATTTCATCCATTTTTAGTCCGTATTTTAGTGTCAAACTTTCCAGGGTTTGTTAATATCCAATTATCAATGACCTGTGAAATCTTGATCCAATTTTAACCGGTAAAATTTTCTGAATTGAATAAAGAAGGTGTAGAAGCAAGAAATAATGATGAAATCCAGCTAATCTCTGCAGAACTCCTCCTCCCAAGCTCTGATACCACTTGTAGGATCGTGTTCTGACCCGATTGAGTCGTTCAGAGGCGTTCAACTACGTTTCAGGTGCGGAATAACAAGAAACAGAGGTAGAATTAGCTTGTTCTTCACTAAATATGCTGATTTTATTGATCTGACAACGTTTACAGCTCAAACCTCACACCGGCAGCACTTCGGCATGGAATACAATACATTCGATATGGTTTCGCTCGAATGGACTGCTATATATAGGCCTGGAGGTTTCGCTTATATGGACATGTCCAAACTACATGTGTACGAATAAGCGAAACCTATAGCCTATGACCATATGAGCGAAACCAGCTCACTAAACACTATACACATCCAATTTTCTCGTAAAACACGCCCTAATCTATACAATACAATGTATGACTCGATACAAGACGAAGTCGACAGATGTAGTGCACCAACAGTCCAAGGACACAAGAGCTTTTAATACCGGTTTATCCTCAACGTCTAATCAAATCAAAATGTTAGAAAAGATTTTAAAACTAAGAAAATAAAACTAACTAAATGCTGAAAAATAAAAATAAAAACAGATAGACATGATGAATCACTTGGATCCGACTCGTGTATAGTGTAACCTTTGATTATTTTTGCACTTTTGCACTTGTTTAAGAGATTATCTTAGTTATTGTAGTAGGCCCCTCTTTTGAAGGTGACATTACCCTCAACCCAGTAGTTTGAGCCAGCAAGGATACAGTCCTAAATAGCCGGGTTATAGTATTAATAGTAGTTTAACTTATGAGGGGGTCAAAGAGTTTGGATCCCCGTCATCCAATACCTTTGTGTATTGAAGGAGATCCTACTAAATTTGACCCAGGTCCCTTGCAGGACCTCTAAACGCTGAGCAAGGGCAAGACTCTTACCAAACCGTTCCCATAACCCTCGACCAGGTAGCCAACATACCTCCATATAGACCGTGGAGATATGAATGGTGAAAATCTTTTATTTTATATAGACAGTAAAATAATGTCAAGACACCACGGACAAACGATAAGGAAGAATCACCTTCAACATAAGAAATTAGTTATTAAAGTCACTAATACAAAACCAAATACAAAGTGCAAAAGATTAAAAATAAAAAAGTATTACACTAGACAGTTGTCTTCACCAAGTGATGTAAGAGACTTAGGCAAACATGGCCTTTGATTGTCAAGAACTCTTACGATCAATCTTGGATCCCGAGACGACTCACACACTCTATGATGGACAACGGATAATGGTGGTGGATGATGGTGTTGTGATGGTGGTGGGTGGTGGGTGAAGTGTGAGAGAGGTGGTGTGCCAAGGGATGAGTTGAAATGACTCCAAGCACTCCTATTTATAGGCTGAACAGAAGCCTGGGCACGGCCCCGTGCCCACTGGGCACGGCCCGTATCCGTCTGACACACTCTCTCTCTCTCTTCATTAATTGTAATTCACAATTACAATAAATGCGCCTGCAGTACTCTGACCACGCCCCCGTGTCCGCTGGGCACGGCCCCGTGGTGGGCAATAGAAGTTGCTATTAGTTTGTCTTTTCTGCTGCTTCTTGGGCACGGCCCCGTGCTCGCTGAGCACGGGGCGTGTTCAGTCTTCTGCCTTCTTTGTTTTGCTTGGGAAGATGCTGTCGAGGGGTCGGGCAATCCACTTTTGTCCCTTTTCTTGTATTTATGTTAGATTTTGCTGTCTTTTTGCTTCTTTTGTTAATTTGGGCTCATTTAATCCTGAAAATACAAAAGGAAGACAAAAGCACACTTTTTCCAACATTAGTACTAAAAAGGGTTAGTTTTATGCCACAATTGATATAATTTATATGTTGCATTTTGCGCGTATCAATGTCTCTCAAACAATACAAATCCGACAACCTAGATTTTATGTGGGCTTCTAGACTTCCTAATCTTAATTTGAGATAACCTGCGATTAACCTGCAACATACGTTAAAATAATGTTAATACAAAAAGTATTGGCGAGTATACATGTTTGATATAATAGTAAGGTAGATAAAGCGTTGCGAACTTCCTCATACATAAACGTGATACAGCACATATACTCTGTTGGGATTGAACCCTATCAGAGCAATAGATAATTAAAGCCAAAACTGGATCAGAGCAGTGGATCCAGAATAAGCAGATGACTACATACAAATCTCTCCCCTTGAAAGTGATTTCAACATCTGCTGACCTCCTATCTGCTGATCGTGCAAAATGCTGACCTACAACTGCTGCTCAAGTAAAGACCTGATGAAAGACTAAAGCCCTGCTGATTCAATCTACTGCTATGAGTCAAGCACTGCTGATCCGGACAAGTACTGCTGGGTGCACAGCAGTGGAAGGTTGCAGCAGCTGATCAATAGTCTGTCTTGTAATGTAATGTAATAGCAGTAGTTAACATAACAGTGTTTGTATAGATCAGAGGTTAGAGTTTGTTAGGAGGTTAGATGTGACTTTCATGGTGACGTCAGCTAAGATGCTCAGTGGTTTGCAAGTGCCTACAAATAGTTGAGTACTTTGTACTGTTCTATTAGCTCTTTTACATCATCGTATTCTTTGCACGAACAAACAACTGAGCTCTGGCTGAGGGGGACTTTGCATTCATTCATCAATCATTGTAATCGTTATTGAAATAAATTCAATCTTCCGATTCATTGTGTAAAGATGTTTGATCAAAGTATTACTCTCATTTGATTGTATGCAAAGTTTGTTTTCATCATAATTCCGCTGCACACTCATCCATTTTCATTTTAATTACAAACACAAAATACAATCAGAATCAAACTCAGATCCAACAATTGGTATCATGGACAGTCAAATTTGATTTAACAATCATTTTGACGTAAATAGTTCAGCTCATAACAGTTGATACTGATCGTTTGTTCGTTTGTTAGAAAACAGAGCAAGGATTAATCACCATTAAAGTTGATTTCTCAGTGTCTGTAAAACAACAAGAATGACGTCACAATCTCAGGATGATAAAAACAACATCGGCTCGCTTTTTAAACCACCTATGCTAAAAAGAAATGAGTACAACATCTGGCAGAGGAGGATGGGTCACATCCTCGCTCAACAAAGCACAGGTTGTTGGAGGTCTGTCGTCTTTGGTCCCTATGTTCCCACAGTGCCAAGCGCTGAAGATGCTAAAAAGTTCGTTCCAAAACCAGTTGAAAATTATATCGAAACCGACTATCAAAAGCTCGAACTAGATGCTAAAGCGTTTAGCATCATAGCATCAGCGCTGCCCAATGAAATATATGCTGGACTGTTACACTGTAACAGTGCCAAAGAGTTATGGGACGCGCTTAAGGAACAGTTTGGGGGAACCAAAGAAGTCATAGAAAACACTAGGGAAATCTTGAAGCAACAGTATGAAACATTTTGTCATGTTAGAGGTGAATCACTGACGTAACAATTTGAGCGTTTCAGTTGTCTCATCAGTGAACTGAGGCTTGTTAATACCACGTTTACAAACTCAACTCAAAATAGCAGGTTCCTCAGGTCACTACAAGAAAAATGGGACACCATAGCTTTTGTCACCCGAAATTCACCTGAGTTCAAGGATCTGACCTTGACCCAACTCCAC
The DNA here is from genome assembly GCF_002127325.2 of Helianthus annuus. Classification (NCBI taxonomy): domain Eukaryota; kingdom Viridiplantae; phylum Streptophyta; class Magnoliopsida; order Asterales; family Asteraceae; genus Helianthus; species Helianthus annuus. The sequence goes on from NC_035445.2 coordinate 12,828,428, forward strand.
AGTCGACTCTTGACCCTCGAAAGGGAGTTGAACCAGAAAAGGAAGTTACAAGAGTCAGGAAAAGCCGTTGATGATTATACATTCGGTAACACTGCTCTTCTGGGTCAAGAAGAATCTGGGAGTAGTGCTAAGGATCAGGGTTATGATCACTTCATTGACATAACTGCTGGTGCAAATTTTAACAACCCTGATCCTCACACTGCAAGTTTTGCATTCACTGCAAACGAAAACCAGATGTCAGACAATCTAAGCTTTGAACTCAATGATCTACAGCATTTTGATCCCACTGACTTAGTGGAAATGGACATTCTGCACCAACTGGCCTTGCTAAGTGTTAGAACTAGCAAATTTTACAAAAGAACAGGGCAAAAATTCTCAGGTTTGCATGGGAATCTAAGGGTTGGGTTGGATAAATCGAAAATTAAGTGCTACAAGTGTAGTAGGTTGGGACACTTCGCTAGGGAATGTAGGAGTCAAACTACTGGTCCCATAATCACTCATCCTAGCTCAAATCCTAGACCTCAAAATCAAGGCACTGTGCACTATACCCAATATGCCCCAGCAGCTCAAGTGGCCCTGCTCACTATGCTGCTGCCCCTGTGCCAGTGCACTATGTCCAAACTACTGTTCCACAGATCCAATATGTTCAAACCCCTGTCCCTCAGGCACAAGTGCAGCCTGCACCTCAAACCACTGCTCCAACAGCAGTACAACCAGATCAACAAAGTTTTTTCACTCAAGGGTTTGTTGACTGGAGCAGTATGCCTGAAGACCTTAGTGATGAAAATTTTGTACTCTATGCTTCCAATGATTCTTCTCATAATGAATTTTGTTTGATGGCATTAGAGTCAATACACGAGGGGGTTGAAACTGAAGAGGAACAGCTGAGTATTGAAACAGTGGATGAGGTGACTGAAGCAGTGGTTACTGCTGTGGCTGGTGAACTATTGTTGGGAGAAAGTTCAGGTACCCTGATTAAACCACTAACAGACCCATGGTCCGAAGAGAACAAGGAAGAAAAGAAAGAAGAAAAAGTAGGTGAGAAAGAAGAAAGAGCTGAAGATGAAGAAAATCCTCAATGTGATTGTGCAATGATGGCTGCTGCCAAGGTATCACCTCAAGTTCTTGAAAAACTATGTTCTGACAATTGCATTATTGCTTTTGCTAACATCAAAGAGGTGAACGAAAACCTTCGGGATAAAATCTTAACTGATGAAGTCAAATTTGAAAGATCTCTAAAAGAACTTAAAAACAAATTGGCTGAAAAAGAGAAAGAGATTAGCAGCATGAAAGAAGAGCAGAGCATAACCAAAACCCAACTCCAAACTTTGGTAGAAAAATACCAAGTTTGCAAAAAGGAGTTAGAGTCCACCCAGATCACATGTGAGAGATGGATGGAATCATGCAAAGGGTATGAGGTTATGCTTGAAAAACAGATAAAAAGCAATGTGAAATTTGGGGATGGTTATAGAAAACATGATGATGAAAATACTGCTTTTTGGAAAATCTGTTCCAACCACTGATGTAATCACTGAGTTCATATCCACAAACAAGAATGGCCAAGAAGTGAAAATCACTGACAAACTTGGTAACAAAATCACACTTGACAGACCAATGGGATCCTCTACTTTTGAGGAGCTTGAAGATCATCAGTTTAAACCAAAATTGTGACATCTGTGCTTGTAATCATTGTAAACAGTTCAGTTATCAATGAAACAAAGTTATTTGATCCCTATGTTTGTTTGTTTATGTTTGATGTTTTTCATGTTTTGATTTTTATTCGATTTCAAACTCTATATCGCTTTCTGGAGAATTATACACAAACTGGTGTGTAAACGTAATCAGTTAAACACGACAAATACTCCGGAACATCAATTTATGCTTAACATACCTTAAATAACCTTTAGATAACTTAGAAATAAGTTTTGAAGGCTTTGGTATGGCAAAATCTAGTCTATTCGCTTACAGGGACTAAAATTGACAAACTGCGAAAGTATGCCGATTTGAACTGTATCGAACATTCCGGAACATGATCATAAGTTAAACACACCCTAAATATCCTTTACATAGCTTAGAAATAGGCTTTGAGGGGTTCGGTGTGCTAAAATAAACTTTTGGGTCATTCAGGGACTAAAAGCGTCAAAAAGTGCATAAGTTTGCATTTTCGCGCATAACTTACGTTCTGAATACATCCAGACATCCAAAAATTTATTTAATCATTAAAATATTATGTTTTAATGATTGGCTTGTTAAAAATCCATTCGTCACGCAATTTGGACCGTTTTTGCGTCCGTTACGACTTCCGTCGTAATTAACCGAACAACGCCATCGTACGGCCAAACGAACCGACATCTGAGATATTTTTGAGCACATTTTAAGTTCCCTATACTTTAACTTCATTTTAGAGCCTTGAAATGAGGTTAACGGGGCTTAAACGTGCCAAAAATGGGCCGAAATGCATGTTTCCCAAATTCAGGGACTAAACTGCAAATTCTGGAAACTATGCCCAAGCGGCCCGCGTGAGAGTTTGTGTATTCCTTAAGCGGGCCGCGTGAGGGTCCCAGATCAGCAAAAATCTAATCCAGCTGTTACCAGCTGTTCCACACCCTTGAATCTGGTTTTTAAGCATTCTAGGGGCCAAATTTGATGGTTTTTAAGAGCCCATGGTATCCAAATACCATGTGCCCACTTGGACGGCCGAGATCGAAGCACGTTTCGCGATGAACGATCCTAACGGTTGTGCCATGCCTATATAAACCCAACCCACTTCATTCTTTCCCCACTTGATTTCTGAGATTTCTCTAAGTTGGGGTGTTACATCACCTCATACCTGAGAATACTTGGAAAATCAATCTTGCGGGGACCTTCTGTAAGTATTCTTTCGCGTTTTTCATTTGTTTTAGCATTAAAGTCAAACTGCGTTTGACTTTCTGCTTTGACCAGTTTATGGTCAACGCGAATTTCGTTTGAACTTCATAACGTGAGCGTAATCACGATGGTTATAGTCCCTAGCGACTATACCTACTGATTACCACGTTATCTAGGCTCAGTGACGAGTCGTAGTTTCGGCCAAAATGCGTTTTCTCGCGTATTTTGTAACCAAACTACTCTAGAGTATTAAAACCGTTTGTTTTAATACCAAACCTGTTTTCTAACATTACTAAACATGTTCTAGCATGTTTGGCTCGTCGCTTTTAGATTTGTGCTTGTTTAGGGTCGTAAAGGTAAGCGATCTAATCAATCGCTTATGCTTACGAACCCGACCCATTTGGTCGATCATTAGCATCCGACCAAACATTTTAGGTGACCATAGTTGTATAGGGAATAACCTTCCGAGGTTATACCTTATGGTCACGACGTTTAAGTAGTTATATGATAAGTAGTTCTTATGCCTTAGGTAAATTACCAAAAATACCCTTTTCACACCAAAATTCATTTTTAAGCCTATGTAACATAATTTTTGACACCTAAACTGATTTAGCAACAATATTAAGTATGTTAAGGCATAACTTGCTTGTCATAGGACTAGTTAAGCATTCCGAACGCGTTTTACGCAAGCGACGCGTTAAAGTAGCATAAGCTACCTAAACGGGTCGTAACGGGTCAAAAGCACTTAGGATAGGTTTCGTTTTAGTACGTAGGCTTTGTTAAACCATGTTACATAAGTTCCCCTACTTATTTGGTTTACGAACCCTCGTGCTACCCGATCCTCCGATAGGTCCGTTTATTAATGTAGATACCTATATAGGTGCCGTTTGATTCCGTGATCTTCTAGCATTGCTTGGTGGTTATCCTACGACATCTAAGCAATCACAAGTGAGTACATAGACCCCTCTTTTACTGTTTTCCAAACATTTTGGGGTGAAACACATGTGCCTACTTGTTACTTTTGTGCTTTCTTGTTTTCACAACTTATGCTTGCTATGTTCTTGAGTACACTATTAGTACATGATTTCATTATGTTTTGCTATGTATGTTTACTTAGCATGCTAGCACATTGATTTACATTACATTGCTTTGCTACATATGTTTACTTGGCATATTAGCACATTGTTTTACATTACATTTTCTGCTATGTATGTTGACTGAGCATACTAGCAGATTGATTTACATGACTTTTCTGCTTTGTATGTTTACTTAGCATACTTAGTACATTGTTTTCACATAACTTGTTTACATTTGGTATGACATTTGGTTTGCATAAACGGTTCTTTACTACATTCATTAACATTAGCTACGCCGCTCGGTAGTAAGTAATGGTACCATAGGACTTGACAAATCCCGTTCCTAACATCCCGGGTTGGTTTGGATGAAAGGGATGACTGAATCCGTGAACATTTTTACTTTAATAACCTTTACTCTAAGGTTATCCTGCTGTCTCAAGGCTTGAATGTAATGCGTTAACTTACCACATAAATGTTTGTATCAATAAAACAAGCTTTTACTTGGCAAAACTTAACTTTTTGATTTATTCAAAATACTTTGTTTTGTTCCTTTTAACTTATGGTTAAGTATTCTCATTTTGTTACTTACCATACATAACTTTTGGTTACACTTAACTACATGACTACATTTTGGGTTTTAATCATATGACAATGGTTTAAACAAGAACATTTGATGATTGGTTTGAACATGAACTATATACTTTGGTGGTTTGATTTAGTGACTTAAGTAACGATATGTGTGTAGTATGCTACAAGCATGGTGGATACGCCGCTGGTACTTCCTATATATAAGTGCTTGTATTGTATTACATGTCATAGCGTTATTTAAATAATTTAGTTTGGACTTATACATTTTTACACAAATAACACATTTTCACAAGACTTCGTTTTACAAAAACAACTTGTTTTATACAACTTATTTTTACTTGGTTATTCTTTTAACCATACAACATTCTTTTATACATACATATTAACTGATTTGCTATCGCTTTTCAAACATTTTATAAGCAAACACTTAAACTAGATTCATGACAAGTTTTCATTAAACATTTTTTTAACCCTAAGTCATGAATCCTATTTTTCAAAACCTATGTATCTCATAGGCATTTTTATGCTGACGTACCTATTTTCACATGTTTTTTCAGGAGCTAATGCATAGGATGTTGATCGTGACACGCTAGGGTGGACTTGGGCCTTAGTGACATAAAACAGAGTTAGACTTAGTTTAATTACGTTATGCACTCTTTATTTCAGTAGTTTTAAGACAATGTAACACGATGGTTCTTGTTTTGAACAATGTATTCCACCCTTGGGTGATGAATAAAATTTTATTTTAATTACCATGGTTGTGGAACAATAATTCTGTTACAACACTCCCCGACGTTTCCGCCACGATTTGATGTTTTACGTGGTCGGGGTGTGACAGAAGAGTTGGTATCAGAGCCAATGGTTATAGGGAATTAGGTTATTAGTAATGCTCTAACCTAGACTATAACCTTTCTAGGACCCCAACACAAGTTGTCTTGTGTTTAGATTTTAAAACATGCACTTCACCTATCCTTAGGTGATCACCAAAACAAGAACCCAGTTTTCTAAAACGATTTTTGAAAAACAATCTTCTGTTTTCAAATGATTTATTATATGATTTTGAACCCTTCCAGTTTGATTCTTTTGGCCTTGTGCCTTCCAAGTTTTCAAAATCTCGTCAAAGTTTTGGGTTCTAAAATAGTGTGAACACGTGCAAACTGGAAGAGTGAATGCCTGTACCCTGGGTTTTCTGTCTAAGGCTAGAGTGTTCGTACAAATCCACATAATCGGACCAGTCACTCTTACCTGGGAACTCTTGGGGTGAGCGTTCACTTATAGGCGAGCATGTCTTCGCTAAGCATTGTTTATGGACCCATTTACTTTGATTAGTCACTGTGTGTCATTTGTTTGCTTTGTGATACGGACGAATGACCACCATCCTTGCTTTGTTAATTTTGTTTCATCTCGTTCTTTTCATCTAATCATCTCACTCGTTTCCTCTCATGTTTTCCTCTTTTTAGCATGCCTCCTCGACGCGAAAATCAGCTACCCAATGCCGAACTGGCAGAAATCATCGCACAACATATGGCTGCTGCGTTCCCGAATCTTATTGCTCAGTTTAACCAAGCCAACATCAATCAGAACGCTCCTTGTAACATCAAGAGCTTCAATTCGGCTAAACCACTCAAGTTCAGTGGTACTGAGGGGGCAACTGGGCTCCTTCAATGGTTTGAGAGCATTGAGAATACTTTTCGTCATGTTCAGTGTCCTGATAATCGCAAAGTCGAGTTTGCTTATAGTGTTTTTCAGAAGAGGGCGTTGACATGGTGGAACGGGGTTATGAGAGATCGTGGTGCTGAAGTTGCTTTAGCACAAACATGGGCTGAGTTGAGGACTCTCATGATGAGTGAGTTTTGTCCTCGTCATGAACTGCGAGCATTGGAAAGGGAGTTCGATGATCTGAAACAAGTAAGTGGTGAGCACCGGGCGTATACTGATAGGTATGAGGAGTTGAGTTTGTTATGCCCAACGATGGTTACCCCACTTGATAAGGCTATCGAAAGATACATCGATGGTCTACCTGACTCTGTGCAAGACATAGTTAGTGGTAGTAAACCTACCACTGTTCGTCAGGCAATCGAACTATCTGCAACGTTGACTGAGTCGCAGATACGAAAGGGTAAGTTGCATAGAAAGGGTGACAAGAAGGGTAAGAAGCTGGAGTCTGACAAGAAGGATAGCAAGAAAGGTAAAAGCAAGAAGGGGAGTGATGCGGGTTCTTCGAAGGGTTCAAGGAAGCGGAAGGCTTCCCAGAGCTATGTCGTTACTACTCAGGCTCAAGCTGCTCAAAATCAGCCTGCGCAACCTCTTGCCAAGAAACCATACTTTGGCAATGCACCTTTGTGCAATAAGTTTAACGGACATCATCAACCACACCACCAGTGCCGTCAATGCACCAACTGCGGAAGACCTGGTCATCTTGCTGCCACCTGCCGTATTCCCGCAAATTTGAATCGGGCAGCTCAGAACCCGGCTCAACAAGTTGCACAGCCTTTTGCTCAGCAACAAGGTCAAGCAGCGCGACCTCACTTCCCACCAGGCTCTTGTTACAACTGTGGGGATCTGACCCACTGCCGTAACCAGTGTCCAAGATTGATCAATGCGAACCCGGTTCAAGCTCAGGCTCGTGGACGAGCTTTTAATATGAATGCGGTTGAGGCGCAAGCAGACAACGAGGTGGTGAACGGTACGTTCTTAGTTAATAATCAACTTGCATCTGTTCTTTTTGATTCAGGGGCTGATAAGAGTTTTGTGTCGTTATCTTTTGAGCCCTTGCTTCGCGTGTCTAGAACGAAACTAAGTAAGCCTTTGACAGTCGAAGTTGCGAGTGGTGAACCCATTGTTCTTGATTCTGTTCTTCGCAACTGCTAGTTGAACCTTAGCGACCATCCGTTTCCTATTGACCTCACGCCTATGCAACTTGGGAGCTTCGACATTATTGTTGGTATGGATTGGTTAGCCAAGCATCGCGCAGAGGTAGTGTGTTTTGAGAAGATCGTTCGTGTGCCGCTTTCGTCAGGTGAGATACTACAGGTTCGTGGTGAGAAACCTGCTAGTAGCCTCAAGCTTATGTCTTGTTTTCAAGCTCGGAAGTATCTGCGAAAGAACTATGTGGCTTTCTTGGCACATGTTATAGCAGATAAAGACCAAGGTAAGTCTATGCAAGATATCCCTGTTGTTCGGGATTATCCGGAGTTGTTTCCTGAAGAGTTGCCTGGTCTACCTCCAGCACGCCAAGTCGAGTTCCGTATTGATCTTGTACCTGGTGCAAATCCTATTGCCAGAGCTCCATATCGTCTTGCACCGTCTGAGATGCAAGATTTGTCTAAGCAGCTTCAAGAGCTTTCTGACAAAGGTTTTATCCGTCCTAGCTTTTCTCCTTGGGGTGCTCCCGTTCTTTTTGTCAAGAAGAAGGATGGATCCTTCAGAATGTGTATCGATTATCGTGAGCTGAATAAGCTTACCATCAAGAATCGATATCCCCTACCTCGCATTGATGATCTCTTTGACCAGTTACAGGGTGCTACTTGCTTTTCGAAGGTCGATCTTCGTTCTGGGTATCATCAACTTCGTGTGCATGAAGAGGATATTCCCAAACCAGCATTTCGCACTCGATATGGGCATTATGAGTTCACAGTCATGCCATTCGGTTTGACCAATGCTCCTGCTGTTTTCATGGACTTAATGAATAGGGTCTGCAAGCCTTATTTGGATAAGTTCATCATCGTTTTCATTGATGACATCTTGATTTACTCTAAGACACGAGCTGATCACGAGCGCCATCTTCGTCTTACTCTGGAACTCCTAAAGAAAGAGCAACTTTTTGCCAAATTCTCCAAGTGTGAATTCTGGCTTAAGGAAGTTCAATTTTTAGGACATATTGTCAACGAACAAGGTATTCATGTAGATCCCTCCAAGATCAGTGCGATTAAGGATTGGGATACGCCTACTACTCCTACTGAGGTCCGTTCTTTTCTTGGTCTTGCGGGTTATTACCGCCGCTTCATCGAGAACTTCTCAAAGATTGCAGTTCCTCTAACTGCTCTAACTCAGAAGAATAAACCCTTTGAATGGGGTTTTAAGCAAGAAGAAGCATTTCAGACCTTGAAGCAGAAGCTTTGTGATGCACCTATTCTGACTTTGCCTGAGGGCAATGATGATTTTGTTGTTTACTGTGATGCATCAAAATTGGGTCTTGGCTGTGTTCTGATGCAAAGGAACAAAGTCATAGCCTACGCATCAAGGCAATTGAAGGTACATGAGAGAAACTACACCACTCATGATCTTGAGTTGGGTGCAGTTGTCTTCGCTCTCAAAATCTGGAGACACTATTTGTATGGCACAAAATGTGTGGTTTTCACTGACCACAAAAGTCTCCAGCATATCTTCAACCAGAAAGAACTCAACATGAGGCAAAGACGTTGGGTCGAACTCCTAAACGACTATGATTGCGAAATTCGCTACCATCCTGGTAAAGCGAATGTTGTGGCTGACGCATTAAGTCGTAAGGAACGTACTGTGCTTCATTGTGTTCGTGTTCAATCTGCTATTCAAGCTCGATCTGATATCCAAGCACGCATTACTCAGGCTCAACAGGCTTGTGTTTCACAAGACTTGATGGGTAAGGAATTACCCTATCACATTAAGCCTGATCTTGTTTTGAAGGAAGATGGATCGTATTATTTCATGGACCGTTTGTGGGTCCCAAGCCAAGATGATCTCCGCAATATGCTTATGGATGAGGCCCATAAGTCTCGTTATTCTATTCATCCTGGCTCAGATAAAATGTATAAGGATCTTCGTACTCAGTATTGGTGGCCTGGTATGAAGAAAGACATTGCCTTGTACGTTTCAAAATGCCTTACTTGTCTCAAGGTTAAGGCTGAACACCAACATCCTTATGGTCTTTTGGAGCAACCAGAGATCCCAGTTTGGAAATGGGAAAACATTGCTATGGATCTCATTACTAAACTCCCGCGCACTAAGAAAGGTCATGATGCCATCTGGGTAGTTGTTGATCGTCTTACAAAGTCAGCGCATTTCCTGCCGATCCGTGAGAATCTATCTGCTGAAGATCTGGCTAAAATCTATGTGGATGAAATTGTATCTCGACATGGTGTTCCTTTGAACATTATTTCTGATAGAGATGCTCGCTTCTCTTCTCGATTTTGGAGAACCATGCAATCTGCTATGGGGACCCAACTCAATCTGAGCACAGCTTATCATCCACAAACAGATGGCTAAACTGAAAGAGCAATCCAGACTTTGGAGGATATGCTTAGAGCTTGTGTGATCGATTTTGGTGGTAGTTGGGATTCACATCTTCCATTGATTGAATTCTCCTACAACATTAGTTATCACTCCAGCATCAACATGGCTCCTTTTGAGGCTCTCTATGGTCGAAAATGTCGTTCACCGGTCTGCTGGAATAAAATAGGTGAGGCTCAGCTTACTGGACCTGACCTCATTCTAAAGACAACTGACAAGGTTAAGAAAGTTCGTGATAACTTACATGCAGCTCGAAGCCGTCAAAAGAGTTACGCGGACCAACGACGCAAGCCCTTAGAATTCCAAGTCGGTGATCGTGTATTACTTAAGGTCTCACCTTGGAAAGGTGTGATCAGATTTGGAAAGAAAGGAAAACTTGCACCTAGATACGTTGGACCATTCAAGATCGTCGAAAGAATCGGTAAGGTAGCCTACAGACTTGCATTACCTCCCGAACTTGGAAATGTTCATCCTACTTTCCACGTATCCAATCTCAAAAAGTGTTTAGCTGATGAGAACCTCCACATACCACTTGACGAAATCCGTGTCGATAAAGCACTACATTTTGTTGAGAAACCTGTGGAAATTATGGATCGTGAAGTCAAATGGCTTAAACGCAAGCGCATTCCGTTGGTTAAAGTTCGCTGGGAATCTAAACGTGGACCTGAGTTTACTTGGGAACGTGAAGATCAAATGAAGGCGAAGTATCCACATCTATTCTCACGAGTTTCCTCTAAACAAATTTCGGGACGAAATTTCCACAAGTAGGGGAGACTGTGACATCTGTGCTTGTAATCATTGTAAACAGTTCAGTTATCAATGAAATAAAGTTATTTGATCCCTATGTTTGTTTGTTTATGTTTGATGTTTTTCATGTTTTGACTTTTATTCGATTTCAAACTCTATATCGCTTTCTGGAGAATTATACACAAACTGGTGCGTAAACGTAATCAGTTAAACACGACAAATACTTCGGAACATCAATTTATGCTTAACATACCTTAAATAACCTTTACATAACTTAGAAATAAGTTTTGAAGGCTTTGGTATGGCAAAATCTAGTCTATTCGCTTACAGGGACTAAAATTGACAAACTGCGAAAGTATGCCGATTTGAACTGTATCGAACATTCCGGAACATGATCATAAGTTAAACACACCCTAAATATCCTTTACATAGCTTAGAAATAGGCTTTGAGGGGTTCGGTGTGCTAAAATAAACTTTTGGGTCATTCAGGGACTAAAAGCGTCAAAAAGTGCATAAGTTTGCATTTTCGCGCATAACTTACGTTCTGAATACATCCGGACATCCAAAAATTTATGTAATCATTAAAATATTATGTTTTAATGATTGGCTTGTTAAAAATCCATTCGTCGCGCAATTTGGACCGTTTTTGCGTCCGTTACGACTTCCGTCGTAATTAACCGAACAACGCAATCGTACGGCCAAACGAACCGACATCCGAGATATTTTTGAGCACATTTTTAGTTCCCTATACTTTAACTTCATATTAGAGCCTTGAAATGAGGTTAACGGGGCTTAAACGTGCCAAAAATGGGCCGAAATGCATGTTTCCCAAATTCAGGGACTAAATTGCAAATTCTGGAAACTATGCCCAGGCGGCCCGCGTGAGAGTTTGTGTATTCCTTAAGCGGGCCGCGTGAGGGTCCCAGATCAGCAAAAATCTAATGCAGCTGTTACCAGCTGTTCCACACCCTTGAATCTGGTTTTTAAGCATTCTAGGGGCCAAATTTGATGGTTTTTAAGAGCCCATGGTATCCAAATACCATGTGCCCACTTGGACGGCCGAGATCGAAGCACGTTTCGCGATGAACAATCCTAACAGTTGTGCCATGCCTATATAAACCCAACCCACTTCATTCTTTCCCCACTTGATTTCTGAGATTTCTCTAAGTTGGGGTGTTACATCACCTCATACCTGAGAATACTTGGAAAATCAATCTTGCGGGGACCTTCTGTAAGTATTCTTTCGCGTTTTTCATTCGTTTTAGCGTTATAGTCAAACTGCGTTTGACTTTCTGCTTTGACCAGTTTATGGTCAACGCGAAGTTCGTTTGAACTTCATAACGTGAGCGTAATCACGATGGTTATAGTCCCTAGCGACTATACCTACTGATTACCACGTTATCTAGGCTCAGTGACGAGTCGTAGTTTCGGCCAAAATGCGTTTTCTCGCGTATTTTGTAACCAAACTACTCTAGAGTATTAAAACCGCTTGTTTTAATACCAAGCCTGTTTTCTAACATTACTAAACATGTTCTAGCATGTTTGGCTCGTCGCTTTTAGATTTGTGCTTGTTTAGGGTCGTAATGGTAAGCGATCTAATCAATCGCTTATGCTTACGAACCCGACCCATTTGGTCGATCATTAGGATCCGACCAAACATTTTAGGTGACCATAGTTGTATAGGGAATAACCTTCCGAGGTTATACCTTATGGTTACGACGTTTAAGTAGTTATATGATAAGTAGTTCTTATGCCTTAGGTAAATTACCAAAAATACCCTTTTCACACCAAAATTCATTTTTAAGCCTATGTAACATAATTTTTGACACCTAAACTGATTTAGCAACAATATTAAGTATGTTAAGGCATAACTTGCTTGTCATAGGACTAGTTAAGCATTCCGAACGCGTTTTACGCAAGCGACGCGTTAAAGTAGCATAAGCTACCTAAACGGGTCGTAACGGGTCAAAAGCACTTACGATAGGTTTCGTTTTAGTACGTAGGCTTTGTTAAACCATGTTACATAAGTTCCCCTACTTATTTGGTTTACGTATCCTCGTGCTACCCGATCCTCCGATAGGTCCGTTTATTAATGTAGATACCTATATAGGTGCCGTTTGATTCCGTGATCTTCTAGCATTGCTTGGTGGTTATCCTACGACTTCTAAGCAATCACAAGTGAGTACATAGACCCCTCTTTTACTGTTTTCCAAACATTTTGGGGTGAAACACATGTGCCTACTTGTTACTTTTGTGCTTTCTTGTTTTCACAACTTATGCTTGCTATGTTCTTGAGTACACTATTAGTACATGATTTCATTATGTTTTGCTATGTATGTTTACTTAGCATGCTAGCACATTGATTTATATTACATTGCTTTGCTACATATGTTTACTTGGCATATTAGCACATTGTTTTACATTACATTTTCTGCTATGTATGTTGACTGAGCATACTAGCACATTGATTTACATGACTTTTCTGCTTTGTATGTTTACTTAGCATACTTAGTACATTGTTTTCACATAACTTGTTTACATTTGGTATGACATTTGGTTTGCATAAACGGTTCTTTACTACATTCATTAACATTAGCTACGCCGCTCGGTAGTAAGTAATGGTACCATAGGACTTGACAAATCCCGTTCCTAACATCCTGGGTTGGTTTGGATGAAAGGGATGACTGAATCCGTGAACATTTTTACTTTAATAACCTTTACTCTAAGGTTATCCTGCTGTCTCAAGGCTTGAATGTAATGCGTTAACTTACCACATAAATGTTTGTATCAATAAAACAAGCTTTTACTTGGCAAAACTAAACTTTTTGATTTATTCAAAATACTTTGTTTTGTTCCTTTTTACTTATGGTTAAGTATTCTCATTTTGTTACTTACCATACATAACTTTTGGTTACACTTAACTACATGACTACATTTTGGGTTTTAATCATATGACAATGGTTTAAACAAGAACATTTGATGATTGGTTTGAACATGAACTATATACTTTGGTGGTTTGATTTAGTGACTTAAGTAACGATATGTGTGTAGTATGCTACAAGCATGGTGGATACGCCGCTGGTACTTCCTATATATAAGTGCTTGTATTGTATTACATGTCATAGCGTTATTTAAATCATTTAGTTTGGACTTATACATTTTTACACAAATAACACATTTTCACAAGACTTCGTTTTACAAAAACAACTTGTTTTATACAACTTATTTTTACTTGGTTATTCTTTTAACCATACAACATTCTTTTATACATACATATTAACTGATTTGTTATCGCTTTTCAAATATTTTATAAGCAAACACTTAAACTAGATTCATGACAAGTTTTCATTAAAGATTTTCTTAACCCTAAGTCATGAATCCTATTTTTCAAAACCTATGTATCTCACAGGCATTTTTATGCTGACGTACCTATTTTCACATGTGTTTCAGGAGCTAATGCATAGGATGTTGATCGTGACACGCTAGGGTGGACTTGGGCCTTAGTGACATAAAACAGAGCTAGACTTAGTTTAATTACGTTATGCACTCTTTATTTCAGTAGTTTTAAGACAATGTAACACGATGGTTCTTGTTTTGAACAATGTATTCCACCCTTGGGTGATGAATAAAACTTTATTTTAATTACCATGGTTGTGGAACAATAATTCTGTTACAACACTCCCCGACGTTTCCGCCACGATTTGATGTTTTACGTGGTCGGGGTGTGACAAAAATGGTCTGATGAGTGTGATATTCTTGAAAATTTCAAGCCAATGGACTTTACATCAACTGATGGTGTTAAAGCTCCAAAAGCTAAAGTCATACCTCTCAAGGGCATCCCAGCAGTGGTTAAAACCTCTGCTGCAAAGGAGTCTGAAAAGAGAAAGAAGAAAGAAAAAATTGATAACTTGTTTTGTGAATTCTGTGAGAAAAGGAATCATCTAACAAAAGACTGTTTCCACTTAAAAGCTTATGATTTGAACAGAACAAGTGTCATTGTTTCAGCTGAAAATTGCATTGTTTGTGGTAAAACAAACCACAAAACTCAAGCATGTGTGTATCTCAAAAACTTTGATGTGAAAAAGAATGAGTACATTGCTAAAACATCCTTGAGTCCATCATCATCATCATCATCTGTCAAATTCACCAAGAAACAACCACTGTTTGTACCAGTTCAAACAGTTGTCACAAAACAGCTGAACGAAACATCTGTCAAAAGAGATGTTCAGGTTACTGATGCACCCCCTGCCAATCAGTTCAGAAAAGGCAAGGAAAAACAGTCCTACCAAAGGATTCCACACGTTTATGAGGCCTACAAAAGGCCCTCTAAACCTAGAGTGAATAGGCATCCTTTTGGTTATCAACAGGTGATTGGTCAAGACCCCCAACAGTGGTTAGCAAGAAACAGTACTAAAACTGTCCAAACCCCTGACCTAACCACTGTCCATCACTCTACATCCATACCAGACACTGTTGAAACCCCATCCAAAGCCCTGTTGGCTTTGGAGCCCTTAATGAACTAATCCTTTTACTTCATGTGCAGGGAGCTTCTGCATGCTTTGATAGTCTTTGGTATGTAGATAGTGGAGGCTGCAGGCACATGACAGGATGTAAAGCCCTCCTCAAAGACTTTAAAATCCATGGAGGGGGTGATATATCCTTTGGGAATAATAGTAAAGGGAAAGTTCTGGGGTCTGGTACAGTGCAATCTCGAAATGTAAAATTTGAAAATGTCAATCTGATAGACAATCTAAAATTCAACCTTCTGAGTGTATCACAAATGAGTGACAAAGGGTTTGGGTCATTCTTCACAAAAGATTGTTGTAGGATTGTTGGACCAGAAATGGTCAAAAAGATTAAAGCAATAATCAAAACTGGTCAAACTAAACTTGTTGCTCAAAGAAGTGGCAATGTTTATGTTGTTGATATGTCAAAAGAGTGTCCCAGAGCTGATGCCTGTCTGTTCTCAGCTGCCTCTAACAAAGAGACAGAACTTTGGCACAGAAGGCCGGGGCACACAAATCTTAAGACAATCACTGAAATTTCAAAAAATGGTTTGGTGAGAGGCCTACCACAAAAATTGTTTTCATGTCCTGAACATTGCATTTCCTGTTTAAAAGGAAAACAACATAAAAGTTCTTACAAGTCCATTGAAGAGTCCAAAACAACCCAGTGTTTGCAAATGCTACACATGGATTTGTTTGGCCCAGTTCAAGTCATGAGCCTCAAGAAGAAAAGATATTGTTTGGTTATTGTTGATGACTTTTCTAGGTTTACATGGACTTTCTTTTTACACTCAAAAGATGAGACTGCAGGCATTTTGCAAGACTTTATGACACAGGTTGAAAAGCAATTTGACCTTCCAGTGAAAAGCTTCAGGAGTGACAATGGCACAGAATTTAAAAATAAGGAGTTGGATGCTTTCTGTGTGAAGAAAGGGATTGTAAGGCAGTACAACATCCCTAGAACACCAGAGCAAAATGGGGTTGTTGAAAGAAAGAACAGAACTTTGATTGAGGCTGCCAGAACTATGCTTGCAGATTCAGGTTTGCCATTAACTTTCTGGGCAGAGGCAGTAAACACTGCTTGCTATGTCCAGAACAGAGTTTTAATAAACCCCAGGCACAAAAAGACTGCTTATGAAATTCTGTATAAAATCAAACCACTGATCTCATATTTCAAGGTGTTTGGCTGCCCATGCTTATTTTGAACTTAAAAGATTCCATTTCAAAATTTGCAGCCAAAATTGATTGTGGTTATCATCTGGGATACTCAACCACTGCAAGGGCCTACAAAGTGTTCAATACACAGACCAAGGCAGTGGAGGAGACTTTGAATGTAAAGTTCAATGAACTTTCATCAATGAAAATCCCAGCAAATCCTGCAGATCTGTATGATCTTGAAAATTTTACTTTTGAAAATACTGCTGTAAAGACTAACAGTGCAGGTCCATCAGAGGATACAACACCAGACTATGGGTATGAAATCATCATCCCTCAAAGGTCTGCCACAAAGGGAAAAGCACCAGCTGTTCAAAACAGTTGTCAAAGCTCAACCACTGCTACCTCAATAGTTGTTGACCAAAGTAGCCCATCCACCACTGCTTCCACATCCTCAAGCACTGCTGACAAAAGTCCTCAAACAGTGGATAAAAGTCAGCAGTTGTCCACTTCATTACCTCCTATTCCACCACCTTTTGAAGCCACTGCTGAGTCATCAAAGTCACCAGCAGTGGTTAGCTCAGATGACACACATTTGCAGCCTTCACCAACAAATGCCATCATACCATACCAAGGAGATTTAATCTTCTTGAGATCTCATCCACCTGATCAAATCATTGGCAACATCAATGAAGGGGTGCTCACAAGAAGCCAAACCCAAAACATTTGTCTTTTTGCTGGGTTTCTATCACTCCATCAGCCAGTCAAGTACCAAGAGGCACTGAAAGACAACAGCTGGGTAGAAGCCATGCAAGAGGAGCTCCAACAGTTTAAAAGACAACAAGTATGGGAGCTTGTACCACTGCCAGAAGAGGTTAGTCCCATTGGCACAAAGTGGGTCTTCAAGAACAAAACTGATGAAAGGGGCATTGTTGTCAAGAATAAAGCCAGGCTTGTGGTTCAAGGTTACAGACAGGAAGAGGGGATTCATTATGATGAAACATTCGCCCCTGTTGCAAGATTGGAAGCCATTAGACTGTTCCTGGCCTTTGCTGTCAACCACAACATGAAGGTGTTTCAAATGGATATCAAAAGTGCTTTCCTCTATGGTACAATTCAAGAAGAGGTGTATGTGTGTCAACCTCCAGGTTTTGAGGATCCATTTTATCCTGATCATGTCTACAGGCTAAACAAAGCCTTTGTTAGTGCATTACGTCTATTGACTTCGTCTTGTATCATGTAATAGAATAGGATATGTTAGAATATTGTGTGCACGAGGTTCGAGAAACGAAAAGTGGTGGTTTAGTATATAGGTCCGCTTATATGGACATTGTCCATATAAGCGAACCACACAACCAACACAGGTCCGCTTATATGTCATGGTCACATAAGCGAACCTGGAACACTATAAATAGTGCATTTGTAGTTTCATTTGGCACGGACCTGATTGTGTAACGAAGTGCTGCCAAATTGCTTCCAGGTTGTAAACATTGTCAGAATTAATACAAGAAGCATTATATTTAGTTTGAGCGTCTGATTCATCGATTCCGCCTTTGAATTAGATAAACGACTCTTCTGATCGACTCATTCAGGGTCAACGACGATCCAACAAGTGGTATCAGAGCTTAGGAGGAAGAGTTCAGCTCAAATATGATCCGTTTTCTGTCTTCTACACCTTCGTTTTCTATTCGGACAAGTTTCCACGGTTAAAATCGGACGAATTTTTCACAGGACATGTATTAGTGGACAATAACATACCCTGGAAAGTTTCGAGTTAAAATTCGGATTAAAAATGGTCAAAATTGGTTAAAAACTAAGGTCTGCTTTTACGGTTAATCGGTGATCCGCTCGAATTAACACGTTGATCCGCTCCAGTGGTCCGCTCGAATGTACTAGGTTTGTTCGTTCGGTTCGCCTTTGTGACACTAGATCCGCTCGAAAGGTACTAGATCCGCTCGATCGGTTCGCTTTTGTGACATAGATTCGCTCCAAAATACCTAGGTCCGCTCAAATATACATCATTTGGTCCGCTCGTATAAACGTCTTTGGTCCGCTCGAATAACCATTTCAGGTCCGCTCGAACGAACAAGTCAGATTCGCTCGAACGTACAAATCAGGCCCGCTTGAAATATCTTGGTAGATCCGCTCGAACAGACATCAACTAGATTCGCTCGAACGAGATCCGCTTATCTGTCCAATCAAGTTCGCTTATTCGGTCATTTTGATTGGTCCGCTCATTTATTCAAAGAAGTTTCGCTCGTTCGTTCAATCTGATTTCGTCCAAGTGTCAAGATCATTTCACGACAATCGAGTGTTAGTGTATTTCAAATTACTTGATATTGTTTAAACTGATTAAGTTTGTTTGTTTGCTTCCAGGTCATTGAATTTCAGGTGATTAAGGATGTCAAACAACGGTGAAGAGTTCTACAACACATTTTACAACGCGTTCACCTCCGAATCGACAGATAGAAGATCTGAATTAAAAGAATATTCAAGAGAGATTTCGGAGAATTTGAAGTTTGAAAACATGTACGGAAGTCAGCAGAAGCCACCAAAGTTAATGAAAGTCGAAGATTATAATTGGTGGAAAAACAGGTTTGAAGGATGGGTGAAAGCTTTCGCTCCAGAGAAAGCAGAAGGAGAGTTAATCGAGGAGAAAGATTTTTCAGAAAAAGATGTAAAGAATGTTGTTGCTGAATACAGAATGATAACGTTGATCAAACAGTCAGTGAGAGAGGATATTATCTCATTGCTTGAACAAGAAAAAACTTCAAAGAAATTGTGGGAAGCATTGGAGAGAAAGTGTATTGGGAGTAATGAGATTGTCAAAAACAGGAAGAAGTTGTTGCGTAGAGAGTTTGATTTATTCAGCTGTATGAAAAATGAATCTGTTTGTAAAATGCTAGAGAGATTCGGACATCTGAAAATGGAGTTGACCAGACATGGAATCAATTATGATGAGGATTTGATGGTGGATAAATTGTTTGATTCATTGCCAAATGATCAAGAATGGCAATATTTCGCTCTTATGCTGAAAAATACAATCAAGCCAGATGATTTAAAGATTGATTTGCTGATTGAAAGGCTTGAAAGTCATGAATTGGAGTTAAAGAGATCTAAAGTCAACAGTCCAGCTTATCAGCAGAATGTGGAGCTTTATTACAGAGGAAATATACCAAATGCTGGTTCTCCAAAAACAACATTTTCTGCAGAAAGTTCGAACTCAGTCAACAATGAAAGTCTTCACAGTGGTTTTCACAGTGGTTCTTCTTCAAACACTTCAGACCAATCTGCTTCAAAGAATGTATTTTAGTGTAATATCGCAATTGATTTGAAGAATGGGCAGAACTTCAGTGAAGAATCAGCAAAACAACAGATGGTTTTCTTAGCATCTGTACTGGAATCGTATGAAGGCCTCGTCGCAGGGAAGATTGGAAATACCAATTTGACAAAAGAAGAGTATGATCAAATAGACCCCGAGGAGATGGAACTGATGGATATCAGATGGTGCATGGCCAGTGCAGTTCGTCGAGCACAGCGGTTCATAGAGATTACGGGGAGGAAGTCAATTGGAGGGCCATCTACCAAACTGGGTTTTGATAAATCCAAAGTGACATGTTTCAAATGCAAACAAAAAGGTCACTTCAAGCGTGAGTGCAGAAATTCGTATGTTGCTGATGATTCTGAAAACCCGTTCAATGAAGATTATTACAAGAAAGCGATTTACCATCAAAATAAGTCTGAACCACCAAGGTTGAAACAGCAGGAAGAAAAATCAAGGGCTCTTGCAGTCATTTATGATGATGAAGGTTATGACTGGAGCAAAGAAGTTCTTCCAGAACAAGATGCTCTTGGTTATGCATTTGTTGCAAAAGATGATCATGATACCTGGTGGAGAAGAGACAGTGCAAGATGGGAGATTGGTAAGTTGTATGAACCATTTCAAGAAGCACAGAGAGCCAAGAGATGGAATGAAGAGTTGGAGTGTTACTTGGACCCACAGGGTAATCCAGTGGTAGATCCGTCAAAAGTTGATTTTGATGCTGTAACCAATGTATTTCCAAGTGAGCGTACTTTCAACACAAAAAGGCTTTCTGATAAAAGCTATCTGCCAGAGTTGATGAACAAGTTGAGAGAAGTCTTTGAAGCAAGTCTACCGAAGGTGGTAGAGATGAAGAAGAGAAAAGAAGAAGAGTTGAAGAAGATGATTGAAGAGGTAAAGACTGTTGCAAAGCTTGCTGGTGAAGAGAATCAAAAAGCTGAGGAAGAACAGAAGCCGAAAGAGATGGAAGAAAAAGTTGAGAAGATACAGGAGACAAAGGCAGCTGAGCACGCCGAGGTGTCAATCACTGAGGTAATAAAATCTTCTGAATTATCAAATGTTGAATTGGTTGAAGAAAAGGAAAACAAGTGCAGGAATTGCATTGAAAAGTGCAAAGCCTGTACTGAAAAAGAAGAAATAATAAAAATAAAAGATAATGAAATGAACAAACTTGAAAATGATTTAAAACTGAAATGTAAAGAAAGGATTGACACAGAGCAAAGTTTAAAATTAAAAGTTGAGAAATTAACACAGAAATGTCATGATTTTGAAAAAGAAAATAAGGTTTTGAAAGAAAAATGTGACACAAAATGTGTCGATTGCATTGAGAAAGAATCTAAGTTTCTAGAGTTACAAAAACAGTATGATTCTTTAAAATGGTCAAGTCAGAGAGTACAAGAAGCTTATGATACTTTGAAGAGCCAAGTCAAAAGTTTTGATCAAAGATTGTCTGAAACTTTAACAACCAAAGAAATGTATGAAAGACAGTTTAAAGAAAAGCAAATTGAATTAAACAAGTGTGTTGATGAAATTGCTAATCTTAAACAAGTCTTGGCTGAAAAAGAAAAGATTGTTACAAAACTTCAAAGTTATCATAACTCTTCGTACATTCTCGAACGTATTTTCAATATCACACCAGATGACAAAGATACTAATGATTGTAAAAAGGGTATTGGTTCAGAATATCATCAGGTACCACCACCATTTAGAGACAATTATACTTTTTATGATGAGGAAAAGGTGGCAAAGGGTTTGAACATAGCTGACCAATTACCTGAAAGTATCGATGTGATTTACACCAAAACTGATGATGCTAATGATTCAGAGGTGGTGAATAAGGTGGTTGATAGTATTTTGAAAGATGAGTCTACGAAAGGTAAATCTGAATCACAGGATGAAGATGAAGGAAATCTTTATGATGGATATCTGAAAGACACAAAATCTGAGAAGAATTTGAATGATGATTCAAAAGGATTGGTTTATACCTTGATTGGATCGGACAAACTATTCTTAGATGTTGTTTTCCCGATTCAGAATGTGATTTCAGAAAAGGTCGATAAAGTTTTCAAAATGGTTGAGATTCAAAAGTCTGAGATTTCGAAGTTTGCTGGTAGAGGTTACAAAGGTTCTTATAACAAACCTGGTTCTAAGAAGAAAAACATTAAAGCTGGTTTGGGTTATAAGAAGAAACAAAATCGGAACAGAACTGAAATGCCAAATTTTCAGACAAAAATGAGTTTTGTTCAAGGGAAGAGTTTCACAGAAGAAGAAAAACTCAAAATTGGACAACAGTCTAATGTAGAGTTTGAGGCTATAAAAAGAAACAACATCAGGCAAAGGATGTTTCAAAGAAAGTTTGTTTTAAATGTGATAAAATTGGACATGTTGCACGAAAGTGTCCAAATCCAAAGCCTGTTGATGTTGAGACAAAGAAATCTGAGAGTGTGAAACCAAGGTCAACCAGATTTGATTCGAGACAAACTTGGAGGTATACAACAAACAAGTTTGCCTCAAATAAAAATTGGAAATCAAACCCGAACAGGTTCAATTCTAGACAGACCTGGAACTCTCACACACCCAGATTGAGAACGACACAAAGATGGAGAACATCTGTCGATATGACAAAACCTCAAGAGTTTTGGAAACCACGTGTTGTTCAGAAACAAAAGATTGAAAAACAGACAAATTTTTACAAACGAGGAACACCAACAAGTCAAACATGGTCGGTTAAGAAACATGTCAATCCGGTAAAAGATGATAAAGTTGAGGTTAAAATTGATGATGTTTTTGAGAAAAATGAACGGAATTATCCAATTTTACCTGGTCGAATTCATGTTCAATTACCTGAGTTTAAACAGGCTTGGGTTGCTTTGTTCAAATGATCAAATTATTGATTGTGCAGGTGCTAAATGGTGCTGAAGATTGTGAGATTTTTGGTTGGAGCAGCCTGGCACAGCAAGATGTTGATGAACCCTGGTTTTGGTCGAACATGGGGTTTGTATGTTGTTTTGAAGTAATATGTGTACTGTTGGATATTAAGTTTGTTTGAATAAGTGTTGATGGACTACGCCGAAACCCTCACGGCTGAACAAGCATGATTACTGTCACAGATTGAGAAACGGTTTTCTAACTGTCAAAATCAATGGGTTGTAAATCATGGGGGTACGTTATATTTTCTGCTTAAAGTGTTATATTTTCTGCAAAACAGAGCATGAGATGCAGAAAATGGATGGCGAAATAAAGCTATCAGTATCAGTTTGTTATATTTTCTTTAATGGTTTTGCATTTTAGGAGGAGAAAATTTGTCAGAAAATACAAAAACATTAGAAAATTTGAAAAAGCCAAAAACATGATAAAATTCAAAAATTTGAGTTTTGCGTAAAAAGAGGAAATGATAATACATTAGTAGACAGTTACAGTATGCTAAAGAATTGTAAAGAATTAATAGCGTTAAACAGTCTCACTGATGATATGCCGATAGGTTTTTATACACTTAGTAAGCTTTTTCGGGATATAAACCTAAAATTCAACCACTTGCTTATTTTGTGGGGAACACTACTTGGATATATAGGTAACCCCTGAAATCTTGTTTGAAAGGTCCCATATTCTGAGATACTAGGTCTTTATACTCAGTGATATCTGGGGTATTATTCCGGGACTTCTGCTGTATGGAAGTACTGACCTAGTCCCCAAATAATACTTTCTGCAAAAATGCTTGAAACACAGCATCGCCCTCAGCAAGCTGATGAAACAATAAAATTGATAGTCGCTGCTGTTGTAATTAAAAGATCCTCTAAAGGGGACACACCAAAAGTCGAGCCGTCATCTCTCTGCTGAACGGAAGTTCTGACCTTAGCTCTCACGGTTTCGCATCTAACCCCTTACAGATATCATCTGTGGTATACTCACCTGTAAGACTGAATATCTGGGATTCTGGATACGGGAGTATATTCAAGAGGTGGGACACATGAATGAGTTTAAGTTCTTAAAGCATCTAAATCGTATCCTGAATCAGTTGAAATTTGTATGAAAATTTAAATGGATCAGTATATCGACAATCTAAGTCAATTGTTTAATTCTTAATGTGTATCTAAGCTCAACGGTACTTGTAACTTGTCAAAAACTGATATGATCCTCTGTCGCATGCTCAAAACAAAAAATATTATTTGTAAATATGTTTGTACATATTTCTTTAGTGCTTTATATTTTCAGAAAATACAAAAAGATTTTGATTTCTGCTTTATTTTCGACAACCGATATCTGAGTTGCTGAGTTTTAAAATCTAAGTAAGCTGATTGTGTTTCTGAAAATAAAACAAGTTCATTAATTTGAAACTTGAAATTTCTAGAAAAACTTCAAAAACAGTTTGTGAATATCTTCAAGGTCATTAATTTGAACTTGAATGATTAACTGAGAGGGATTTGGATGTGTAGATTGTTAAAATCTTTGTAATAGAGATAGTTTACGATCCGGTTTGTTAATATTGTCAAAACTATGAAGTTTGTTGACAAGGGGAGTGTATTAGAGAACATGTTTAATGATTTTGAAAATATTGTTACTTATGAATGTTTGAGGATTACAGGAAAGATCCAGACTACTATCCCGAGAGCCGAGTCAAGGGGGAGTCTGAAGACAAACTGAAAGTGAGAAAGAGCTTGTAGCTGGAAAGCTAGGTGTCGATCCCTGAAAGCACGGAAGCTTGACGAGAGGGGGAGCCAGCTGACAGCGGAAAAGTTGATGATAAAGCTAATGATGAGATCTTGGTGAAAAAGTCAAAGAGAGGAGACGATCAAAGAGAAAGGTTGAAGGATACTTACATTGTTACAATCTGAACAAGATGGCAAGATGATCAAGACTGAAGAGGTGGCATAACAGAGAATAGTCACTGAATATCCGAGGGGGAGTCTGTTAGTGCATTACGTCTATTAACTTCGTCTTGTATCATGTAATAGAATAGGATAGGTTAGAATATTGTGTGCATGAGGTTCGAGAAACGAAAAGTGGTGGTTTAGTATGTAGGTCCGCTTATATGGACATTGTCCATATAAGCGAACCACACAACCAACACAGGTCCGCTTATATGTCATGGTCACATAAGCAAACCTGGAACACTTTTTATAGTAAAATTTGTCAGAAAATACAAAAACATTAGGAAATTTGAAAAAGCCAAAAACATGATAAAATTCAAAAATTTGAATTTTGCGTAAAAAGAGGAAATGATAGTACATCAGTAGACAGTTACAGTATGCTAAAGAATTGTAAAGAATTAATAGCGTTAAACAGTCTCACTGATGATATGCCGATAGGTTTTTATACACTTAGTAAGCTTTTTCGGGATATAAACCTAAAATTCAAACACTTGCTTATTTTGTGGGGAACACTACTTGGATATATAGGTAAACCCTGAAATCTCGTTTGAAAGGTCCCATATTCTGAGATACTAGGTCTTTATACTCAGTGATATCTGGGGTATTATTCCGGGACTTCTGCTGTATGGAAGTACTGACCTAGTCCCCGAATAATACTTTCTGCAAAAATGCTTGAAACACAGCATCGCCCTCAGCAAGCTGATGAAACAATAAAATTGATAGTCGCTGCTGTTGTAATTAAAAGATCCTCTAAAGGGTACACACCAAAAGTCGAGCCGTCATCTCTCTGCTGAACGGAAGTTCTGACCTGAGCTCTCACGGTTTCGCATCTAACCCCTTACAGATATCATCTGTGGTATACTCACCTGTAAGACTGAATATCTGGGATTCTGGATACGGGAGTATATTCAAGAGGTGGGACACATGAATGAGTTTAAGTTCTTAAGACATCTAAATCGTATCCTGAATCAGTTGAAATTTGTATGAAAATTTAAATGGATCAGTATATCGACAATCTATGTGAATTGTTTAATTCTTAATGTGTATCTAAGCTCAACGGTACTTGTGACTTGTCAAAAACTGACATGATCCTCTGTCGCATACTCAAAACAAAAAATATTATTTGTAAATATGTTTGTACATATTTCTTTAGAGCTTTATATTTTCAGAAAATACAAAATGATTTCGATTTCTGCTTTATTTTCGACAACCAATATCTGAGTTGCTGAGTTTTAAAATCTAAGTAAGCTGATTGTGTTTCTGAAAATAAAACAAGTTCATTAATTTGAAACTTGAAATTTCTAGAAAAACTTCAAAAACAGTTTGTGAATATCTTCAAGGTCATTAATTTGAACTTGAATGATTAACTGAGAGGGATTTGGATGTGTAGATTGTAAAAATCTTTGTAATAGAGATAGTTTACGATCCGGTTTGTTAATATTGTCAAAACTATGAAGTTTGTTGACAGGGGGAGTGTATTAGAGAACATGTTTAATGATTTTGAAAATATTGTTACTTATGAATGTTTGAGGATTACAGGAAAGATCCAGACTACGATCCCGAGAGCCGAGTCTAAGGGGGAGTCTGAAGACAAACTGAAAGTGAGGAAGAGCTTGTAGCTGGAAAGCTAGTGGTCGATCCCTGAAAGCACGGAAGCTTGACGAGAGGGGGAGCCAGCTGACAGAGGAAAAGTTGATGATAAAGCTAATGATGAGATCTTCGTGAAAAAGTCAAAGAGAGAAGATGATCAAAGAGAAAGATTGAAGGATACTTACATTGTTACAATCTGAACAAGATGGCAAGATGATCAAGACTGAAGAGGTGGCATAACAGAGAATAGTCACTAAAGACTTCGTCAATATCCGAGGGGGAGTCTGTTAGTGCATTACGTCTATTGACTTCGTCTTGTATCATGTAATAGAATAGGATAGGTTAGAATATTGTGTGCATGAGGTTCGAGAAACGAAAAGTGGTGGTTTAGTATGTAGGTCCGCTTATATGGACATTGTCCATATAAGCGAACCACACAACCAACACAGGTCCGCTTATATGTCATGGTCACATAAGCGAACCTGGAACACTATTTATAGTAAAATTTGTCAGAAAATACAAAAACATTAGGAAATTTGAAAAAGCCAAAAACATGATAAAATTCAAAAATTTGAGTTTTGCGTAAAAAGAGGAAATGATAGTACATCAGTAGACAGTTACAGTATGCTAAAGAATTGTAAAGAATTAATAGCGTTAAACAGTCTCACTGATGATATGCCGATAGGTTTTTATACACTTAGTAAGCTTTTTCGGGATATAAACCTAAAATTCAAACACTTGCTTATTTTGTGGGGAACACTACTTGGATATATAGGTAACCCCTGAAATCTCGTTTGAAAGGTCCCATATTCTGAGATACTAGGTCTTTATACTCAGTGATATCTGGGGTATTATTCCGGGACTTCTGCTGTATGGAAGTACTGACCTAGTCCCCGAATAATACTTTCTGCAAAAATGCTTGAAACACAGCATCGCCCTCAGCAAGCTGATGAAACAATAAAATTGATAGTCGCTGCTGTTGTAATTAAAAGATCCTCTAAAGGGTACACACCAAAAGTCGAGCCGTCATCTCTCTACTGAACGGAAGTTCTGACCTGAGCTCTCACGGTTTCGCATCTAACCCCTTACAGATATCATCTGTGGTATACTCACCTGTAAGACTGAATATCTGGGATTCTGGATACGGGAGTATATTCAAGAGGTGGGACACATGAATGAGTTTAAGTTCTTAAGACATCTAAATCGTATCCTGAATCAGTTGAAATTTGTATGAAAATTTAAATGGATCAGTATATCGACAATCTATGTGAATTGTTTAATTCTTAATGTGTATCTAAGCTCAACGGTACTTGTGACTTGTCAAAAACTGATATGATCCTCTGTCGCATACTCAAAACAAAAAATATTATTTGTAAATATGTTTGTACATATTTCTTTAGTGCTTTATATTTTCAGAAAATACAAAATGATTTCGATTTCTGCTTTATTTTCGACAACCAATATCTGAGTTGCTGAGTTTTAAAATCTAAGTAAGCTGATTGTGTTTCTGAAAATAAAACAAGTTCATTAATTTGAAACTTGAAATTTCTAGAAAAACTTCAAAAACAGTTTGTGAATATCTTCAAGGTCATTAATTTGAACTTGAATGATTAACTGAGAGGGATTTGGATGTGTAGATTGTTAAAATCTTTGTAATAGAGATAGTTTACGATCCGGTTTGTTAATATTGTCAAAACTGTTGTTGACAGGGGGAGTGTATTAGAGAACATGTTTAATGATTTTGAAAATATTGTTACTTATGAATGTTTGAGGATTACAGGAAAGATCCAGACTACGATCCCGAGAGCCGAGTCTAAGGGGGAGTCTGAAGACAAACTGAAAGTGAGGAAGAGCTTGTAGCTGGAAAGCTAGGTGTCGATCCCTGAAAGCACGGAAGCTTGACGAGAGGGGGAGCCAGCTGACAGAGGAAAAGTTGATGATAAAGCTAATGATGAGATCTTGGTGAAAAAGTCAAAGAGAGAAGATGATCAAAGAGAAAGATTGAAGGATACTTACATTGTTACAATCTGAACAAGATGGCAAGATGATCAAGACTGAAGAGGTGGTATAACAGAGAATAGTCACTAAAGACTTCGTCAATATCCGAGGGGTAGTCTGTTAGTGCATTACGTCTATTGACTTCGTCTTGTATCATGTAATAGAATAGGATAGGTTAGAATATTGTGTGCACGAGGTTCGAGAAACGAAAAGTGGTGGTTTAGTATGTAGGTCCGCTTATATGGACATTGTCCATATAAGCGAACCACACAACCAACACAGGTCCGCTTATATGTCATGGTCACATAAGCGAACCTGGAACACTATTTATAGTAAAATTAGTCAGAAAATACAAAAACATTAGAAAATTTGAAAAAGCCAAAAACATGATAAAATTCAAAAATTTGAGTTTTGCGTAAAAAAAAGGAAATGATAGTACATTAGTAGACAGTTACAGTATGCTAAAGAATTGTAAAGAATTAATAGCGTTAAACAGTCTCACTGATGATATGCCGATAGGTTTTTATACACTTAGTAAGCTTTTTCGGGATATAAACCTAAAATTCAAACACTTGCTTATTTTGTGGGGAACACTACTTGGATATATAGGTAACCCCTGAAATCTCGTTTGAAAGGTCCCATATTCTGAGATACTAGGTCTTTATACTCAGTGATATCTGGGGTATTATTCCGGGACTTCTGCTGTATGGAAGTACTGACCTAGTCCCCGAATAATACTTTCTGCAAAAATGCTTGAAACACAGCATCGCCCTCAGCAAGCTGATGAAACAATAAAATTGATAGTCGCTGCTGTTGTAATTAAAAGATCCTCTAAAGGGGACACACCAAAAGTCGAGCCGTCATCTCTCTGCTGAACGGAAGTTCTGTCCTGAGCTCTCACGGTTTCGCATCTAACCCCTTACAGATATCATCTGTGGTATACTCACCTGTAAGATTGATAATCTGGGATTCTGGATACGGGAGTATATTCAAGAGGTGGGACACATGAATGAGTTTAAGTTCTTAAAACATCTAAATCGTATCCTGAATCAGTTGAAATTCGTCTGAAAATTTAAATGGATCAGTATATCGACAATCTAAGTGAATTGTTTAATTCTTAATGTGTATCTAAGCTCAACGGTACTTGTGACTTGTCAAAAACTGATATGATCCTCTGTCGCATACTCAAAACAAAAAATATTATTTGTAAATATGTTTGTACATATTTCTTTAGTGCTTTATATTTTCAGAAAATACAAAAAGATTTTGATTTCTGCTTTATTTTCGACAACCAATATCTGAGTTGCTGAGTTTTAAAATCTAAGTAAGCTGATTGTGTTTCTGAAAATAAAACAAGTTCATTAATTTGAAACTTGAAATTTCTAGAAAAACTTCAAAAACCGTTTGTGAATATCTTCAAGGTCATTAATTTGAACTTGAATGATTAACTGAGAGGGAGTTGGATGTGTAGATTGTTAAAATCTTTGTAATAGAGATAGTTTACGATCCGGTTTGTTAATATTGTCAAAACTATGAAGTTTGTTGACAGGGGGAGTGTATTAGAGAACATGTTTAATGATTTTGAAAATATTGTTACTTATGAATGTTTGAGGATTACAGGAAAGATCCAGACTACGATCCCGAGAGCCGAGTATAAGGGGGAGTCTGAAGACAAACTGAAAGTGAGGAAGAGCTTGTAGCTGGAAAGCTAGGTGTCGATCCCTGAAAGCACAGAAGCTTGACGAGAGGGGGAGCCAGCTGACAGAGGAAAAGTTGATGATAAAGCTAATGATGAGATATTGGTGAAAAAGTCAAAGAGAGAAGATGATCAAAGAGAAAGGTTGAGGGATACTTACATTGTTACAATCTGAACAAGATGGCAAGGTGATCAAGACTGAAGAGGTGGCATAACAGAGAATAGTCACTAAAGACTTCGTCAATATCCGAGGGGGAGTCTGTTAGTGCATTACGTCTATTGACTTCGTCTTGTATCATGTAATAGAATAGGATAGGTTAGAATATTGTTTACACGAGGTTCGAGAAACGAAAAGTGGTGGTTTAGTATGTAGGTCCACTTATATGGACATTGTCCATATAAGCGAACCACACAACCAACACAGGTCCGCTTATATGTCATGGTCACATAAGCGAACCTGGAACACTTTAAATAGTGCATTTGTAGTTTCATTTGGCACAAACCTGATTGTGTAACGAAGTGCTGCCAAATTGCTTCCAGGTTGTAAACATTGTCAGAATTAATACAAGAAGCATTATATTTAGTTTGAGCGTCTGATTCATCGATTCTGCCTTTGAATTAGATAAACGACTCTTCTGATCGACTCATTCAGGGTCAACGACGATCCAACAGCCTTGTATGGCCTGAAACAAGCACCAAGGGCCAGATATGAAACTCTTTCCAACTTCCTACTCTCAAATGGTTTCAAAAGAGGTACCATTGATAAAACACTGTTTCTTAAATGGAGAGGGAAGGATTTAATGATTGTCCAAATTTATGTGGATGACATTATTTTTGGAAGCACATGTAACAAAATGTGTGAAGAGTTTAGAGAACTCATGACAACTGAGTTTGAAATGAGTGCAATGGGTGAGCTGCAATACTTTCTTGGTCTCCAAGTATAGCAAATGCAAAATGGAACTTTCATTCATCAAAGCAAATATGCTAAAGAACTTTTGACCAAATTTGATATGAATGATTGTAAACCATGCAGCACACCCATGGCAACAAATAAGCTGGTCATGTCTGATGAAAAGGATGAGCTGATTGACCAAACACTCTATAGAAGCATGATTGGGTCTTTATTGTACCTAACTGCATCTAGACCAGACATGTTTGCAACATGTGTCTGTGCAAGAAGTCAATCAGCTCCCAGAAAATCAAATCTCATTGCTGTAAAAAGGATCTTCAGATACATAAAAGGTGCTCCAACACTTGGTATCTGGTATCCAGCTAATGGGAACATCAAGCTTTCAGGTTTTTCAGACAGTGACTTTGCTGGATGTCACACCACAAGGAAGTCCACTTCAGGAGGGAGCCAGTTTCTAGGTGATTGCTTAGTTTCTTGGCAAAGCAAAAAGCAAGCAGCAGTTTCAACATCCACTGCTGAGGCTGAATACATTGCTGCTGCAAGCTGTACAGCCCAACTCCTGTGGCTTCAAAATCAGTGACTGGATTTTGGTATCACTGCCTTAAAAACACCACTCATGTTGGACAGCCAGGCAGCAGAAAATATCATCACAAATCCAGTTTCCCACTCTACCACCAAACACATCGACATCAGACATCACTTTGTGGGGGATTGCTATGAAAAAGGCTTGATTTCTCTGCATCATGTCCCAACTAAAGACCAGCTGGCAGATGTGCTCACAAAAGCACTTGATACAGCCACTTTTGAAAGCCTGGTCTCTAGGATTGGGATGCTGAACATGGAATAACAAGCAACATCTTGTTTTTCTATGAATAAAAGCAACAAAATGTTTTCAGAAAATCAAAAATCCATCCTTAAAAATAGCTAACAATGAAATTTTCATTAAAATCCTTAAAAGTCTGCCTTAACCACTGATCGTTCAAAAGTCTGCTCTACTTCAAAAGTCTGTCCACTGCTGAAAGTTAACCCATGTTCTCTCATTCCTTTGATAATCTCTGTTGTTCAAAAGCAGTGTCTTATCCACTAATATGCTATCCACTGATAGTGAAAATCATCCACTGCTTTCATCAATCACTTTCATCAAAGTACTGTCCTTCACTTTCACCAGGGGTTGTCACGTGGGCAGTACATAGTGATCAGACCTTTTGTAACGGCTGCCACGTCAGCATTCACTTTCTTCCCTATAAAAATCCCCCACTCACCACCAAAACAAGGTTTTACTGTCGAATTGAATTCTTAAAAATTCTCTTCTCAAAGCAGTTTTTCATCTCATCTCTCACAAATTTCTTCGATCATTCTATTCAAAAATGACAAAATCGAAGCCATCCGCAAAACCCACATCCAAATCATCATCGAAAACAGCCTCTCAAAAGGCAATCTCCACTGAAATCCCATATAAATCATCTCACAATCTCCTGGGTCTTCTCACAAAACCAGGAACCACCAATGTTTTCGATTCCATCATTAACACCATGGAAAAATCAAAGTACAAAACTTTGTTCACCGCCGATGCATCAATCTATTTGGAGACCCAAAGGGAGTTCTGGAAGAATGAAACCCTTGAAAAACAAGGAGACACTGCAACCACCATACACTCTTCTATAAAGGGTAAAGCTATCCAAATCACGCCACAATCCATTTCAGAGGTCTTTCAACTCGATGATCAGGAAGGTAAAACTTCTTTCACTAAAAACGAGTTACAAACTGACTTCATTGAAAGAGGGTATGAAGCCACAATGATGAAGAAATTTACCTTACAAAAAGGTTATTTTCCTTTTGCAACTAGATTTTTATTTCATACCCTCCTACTATGTGTTTCAAACAAAACCACTTCTTTCAATGAAATACCTTTAAAGATTCAAAATCTGGGATATGCAATTCTTCAAGAAGAAAATTTTAACTATTCTCGGGAAATATTTAAAGATTTGGTTAATAATGTTGAAACAAAATCATTCTTACTGTTTCCAAGGTTTTTAAGTTACTATTTTGAAAAGAAATTCAGTAAGAATGATTTAACTGCAATAAATCAAGGTGAGTCTACTCAAATAAACAGCTTAACAACTGAAACTTTTTCAAGAATGTTAGCACCTTGCAAAACACAAGCAGAGGTGCCTGAGCAGAATTTAGCAGCTACCGCTGCTCCTCAGGTATCTACTGCTGAGCCCACTGCTCAAGGTGATCAAAGCAGCAGACCAACTGTTTTGAAACCCACACCTACAAATCCCAAAAAGCCAAACAAAAAGAAAAATCAAAAACCCCCCAAACCAATCAAAACGGCAACTCTGGAGGATGAGATACCAGAGCTACTGCCTGTGACAACACAAATGTCACAAGAAACCACTGCTGCTACTTCCTCACAGCAGTTGGTACAAATATCTCAACCCATAACCAAAACTCCTCCTGCTTCTTCACAAAAAGAACAGGTTGTACACATAGGGCCACCACATTATGATGCTCTGGAAACACTCGTTTCCATCATCCACAGCCCAATGCCCGGGGCAAATTCTCTTTCTACACCTCACCTCACATCCACAATTCCACCAAAAACACAACTTTTGTTGGATGCAATAGATTTGAACCAGGCATTACTCAGTCCTTCTCAATCACCTGTTAATGAGAATATGCCTCAACAACTGACTGAGCCTGATGTATCATTCCTTGCTAACCCACCAACACCAACTGAGGAGGTTACACCCCTTGAGTCACAAGTAACTCTTGGTGGTCATCCAAGTGAAGCAGCCACTACAACTGTTGAACCCACTGGTTTACAGTTGGACAGTGTTACATCAACAAGACTTCCTTGGAGGCAATTCCTTTTATAGCACCTCTGCCAACCACCAGTGGATTTATTTATCCTACTGGCAACATCAAAAGGTTGTCAAGTGTTGAAGGGAGAAGACCCCAGTACCAAGAAAAAGGGGCATCAGTGGTTAATGTTTGGAGTATACTCCCTACCTCTACCACTGATAAAACCACTGTTAGTGTGACAACTCGAGTTTCCAAGATTCTATTTTCGCATTTATTGCACGTTCATTGTTTGTTTAGTTATTTATTTGTTCAAATATTTTGTTGTGGAACTGTAACGTTTTGATAAAATGAAGTGTATTGTGTGATTGTGCATGGTTATGTGTTAATTATGAAAGACTTGTCAAATATATGAACTTGGTGGTGAAACTGTGAAATTGTTGTGAGATGGTGTACTTGTGTAAAATATGATACTTAGGGAGGTATAGAGTAATTAGTGAAATCATAGAGATTCTTAACCCTAATCCCTTTTCACTAATCATTACACAAAACAAAACACGTACTTGCAATCCTCTGATCTTCTCTGGCAATCTCATCTCCATCACAAGCACAAGTCTCCTGCATCAATCTTAACCTTGCAATCTAGTTAGAATCAATTCAAGGTAATCATTAATCATTGGTTTTTGGTTAATTGTTGATTGATTCATTCATGCTAAACCCTAGCTTTCATTTGATATTCTGTGCTTATTGATTGAGTCTGATTTATTGAGAAATGAATAAGGTTATTATGTAATCAATTGCATGATGATTTAGATGTATGATATGTTTAAACTGTTGATGATTGATTTGGTTCTGCACTGTGAAAGTATGTAATTAGGGTTTTCTGATCGTATGAAAACAAGAACGTAACTGCTACAATCACAATTGAACTTGAACATTCGTATGTGTGACTATTGTTTGTCAGAGTTTTGATGATGGATAGATGTCCGAATTTTATTGCTTGAAACCATAAGGTCCGACCTTTGATGTATGATAACATGTCCGAGCTTGTGTCAACAATATGTTTTCCGACTTTTACAAAGACCCTAAGGTCCGACTTTTATGAACAACAAGATGTCCGACCTTTATGTTAGGGGGTTAGGCAGTCCGAGTTTCTTAGGGGGTGTTATGGTCCGAGTTTTAACCCCACACCCCCTTGTCCGATCTTTAACCCTAGTCAGGTCGAGTTTCAAGTCGAGCTAGCTCCAGGAGCAGCGCCTATAGCTCGCGCACCGTATCGTTTAGCTCCAACTGAACTGGAAGAACTGTCTAAGCAATTACAAGAGCTCTTGGATAAGGGCTTCATTCGGCCAAGCTCTTCGCTTTGGGGAGCTCCAGTACTGTTTGTGAAGAAGAAGGATGGCACTTTCAGGATGTGCATCGATTACCGCGAACTGAACAAGGTCACAGTGAAGAACCGCTATCCTCTTCCTCGTATAGACGATTTATTCGACCAGTTGCAGGGGTCGAGTTACTACTCCAAGATTGATCTAAGGTCAGGTTACCATTAGCTGAGAGTCCGGGATGAGGACGTCTCCAAGACAGCATTCAGAACTCGCTACGGTCACTACGAGTTTCTAGTCATGCCATTTGGGCTTACGAACGCGCCTGCAGTTTTCATGGATCTTATGAACAGGGTGTGCAAACCTTATCTAGACAAATTCGTCATCGTTTTCATCGACGACATTCTGATCTACTCCAAGAGTCAGGAGTAACACGAGCAGCACTTATGCCTTATCTTGGAACTACTTCGAAAGGAACAACTGTACGCCAAGTTTTCAAAATGCGACTTCTGGCTTCGTGAAGTCCACTTTCTAGCTCATGTGGTGAACAGGGATGGGATTCATGTCGATCCATCCAAGGTAGATTCGATCAGGAACTGGCCTGCCCCGCGTACACCAACAGAAATACGCCAATTCTTGGGTCTGGCAGGTTACTACAGACGATTCATCAAAGACTTTTCCAAGATCGCACAGCCGCTTACATTGCTGACACAGAAGGGTGTCACCTACCGTTGGGGAGACTCCCAGGAAACTGCTTTTCAGTACTTAAAGGATAGGCTTTGCAGCGCGCCTATTCTCTCATTGCCAGAGGGCACGGACGATTTTGTAGTATATTGTGACGCATCGATACAGGGGCTTGGTTGTGTATTGATGCAGCGTGATAAAGTTATTGCCTACGCTTCACGACAACTTAAAGTACATGAACGGAACTACACGACGCACGATTTAGAGCTGGGAGCTGTTGTTTTCGCGCTCAAGATATGGCGACACTACCTGTACGGTACCAAGTGCACTATTTACACCGATCACAGGAGTCTCGAGCATATCTTCAAGCAGAAGGAATTGAACATACGTCAACGACGATGGGTCGAGTTACTTAATGATTACGAATGCGCCATCAAGTACCATCCAGGCAAAGCCAATGTTGTGGCTGACGCACTCAGTCGAAAAGACACTCTACCTAGGCGTGTACGAGCTTTGCAGCTCACCATTCAGTCTAGTCTTCCTACACAGATACGAGATGCTCAGGTGGAAGCATTGAAACCAGAAAACGTCAGGGCTGAAGCCTTACGCGGCTCAAGGCAACGATTAGAACAAAAGGTAGACGGCGCTTACTATGTAACAGGGCGTATTTGGGTACCACTATATGGCGGTTTACGAGAACTTGTGATGGATGAAGCTCACAAGTCTCGCTAATCGGTACATCCAGGGTCGGATAAAATGTACCACGATCTCAAAACAACATATTGGTGGCCTAGCATGAAAGCCCACATCGTGACTTACGTCGGCAAGTGTTTGACATGTGCAAAAGTCAAAGTGGAGTATCAGAAACCAGCGGGCCTACTTCAGCAACCCAAGATACCGCAATGGAAATGGGAAGAAATTTCCATGGATTTTGTTACAGGCCTACCCAGATCTCAAAGTGGGAATGATACTATATGGGTGATCGTGGATCAACTCACCAAGTCTGCACACTTCCTGGCTATTAAGGAAACGGATAAGTTCTCCACCCTCGCAGACGTTTATCTTAAAGAAGTAGTCTCAAGGCACGGGGTGCCCACCTCTATCATTTCGGATCGCGATGCACGATTCACTTCAGAACTATGGCAAGCAGTGCACAAAGCTTTTGGATCTCCATTAGACATGAGTACAGCTTATCACCCTCAGACGGATGGGCAGTCTGAGCTGACGATTCAAACCTTAGAAGACATGCTTCGGGCATGTGTTATCGATTTTGGCAATAGCTAGGAAAAGCACCTCCCGTTAGTGGAGTTTTCGTACAATAATCGTTATCACACCAGCATACAAGCCGCTCCATTTGAGGCATTGTACGGACGTAAATGCCGGTCACTTCTCTGTTGGGCAGAGGTGGGGGATAGTCAAATCACGGGTCCAGAACTTATAGTGGACGCCACAGAAAAGATTGCACAAATACGACAACGCATGGCGGCAGCTCGTGATCGCCAGAAAAGCTACGCTGATAAACGTAGAAAACCGCTCGAGTTCCAAGTTGGGGATCGAGTGCTACTCAAAGTCTCACCCTGGAAGGGTGTGGTTAGATTTGGTAAACGAGGCAAGCTCAATCCACGGTATGTTGGACCGTTCGAAATCACTGAAAGAATAGGCAAAGTAGCCTACAGACTAAACCTACCAGCTGAACTCGGTGCAGTTCACAACGTATTCCACATGTCGAATCTGAAGAGGTGTCTGTCAGATGAGACCCTCATAGTTCCTTTAAAGGAGCTCACTATCGATGAGCGGTTGCAGTTCGTCGAGGAACCTGTTGAAATCACGGACCGGGATGTCAAGGTCCTCAAGAACACTAGAATACCTCTTGTACGAGTTCGTTGGAACTCCCGTCGTGGCCCAGAGTATACCTGGGAACGAGAAGATCAAATGAAACTCAAGTATCCCCAGTTATTCGGAACCAATGCAACCACTACTGAGGCTGAAGCTACTACTACAGAATTTCGGGACGAAATTCCAAATCAACGGGGGGATGATGTGACACCCCAGGAAAATCAGTAAACGATACAACTTACATAGCTTCCTCAGTAACCGCATGCTAAATTTCGGGACGAAATTTCTTTCAAGTTGGGGATAATGTGACAACTCGAGTTTCCAAGATTCCATTTTCACATTTATTGCACGTTCATTGTTTGTTTAGTTATTTATTTGTTCAAATATTTTGTTGTGGAACTGTAACGTTTTGATAAAATGAAGTGTATTGTGTGATTGTGCATGGTTATGTGTTAATTATGAAAGACTTGTCAAATATATGAACTTGGTGGTGAAACTGTGAAATTGTTGTGAGATGGTGTACTTGTGTAAAATATGATAGTTAGGGAGGTATAGAGTAATTAGTGAAATCCTAGAGATTCTTAACCCTAATCCCTTTTTACTAATCATTACACAAAACAAAACACGTACTTGCAATCCTCTGATCTTCTCTGGCAATCATCATCTCCATCACAAGCACAAGTCTCCCGCATCAGTCATAACCTTGCAATCTAGTTAGAATCAATTCAAGGTAATCGTTAATCATTGGTTTTTGGTTAATTGTTGATTGATTCATTTATGCTAAACCCTAGCTTTCATTTGATATTCTGTGCTTATTGATTGAGTCTGATTTATTGAGAAATGAATAAGGTTATTATGTAATCAATTGCATGATGATTTAGATGTATGATATGTTTAAACTGTTGATGATTGATTTGGTTCTGCACTGTGAAAGTATGTAATTAGGGTTTTCTGATCGTATGAAAACAAGAACGTAACTGCTACAATCACAATTGAACTTGAACATTCGTATGTGTGACTATTGTTTGTCAGAGTTTTGATGATGGATAGATGTCCGAATTTTATTGCATGAAACCATAAGGTCCGACCTTTGATGTATGATAACATGTCCTAGCTTGTGTCAACAATATGTTTTCCGACTTTTACAAAGACCCTAAGGTCCGACTTTTATGAAAAACAAGATGTCCGACCTTTATGTTAGGGGGTTAGGCAGTCCGAGTTTCTTAGGGGGTGTTATGGTCCGAGTTTTAACCCCACACCCCCTTGTCCGATCTTTAACCCTAGATAGGGGGTCCGACTTTTGTTTGGACTCAAAGGGGGGGTAGGGCAGCCCCCTCCCTCTTGTCCGACTTTGTGAAGGTCCCCCACACCCTTGTCCGAGTTCTTGGCCCAAAACTCTCACCATTGGTCCGAGTTTTAACCCCCCACCTTTTGTCTGAGTTTTAGAAGGGCAAGGCCCTGTCCGATGTTGTGTGATGATTACTTTGAAACAATGAGTTGTATGTTAATTGTTGTTGAATCTGTTAAGATTTGTATGATTAAATGAAGCCACAAACTCCGTTAAACCTGTTAAGTTTATTAACGCTTTAAGTATGTTAAGTATGATAACTATGTTAAATCTGTCATGATAACTACGTTATGTGAGTTAACTGTAATCTGTTTCTGATTAACTCTGTCATGCATGTGAACTATGCAAAGTGTATGAATCGAGTTAAGTGCGAACGATATTGTTAGATTAAATTGAGAAAGCCTCTATGTGAAACGTGGATTGTATGAATATGATTAACTGACGTATGATGCATGATATCAACTGTCAAACATACTCTGTGGTATTAATTGCATGTGAAACTTTACGAACTTGAACTGATCAAGTATACATGCTTACTATAGGATTTGATTGAGTAATTGCTAGCACATAGTTAAGCATACCGAGCAAACCAAGGTGAGTTCACACAGCCAAGGCATGGGATTCCCGGGTTGGGAATTGGGTTGGGAAGATTTGAATTGGACAGTTACTCGTACTTACACTATTGCTAGACTATATAC
This sequence comes from Helianthus annuus, assembly GCF_002127325.2. Lineage (NCBI taxonomy): Eukaryota > Viridiplantae > Streptophyta > Magnoliopsida > Asterales > Asteraceae > Helianthus > Helianthus annuus. The sequence goes on from NC_035445.2 coordinate 12,867,712, forward strand.
CATCATCCTCAGTCAGGACACTTACGTAAAACCTACGTAAATTAGTATCTACCACTGTCTCCCGGGTCGGGAAGACACTTACGTAAAACCTACGTAAACTCATACCTACTACTGTCTTCCGGGTCGGAAGGACACTTACGTAAAACCTACGTAAACCCCACGCGTACCACTGTCCTCGGGGAAGGGCACTCACGTAAAACCTACGTGACCTTGTATGTATTCCTGTTCTCGGATTAAGATGAACACATGGTTACAATAGTCTAGTAAGGATAAACATGGGAAGCCCCCATTAGTAATAAATATAATCACGGGAAACCCCCACTATTAGTACATACATACGTGGGAAGCCCCCACCAAACGAACATACGTATTACTGCTACGAACTTACTTTCTGTGAACTCGCTCAACTAGTTGTTGACTCTCTGCTGCATGCCTTGCAGGTCGTTAGATACATGGAGCTTGCACAGGGAGGAGCAGGTCATTGTGGAGCTTGGGTCGTGGATGCCATGTTAAAACTTTTAAACATTTGAACTTATGTTATACAATGGGTTTTCATACTTATGCTTCCGCTACACTTTGAAACTATAATTATGTTTTGAACACCTATCGTATTGAATGATTGGTTTGCATTTATTTTACCTGATATTAATTACATGTTCGATATAATTGGTGGCTTGATCCTGGTCAGTCACGCTCCCAGGCGGTGATACTCCGCAGGTGGATTTTGGGGGTGTAACAGTTAGTGGGAAATCAAATGATCCCATTAAATTGGGTGATGATTTAAAATATCAGGATTTGACGGAACGAATTGAAAAGTTGGATACATCTGTTGCAGATCTTAAAAACATGCTACAGCAGGTGTTGAAAACTCAAAAGATGCAATCCACTGCTGTTCCACCTCAAGCACCTGCTCCACAACAGGCACCTGCTACAAATGAGCTCTGGAATCTATTTCAACCTTTTCTCCATCATCAAGCACAAATAGCAGATCAGCAACATGAAAAACATGTTCAACAGCTGAGGAATGCAATGGAGTCAAGGTTCAAGAACACTCAAGCTGATCTAAAGGCTCTCAAAACTCAGATCCTGCACACCACTGGCACTGCTCCTCCAACCGTTCTCTTCATTGATCAACTTCCCCCAGATAATGCCAAAAAGGGGGAGAAAATTCAGGAGTGGAAAAAGAAGGGAATAGAGGATGGTCTCTACATTGAACCAGAAAATGCAAACATGACCAAACAGATCCCTATGCCGGATGGAAGCAAGAAAATTGATGTGACCACAAATGCACTGGCAGAAGCAGTTGCAAGTGTAAAAAGGGATAGAGAGACCAAAAGGAAAGCCAGGGTGGATTATCCGGATCAGGGTACTTCAGGGTCAAATGATGATGAAAATCTTGTTGATGAAAAGAAGAAGCCTACAAGAAGAGTAAGGCTACCCAAATCCATTCCAACCAGACGTTCAAAGTCTGTTCCAAAACCACCACCTAAAACAGCTGTTGTAACTCCTATTGTACCCACTACTGTTGGTACTTCAGTGGTTTCAACATCTGCTCCCACTTCAACACACACCACTTCAACACACACTACATCCACTGCCTTATCACCATCACCACCAAAAACAAAATCACATCCTGCCAAAAGGCAGAAGGCAGCAGTTGTTACAACATCTGCTGTAAAGACAACAGTGGTTGGAACACCAGTTGTTTCAACAACTGTTAGTCAATCACAAATCACTGCCACTACATCCACCACCACTGTTCCATCCAAAACATCATCAGACCCTCCTCAAACAAAGAGGAGAAGGCTAATTCTCAAAGATGATGACACTTCACCATCTCAAACATCTTTAAAATCTTTGGCTCTTGTCACAATACCAAAACCAGTTACTCTCTCTTCAGTTCGAATGCACAAGCCCTTACCTCCTGCAGGTGTTCAGTTTCCTCTTGAACTAGCAGCTGTTAGAGAAGAAATAAAATCCTTTTACTATGAGGATGACCCTGCCAAAAGGAGTTTGCCATCAATAAAAGGATATCCCTGGCCTAAAAATGTTGATGAATATTTGAAGATCAAGGCCAAGCAAGCAGATGATATCTCAAAAAGAAACACACAAGGGAAATCTGACAAAGAAATTTCTAGAAACTATCAATATCTGCTCACACAAGTCAGTTCCCTAGAACAATTTGCAAAAAATGTCAGTCAACAAATTTCAGAAAGAGCAGCTGAAACTTTGAAGAAAGACTACATTGAAAGCATCATGGCTCACAAGAAGTACAAAGGAGAGAGATACATGTACAAAGAGTGGACTGTTCCTGAGCTTGAAAATGAAGCAGCAAGAATTCAAGACATGATAAAAACGAAAGTCACTCACACTCCTCCTGACTGGGCAAAGTTTAGAAAGAATGTACCTGACAAACAGGTAGAACTGAAAAGCATGAAAGAAGAACTGGTTGCTGCTGAATATGGAAACAAAAGACAAATTGCTAGATGGAAAGAAGATGTGGTCAGGATCACCTACAAAAGGTTAGAGGAATTAAGAAAGAAAGATCCAAAAGTTCCTCAAAAGCCTGACTATCCTGAAGCAGAGGTTTCAAAAAGACCATCAAAGCTGCAAATCAGGAGAACCACTGCTCCAACTGGTGCTGCCATCTATAAAAGAAAGACACACAAACAGTTGGGAGGTGAAACCATCCAAGAGATGATAAAAGGAGATGACCTTGTAAAAGAAGGCATAAAGAAAATGATCACAGAAACTCTTGGTTTGGATCAAACTGCAAATACTGCTCAGCCAGTTATGAATAGGCCAACCTCACCAAATACCTCTGCAAATAAACATCTCCCAAGAAACCCACCAGGCTCAAAAATACAAAAGTGGGAAACTGACAAACAGACCAGCGTATTGACTTTGCTCAGGTCTGGTGGAGAAGTGGAGAAAATATCAAGGGAACAAGCTCTTGGCCTGAGTCTTGAAGATTTGCAGGATCTCCTTGATCTTCCACTTAGCAGGGATGATGAAGACACAGATGCCCTTGACTTTGAATTACAATTTAAAGGACAGATAAGGGAACTGTTGATGAGGCAATAAATGTCCACAATAATGAAGAGTTTTAGCATTATCTGTTCCAGGGGGAGATTGTTGGGATTGAACCCTATCAGAGGAACAGATAATTAAAACCAAAACTGGATCAGAGCAGTGGATCCAGAATAAACAGATGACTACATACAAATCTCTCCCCTTGATTGTGCAAAATGCTGACCTACAACTGCTGCTCAAGTAAAGACCTGATGAAAGACTAAAGCCCTGCTGATTCAATCTACTACTTTGAGTCAAGCACTGCTGATCCGGACAAGTACTGCTGGGTGCACAGTAGTGGAAGGTTGCAGCAGCTGATCAATAGTTTGTCTTGTAATGTAATGTAATAGCAATAGTTAACATAATAGTGTTTGTATAGATCAGAGGTTAGAGTTTGTTAGGAGGTTAGATGTCACTTTCATGGTGACGTCAGCTAAGATGCTCAGTGGTTTGCAAGTGCCTATAAATAGTTCAGTACTTTGTACTGTTCTATTAGCTCTTTTGCATCATCGTCTTCTTTGCACGAACAAACAACTGAGCTCTGGCTGAGGGGGAGTTTGCATTCATTCATCAATCATTGTAATCGTTATTGAAATAAATTCAATCTTCCGATTCATTGTGTAAAGATGTTGATCAAAGTATTACTCTCGTTTGATTGTATGCAAAGTTTGTTTTCATCATAATTCCGCTGCACACTCATCCATTTTCATTTTAATTACAAACACAAAATACAATCAGAATCAAACTCAGATCCAACATACTCACAAGACAATTACTACCAGCTAAGTCCCGAGATGACTGCGAAGGAGAGCCAACAGGGCGTGTTATCTGTGACAACTCGTATTTCAGAACCTATTTATGTGCTTAATGTAACGCATGTGAAGTTGGCATGATTATCTTATATGTTGACTTAATGAATGTTATGTTTGATATGTGTTATGTGTAATATATGTATGTATGCAAACGAGCCCAAACGCACAACACACACCCGATCGCACAAGCCCATTTGGGCTACACTCTTGTATTCGGATCAAATGGGCAGCCCAAGTGAGGGTTCGGCCCACTCCTTTTTATGCGCATAACACTTAGGAGATAGGGTTACTTCTCACAACTTGCAAAACACTTTACACACAAACCCTAGCTCTCTTCCTTCTCTCTAGAACTTGACGGCAAACACACCTTCCCTATTGAAGATCTTTTCTTATTCAGATCAATCCTTGTTCATTCTCTAATCGGTTAGTATGTTAACTACTTGCTTCCATGATTTTATGATGTTATGCTATATATGCTTACATGATGATGTATTGTTATGATTGGTTCGAATGATATATGATTAGGCATGAATGAAGGTAATCGGCCATATATGTGTTTTATTCGAATCCGAATGGTTTGATTATAGTGTTCATGAAATCGGCTTGCATATGTGTATTAGAAATTATTTGTGTTAATCGGACTGCATAGTACTATTCCAAGAATCGAATGTTGTTACTCGGCTGCATGTATGTGGAAATCGGATTAGTTGTAGAGTCGAGTATGAAGTGTTATATGATGATCTAAAACCCTAGATGGATATGTTTAAGTGTTGAGATTATTGTTCTTGTTTGATTATGATAGAGTTCATAAGAAGTTTGAGATAAAAACCTTGTTTAACCGATTAAGGGATTGGTTAAGATCTGAAATCGTGTTAATTGATAAATGACAAATTTGGAAACCATTGAATGTTTGTAACTGACTACATGAAATCCGGACATTTAAACTAATCGCACAAGGCTCCTGGTCGCACAAGATCAGATCGTGCAAGGTCTGATCTGACCGCACAAGGAGTCCAGTCGCACAAGATGATCCAATCGCACAAGGTGTCCCCAGTCGCACAAGGCTGTTGGATCACACAAGTTGTTATGTTGCTCAACTGTTGGGCCGGATAATCATGTTGGGCCGGGCTAGTTCCAATCGCACAAGCCGACCGGATCGTACAAGCTATCCGGATCGCACAAGTCATGTTATTTGGACCGTGTTTATGCTTATAGTTTTGTTGGGTTTCTTAATATTGGGCCGGGTAGTATTGGGCTCTAACGGATGACTCGCACAAGGCCATTAAGCTCTTGCGAGCCCAATCTTTTAATTGCACAAGTTGAATACATTATGACTGTTAAACGTGATGATGTGTAACTGCCATGATCTGTATGTGTTCCTTATCTGCTAGCTTATGTGATACTTATGTGCACTACTCGAAACCAAAACCTGACTTGTATGGTAACCATGTTAGGACGTGGTTGACCACTAGCCGCTAAACTTGACCTTTTTGTGTATCTGCCGAGCAAACCAAGGTGAGTTCACACTCTTACCAAGGCATGGGGTTCCCAGGGTCGGGAATGGGTTTGGAAGATTTCTTACACTTAAGTTATTATCGGGATTACGTACTTTAGGCCTCGGGAGAGGAAGGTTATTGATAGATACTGCTAGACTAGTGATACAAATACTTCTCTTCGCACACACTCCGGGAATGGCTGCGATATTTAAACCAACCTTCGCACACATGCCTAGAATGGCTGCGAACCATACACTAAACTTCGCACACATGCCGGGAAGGCTGCGATACAAATATACCTAGTCTAGAATACTTAGGAAACACCCACTAATCTTCGCACACATGCCTAGAGGGCTGCGATACAAATGCATACGATACATGGTTTACTAAACGAACATACGATTTACTATTCTATCACGAACACTGAATAACCAACTGTGAACTCGCTCAAATAGTTGTTGACTCTCTGTTACATGCCTTGCAGGACCTTAGGTACCCATGGAGCTTGCACGGGAGGCGCAGTCGTTGTGGGACATGGATCGAGGATGCTATGTTAAAACATTTAAACATTTGAACTTATTACTTGCATTGGGTTTACAATTATGCTTCCGCTAGACACTTAATATGATTTGTTTGAACACCTTTCATATTGTTTGGTTGAAATACATTTATTACTTATTATGTTCGATATGATTGGTGGCTTGATCCTGGTCATGTCACGCCTCCAAGCGGTGGTACTCTGCGTGTGGATTTTGGGGGTGTGACAGATTGGTATCAGAGCCATTGGTTATAGAGAACTTGGTTTTAATAAGGGGAAAACGTTTTTTATTAAAACCAGACTATAACCAGTACAGTGCTCTCAACGATCCACAACGACGCCTCGCTCCACGTGCAAGACTCAACATTCTAGGTAATATGGTATATGTTTTATTGCCTACTTGCTAGATTACATAGAACTTTGCTCATGGTATGCTTAAATGTACATAACCACTATTGCTTGAGAACACTTGTGTGCTTACTCTCCTCTGTCATCGCACTTTTCGCGAACCTCTCTCACTTATGTTCCCTTTGATATGAAGATCATGAGTGGACGCGTTAACATGACTCAAGCCCAGTTGACGGCTCTGATTAACGAACAAGTTGCTGCGGCACTTGCAGCCGCACAAGCAGGAGGTATATCCTTCAGTCGTAACTCACACTAGGACCTCTAGATCCTACACTCCTAAACCAACTCTTGTGTTTAACCTTGTCCTATTCTTATACACAATAGGTCAACACGCTCAGCCACCTGTTTGCACTTTCAAGAACTTCATGGACTGTCGTCCAAGCACATTTAGTGGCACTGAAGGAGCAGTCGGACTCCTCCATTGGTTTGAGAAGCTCGAGTCGGTGTTTGAAATGTGTGAATGCCCTGAGGCTCACAGGGTGAAGTACGCCACTGGTACTCTGGAAGGAATTGCGCTGACTTGGTGGAACGCGCAAGTTCAGATATTAGGGTTGGCAGCTGCTAACGCCACCCCTTGGAATGATTTCAAGGAACTCATCAAACAGGAATACTGCTCACGTGATGACATCCACAAGCTGGAAGTGGAGCTCTTTCATCTGAAAATGACAGGGTCGGAAATTGAAGCGTATACGAAACGGTCAAACGAACTGGCCATCTTGTGTCCAACCATGGTGGACCCTCCAGTCAAGCGCATTGAGTTGTACCTCAAGGGGTTAGCACCAGAAATTCAGAGCCATGTGACATCGGCTAACCTTAATAATATTCAGGATATTCAGCGTCTTGCTCATCGCCTCACAGATCAGGCAGTGGAACAGAACAGGCTGCCTAAGCGCATCAGTGCTACTACTACCGCTACCACTTCTGCTACTCCTACTACTCCTAGTGATAGCAAGAGAAAATGGGATGGGGATTCCAGCAAGGGTTCAGCTACCGTTCAGTCTCAAGCACAACAGCAGCGTAAGACTAATGATTACCAGAGTCCGGGTCAGCGATCTACTGGTGGTCAGGGGCAGGGTGGATATCGGGGAATTCACCCACTGTGTAACAGGTGCAACAGACACCACAGTGGTTAGTGTCGCAAGGGCCGCTGTCAGAGATGTCTCAAGATAGGGCACGAAGCTAAAGATTGCAGGAGCTCACGACCCGCGAATCAGAACCAACAAAGACCACCAGCTCCTCAAAACCAACAGCAGCAGCAACAGCGAGGTAACAGGGGATGCTTTCAGTGTGGTGCTTAAGGCCACTTCAAGCGGGATTGCCCCCAGTTGAACCAGAATCGCAACAACAATAACAATCAGGGCAATGGGAACAACAACGGTGGAAACAATAATGGCAATGAAGCTAGGGGACGTGCATTTGTGCTGGGGCAGGGAGAAGCAAGGAATGATCCCAACGTGGTAATGGGTAAGTTCCTTCTTGACGACTTTTATGTTACTGTATTGTTTGATTCGGGGGCGGATACAAGTTATATGTCTCTAAAAGTTAGCCAAATGTTAAAACGTGCACCAATTCCCTTAAACACCAAACATGTCGTAGAGTTAGCTAACGGTAAAGGTATAGAGGCCACACACATAGTTCAGGGTTGTAATCTTATCCTCGCTGGTTAGACTTTCTCTATTGATCTCATTCCCATAGCTCTGGGTAGTTTCGACATCGTCATTGGAATGGACTGGTATCCCAACAGCACGCAGAGATCCTATGTAAGGAGAAGATCGTTCGTATTTCCCGAGCTGGTAAAGAACCTCTCGAAGTTCAAGGTGACAAGAGTGGTGTTGTGGTAGGCATCATCTCCTTTCTAAAGGCTCAGAAGTGTTTGCGTAAGGGCCACACTGCCATTCTGGCACTTGTTACCGATGCATCAGCAAAAGAAAAGAAATTGGAAGATATTCCAGTTGTACACGACTTTCCTCAGGTGTTCCCTGAAGATTTACCTGGTCTACCGCCCCATCGCCAGGTCGAGTTTCAAATCGAGCTAGCACGAGGAGCAGCACCGATAGCACGTGCACCGTATCGCTTAGCTCCATCAGAATTGGAAGAACTATCGACACAGCTACAAGAACTCTTGGATAAGGGATTTATCCGACCTAGCTCTTCGCCCTGGGGAGCTCCAGTATTATTTATGAAAAAGAAGGACGGTACCTTCCGCATGTGCATTGACTACCGTGAACTGAACAAGGTGACAGTGAAGAACCGCTATCCTCTTCCACGAATTGATGACTTATTCGACCAGTTGCAAGGGTCGAGCTACTACTCCAAGATAGACTTGAGGTCAGGTTACCATCAGCTGAGAGTCCGGGATGAGGACGTCTCCAAGACAGCATTCAGAACTCGCTACGGCCACTACGAGTTTCTAGTTATGCCATTCGGGCTAACGAACGCGCCTGCAGTCTTTATGGACCTTATGAACAGGGTGTGCAAGCCCTACCTAGATAAGTTTGTCATTGTCTTCATCGACGACATCCTGATCTATTCCAAGAGTCAGGAGGAACACGAGCTGCATTTACGAATTATTTTGAAGCTCCTTCGAACAGAGCAATTGTACGCCAAGTTTTCGAAATGCGACTTCTGGCTTCGTGAAGTCCACTTTCTAGGCCATGTGGTAAACAAGGATGGGATCCATGTTGATCCATCCAAGGTAGATTCGATCAGGAACTGGCCTGCACCACGTACACCAACGGAAATACGCCAATTCTTGGGTTTGGCGGGTTATTACAGACGGTTCATCAAGGACTTCTCAAAGATTGCTCAGCCGCTTACACTACTGACACAGAAGGGTGTCACTCATCGTTGGGGTAATACTCAGGAAACAGCTTTTCAGCACTTAAAGGATAGACTATGCAGCGCACCTATTCTTTCATTGCCAGAGGGCACGGACCATTTTGTGATCTATTGTGACGCATCAATACAAGGTCTTGGTTGTGTGTTGATGCAACGGGATAAAGTCATTGCCTACGCTTTGCGCCAACTTAAGGTTCATGAACGGAACTACACGATGCACGATTTAGAGCTGGGAGCCGTTGTTTTCGCGCTTAAGATATGGTGACATTGCCTGTACGGTACCAAGTGCACCATCTACACCGATCACAGGAGTCTCGAGGATATCTTCAAGCAGAAGGAATTGAACATGCGTCAACGACGATGGGTTGAACTACTCAATGATTACGAATGTGCCATTACGTACCATCCAGGCAAAGCCAATGTTGTGGTTGACGCCCTCAGTCGAAAGGACACTACGCCTAGGCGCGTACAAGCATTACAACTTACTATTCAGTCTGGTCTTCCTGCACAGATATGAGATGCTCAGGTAGAAGCATTAAAACCAGAAAACGTAAGGGCTGGAGCCTTAAGTGGCTCAAGGCAACGACTAGAACAAAGGGAAGACGGCGCCTACTATGTAACGGGACGCATTTGGGTCCCACATTATGGAAACTTACGCGAGCTGGTAATGAATGAAGCCCATAAATCTCGCTACTCGGTACATCCAGGTTCGGATAAAATGTACCATGATCTCAGGACAACGTATTGGTGGCCTAGTATGAAGGCCCACATAGCAACATACGTCGGCAAGTGTTTGACCTGTGCGAGAGTCAAAACGGAATATCAGAAACCATTAGGCCTACTTCAGCAACCTAAGATACCACAATGGAAATGGGAGGAAATTTCCATGGATTTTGTTACGGGCCTGCCTAGATCCTAGCATGGGAATGATACTATCTGGGTGATGGTGGATCGACTCACAAAATCTGCACATTTTCTAGCTATTAAGGAAACGGACAAGTTCTCCACTCTAGCAGACGTATATCTCAAGGAAGTTGTCTCAAGGCACGGGGTGCCAACCTCTATTATTTCGGATCGTGATGCACGATTTACTTCAGAGCTGTGGCAAGCGATGCACAAATCTTTTGGCTCTCGATTAGACATGAGCACAACTTATCACCCTCAGACGGATAGGCAGTCTGAGCGCACGATTCAAACCCTAGAAGACATGCTTCGGGCATGTGTTATCGATTTCGGCAACAGCTGGGAAAAACATCTCCCTTTGGTGGAGTTTTCGTACAATAACAGTTACCACACCAGCATTCAAGCCGCTCCATTTGAGGCATTGTACGGACGTAAATGCCGGTCACCTCTCTGTTGGGCAGAGGTGGGGGATAGTGAAATTACATGTCCAGAAATGGTAGTTGATGCTACTGAACGGATTTCTCAGATACGGCAACGCATGGCGGCGGCTCGTGACCGTCAGAAAAGTTACACTGATAAACGCAGGAAACCACTCGAGTTCCAGGTTGGGGATCGAGTGCTACTTAAAGTCTCACCCTGGAAAGGGGTAGTTCGTTTTGGCAAACGAGGCAAACTCAATCCGCGGTATGTCGGACCGTTCGAAATCATAGAAAGAATAGGCAAAGTAGCCTACAGACTAAACCTACCAGCAGAACTCGGTGCAGTTCACAACGTCTTTCACGTGTCGAATCTGAAGAAGTGTCTGTCAGATGAGACCCTCATAGTTCCTTTGAAGGAGCTCACTATCGACGAACAGTTGCGATTCGTCGAGGAACCTGTTGAAATCACGGACCAGGATGTTAAGGTCCTCAAGCACACCAGAATACCTCTTGTTCGAGTTCGTTGGAACTCGTGTCGTGGCCCAGAGTTCACCTGGGAACGCGAAGACCAAATGAAAGAAAAGTATCCCCAATTGTTCGCAAACAGTACAACCACTGCTGAGGCTGAAGCTACTGCGGAATTTCGGGACCAGATCAACGAGGGGAGGATGTGACACCCCAGGAAAACCATGTAACTTAACTAGCTTCCTCAGTGAGTACGTACCCAAATTTCGGGACGAAATTTCTTTCAAGTTGGGGATAATGTGACAACTCGTATTTCAGAACCTATTTATGTGCTTAATGTAACGCATGTGAACTTGGCATGATTATCTTATATGTTGACTTAATGAATGTTATGTTTGATATGTGTTATGTGTAATATATGTATGTATGCAAACGAGCCCAAACGCACAACACACACCAGATCGCACAAGCCCATTTGGGCTACACTCTTGTATTCGGATCAAATGGGCAGCCCAAGTGAGGGTTCGGCCCACTCCGTTTTATGCGCATAACACTTAGGAGATAGGGTTACTTCTCACAACTTGCAAAACACTTTACACACAAACCCTAGCTCTCTTCCTTCTCTCTAGAACTTGACGGCAAACACACCTTCCCTATCAAAGATCTTTTCTTATTCGGATCAATCCTTGTTCATTCTCTAATCGGTTAGTATGTTAACTACTTGCTTCCATGATTTTATGATGTTATGCTATATATGCTTACATGATGATGTATTGTTATGATTGGTTCGAATGATATGTGATTAGGCATGAATGAAGGTAATCGGCCATATATGTGTTTTATTCAAATCTAAATGGTTTGATTATAGTGTTCATGAAATCGGCTTGCATATGTGTATTAGAAATTATTTGTGTTAATCGGACTGCATAGTACTATTCCAAGAATCGAATGTTGTTAATCGGCTGCATGTATGTGGAAATTGGATTAGTTGTAGAGTCGAGTATGAAGTGTTATATGATGATCTAAAACCCTAGATGGATATGTTTAAGTGTTGAGATTATTGTTCTTGTTTGATTATGATGGAGTTCATAAGAAGTTTGAGATAAAAACCTTGTTTAATCGATTAAGGGATTGGTTAGGATCTGAAATCGTGTTAATTGATAAATGACAAATTTGGAAACCATTGAATGTTTGTAACTGACTGCATGAAATCCGGACATTTAAACTTATCGCACAAGGCTCCTGGTCGCACAAGATCAGATCGTGCAAGGTCTGATCTGACCGCACAAGGAGTCCAGTCGCACACGATGATCCAATCGCACAAGGTGTCCCCAGTCGCACAAGGCTGTTGGATCGCACAAGCTGTTATGTTGCTCAACTGTTGGGTCGGATAATCATGTTGGGCCGGGCTAGTTCCAATCGCACAAGCCGACCGGATCGTACAAGCTATCCGGATCGCACAAGTCATGTTATTTGGACCGTGTTTATGCTTATAGTTTTGTTGGGTTTCTTAATATTGGGCCGGGTAGTATTGGGCTCCAACGGATGACTCACACAAGGCCATTAAGCTTGTGCGAGCCCAATCTTTTAATCGCACAAGTTGAATACATTATGACTGTTAAACGTGATGATGTGTAACTGCCATGATCTGTATGTGTTCCTTATCTGCTAGCTTATGTGATACTTATATGCACTACTCGAAACCAAAACCTGACTTGTATGGTAACCATGTTAGGACGTGGTTGACCACTAGCCGTTAAACTTGACCTTTCTGTGTATCTGCCGAGCAAACAAAGGTGAGTTCACACTCTTACCAAGGCATGGGGTTCCCAGGGTCGGGAATGGGTTTGGAAGATTTCTTACACTTAAGTTATTATCAGGATTACGTACTTTAGGCCTCGGGAGAGGAAGGTTATTGATAGATACTGCTAGACTAGTGATACAAATACTTCTCTTCGCACACACGCCGGGAATGACTGCGATATTTAAACCAACCTTCGCACACATGCCTAGAATGGCTGCAAACCATACACTAAACTTCGCACGCATGCCGGGAGGGCTGCGATACAAATATACCTAGTCTAGAATACTTGGGAAACACCCACTAATCTTCGCACACATGCCTAGAGGGCTGCGATACAAATGCATACGATACATGGTTTACTAAACAAACATACGATTTACTATTCTATCACGAACACTGAATAACCAACTATGAACTCGCTCAACTAGTTGTTGACTCTCTGTTACATGCCTTGCAGGACCTTAGGTACCCATGGAGCTTGCACGGGAGGCGCAGTCATTGTGGGACATGGATCGAGGATGCTATGTTAAAACATTTAAACATTTGAACTTATTACTTACCTTGGGTTTACAATTATGCTTCCGCTAGACACTTAATATGCTTTGTTTGAACACCTTTCATATTGTTTGGTTGAATTACATTTATTACTTATTATGTTCGATATGATTGGTGGCTTGATCCTGGTCATGTCACGCCTCCAAGCGGTGGTACTCCGCGTGTGGATTTTTGGGGGTGTGACATTATCCTTAACTAGACCCCGATGGGTGTGAGTCAAACTATAGTACCATGATAGCTAAGGTGGAACGTAACGTGTAAGAGTCCTAGCACATATGTATCAAGCATCACGTGTAAATATGTACGTCAGTCATTCGCATGTGATAGTAGTTTAGAGTGTGTACTGCGTTTTGTTAAGTGCGTTTCAAATATGAACATATGTTACACCCCAATAGTGTGTTTTAAAGGGTAAAAAGGGGTCAAGTATACTCACTGTGCGTGCCTATCGGTAAACACGATCTGGTTGGATTGAAGGGAGCGCCGGGTCAGCCTGCATACGAGAATAGTAGCATAAGTCCTCCAATTATTGACACGGTCGATATCAGAGTGTCGAGTGGGGTAAAAGTGAGTTAAGCGTCCAACAGACTATTCGAACGGATGGGTCTAGTCCATCCGGGCGGATGGGTTCCATCCGGACGGATGGTGATTCGGTTGGTTAGTCTGTGGTTGTTTGTGAACCGCTGAAATTTTTCGAAGTTTGATTAAAAATGTTCTAACAGTTGTGGCAACAAAAAGTAAACAACGATTATTATCAGGGTCAAATCATCCGGACGGATGGCCATTCGGGCGGATGGTATGTGGTTAAGGTTTTGTAAAACTTTTCTTTGAACAACGGTTTTCATTAACGGAGATGGTGTGACGACGTGTCAAGCAACAGAAAAGGACCAGATCCAGTCCATTCGTCCAGATGGGCTCTGCCCATTCTGACAAACGGGCTGTCCATGATGAAATTTCATGTTTGACACGTTAATCGATCCATCTCTTTGGTAGAAATCAGTTTTCGAGTCGGCTCTTGACTATAGAATGAGTCGAGAGTCCGATTAAATCCGATTTTACCAGTGTTTTGTAGAAATCGAAGAGAATTTCATAAATAAGTTGAAAAACATGAAAATCCTTTAGATCTAATACCACTCTCGGTTGAATGATGCTCCACAACAGTTTGCCTAAGCAAACTGAGTGGAAACCACCTTCGAGAGGTCTAAAATCAAGGGTTTTTGAGAAAAAGTTAAAGTGTGTGTGTGTGTGTGAATGTGATTTTAATGAAGAAGATGGAGTAGAAGTGAATAGAGGTGAAGATTGACGAAAATCTGGGAGACAAAGCTTACAAATAGGCCTTGAATCGCGACTGAGAGCTTGGTGGCGAATGAGAGTGTCAAATTGTTGAAATGGAGACATAAGGTTGGTATTTATAGATGGGACGACGGTTTAAGGCGGTGCGCGACTGACGGTGTCTGGATGGCTCTATCCGGACGAATGGTCATCCGTGCAGATGGCCATTCGGACGGCTGGGCTCGCGTGGGTTGGTTTTCCAACTTTGGTTTGTTTGTTGCATTTTATTGCGTTAAATATTGTGAGTACTTTAAGCGTTTTAGCGAGATAAGTAGTATCATGTTATGTTGCATTTCAGTGCGATAAATTGAGTTGCATGTGCCTGCGTGTGCGCGTTTAAACAAGTATTAATACTTAGATATTTGTATATAACTAATTAATATAATAATAGGTCATATCATAAGTAACTGTGTTTCGAGTTTGCGTTTGCGTTTGCGAGCAGCGTAACAATAGCGCAATAGTATATGCGAAAAGTGTAAGCGTTGTGATATAGCGTGTTGTAATAAGCGATGTGATTGCGAAAATATGCAAAGTAGCGTAGTAAGCATTATAGTTTACATTATGATCCGAATCTCTGGTTTTAGGCGTAACGAGAGTAACAAGCGCGAAACTGCGGGTTGTTATAGTAGACACCGTTTAACATCATTCTCATTGATAATAGAAACGATTACAAGAACCTGAGAGAATTTCGACAGAGCTTCGCCTTGGGTGCCAAGAGTTCAGTACAAAATCAGGACCCAGGCACCTCTATTTTTAGAGGCTGCCTATCTGGGTGAAACATACCTACTTCCCATCCGTCCGGATGGGGATGTCCATCCGTCCGGATGGACTTACAACATTCACCTATCCATTGTTTCATCCCGGATACTATACAATACATACTTTAAACACTATACAGACATCATATATGTTAAACAAAGACTCGATACAGACGAAAGCTATAGACATATTGCATTCACACTATTTGAGAATTGTAAAAAATATCTGAAAACATTTTTAAAAATATGGTTTTTTAAATAAACACAAAAAATAAACAATTTAGAAAAAACGTCTATAATGTATTTATACACTTTCGAATTTTTTTTGTAGGGTGAGGATCAAATAAGAAGTTTATTTTCGCTAGGAAGGATAGGAAGCATTTGAAGCAATATGATTATGACATGTGGTAAAATTTAAAATAAAGAGGAAGTGTATTTTAGTCAATTTTACCCAATCTTCTCTCTCTTCTTCTCTTCTCTCTATAACTTCAAAACCCACTATTTTCAAAACCCACCATCTTCAATCTTTTCTTCACTTTCTATCTCAATAATCATTACATTATAGTGCGATTTTCATCACCAATTAATGATTCAAACACCCAATTAATGCGTTCTTCAACTTTTTTTTTTTGAAGAAACCTAGTTTATTTTCATACAATATCTCATTTTTTCCTGTGATTTTGAAGCGAATCTCTTGATTCGTTTGATTCGCTGAGAAGTGTTTCTAACATTCAAATTTCGTCAATCGGTGAAGAAATCGGCTTCGATCTATGTAAGAAATTTTTGAATTGCATTTTTACGCTCTGGGTTTTTGAATTGAGTCATTATGTTTTACAAAGTAATCTTGGCGGGGGTCTGGGGGCAGCGCCCCTAGGAGCAGGGTCCAAGGGGCGGCAGCCCCTGGCGGGGTCCAAGGGGCGGCAACCCTGGCTGGGGCCGAGCTGCATCAGAAAATTTAATTTTTCTGGAAATTGCCTCATTTCGTAGACAATTTTTGATCTCCTACTTCCTGGTTCAGACAATTCACAGACAAAACATACCCTGCTTCAATGCGGTTTAGAGAGAACACTTTCTTTTGTGGTTTTAGGCCATTTATTTTTAGAAAAAAAAACACATTTTTGAAGTGTTTTTAGTCCATTGCGTTTTAGGTAAAACACATTTTTATGCGTTTTCAGTCCATTGCGTTTTAGAAAGAACACTTTCTTTTGTGTTTTTACGCTATTGCGTTTTAGAAATAAGACATTTTTATGTGTTTTATGGCCATTGCGTTTTAGAAAAACACATTTTTGAAGTGTTTTTAGTCCATTGCGTTTTAGGTAAAACACATGTTTATGTGTTTTCAGTCCATTGCGTTTTACAAAGTACACTTTCTTTTGTGTTTTTAGGCCATTGCGTTTTAAAAAAAAAAAAGACATTTTTAAGTGTTTTCTGGCCATTACGTTTTAGAAATAAGACATTTCTTTGTGTTTTTGTGCATTGCGTTTTAGGTAAACACATTTTTATGTGTTTTCAGTCCATTGCGTTTTTGAAAGTACACTTTCTTTTGTGTTTTTAGACCATTGCGTTTTAAAAATAAGACATTTCTTTGTGTATTCTGGCTATTGCGTTTTAGAAATAAGACATTTTTTGTGTTTTTGGTGCATTGCGTTTTAGAAAAAAGTCATTCTTTATGTTTTTTGTCCATTGCGTATTACGCAACTAGGTTTTTGAAGTTTTTTTTAAATATAGCAATAGCATACTCTTTTAAAAATAATAAAACGCTTGTTTTTTGGGTGCAGTTTTTATAAAAAAAAATAATGTCGTATGAAAAAGTTATTAACATTAAAAAACGGGGGGGGGGGGGGGGTGGAATTGGAAGAGAGAGAAACTATTGTCCTAGATTGACTAGAATGCCGTTACACAAACCCACGCGCCTCTTTTTTTCTCTTCAATTTCACTCATTTAAACTTAGCCCTTGATTAAATCAATTGATGATCAAGATTACTTGCTAGCCAAAAAAAACTTCGTATTATATACTAACCCTTGTTTTGTAACAAAAAAAAAATACTTATAAAAAAATATGACTTGTTTAGGGCTAAATATTATAAGTTTAAATGTGATTTTGTAGAAAGGGGTATAAAAAGTAACAAGAGGGGTACATTTAGTAGCCCTTTTGATGTTCCAAACATTTCACTTTCAATCCCTAAAACCAGTCACATTCATCTTCTACCCATGGTTTGATCATCAGTGGATCCATACACTCTGAACAGAAGCTAGGAGACGAAGCCATTCTCTCTGGCACCAAAGCCCTAAACCACCACCAACAGTCAACCTACAACCTTCAAACCCCACTCGTTTCAAAAAACCCAAAAAGAAAACCCCCAAATCAAACCCTAGAAAAACCGTCGCTATATTCTCCGGCAAAGAATGGCCGGTGAAACCTCCCCCCGCCGATCCGATCTTAACTCCTTCCGGCTGGCTGGAACTTAAACTAAAACCTAAACCACAACCAACACATTTACCCACACAACAAGAATTAGAAAACTGAAATAGAATCAGGTTCAGCAACGAGCGTTAACTGTCGCTAAAGAGTTTTATTTACAAAACGACGATAATAGCGACGAAGAGGACGAAATAACGTCGTTGAAGAAGATGATGATGATGATGATGATATTGTTTATAGTTAGAGGTGTTTGATTTGTTTTGCTTCCTGATCTCCAGTTCGTGTCCCTCTAACTTTTCAATCAATGTATCCAAACTAAATGTGCTCACGTTCAGATTATGCTTCAGGATCAATATGTAATACTTCCAGTCATCCTCGTCCGGAAGAGCATCAATCAGCTTTTCGTTAACCACTTCATCTGTCTTTTCAATACCGAATCTATCCAACTCAACCTTCAAGTGACAGAAACGTTCAATCATTTGTTTCACACCCTCACCCTTCATACAGCTAAAATAATCAAACTCTTTTTTCAACAACGATTTCTTGTTTTTAAAATCTCGTCACCCCCAGTACACTTATTCTTTAACGATTCCCATAGCCCTTTGGTTGTATTACCATATCTAAGCAAAGATATGATGTCGTCTCGAACCGATTGGTGAATAAGAGCTATCCCACGTTGTTCAGTAGCAAAGTTCTCCTGATCTTGTTTTCCCAAAGCCGTGAATGGAATTCTTTCACCTTGTGGTGTGACTGGAAGAGTATACCCGGTCTCCAAATACTTCTAACTCTCGTACGCCTTTAGCCAGTTGATGAACCTCGGTTCCCATCGATTGTATTCCTCAATATTCATTAGCTTAGGCGGCTTTTGGTAGTTACCGTACGCATTATCCACGTTTAGTCTCTCGGAGATGACACTTGACACATTCTTCGGGTTGGATGTAGACGCCGATGCTGATGTGGTGAAAGCATCGTAAAACGGGTTCAAGAATTCGTCATACATGATTGAATGTACCTGAGAAGTTAAAGAAAGTCAAACAATTTTGAATACAAAGTAAACACTCTACTGTTGGTCCGGATGGCCGTTGTCCGGATGAGCAAATAACAACAATATCCGGACGAACAGGTCCGGATGGATAAGTTTCCGGATGAACAATACTAACGTATGAACTCTGTCCAGATGGACTGTGTCCGAATGAACACACTTTCGGATGGATAATCTTCCGGATGAACATAATAAAGCCTATACGTCCGGATGGATATGTCTATCCGTCCGGATAGCCAAGAACACTTAGAATAAACTTCAAGAAAGAACAGTCTATCCGTCCAGATGGATGATGATGTCAACAAACTTAGTTGTGAAGTTCATAATTTTTCACTAATTTTAATGTGTTTTAGTCCGATTTATGATCTGAAACTTTGTAGGATTGATTAAAAACACATTTTGCACGTTATGTCCAAATTTTAGGTGAATTTGTCCATGAATTCAGTGTCCAATTTGAGTTTTTCTATGAGAAAGTTAAGAAAAATGAGAAGTGAGTAGAAATTGAGAAGTGTAGATCAGAATTGGCAAGAATCTGATGTAGATATCTGGTATATCGTTGATAATCTTCTCCGAATCCGACCTCCAAGATCTAGTACCACTTGTGAGGATCGTGAGTTCGGGTCTTTGAAGGCGCTCAGACCAGATCTAACAGCTATCGACTTGTGCGGAATCCAAGAAAGTAGTAGGAGAGGGAGTAACACCGTAGATGTCACACCCCAACCGATGACGGAATCATCGGGGCGCGGCACTAGGCGAATCAGATTGCTCAAGAAAATCCATAACAACTATTTAGTGACAATATTTAATGCATTCATTATCCCATACTAATAAACAATATTTCAGCAAACAATTATACAGATTTCATGTGTCTCAAACAATACAAATCCGACAACCTAGATTTTAAGTGGGTTTCTAGACTTCCGAATCTTGATTCGAGATAACCTGCGATTAACCTGCAACATACGTTAAAATAATGTCAATACAAAAAGTATGGCAAGTATACAAGTTTGATATAATAGTAAGGTAGATAAAGCATTGCGAACTTCCTCATACATAAACATGATACAACACAACACATATACTCACAAGACAATTACTACCAGCTAAGTCCCGAGATGAGTGCGAAGGAGAGCCAACAGGGCGTGTTATCCTTAACTAGACCCCGCCGGGTGTGAGTCGAACTATAGAACCATACTAGCTAAGGTGGAACGTAACAATAAGAGTCCTTGCACATATGTATCAAGCATCACGTGTAAATATGTACGTCACTCATTTGCATGTGATAGTAGTTTAGAGTGTGTACTGCGTTTTGTTAAGTGCGTTTTAGATATAAACTTATGTTACACCCCAAAAGTATGTTTTAAAGCGTAAAAAGGGGTCAAGTATACTCACTACGCGTGCCTATCGATAAACACGATCTGGTTGGATTGAAGGGAGCGCCGGGTCAGCCTGCGTACGGGAATAGTAGCATAAGTCCTCCAAGTACTAAGTACTGACACGGTCAATATCAGAGTGTCGAGTGGGGTAAAAGTGAGTTAAGTATTCAACAGACTATTCGAACGGATGGTCCTAGTCCATCCGGGTGGATGGGTTCCATCCGGTCGGTTAGTCTGTGGTTGTTTGTGAACCGTTGAAATTTTTCGAAGTTTGATTGAAAATGTTCTAACAGTCATGGCAACAAAAAGTAAACAACGATTATTATCAAGGTCAGATCATCCGGACGGATGGACATTCGGATGGATGGCCATTCGGGCGGATGGTCTGTGGTTGAGGTTTTGTATAACTTTTCTTTGAACAACGGTTTTGGTTAATTGGAGCTGGTGTGACGACGTGTCAAGCAACGGAAAAGTACCAGATCCAGTCCATTCTTCTGGATGGGCTCTGCCCATTCTTACAAACGGGTTGTCCTTGATGAAATTTCATGTTTGACCCGTTAATCGGTCCATCTCTTTGGTGGAAATCAGTTTTCGAGTCGGCTCTTGACTATAGAATAAGTCGAGAGTCTGATTGAATCCGATTTACCAGTCTTTTGTACAAATCAAAGAGAAGTTTCATCAATAAGTTGAAAAACGTGAAAATCCTTTAGATCTTGAACCACTCTTGATTGAATGATGCTCCGCAACAGTTTGCCTAAGCAAACTGAGTGGAAACCACCTTCGAGAGGTCTAAAATCAATGGTTTTTGAGAAAACGTTAAAGTGTGTGTGTGTGTGTGTGTGTGTGTGTGTGTGTGTGTGTGTGAATGTGATTTTGATGAAGAAGATGGAGTAGAAGTGAATAGAGGTGAAGATTGACGAAGATCTGGGAGAAAAAGCTTACAAATAGGCCTTGAATCGCGACTGAGAGCTTGGTGGCGGATGAGAGTGTCAAAGTGTTGAAATGGAGACATAAAGTTGGTATTTATAGAGGGGGCGAGGGTTTAAGGCAGTGCGTGACTGGCGGTGTCCGGATGGCTCCATCCGGATGGATGGTCATCCAGGCGGATGGTCATCCGGGTAGATGGCCATTCAGACGGCCGGGCTCGCGTAGGTTGGTTTTACAACTTTGGTTCGTTTGGTGTGTTTTGTTTTGTTAAATATTATGAGTACTTTAAGCGTTTTAGCGAGATAAGTAGTATCGTGTTATGTTGCGTTTCAATGCGATAAATTGAGTTGCGCGTGCCAGCGTGTGCGCGTTTAAACAAGTCTTAATACTTAAATATTTATATATAACTAATTAATATAATAATAGGTCATAGCATAAGTAACTGTGTTTCGAGTTTGCGTTTGCGTTTGCGAGCAGCATAGCAATAGCGTAATAGTATATGCGAAAAGTGTAAGCGTTGTGATATAGCGTGTTGTAATAAGCGATGTGTTTGCGAAAATATGCGAAGTAGCGTAGTAAGCGTTAGTTTACATTATGATCCGAATCTCTGGTGCTAGGCATAACGAGAGTAGCAAGCGCGAAAGTGCGGGTTGTTACAGTCTCCCCTGCTTTAGGAAATTTCGTCCCAAAATTTATTCGCAAGGAGGACTGCGAGGATTGACTCAAGTAAGTAACGATAAAGACGTTAGAGTGAGCTGAGGGTGAGCGAGCGATCGATTGAGGATTGACGAGTGAGAGCGTCTCGGTGATATGGAGAAAGCGGTGAGTGAAGTGATTCATTGACTAAGGGATGGTAACTCGCGAATTGACAATCCAAAAATGTTTTGGGTTCTCGAAAAGTTTTGTTAAGTTATTACAAAAGGATGTTAAGGAAAACTTGTTTTATGAAAATTTCTTATGGCGTGGCGTTAAACTGAGTCGATGTTCACACCAGTGTTGTAAGAGAAATTTTGTTAAGTTAATAAAAGATTTTAAGAGAGACTTGATTCACGAAAAAATTTTCTTATGACGTGGTGTTAAACTGAGTTGATAGTTAAACCATTGTTGTAAGAAGGTTTTGTTTGCCCATAAAGGTTTTAATTTAGATTAAAATTTTTTAGAAAGATTTCCATTTATTCCTAAAAGTTTGCAAGAAAATTTTGTTTATACAATAAGTTTTAACAGTACAGAAAAATTTTTAATTAGCGTCGAGCCCCACATGGCACCTTTCCACGAAAGTTTGTTAATATGGCTAAAACACTTATACATAGGAAGTACCAACGGCGTATCCACCATGTTTTTAGCCATATTGCCTCTATCTCGTGGAACAATGTCATGTGTGTCGACATGGTACGGATAGGTTTTAGTATCCTTGGTCCAAGCGATAAGTGGTTGGACCAAGTTCGAGAGGGAGATTGAGTAACTGAACGGTGAAGTAGTTTTGCAAATTCAGTTAGCGTTAAGAGCCTGCGCGAATGGTTCAATGATTGAAAAATATCGGAGTAGCATGAGTGTTGAGTGCGATAAGTGACAAACGATAAGCGGTAGCGGTAACCGATAAGCGATGAGCGATAAGCGATACGCAATAAGCGGTAAGCGATAAGCGATGAGCGTTAAACGATAAGCGATACGCGATAAGCGTCAAGAGGGAGAAACGATGCGAGTATCGAAGCGTTGAGATTGACACGCGCGATAAGCGTTTAAGCGTTGAAGCATTGAGGAGGATAGCGATAGCGAAGCGACATAGATATCAGCGAGGATACGATTGCGTTCGTGTAGACTTACGAAAAGTCTAGCGATGACGCGTTTGAGATGCGATGAGATGTTACGCCTTGCGAAGGAGTTTAGCGTGTTGAAAATAGTCGTAGTAGTATAAGAGGGCAAATATCGTTCAACTCTACATGGCATTTTCTTCACGGAAGTTTGTTAGCATGGCAAAGCACTTATATATAGGAAGTACCAGCGGCGTATCCACCATGCTTCGACCACACCACTTCCATCCCGTGAATAGATGTCACATTTTGTCGACATGGTTAAGTCGCTTATATATAGGAAGTACCAGCGGCGTATCCACCATGCTTAACCATGCTTTTAGCGTTATGGCGTCATTAGAACTCACTACGATCTCCATGCACTGACCAAAATAATCCCGTGTGCACCCGTGATTAGTTTGGTCCTTGCACGTTTATCGTAACTTATTTCAAGGACGCGTAGTCGGGGTAAAACACATTATATCGTGATATACTATATAGTGCTAGTAATATAATCTGTGTGTGAACCTAGACTAAGTGTGAGGACGAGGGAGAGAGAGAGCGAGAGAGAGAGTTGATATCGCATATCGTGGTGACAACGAGCATTAGAACAAGTATAACATATAAGAATTTACGTCGAGATTCGTACCATCAACTGCGTCATTCTGCGCCTGGTTGGTGTTGATGTTAAAGACCCTTGTTGGGGCTACGGTTGCTGTTAGAGCTTCTGCTGCTTGTGTTGCGGCTGCTATTGCTTCTGGTGCGGCGGCTGCTGGGGATGCGGGCTGCGTTGGCGATGCGGGGAGTGTTAGTGTGCCTTGATGTCTTGGCCCTGTGCGGCAGTGGCTGGTGAAGTGACCAAAGCTGTTGCAATTCGTTCAATAGCGACAATTTGCTCTTGCCTGGTGATGATAAGTACATTTCTGACACAGGGGGAGAGTTCCGGTTTAGTTACGTCTTGGGTGGACTGGAACTTCTTGGAGAGGTTTGGGGTTTAAAACTGTTGGGGTGGTGCTGTTGCCGAGCAGTTGAAACTCGAGCTCTTTCGCTTGCGGCTGGGTTTGTCGATGTCTTACGACAGTGCAACATCATCAGATAACTCGGTGGTAGCTTGGTTAGCCTTCTTGGTGGAATCCTTGGAGAAGAACCCAGCCAAGACCCGTTTGTCGTTGATTTCTGCGGCCAAGAGATAGGTTTCTTTGATGGTAGCCGGTCTTGCAGCTTCGAGAAAATCGGCCACACACTCAGGCAAAGCACGGATGTACTTCTTGATGGCTTTTCGGGAGTGTCAACTTGGCTTGGGCTGATTTGCCAGTCCCCAGCCAGTCCCAGTTACCTAGTACTAGATAGTGTTTTTAGTAACTGAAAATCGGTCCCGATTGTTTGACACCAACAGTGACTAACGGTTAGTCTCTGATACACAAAAAATCAGTCCTCAATTTGTCCCCCGTTACCACGTCATTTCAGTTCCCGATGGCCGATACATGTCTTTGGTGACTACAAATTAGTCTCAAATACTATGATATTTCAGTCCCCAAAACATAACTTTAGCGACTGAAAATCAGTTGTTTAAATTGTGTATATATTGTTTTTAATACATTTCATTATGTTCATAATTCCATATTGATTCAGTTCTTAATAAGATGTTTCCGAGACTGAGAATCCGTCTCTAATTATCACGCCATTTTAGTTCTTGAAAATAAATCTCAAATACATTTTAATTGTAGTCCCAAAAGTCTGAAATCAGTCTATGATAACATTTGTTGTTCTCGAAGATAATACAAAAAAAGGTATCCATTCTAGACAAATGAAACCAAATGTATCTATAATATCATAGATAAATAATTTCAAATACAAATGGATTCAAAATATATACAAATGAAAATGTCTCTATTCATTTAACTTGTGACCTTTTTCTGTTTCCCCAAACAGCAATAAGTTTTCAAGGCATCTTTCCATTTAGCCTCCTCTACAATTGCACAAGAACACTTGATTGCTTCTTGATTGTTTGGTTTACCATTTTTCAACCCAATACCTTATAAACCTTAACAATCAACTGCACAACATACACGTGGCCATCTGATTCAAAGCATAATACCAAAAAAAAATCATCAGTATATAACAACTAGAAATTTATGTAATCAAATGTTAACTTTAAGATATACAAAACTACAGATAATTATAATTTACCCAATGATTAACAAAGTATACCTAAACAACAAGCATCAATCCAATCTTAAAACAAATCAAGCACAGTAATCAACAGAATAGATCAATAAACAACAATAAGTATTCGAAAGACATAAAATTATGGCTGATTGCAATTTACCCGGTGATTAACGAAGAGGACAGTAATCAATCGAGAGGATGTGTCAAAACTCTGACCATAACGGAGAACTAATCCGGCGGAAGCAACTCTTAACATCGTCAAAATAGTTTGCTTTATTAAATCCTTCGCAGAATATGAAACACCTTTGAAGATTCTCGAGTGCTAATGTGAACTGCCAGAACACAAAAGGCAAGTCAAAAGCCAGCAACACTTTTGCAAAATTCAATCATAGACTGAGATATGAAATCAGATACATACAATATCAAGAGCACAACTAAAATGAAACTTTAATACTAATTTTCCATTGGCCAATTGCATTGTTTTAACTCACATCTTGTATCATATGTACCTAAGCTTTTAAATATGGGAGTTCTACGTAAACAAAACTCTTAACTTGGAAGCACAAAAAGCATATAGAAACAATTAGGGGTGTAAACGAGCTGCGCTAGTCGAGATCGGCTCGAAACGAGTCGAGTTTAAATGAGTTTTCGCCCAAGCCTGAGCCTAAAAATAAGCTTGTCTAGTAAACGAGCCCAAGCTTCACTTATCAAGCTTGAGCTAGCTCGCGAGCCTAAACAATCATGTCATTTATATATGAAAAAATAAACAAATGACATATAAACATATGTATATATATTATGTCATATATAAATTTATAAATAATATTTCTATAACTTATATAGCAGTAAATAGATGCTTATAACATTGATATGGACTTGTGTATCATACCTTTAAAGATATAGCCACTCGAACTTAATCTGCACTTCAACCATATTATTCTTCTCATCTACCAGCAAGCAATAAAAACCCTAATTATCCACATTCAGAATCTCGAATTTACAAGCTTTAATCAGGAACAGAAAAAAAAATAAACATGTAAACTTCAAAATCAAAAACAAATTCGAACCACAAGTTAGTTGAATATCAAAGGGGAATATAAAACCTTTTGAATATGATCGGTGGTGACGTTTGTAGGAGGGAAACGAAGAAGACATCATGGGTTTGGGCATCATCAACTACTTCATTTCTCTTTCTAAATCAAAAACTTTAATTATTTTGGCGATTCAAGAAACCTAACTATCGATATTTAAAACTCTATGGACGGAACGGTGACGGAGTTACGTGACCTCTCAGTGTTGAAAACCGACTCTATTCTTGTAAAGTCGTTATGCCTCCTCTTTATTTTTACCCTAGCTTGTGATTTGGGACATGGGACAGATGATTTTTGGGGGTGGTAAGGAAAGCGCAAAAATGAATTCGTTTTAGGAATATGAATGAAAATGGGGAGGGAAATAGTTGGAAGGAAGAAGATTTAATTTCAACTAAAAGATTTTCAAAATTATTTTGGTACCAACTTTTGGCATTTTCTGTATCAGGCTAGTGCCGGTTTTTACTTTTATATACAGATAATGAACCAGACTGTACTTGTATTTTCAATACCAGCACCCGTTAACACCAAACTTATCCAACTTAAAAAGTAAAAATTATTATTATTATTATTATTATTATTATTATTATTATTATTATTATGATTATTATGATTATTATTATATTACAATAATACAAGTATTATAAAAACTATATATATTATTATATATTAAAAACACTATTAATTGACTTCTATTAATATATATATATATATATATATATACATAGGGGACCGCTAAAATGAAAACCACCTCAAGTTGTAAGAACTGCGCGAACCACTTTCTAGCCATTAGATCAAGATGATGGATGGATGAGATTAAAAGTATTTAAAAATAATAAAAAGTAGTTTTTGTCTTATTATGTCTTTAATATTATAATTGAAAAGCGTATTTAAGTAAAATTATTTTTTTTGTCTTTTTATATATATTATATTTAATTGTGTTTTTGTCCTATTCATTAATTGCTTTTTTATTACTTTTATTTTTTAAACATAATTCCTTTATTAAAAAACATTTTTAAATTCAGATTGTTTAAAAGATTTTTATACTTTTTACAATTTAAGTTTTACGTTAAAATTTTACGTTTTACGTTTTTTTGATGAGCCGTTTTTAACGCGGTTTTTTAACGCGGTTTTTTAACGCGACGTTTTTCAAGCGTCGTTGTTTACGCGCCGCTTTTTAACGCGCCGTTTTTTTAAGGCGTCGTTTTCTCAATCGCCGTTTTTTTAACGCGCCGTTTTTTACACGTTTTTTACGCGCCGTTTTTTCGACGTTTTTTAACGCGCCGTTTTTTACGCTCGGCGTCGTTTTTCTCAAGCACCGTTTTTTTTACGCGCCGTTTTCTACGCTCGGCTTATGCAACTCGTCGTTTTTTCAACGCGACGTTTTTTTTACGTTAACGTTATTTACGTTTTACGCGCCGGTTTTTTACGTTAACGTTTTTTTACGTTTTACACGCCGGTTTTCTACGTTAACGTTTTTTACGTTTTTACGTTTTACGCGCCGGTTTTTCAATGACATTTACGTAAAACTTTTTACGTTTTACGAAAAACTTTTTACGTTTTACGAAAAAAATTACGTTTTACGTAAAACTTTTTACGTTTTACGTAAAACTTTTTACGTTTTACATAAAACTTTTTACGTTTTACATTTTACGTAAAACTTACGAAAAAAATTACGTAACACTTTTTACGCTTCACGTTTTTTACGTTTTATGATAAAAAGTTTACGGTTTACGTTAAAAAGTTTTACGTTTTACGTTTGACGTAAAACTTTTTACGTGCACTTTTTTCGTTGTACACTTTTTTCGTTTTACTTTACAAATTTTAAACTTTTTACTTTTTAAGTTTTACGTTAAACTTTTTACGTTTTACGTTTTACGTAAAAGTTTTTACGCTTTACGTTAAAATGTTTTACGTAGAACTTTTTACGTTTTACGTAAAACTTTTTACGTTTTACGTTTTATGTTAAAAAGTTTACGGTTTAACTTTTTTTTTACAAAACTTTTTTACGAAAAAACAAACGCACGCAGAAATCGCAAACTCGGGAGGTGTCTCAGATATATTGTTATCATCATCGACTAGGGGTAAAATAATAAAAAACTAACAACATCAAAACAAAAGTTTATATCGAAAAAAAAAAACGGGGTTTGGCTCAGATTATCCGATAATCAAAAGGCTGCAAAAGTGGGGTTGCAGGTTAAAAAACCTACCCTCCGTCGTCCTTGTCGCGCCATCGTCATCAAAATCTACGTTTTTTTTTTGCATCATCGCCACCCAAAATCGATCGTATCAAAACTCATAGATTCAAAGAACACCAATCACCAACAGATCTAAAACCAACAGATCAATACCAACAGATCTAAACCAAACAGATCAATACCAACATATCAAGCCCACAAATCCACTGATAAAAAATCACCAGAAAATCAAGAAACATAGTTCACTGATCAAACAAAAATCACCAGGAAATCAAAAATCATTGATCAAAAATCAACAAGAACAAACCCATAGAGTTCATCGGACAAAAATCTAGAAACCCTATCAAACAAAAATGAAACCCCATCAAAAATCAAGAAACCCCCAACTCAAACCTGGATCCGGCGACCTCCGTCGCTCACGGCGGCGCTGCCGCCGGCCCTCCACCAGCCAACAACCCACTGTTAGAACCACTACCGCCAACCAAATCATAGATCGGGACACTTGAGAGGAATTAGTGATTTAGAAACAAAGGAAAAACACCACCACCGCCTTCATCCACCGCCACCAACCACAAATCCACCACCACCAAACACCAGTCTCAAAGGGGGCGGCGGAGAGGAAAGGGAGGCAGAAGATGCCGCCGGAGAGACGCCGCCACCAACCCCCAAATGTTATAAACAAACATAACCGTCGAACACCGGCTCGGATCTTGAAAACAATGGAACTCGAAACACCGGCGACATCAGACTATGGGGTTATGGTGGTGTTCTGGTTGAGGATCGGGGATGCGGCGGAGGTAAAGGCGGTGGTTCGATGGTTGTTGTGGAGGAGGAGGTGTGGGGTTGATTTCTTCTCCAACATTGAGTTTCTTCATCAGATGAAGATGAATATTTGAGTTTCTTTGAGGAGAGATACACAGAGGAGAGAGACGAAATGATATTTAAAAAGTGATGAGACTTTAAGTAGACATAAAGAGAGAGGGTGTGAATTAAATGAAGAGAGAGAGGGTGGGATTAGACATTTGGGGTAAATGACCAAACTACCCTTTTCGTTGGCAAAATATGATTGGTGGAGAGTGGTTCTCATGGTTCTTACAACTGGAGGTGGTTTTCATTTTAGCGGCTCCCTTTATATATATATATATATATATATATATATATATATATATATATATATATATATATATAGGGAGAGGATCATGAGAAAACTACATATAAACGAGAAAACTAGAAAACTAACTAAAAAAGCAAAAAAAAAAAAAAAAAAAAAAAAGCTAAAAAACATACCATTTTTTTTTACAAATTTTAATAAAAAAATCGCTAGTTTTTATGCATAGAAAAAAAATTTCAAAAAAAAAAAAATTTGTTGTACTGCACATGTGCAATATATGTGTACTACACATGTGCACTATATCCGTAATAGTGCACATGTGCAATACAACCAAAAACTTTTTTATAAAAAGCTGTGATTTTTTTATAAAAATTAAAAAAAAATTGGCATGTTTTTTTTGGCTTTTTTAGTTAGTTTTTTGGTTTTCTCATTTAAACTAGTTTTCTCATGATCCATCCCCTATATATATATATATATATATATATATATATATATATATATATATATATATTTGTTAAAATGGGTCATGTACGCTCATGGTTGACGATGTATCACTATATTTGACCACGGTGCACCGCTATAACGGGTGCATCGAGCGGCTCACGAGCTGCTTTGTATCAGCTTAAGAAAAAGCTCAAAATGAGCCGAGCTTGAGCTTGAGCCTAAGTTAAAGTTTGTTTATTTATGGACCTTGAACTCGAGTCTGTCATGTGAAGCTCTTCAGGCTTGTCGAGTCGTATCGAGCTTCAGAGTAACATTAGTTTTTTTTAATATTTAATAACAATAAACCTTTATTTTAAGTTGTCTAATAAACGAGCCGAGTCGAGCTTATTTAAACTTGTTTATGAGCCAAGCACGAACCAAAAAATAAGCTTGTTTAGTAGACGATCTCGAGTTCGAGCTTCACTTATCGAGCTCGCGAGCCTAAACGAGTCTATTATTTATATTATTTTATTCAATATATTAATTAATAGATGCTAAACGAGCCGAACTCAAGCTTGAAGAACTAGCAACAAGCCGAGCACGGGCTCGACTTGGCCCATTTGCAAGACACGCCCGAACTCGACTAGGCTTGAGCCTGACTAGTAAGTAGGTTTTTCAAGCTTCGCTTTCACGCATTTACTATTTATTAAATAGTTTAATTATATTTATAAGTTTTTATATAATTTTTAACTTATATTTTTTTTATATATAACATAATATGTATATAAAATACTTATTGTATTGAAGTATTATATTATGATAATAATTATTCATAAATATATTAATTTGTATTAAATAAACATTACATAAATATCATACTCATTAAGCCTCACAACTTTAATAAACAAAGCTCGGGCTGATTTATAAAGAAAAAATCGTGGTTTTGAAACTAAATATAAGTCCCCATTATGGTCCGTCACAATAACTATGAGTACTAATTTTTAGTTTGTAATATTTTTATTTGAAACACCATAATTTGTGTCTATTATTAGAGACTAATTATTTGTCATTATTTCTCCCGTCTATAAAAAATCATTGGAGACTAAATATTAGTTCCTAATAAGGTTTCGGAAAGATCTTTAAGCTTGATGTCACAGTCCCAGTCCCAGTCTCAGTCTGTAACACCCCGACCCGAATAGGGCTGACGTGTCACTCTTACAAATATCAGAACTAAAACCAATCCATAACATGAAAGATCCTAATTACATTTATTACATTACTGAAATAAAGAATCTTGGCCAGCAACTTCCTAACGCTCCTCACTGAAATCCTAAATCATTCCATATTACCTGTAAAACAAATAGGGAAAACAAAAAAAAAATACGGCTGAGCCAAAAATTGCCCAGTAATGGAGAAATCAAAAGTACAAGTAAAGTCATATCAGCGGAAGCAAAACACAAAAGAACATAACTGAGACCGAATTGAAATGATTACTGACACGGGTACTGAAAAACAGATGCAGACACAACACTGATACAAAAACTAATACACGAACTGATCTGAAACTGTAACGGACACTGATACAGAAATAGAAAGCAGTCATATACATAACCGATTCCGAACCCAATACAAAACCGATGTAGAGACTTATACATTGTTGACCATGATGACTAAAACCATTTTTCTTGTATAAACCTATTCATTTAATCATTTAATAATGCTATTATTTTAAATTTGCGGTACTTGGCAAAACTGTTTTCTTATTTGAACATTTGAATTTTATCAAGATATAGTAATTTATCATATTTAATAACAAATCGTTATTACACAAAATTAACAAATTTTCTAACTATGAAAACCTTATATATAAAAGAATAGAGTAAGTTGAATAACCTAGATTTCTAAACAAAATACTTATTATAAATTTCAAAAACCGACATGGGAAACCGATACAGATACTGAGTCAAAACACATATAACTTATCATAACATAATCAGAAACAGAACATATTCAAATACTGAAACATATACTAACTTACACGACGGATATATCGACAAAATAAGTCGTGTAACACAGAAGCACCCAGAGCCAGAAACAACCAAACAGGTACACAGCTAGCTAGTCCATGCAGCTATGAGACGGTGAGTGCGGTGTGCACCCATTGTTCCATCTCCACAAACCAAACCAAACCAAACCAAACCAAACATGCTCAGGTGACAGAGTACAAAAACTAAAGCTATTTACAGGCAACTGAACGTAATGCTAACGAGAACATGCAACAATGATTACAATTGCTAAAGTCTATTGCATGCTACTATGAACTTATCAACTAACGGAAACAGACAAAATCCGTACTGCAAAGTAACGGATATGATTAACATAAATACTATGATGTGAAGACCAAAGAATCCGTACCAAGAGTAACGAAAATAAAATTATACTATGATGTAAACGAAACAGAATCCGTACCTTAACAGCGAAAAGCGTAACAAATCTTAAGCTTGACTCAAACGTCACGAAACCCTACAATATGTTTACGTAGCAAGTTATATTCATTTCATTTCCTCTTTATTTTATTTATTTATTTTCAACGACTTACTGTTATTGCTAAACAGATCCCTAACAAGGTCATGAAACTTAGAATTTATTACAATAATAACTTATCACGCATACCCTTCTATTATTTATCTTATTTATAAAAATCTCATTATTATCCTTTTATAAGTATTTCTCTTTCAAACGAAAGAATTTATATAAAATTTCCTTATGCTTTCGCAAAAGTAGGATATATTTTATTCGTTGTCCATACACAAAGAGAGAATGCTTATAAGTGGCTCCATGTTTGACAGTTTAAATTACTATTCGGTGGGTAAAGCAAAATGTAATATAAATTTATTTACTTAAATAATAAATATATTAAGTGGTTTCATAAAATACTACTAAATGAATATGGCATAGCTTTCTGAAATCACCAATTTTAATGATTCTAGAGTGTACGTCAATTCAATTCATACTACCCTTCAAGACTTCAAATATTAATAAAATAGTAATAAATTTAGGGACCAAAAAATAAAGCTATGTATACTGTATGCCTATTAAAACAACATATATATCATTCTACTCATATTTACACCTTCTATATAATCACTTTGCAGAGAGATTATCCATACCCATATTCCCACTTCGATTATATATATATAAGAGCAGAAAGACAATTGGCGAGTATGAATACCGTGTATCGGACTAGGATGTGAATCGATGGAACTGAATGAAAGACTGTGCAGAACCTCGGTGTGTCAGATCGGTTTCAAGTGGCGACAATGGTGGCTCAACTATTCGAAAAGAACCGAACAGATCAAGGCGGCGGTTGCGGTGGTTGTACGACGACTTATGCGGGTCGGAGGAGGTTCTGGCAGAAATAATGACATGGTGGCCGCGGGATCGCGAACCCAGCAATGGTGGCGAACGGCTCTTGGCGGTAAGGTTGTGCGGTATTTTTTTTTCC
The DNA here is from genome assembly GCF_002127325.2 of Helianthus annuus. Classification (NCBI taxonomy): domain Eukaryota; kingdom Viridiplantae; phylum Streptophyta; class Magnoliopsida; order Asterales; family Asteraceae; genus Helianthus; species Helianthus annuus. The sequence goes on from NC_035445.2 coordinate 12,901,160, forward strand.
GAATAATCAAGGGTCGAGGGTGTCGAAATAGAGTGGTTTCGAAGATGGTCGCGTCTATGAGGGTGTGAGCGAGTATATGGTTTGAAGACATGTATTTATAACATAAAAGAAATCAATGCTTTCGCATAAGGAAATCTCGTTTTTTAAACTTTCCAAGTTGGAATCGATTTATATGGAATTATCTATACGCGTTTTTGATGAAAAGGAGTCTAGGTTCCTGAATTTGTGAACATGGTAACCTTCAATCACGAGAAATCAGTGGCAAATAATCAAAAGGGAAATTGATGCAGTTTCACGTGCAATCAAATGGCTCAAGATCACTTGATTAATCAAAGACGATAAAACGAACCAAAGGGTTCAAGAACAAAGTTCTTATCATTAAAAATCAATCAAAAACTAAAAAACAATAAACCCTAGATGCCCTATTTATAACCATGAAAAAAGATAAAATAGGAAATTCAAATTTTAAATAAAAATATAAGATATGCTGATATGCTACTGCATCAGCATATCTTATATTTTTATTTAAAATTTGAATTTCCTATTTTATCTTTTTTCATGGTTATAAATAGGGCATCTAGGGTTTATTGTTTTTTAGTTTTTGATTGATTTTTAATGATAAGAACTTTGTTCTTGAACCCTTTGGTTCGTTTTATCGTCTTTGATTAATCAAGTGATCTTGAGCCATTTGATTGCACGTGAAACTGCATCAGAAATGATAGAACGATGTTTGCTTGTTACCATCTTTTTGGGCGGCAAGTTGGTTGTTCAAAGGGAATTTGAAATTAAAAGAAAGTTGAATCACACATTCAAACTTATACGAATGAACTGTGATAGAAAGTTATTATATTTATTTGGTAGGATTTGTAATCTATGACCAATTACGAAAATAAAAAAAAATTGGAATGCATGAAAAGGAAATGAGACCAAGATGTTTGCTGTCATACTAGAGCTTATCATGTCAAGTATTAAATTACCATGAGATACGACATAATAAATTAATATGTCTAGAGTTCGCTAAGTTTCGTATGTTACACAGTCCCTCCCTGATGTTTCCCAAAAGATGGTAGAATATGCATAACATAATTGTACACCGAAAATTAGTCACCAATCATTTTCTATACCAAAAGGCGTTCAAAACTGAATATTAGTCCCTAATTTTGTCTGTCTTTAAAATATAAAGAACTGATATTCAGTCTCTAATATATTCCATCTACATTAGAGACTAAAGATTAGTCACCAACACGTATACGCCATTTTTCATTATAAAGGGAACATATTTGAGACTGAAATTTAGTAGCCAATAAGTGTCCCTCCATAAATCTATATGGCGCAAACATATCTGCGAATGAAATTTAGTCCCAAATAACGTGTCAAAATATTAGAGACTAATTTTTAGTAACTAACATATGTTGCGTAGAAATCAGTCCCCGATATTATTAGTGACTGATAAATCAGTCTTAGATATTATATATCAGTCCCTAATAGTTTAGTCTCTAATGGCCACTTTTCTTGTAGTGTTCATGGGGATAGCTGTACTCGATGTGTGCAAAATGCAACATATAAATTACGTCAATTGTGACATAAAACTAACCCTTTTTTAGTACGAATGTTGGAAAAAGTGTGTTTTTGTCTTCCTTTTGTATTTTCAGGATTAAATGAGCTCAAATGAACAAAAGAAGCAAAAAGGCAGCTAAATCTAACATAAATACAAGAAAAGGAACAAACGTGGCATGCCCGACCCCCCGACAACATGTTCCCAAGCAAAAACAAGATAAAAGAAGGCTGAACACGCCCCGTGCTCAGTGAGCACGGGGGCGTGCCCAAGTGTCTGCAGAAAAGACAAAGCTGTAGAAGCTTCTATCACCCACCATGGGGGCGTGCCCAGCGGACACGTGGCCGTGGTCAACTCTAAGATTCGCAGAATCTGAGGAAATCTTGATAGTACAGATACGCTTCTGCACACGGGGCCGTGCCCAGCGAACACGGGGGCGTGGTCGACTAATGCAGACAAACTGCAATTAATGAAGAAAGAGAAGATGGGTGGACACGGGGCCGTGCCCAATAGACACGGGGCCATGTCCGAGCTTCTGTGCAGGCTATAAATAGGGGTGCTTGGCTCATTTGCAAACCATCCCTTGGCACACCACCTCTCTCACACTCCACCACCACCACAACACAATCATCCACCACTATCATCCATCATCCATCATAGAGTGTGTGAGTAGTCTTGGGATCCAAGATTGATCGTAAGAGTTCTTGACAATCAAAGGCCATGTTTGCCTAAGTCTCTTACATCACTTGGTGAAGACAAGTGTCTAGTGTAATACTTTTTATTTTTAATCTTTTCGCACTTTTTATTTGGTTATATATTAATGACTTTAATAACTAGTTTCTTATGTTGAAGGTGAATCTTCCTTATCATTTGTCCGTGGTGTCTTGGCATTATTTACTGTCTATATAAAATAAAAGATTTTCACCATTCATATCTCCACGGTCTATATGGAGATATGTTGGCTACCTAGTCGGGGTTTAAGGGAATGGTTTGGTAAGAGTCCTGCCTTGTTCAGTGTATAGATCCTGCAAGGACCTGCGTCAAATTTAGTAGGACCTCCTTCAATACCCACTGGTATTGGATGGCGGGGGTCCAAACTCTTTGATCCCCTCATATGTAAGCTACTATTAAAACTTTAACCCGGCTACTAAGGACTGTATCCCTGCTGACTCAGACTACTTAGCCGAGGGTAACGTCACCTTCAAAAGAGGGGCCTACCACATTACGCATTAATAACTTAATTAATTATCTTTCAATAATCCAACCCTTTAGGATTGTATCCTTGCTGACTCAAACTACTGGGTTGAGGGTAACGTCACATTCAAAAGAGGGGCCTACTACAATAACTAAGATAATCTCTTAAAAAGTGCAAAAGTGCAGAAATAATTAAAGGTTACACTAAACATGAGTCGGATCCAAGTGATTCATCTTGTCTATCTGTTTTTATTTTATTTTATTTTTCAGCATTTTAGTTAGTTTTATTTTTCTAGTTTAAAAACCTTTTTCTAAACCTTTGATTTGATTAGACGTTGAGGATAAACCGGTATTAAAAGCTCTTGTGTCCTTGGACGACCTCGGTATCTTACCAACACTATACTACGCTCACGATGGGTGCACTTGCCCATATGTGTGTTTAGTGTTAGTAAATATCGTGTTTTATAAACTTAAAACTTGGCTAAGAAAGTGTTAAAAGGCTTAAAATATACATTAGAAACTATACGACACTTCACACGCATCAAGTTTTTGGCGCCGTTGCCGGGGACACAAGGATTTTAAGAAAGTTAGGAGTCAACGGCCTAAACGTTTTTTTTCTAATTTTTCTGATTTTTTTAGGATTTTTCTTAGATTTTCAACTTCTGCAGAACTCAGCACGGGCTGTGCCCGCTGAACACGCCCCATGCCAAATCTTTGGAACTGGCAATCCTGTTTTAAGTTAGACAGTAAGCTGAACACGGGGCCGTGCCCACTCAACACGTCCCGTGCCCAAGTTTCAGTGACTGAAAACAGAACCGTAAGATCTCGACGGTTGGTAATTTCTGACACAAACATGAGTGATACTGATATTTTTTACTTTCGGCACTCTTATGGTACGTGGTGTCAAATATGTGGTGGCTCTCATAAAGATTTAGAATGTTATTTTCTAAATTATAAACCCATTGTATAGATCCATTGTTTTCCTGTAGCCTTAAGAGGGGCGAAAGTAAAAATAATCCCTATCTCTCCCTCGAATGCTCTCAACCGGATCTTCTAGGAGAAATGCTTCTTGATGAACTATTTCAAATGGAAGGTTTAATTCTTAATTGGTTAAAAGAACTTGAGTTAGACTTTCTATCTCAAGACGATACCCAAGAAGAATTGTTAGGGTCGCATTCGAATAAAAACAATTTCGTTGTTCCCGATATTACCTCTAACTCTAGCGAAGACTTGAGTGATAGTCGTCCCTGTGTCGATTGTGCTGTGAAGGACTCCCCATCGACTTCGTTCGGTGCATACATAGACCTGAACGATTCGGCATACACCTTCTTTAATGAGAGCCTGGGAAAGGGTTGGACTTGTCTACCTACATTTAGCATAGGAATCACCCTCACCGATAACCTCTTGTGTTCTTGTCTTAATCTAGAATAATTAAGGTATCTCAGGCACTTTGGGGTTGTTCCATCCAGTAAGGAATCGCCCGATCCAGATAAGTTCCTTAGAAATAGACGAAACTTCATAAACAGACTCTAGACACGGGGCCGTGTCCAGGTCAACACGCCCCCGTGTCCACCAAAAGATTCCTTTCTGACTTTTTTTCAGAATACGGACAAAATGTGTCAGGACTATGACTGCACACGGGGCCTTGTCCAGCCGACACGGGGCCGTGTGGAGCGTGCTGCCGTTTTCTATAAATGCAGCCAAGAATCCTGCACATTTGGACTATTCCAGGGACAGAGATTTGGTGGATCTTCACATATACCATCCTATGTATTTTTTAAAAGAAGGTTCTCAACAACCATCTTGTCCTTTCCTCTCTTGTCCATTACCTCTTCTCCATTTCTTTTACCTCAACACCTCCATTAGAGCTTTAGATCACCATGATTTCAAGCTTTATTGTGATGTTTGTTAGGTTTTTGTTCAAGGAATCTTGTTAAAAATAAGTTTTATAACATTGTTTTAAGTTATTTCTGCTCAAAAATGCTTTAAAAGTTGGAAAAATAATTTAAAACTCCAAGATTCCTTGTTCCAAAAATCTGCAAAAAGGTGAACACGGGGCCGTGCTCATTGAGCACGGGGCCGTGTCCGAGGGTACTGTTTCATTAAAATGAACTCTTTTCCGTTTATTTTCGTAGAATGTCAAGCCAAAACAGTGGAACCTCTTTTACGCACTCCAGAAACAGTCGAAGGGAAAGAAGGTCTTCAATTGAAGCGACTCTCGTACGCTACGTGATGGCATTACGTGAGGCTCTTGATGAGAGACATCGGTATAGGAGGTCCTCATAGACCGTATAAATTATCTTACAGTGGGGTTGGAAAACAGTTTTCAAGAAATCAATCTCTTGCACCAGAGGTTGAACATTCTTGTAACACCTCCCATGGAACCAATCCTCCCTCAAGAGGATTGGAACCTAGCACTTAGAGTCAACAATCCTACCGGATGGGATGACATTCCAGCGGAGCCTCCTCTTGAAGATCTACAAGAAGTCCTGATGGAGGTTGCACTGATGTGTGTAAAATGCAACATATAAAACACATCAATTAAGGCATAAAACTAACCCTTTTTAAGTACTAATGTTGGAAAAAGAGTGTTTTTGTCTTCCTTTTGTATTTTCAGGATGAAATGAGCTCAAAATCACAAAAGAAGCAAAAAGACCACTAATTCTATCATAAATACAAGAAAAGGAACAAAAGTAAACTGCCCGGACCCTCAACGGCACCTCCCAAGACAAAGAGAAGAGAACAGAAGGCTGAACACGCCCCGTGTCCAGTGAACACGGGGGCGTGCCCAGGAAGCAGCAGAAAAGACAAACCAGTAGAAGCTTCCATTGCTCACCACGGGGCCGTGCCCAGCGGACACGGGGGCGTGTTGAAAGTACAGCAGGCGCATTAATTGTAATTCGCAATTACAGTTAATGAAGAGAGAGAATGTCAGACGGGCACGGGGCCGTGTCCAGCGGACACGGGGCCGTGTCCAGCGTTCTGTTCAGCCTATAAATAGAGGAGCTTGGTTTCATTCTCTCTCGTCCCTTGGCACACCACCTCTCTCACACTTCATCCACCACCCATCACCACCATAACACCATCATCCACCACCATCATCCATTGTCCATCATAGAGTGTGTGAGTCGTCTCGGGATCCAAGATTGATCGTAAGAGTTCTTGACAATCAAGGCCATGTTTGCCTAAGTCTCTTACATCACTTGGTGAAGACAAGTGTTTAGTATAATACTTTTTATTTTTAATCTTTTGCACTTTTTATTTGGTTTTGTATTAATGACTTTAATAACTAGTTACTTATGTTGAAGGTGATCTTTCCTTATCGTTTGTCCGTGGTGTCTTGGCATTATTTTACTGTCTATATAAAATAAAAGATTTTCACCATTCATATCTCCACGGTCTATATGGAGGTATGTTGACTACCTGGTCGGGGGTTAAGGGAACGGTTTGGTAAAGGTCTTGCCCTTGTTCAGCGTTTAGAGGTCCTGCTTGGGACCTGGGTCAAATTTAGTAGGATCTCCTTCAATGCCCATAGGTATTGGATGGCGGGGATCCAAACTCTTTGACCCCCTCATAAGCTAACTACTATTAATACTATAACCCGGCTATTTAGGACTGTATCCCTGCTGACTCAGACTACTTAGCCGAGGGTAACGTCACCGCCGAAAACGGGGCCTACCATAATTTGCATTAATAACTTAATTCATTATCTTTCAATAATCCGACCCTTTAGGATTGTATCCTTGCTGACTCAAACTACTGGGTTGAGGGTAACGTCGCCTTCGAAAAAGGGGCCTACTACAATAACTAAGATAATCTCTTAAACAAGTGCAAAAGTGCGAAAATAATCAAAGGTTATACTAATACACGTGTCGGATCCAAGTGATTCATCTTGTCTATCTGTTTTTATTTTATTTTTATTTTTCAGCATTTAGTTAGTTTTTATTTTTCTTAGTTTAAAACATTTTTCTAACTTTTTGATTTGATTAGACGTTGAGGATAAACCGGTATTAAAAGCTCTTGTGTCCTTGGACGACCTCGGTATCTTACCAACACTATACTACGTCCACGATGGGTGCACTTGCCCATATGTGTGCTTAGTGTTAGTAAATATCGTGTTTTATAAATTTAAAACTTGGCTAAAAGTGTAAAAAGGGCTTAAATATATATCTAAAAACATATATACACTAACACGCATCAAGTTTTTGGCGCCGCTGCCGGGGACACAAGGATTTTAAGAAAGCTTAAAATCGACGGCCTAATCAGTTTTTCAAAACTTTTTTTTAAAACGCGCGCATTTTTTTTCTGCATTTTAGTTTAGTTTTGCATTTACAGTAGCTTGAACACGGGGCCGTGCTCGCTGAACACGCCCCCGTGCTGCATATTTTTAGAGTAGATACCCAGATACAGAGTCTGACCACGGGGCCGTGTTCACTCAACACGCCCCCGTGCTCAACGTGACCAGTTAATTTAATTAAAACGCCCAGATACAGTCCCTGAACACGGGGCCGTGTTCACCCAACACGGGGCCGTGTCCAGCTTCTGTTTCCGTCTTATTTTTGTTTTCTGGTCCCGAGACTCAGTTGTAGTCTGTTGAGTGATTCCTATGGATCAATACTCAAGAGATTACAACTACACCTATGATGAGGATGATTATAGAGGTAATTATTGCACTAATTGTCGTAATGCACGCTCGGTTCAATATAATAACTCATATCAACCATCCAATTCATACAACCATTATGAGGAGCCCAGGTACGAGCCACCAACTTCATACACATCCTATGAAGACCAAAGGTATGAACCTCCTTCCTCATACTCATATTTTGATGAACCAAGGTATGAGCCTTCATACTCATACTTTGAAGATTCAACATATGAGCCACCACCTTCATACACTTATTATGAGGAACCATGGCGTGAGCAACCCACCTCATATGAGTACTATGAAGAGCAAAGTTTCGACCCTTATTCATCATACACTTACAATGAAGAACAATGGTGTGAACCATCTACTTCATATGAGTACTATGAGGAACCAAGGATCGAACAACCGGATTCAAGCTTAGAGGATCCAAATTCTTTCAATCTCACCGAAGTAACTAATAGGATATTAGAACACATTAAAACTATCGAACGTTGCATGAAAGAATCTCGCGCAAGGGAAGAGGAATCTCGCGCAAGAGAAGAGCTAAAAAATGATAAAAACGTAGAGATAGTTGAAAGTGTGAAAATGGAAGAACAAGAAAGTGAAAAACAGACACATGAGTTAAACAACGAAAATGGTGAGTCCGATAATGTTAAAATTCAAGAAGAGTCTAATTTAGAGGAAATTATTCTCTTGTCACCTACTTTCGAAAACCATTGTTTAATAACCCCTCATGCCAAGTTTTTAAAAGAGTTAAACACTAGTGCTAAAATCAAAGAAATAGTAAGTGTTAAGTTAACTAATGATCAAACCTCGCTAATAAAGGAAGATCCTTTTGAAATTAACATCACACCGGTTCCATGTTTCTTTCAAAATTCATTTATTAGTAATGTCACTATTGATAAAGATCTTTGTGTTAACATAATGCCCAACTACATTTTTGAAAAGTTAAGTATTAGTGATTTTACTCCACTTCGAATACCCATTTTTCTATCCGACCGAAAAGTAATAAAATCAATCGGTGTAGTCGAAGATATTTTGGTTCAAACAAATCAAATGGTAATCCCAACCGACTTCGTCATCTTAGATGATGCCCCCCTAGTCTTGGGAAAACCTTTTGTACAAACTCACAAAGCTTTGAAAAACCGGAAATTCAACAATCTAACTCTTCAATTAGGGGCATTCAAAAGGAGCATAGATCTTGAGCGTTCAATGAAATATCCTTTTGGCAACAATGACCCCCTAATTGAAGATGAAGCGGAACCACCTGATACAAACCACGAGGAAGACCACTTTGTCGACGAAGAGGTAGCCATAGAACAAACTTTTAAAGTTCTTGATCTAAATGAGCCACAAAATAAGGTGTCTCCTAAAGACCCATCCATCGAGCTCAAAGAACTCCCTAAGGGTTTGGAATATGCTTTTCTAGGCAAAGATGGTAGTTTACCTGTAATTATTTCGTCTAAATTAACTAGCATAGAAAAAGAAAAATTAGTTAACCTACTTAAAAAACACAAAAATGCGATCGCTTGGAAGCTTGTAGATATTAAGGGAATAAGTCCTTCCATGTGCACGCACAAAATTTTAATGAATGATGACTACAAAACGGTGATTCAACCACAACGAAGAGTGAACCCCAATGTTCAAGAAGTGGTTAAAAATGAAGTCATCAAACTACTCGACGCCGGACTAATCTACCCTATCTCCGATAGCCCGTGGGTAAGTCCCGTCCAAGTAGTCCCAAAGAAAGGAGGTATGACGGTAATAACTAACGAGAAAAATGAATTAATACCCACAAGAACCGTCACAGGATGGAGAGTCTGTATAGACTATAGGAGATTAAATGAAGCAACGAGGAAAGACCACTTTCCTTTGCCCTTCATTGATCAAATGTTAGAAAGATTATCCGGTCATAAATTTTATTGTTTCTTAGATGGTTTTTCAGGTTACTTCCAAATACCGATAGCACCAGAAGACCAAGAGAAAACAACTTTCACATGCCCCTACGGAACTTTTGCATATCGACGCATGCCATTCGGTCTATGTAATGCGCCTGCAACATTCCAACGTTGTATGGTCGCCATTTTCCATGATATGATTGAAAAAACCATGGAAGTCTTCATGGATGACTTTTCCATCTTTGGAGACTCATATGATCAATGCCTCGATAATCTTGAACGAATGCTATCCCGATGTGAGGAAACTAACCTCGCCCTTAACTGGGAAAAATGCCATTTCATGGTAACAGAGGGAATAGTACTCGGACATAAAATCTCAAGCGAAGGAATGGAAGTTGATCGAGCAAAAATTGAGACTATATCTCGATTACCTCCTCCATCCTCCGTGCGAGCAATCAGAAGTTTCCTAGGGCATGCCGGATTTTATAGAAGGTTTATCAAGGACTTTTCGAAAATCTCAAGACCTCTAACAAAATTGCTTGAAAAAGATGCACCCTTCATCTTTGACAAGGAATGCAATCAAGCATTTCTAACCCTCAAGGAAATGCTAGTCAATGCACCTATCATGATAGCACCAGATTGGAAATTTCCTTTCGAAATCATGTGCGATGCAAGCGACTTTGCTGTTGGAGCAGTATTGGGACAAAGAAAAGAAAAACATTTCCACCCAATTTATTATGCTAGTAAAACTCTAAATGATGCACAAGAAAATTATACAACTACAGAAAAAGAGTTACTAGCGGTGGTATTTGCTTTTGATAAATTTCGTTCTTATCTTGTTCTTTCTAAAACAATAGTTTATACAGACCATGCAGCCATCAGGTACCTCTTCAAGAAGCAAGACGCAAAACCCCGTTTGATAAGGTGGATTCTACTCCTCCAAGAATTCGACATTGAAATCAAGGACAAAAGAGGAGCAGAAAACACTGCTGCAGATCACCTCTCACGCTTAGAAGACCCAGCTTTGGAGACAACCAGGGACGACCAAATCAACGAAAAATTTCCCACGGAGTCCCTGGAAATGATGGAAAGCAGACAAGAACCATGGTATGCCGACTACGCTAATTTCTTAGCCAGCGGTATAGTCACCAAAGGATGGCCACATCATCAAAGGAAAAAATTCTTTGCTGATGTAAAGCATTACTTTTGGGAAGACCCCTATCTTTTCAAAATGTGTGCCGATCAACTCATCCGAAGGTGTGTCCATGGTAATGAAGCACGAAGAATACTCCGTCATTGTCATGAAAGTCCATACGGAGGACATCATGGTGCCGCAAGTACCGCAAGAAAGGTATTTGATTCAGGATTCTACTGGCCAACCATTTACAAGGATGCACAAAACCTTGTAAAGACATGTGATGCTTGCCAAAGATCAGGTAATATTTCTTCCAAAAACGAAATGCCTCAAAATGGCATACTCGTTTGTGAAATCTTTGATGTGTGGGGACTCGATTTCATGGGACCTTTCCCACCTTCAAAAGGAAACAAATATATACTTGTGGCAGTCGATTACCTGTCTAAATGGGCAGAGGCCGAAGCTCTTCCAACAAATGATGGAAGAGTAGTGGTAAAATTCCTAAAAAAAATGTTCTCTCGTTTCGGGACACCAAAAGCTTTAATAAGTGATAGAGGTACCCATTTTTGCAATCATCAACTCGAAAAAATATTAACAAGGTATGGGGTCTATCACCGGGTCTCAACAGCATATCATCCTCAAACAAATGGGCAAGCCGAAGTGACGAATCGAGGTTTAAAACGAATACTTGAGAAAACCGTAGGGATAAACAAAAAAGAATGGGCTGACAAACTAGACGACGCTTTATGGGCTTTTCGAACCGCTTATAAAACCACTATAGGCACAACCCCATATAAACTAGTCTATGGAAAAAGTTGTCACTTGCCAGTAGAAATCGCTCACAAAGCCTACTGGGCAATAAAAAACGTAAACCTAGACTTAGAAGTTGCCGGTAAAAATCGATTTTGTCAAATAAACGAATTAGAAGAACTTAGGAATTATGCATATTCTAACTCCGAAATTTATAAAGAAAGAATGAAAAATTTGCATGATAAATATATTAAATCTAATGAATTTCGGGTTGGAGACCAAGTTCTATTGTTCAATTCGCGACTTCGATTGTTTCCTGGTAAGTTAAAATCTAGGTGGTCGGGACCTTTTTCAGTCACCCATGTTTTTCCACACGGTGCAGTAGAAATTAAAACTCGAAATGGGATACCATTTAAAGTCAATGGCCAACGGCTGAAACTCTACAGAGGATCCATTGAGGATGAAGAAGAGGAAATCGCACTTCAAACGGTCAACGAATAAACTCATACCCGACATGTTACAGGTAAGTATACATTCGAAACCAGTAAAATCATCTAACCACTATTCGGAGATAAGGGGCATGCACACGAGCACGTAAAAAAAAAAAAAAAAAAAAAAAAATTTCACCCGGCACGGGGCCGTGTTCGCTGAACACGGGGCCGTGTCGAGGCGACTGTCGGGATAAAACCCTCTTTTTCTATCAGTTACACCATTCCACACGCCCCGTTTCGCCGAAAACTCTCTGGTTAGAGCGATTTTCTGCAGATTTCGAACGTTACCACCAAGCCTAACAACGTCAAGGTATGATTCTATCCTTCTTAGTAGTTAGATTAGTTACTTGCATGTAGTTAAAACATCAAAAATTGGGGGAAATCTAGGGTTCTTCATGTTCATCCGGATCGAACTCAAAATTTTTGATGAAAATTGTTAGTAGTAGTTTATCATAGAGTAGTAGGGAGTAAATAGACATGTATTGTTGATAGATCTGTCCGATTTCCAACTAAAAACACAAACCCTTGTTCTTGAACCGAAAAACACAAAATTGAAAGGGTAAATGGTTTGATTTTGGAAAAATGACACTTAGGGTTTCATTTTCGGGGGAAACCGCTGCTATTAGGCTAAAAATTTTCAGGTTTTCGAAACCGGGACGAAAAAATGAAAATTAGGTGTTACAGACGCCTGAACACGGGGCCGTGTCCAGCACAATGTTTGCAGTTTTCAACCCGAATTTCCATGTTTCGCACTAACTTTCGCTGTATTCTTTTCAGATGTCCAAATTCACACGGTTCAATGCCAGCGAACTTGACGCCAGGGCTCGCTACGAGGTCCTACAAACAAGGCCCGAAGAATATCCAAGGCGGGCATGTACCGATCTTCTGACAATGGTAAACCAACTGGACCGCTTCAACAACATAGTGACGGGTCCACTGCACGTTGCATTGACTACCCGACTTCGGTCGGTCCATCAATGCACATTGGAGTTCTATAGCACGTTCATCTTCAGCTCGAGACGCGACCCGTTTGATCACGAGGCGGTCGAGTTTCGATGTGGGGGTACGACCTATAGAACCTCCATGGCACAGTTCGGATCAATCATTGGGCTGTACAAAGACGAAGAAGCGGGGAATGAAGAGAATACCGGGGGATTGCGAGACTTGGACGCAACAGAACGCCAAGCCGCATGGGCTCAAATCGGTGAGGGGATCTACAACTCCAGCAGCACAAAGAGTACCAAATTGAGAGACCCGTTATATCGCTACATCCACAGACTCCTCACGTACTCGCTGAACCAACGTCACGACAGTAGTGGCGTTGTTGGGGTTAGATATTTGGTTGTCCTTCACTGCATCCACAACCGGAAGCCTCTCGATGTTCCTTACCTCCTACTGCGGAACATGCACTTGAACCGCCTTGCCTCTGCTCCTACACCAATCTTCTTCGGGGGATGGGTGTACCGTCTTTTCAAGCACTTCGCGAACATCCCGAAGTCCTTCGAAAGGAGTCCATGGTCGGGACGGGTTGATTACCATATCTGCCGGGCCATGAACTTGCTCTATGAAGCGGAGGACGGGACGGTAAGCTTTCAGAGGACACAAGGCTACGCATGGAACCCGCAAGAGGCTCTAGTTCTTCATGCACCACCTCCACAGTACCAATACCCTCCCCAAGGCGATCAGGGTCAATCCTCCTCTCAAGGAGGCGGTTTTCCTAATTTCCAAAGTTTACATGATCTTTTGCAGGAAAACCTAATGTGCACCCGGAACACCTACAACCTCGCCAACAACACACACCTCCGGGTAGGAGCTATCGAACGCAGCGTCAACGATATACAAGATGATATCGGTAGCATCCGGGAGTACATGGCGAGGCAGGGAGGCGGAGGTGAAGACAGTGATGAAGATATGGAGTAGGAGGCTGGGAGGAGCAAGGGGCTAGCTGGTGATGAGCCCACAGGTTTGATTACCCTTCTTTTCCATCGAACAATGCATGGCCTGCGTGCCATTTGTCAAGACAATTTACTTTCCTTAACTACTTTTTATCTTTATTTTGTTTTTACTTTATGTTTGGATAATATTTGACTATGGTAAGATTAGGATGGTTTGTGCTTGGTTGGATGGTATTGAATGCTTGAACAGGTGCAATGCAAGGGTTAGAATGCTAAACATTAGCACTCGCAGCCCTAGGAGGAAGAAACCGGGAGAAAACCCTATTTTTTTTCGGCTAACAGACTGTCCACACGGGGACGTGTCCAGCCGACACGCCCCCGTGTCCATCTCCCAGTTGTGCTGTTTGGCTACTGACCTGCAGATTTTTGCCGGACACATGGCCGTGTTCACCCAACACGCCCCCGTGTTCACCTTCTGTAAGTTTTTCGTTACTGGCAGTTCGCCACGGGGCCGTGTCCAATGGACACGGGGCCGTGTCCAGAGTGCCAGTAACACAAATCTTTGTTTTTAAACACACTTTTACATATTCTAATCAACCAAAAACTTTATTTTTGGACACATTGAGGACAATGTGTAATTTAAGTGTGGGGGGGGATGCTAAAACCTTGGAATTTTGCAAAATCCTAAAACAAGCCTTACACAAAACTCTATTGGAACCGCTAAACACCCCAAATTTTTTCAAAAACTTTTTCATTTTTTTTATTATTTACTTGTCTTAGTTTAAGTTGGGAATAACAAGTTATAAAAGGGTTATATTTTTTACAAACTTACAACCGATAGCGTCGTGATAAAAAGAACTAACATAAGAAAATTATGAACCGGTATAACAAGTCTAGCTAAAATTCGATTATATATGCTTGGTCACATTAAAAACCCATTCCCACAAAAAGTGAGTTTTGAGCCTTTATTGAGCATAAAAATACACATATTTAGATTAAATGCTCATTTTTCGTTTCTTGTGTGAATAGCCGCTCGGTCTTTACAAATCTAGAACTTGCCACAACGATACATTCCCGGTCCTTACCAACTTAAACCCAAGTACCCAAGTAAGTAAATGATGGAGGCATTAGGACTAACTATTTTTCTTTCAAAACCATTATTTTTCATTTTTTTTACCTACCCAAAATCCCCCTAGAAAACCCCTTTGAGCCTAAACCTTTCATTTCATTACCCCCAAAACAATTTTTTTTACCCACCAAAAACCTTTTTCATTTTTTCACCTTTATTTTAGTAACAAACTCGGTTTTTCATAAACATACCCTTTAAGTGACGAAAAAAAAAAAAAAATGAATGAAGTCAAAAACAAACATAAGCTACAAAAAGCTTGTTTGGAGAAATACTTCAAAAATAAATGTCACCAAAAATAAGGTATTTCACGAAAACCGACACTTGTTACGATTTTCGCCCTTTTTACTAACCACTAACCAACCACCCACCTTTAAACCCAAGCCTTCACCCCAAAAAGACCTCTTGATATTTACAAAGGTAAAAAGTTAAAAAGGAGGAGGATTGATCGCTTGGCAAGCATATGGAGAATGTAAAGAATGTAAATCCGTGCCGCTCTCGAGCGATTCACTTAAATATACACCTTCGGCCGAGTGATTGAGTGATCTCCCGTGAGGTATGTGAACTTGTATATAAATGGAATTTTAATAAGGCATGCTATGCCCAAATAAGTAGTTTATCTTATGAAAAGTTCAAAATAAGCCACGACGAATAAGATTGTAAATAAAATAAAAATAGAACCTATACAAACCTTGGATTCCCGACACTCTAGGACAAGTTAAAAAAAAAAAAAAAAAAAAAAAAAACTTCTCTTCTACCTATTCCATTTGGGAGTGTAAGCCACATTAAAAGAGTTTTTGCTTGAGGACAAGCAAAAGTTCAAGTGTGGGGGTATTTGATGTGTGTAAAATGCAACATATAAAACACATCAATTAAGGCATAAAACTAACCCTTTTTAAGTACTAATGTTGGAAAAAGAGTGTTTTTGTCTTCCTTTTGTATTTTCAGGATGAAATGAGCTCAAAAAAGAAGCAAAAAGACCACTAATTCTATCATAAATACAAGAAAAGGAACAAAAGTAAACTGCCCGGACCCTCAACGGCACCTCCCAAGACAAAGAGAAGAGAACAGAAGGCTGAACACGCCCCGTGTCCAGTGAACACGGGGGCGTGCCCAGGAAGCAGCAGAAAAGACAAACCAGTAGAAGCTTCCATTGCTCACCACGGGGCCGTGCCCAGCGGACACGGGGGCGTGTTGAAAGTACAGCAGGCGCATTAATTGTAATTCGCAATTACAATTAATGAAGAGAGAGAATGTCAGACGGGCACGGGGCCGTGTCCATCGGACACGGGGCCGTGTCCAGCGTTCTGTTCAGCCTATAAATAGAGGAGCTTGGTTTCATTCTCTCTCATCCCTTGGCACACCACCTCTCTCACACTTCATCCACCACCCATCACCACCATAACACCATCATCCACCACCATCATCCATTGTCCATCATAGAGTGTGTGAGTCGTCTCGGGATCCAAGATTGATCGTAAGAGTTCTTGACAATCAAGGCCATGTTTGCCTAAGTCTCTTACATCACTTGGTGAAGACAAGTGTTTAGTATAATACTTTTTATTTTTAATCTTTTGCACTTTTTATTTGGTTTTGTATTAATGACTTTAATAACTAGTTACTTATGTTGAAGGTGATCTTTCCTTATCGTTTGTCCGTGGTGTCTTGGCATTATTTTACTGTCTATATAAAATAAAAGATTTTCACCATTCATATCTCCACGGTCTATATGGAGGTATGTTGACTACCTGGTCGGGGGTTAAGGGAACGGTTTGGTAAAGGTCTTGCCCTTGTTCAGCGTTTAGAGGTCCTGCTTGGGACCTGGGTCAAATTTAGTAGGATCTCCTTCAATGCCCATAGGTATTGGATGGCGGGGATCCAAACTCTTTGACCCCCTCATAAGCTAACTACTATTAATACTATAACCCGGCTATTTAGGACTGTGTCCCTGCTGACTCAGACTACTTAGCCGAGGGTAACGTCACCGCCGAAAACGGGGCCTACCATAATTTGCATTAATAACTTAATTCATTATCTTTCAATAATCCGACCCTTTAGGATTGTATCCTTGCTGACTCAAACTACTGGGTTGAGGGTAACGTCGCCTTCGAAAAAGGGGCCTACTACAATAACTAAGATAATCTCTTAAACAAGTGCAAAAGTGCGAAAATAATCAAAGGTTATACTAATACACGTGTCGGATCCAAGTGATTCATCTTGTCTATCTGTTTTTATTTTATTTTTATTTTTCAGCATTTAGTTAGTTTTTATTTTTCTTAGTTTAAAACATTTTTCTAACTTTTTGATTTGATTAGACGTTGAGGATAAACCGGTATTAAAAGCTCTTGTGTCCTTGGACGACCTCGGTATCTTACCAACACTATACTACGTCCACGATGGGTGCACTTGCCCATATGTGTGCTTAGTGTTAGTAAATATCGTGTTTTATAAATTTAAAACTTGGCTAAAAGTGTAAAAAGGGCTTAAATATATATCTAAAAACATATATACACTAACACGCATCATGCACCTCCTCAAACCGACGCCAATGAGCCCGCCTTTCTCCTCCCAAGGGAGATAGAGGAATGGCTCGCCGACGTGTGAGGGACCCATATCCGGAGGAAGAAGTTCTTCGAGCCGCGTTCAACCGAGAGAATTATCTTTTCAGAAATTTTGCTAATAAAATAAACTTTAGGCTAGAACTTCTTAGTTTAGACTTCTTGTGTTTCTTTTGACCTATTTTAACTTATTAGGATTATTATGTAATTCTCTCTATGTTTTAATGAATGATGGTTTTAATTAATTTGGTGTTTGGATGATGTTGTAATGGATAAAACACACTCGGGATGGTGAAGGATACCAAGGGAATCTTGAACCAGCACCCCATGCACAAAAACAGGGCCACTCGACAATTTTTCTTCATTACAGCAAGTTCAGCACGGGGCCGTGCTCACCCAACACGCCCCGTGCCCAACCATCTGCAGAAAATGGCCAGTTCAGGTAACTGGACACTGGGGCGTGCTCGCTGAACACGCCCCCGTGCCCAGGCTTCTGTTTCTTTTTACTAATTTCTGTTACTGGCGATCTGAACACGGGGCCGTGCCCGGAACCCACGGGGCCGTGTCCAGACGCCCAGTAACACAAACTTTTGCTTTTTCACACCTTTTTACACATTCAATCAATCTAAAAACTTATTTTTGGGACACATTGAGGACAATGTGTAATTTAAGTGTGGGGGGACGCTAAAACCTTGAATCTTGCAAGTCCTAATTACAAGCCTTACACAAAACTCTATTGGAAACGCTAATCACCCCAATTTTTTTTCAAAATTTTTTCATTTTTTTACTTGTCTACGTTTAATTTGGGAATCTCAAGTTCTAAAAAGGTTATATTTTTACAAATTTACAACCGATAGCGTCGTTATAAAAAGAACCAACATAAGAAAATTATGAAACGGTATGACAAATCTAGTTAAAATTTGATTATATATACTTGATCACATAAAAACCCATTCCCACAAAAAGTGAGTTTTGAGCCTTTATTGAGCATATAAATACAAATCTTTAGACTAAATGCTCATTTTTCGTTTCTTGTGTGAATAGCCGCTTGATTCTTACGACTCTAGAACTTGCCACGACGATACATTCCCGGTCCTTACCAACTTAAACCCGAGTAAGTAAATGATGGAGGCATTAGGACTAACCCTTTTTATTTCTACACCATTATTTTTCTTTTTTTTTTACCACCTACCCAAAATCCCCTTAGTTAACCCCTTTGAGCCTAAACCTTTTAATTTCTTAACCCAAAACAAACACCCTTTTAACAACCTAAACCCTTTTTTATTTTTAACCCTTTATTTTGGTAACAAAGCTCGGTTTTTCTTATGACTTCCTTATAAAAAAATGATGAGGATGAAGCCAAAAAGAAATAAACAAACAAGTTTATCAAAAAGAACTTTGTTTGAAGAATTGCTTCATCAAAATAAAAAGTTACAACAACAAAAAGTCTTACGAAAACCGACGCTTTTTACGCCTTTCGCCCTTTTCTACTAACCACTAACCCAACCACCTACCTTTAACCCAAGCCTAACCCTTCACCCAAAAGTCCTCTTGATATTTATAAAGGTGTATAGTTAAAAAGGAGGAGGATTGATTGCTTGGCAAGCTTATGGTAGGAGTAAGTTCCATGCCGCTCTCGAGTGATTTACTAAAATACATCTTCGACTGAGTGTTGAGTGATCCCCCGTGAGGTATGTGAACTTGTATATAAATGGAATTTTAAAAAGGCATGTTATGCCCTAATAAGTAATTTATCTAATGTAATGTTTTAATTAAATCATGACGAATAGGATTGTAAATAAATAAAACTAAAACTTAATAAAGAATCTTGGAAATTCCAACACTATATGACAAGCCCAAAAACCTTCTCTTCTACCCGTTCCATTTGGGAGTGTAAAATCCACATTATACAGAGTTTTGCTTGAGGACAAGCAAAGATTCAAGTGTGGGGGTATTTGATGTGTGCAAAATGCAACATATAAATTACGTAAATTGTGGCATAAAACTAACCCTTTTTTAGTACTAATGTTGGAAAAAGTGCGTTTTTGTCTTCCTTTTATATTTTCAGGATTAAATGAGCTCAAATGAACAAAAGAAGAAAAAAGGCAGCTAAATCTAACATAAATACAAGAAAAGGAACAAACGTGGCATGCCCGACCCCCCGACAGCATCTTCCCAAGCAAAAACAAGAGAACAGAAAGCTGAACACGCCCCGTGCTCAGTGAGCACGGGGGCGTACCCAAGTGTCTGCAGAAAAGACAAAGCTGTAGAAGCTTCTATCACCCACCACGGGGGCATGCCCAGCGGACACGGGGCCGTGGTTAACTCTAAGATTCGCAGAATCTGAGGAAATCTTGATAGTACAGATACGCTTCTGCACACGGGGTCGTGCCCAGCGGACACGGGGGCGTGGTCAACTAATGCAGACAAACTACAATTAATGAAGAAAGTGAAGATGGGTGGACACGGGGCCGTGTCCGAGCTTCTGTGTTGGCTATAAATAGGGGTGCTTGGCTCATTTGCAAACCATCCCTTGGCACACCACCTCTCTCACACTTCACCTACACTCCACCACCACCACAACACCATCATCAACCACCATCATCCATCATAGAGTGTGTGAGTAGTCTCGGGATCCAAGATTGATCGTAAGAGTTCTTGACAATCAAAGGCCATGTTTGCCTAAGTCTCTTACATCACTTGGTGAAGACAAGTGTCTAGTGTAATACTTTTTATTTTTAATCTTTTCGCACTTTTTATTTGGTTATGTATTAATTGTTGGTGCATATGTCTGTTGACTTCGTCTTGTATCGAGTCATGTAATAGAATAGATAGACCAAGACGCGTAGTACGAAAAAACGGGAAACAGGTTGAAACCAGTTGTCACACCCTGGCTTTGCGGAAGCGTGGTTAATTTGGTGTGACTTCTTAATACCATAGCTTAATCATAACAAAGCTATATGAACATAAAATCATGCAAGATCATCCATTGATTTAAGTTTCGAAATAAAAGTACCACAACATTGTTTTTAAGGTACCGACACATGCAACGGGAGTTACGACCTAATAACATAATAACATTGTTCAGAACTCAAAACCACAACCATAAAGTAGACGTAGTTTAAAAGCGGTGGCTCGTCCAGGCAAGAGCCACGACCCCTAAACTTGGATGACCTTATTTCTTTTACGCAGCGAGAAAACGGATCATACCATGCCAGATCCTTAATTACCTGAAATACATGTAAGTTGGAAAAAATCAACAAAAAATTGTTGAGCAAGTTCATGTGTAGGACTGGTGAGTGAGCAGGTAACTCCTCTGCGGGAGCATCTGCGAGCAACAAAAGATCTCCAGCGGCTAGAAGGGCCTCGCCCTGAACATGATCCTCTAAGGGCTCGTCATCAAACGGATCGACATCGCCATCAGCATCAGCGTCGAGAAGCATATCGTAGGCAGGATAAACGGCCAAAGGTACGGGAGCAGGGGTCTTTACAAGCGGTAGGTCCCCAATAAGAGGGCCATCAGCGAGGAGTAGAAGGTTACCGGCAGCAATGAGGGCCTCGCCCTCCATGCCATCCTTGAGTGGGTCCTCGGCAACAAGTCGACGTCATCGTCAACGCCTACGTCCAGGGGCATATCAACAATAGGGTAAGCGACAAGAGGTATAGGGGCAGGGATCACCGCGAACGGCGAATCCCCAGCGATAGGGCTATCAGCGGGCTCATCTGCGACATCGGGTAGTGCAAATGGCTGGAAGTCGTCATTGTCCGTGCTAGTAATGTCGGATGTGTGAACCTCACGCTCTGAGGACTCTAAGTCATCTGATACTATAGGTCTAGGGCCTGTGGTGTCTGAGTCACCAGTGCCGGCCGAGTCCATGTGTTTGCAACATAAACACAAATGTGCACAAACAGTCAATCATGCAATCAAATAATCACATAAGTCACCAATTAAGCAATCAAATAATTCTCCTAGTCCCACTAGCCTCCCAGTCTCCTAGACTGACATTCCTAGTCCCACTAGCCAAATTCTTCTAGTCTCTAAGACTGCTCTATCATCTACCTCGACCTCTCAGATCGAGCCTCGGCCTCCAAGACCGAGCCTCAGCCTCCAAGACTGAGCCTACTCTTCCTAGCCTCACTAGCTATCTACCTCGACCTCTTAGATCGAGCCTCGGTCTCCAAGACCGAGCCTCAGCCTCCAAGACTGAGCCTAATAATAATTAAATAAAATGTGCTCAACATTGGTTTGTAAAAACGTTTTGGATCTGGACTGAAGTGGTATGCAGTAAAAATGTTTTCGTGAGAGCCCTAGTGATCATAGTCTAGACTCGAGAAGGAATCCTAGTTCGCTATGATCAGAGCTCTGATACCAAGCTGTCACACCCTGGCTTTGCGGAAGCGTGGTTAATTTGGTGTGACTTCTTAATACCATAGCTTAATCATAACAAAGCTATATGAACATAAAATCATGCAAGATCATCCATTGATTTAAGTTTCGAAATAAAAGTACCATAACATTGTTTTTAAGGTACCGACACACGCAACGGGAGTTACGACCTAATAACATAATAACATTGTTCAGAACTCAAAACCACAACCATAAAGTAGACGTAGTTTAAAAGCGGTGGCTCGTCCAGGCAAGAGCCACGACCCCTAAACTTGGATGACCTTATTTCTTTTACGCAGCGAGAAAACGTATCATACCATGCCAGATCCTGAATTACCTGAAATACATGTAAGTTGGAAAAAATCAACAAAAAATTGTTGAGCAAGTTCATGTGTAGTGAGTAAGTAAAACGTTTGTAAGTATAAAAATCCTGGTATGTAGCAAATAAGGAAAAAGAGATCACCAATGGTTTGCAAGGCCATTGATATGTGTGAAGTGCAAGTAGGAAGGCTCAAACCTAGCAGACTTATGCGATGGGTACAAAGTCACCCCCAGGTCCGTTATGCTGGGCCTGGGGCTGGGCTCGCTACACCCAGATAGATCTACCGCTCCTGCCCCTCGGTCCTACCCTGAGGATTAATGACCTCAAGTTTCCGCCTACCCAATTCACATGATCTAAATAATAACCCTCCTTACGCTAACCATACCATGTAAGAAATATTCGTAATCATAGTAACATGTATTTCACCCCCGCAGTTTAGAAAACTGAAAACAGTTAAGAGAAAAGGGGGACATGAACTCACAGTGGTGCGTCTCTACCAAGTATGTCTCTAAGTCAAGCAGCTGTGCAACGACCTACATGTACTAACTCTATTAGACGGACGGCCGTGCCTTAGCTTTTTGTTTTAGGTTTTGGAGAAATAGTTAGGCAACTATTTCGTGTTTACATTCTGTGCATACTTGGTAATTATTTTCCTTTCCAAGGATGGGGGATTTAATACATGTGTGTTCGTATATCTCTGAAATATATTATTAAGTCCCACTTAATATTTATTTCTAATTCCAAAATATAATTATTTTTCTCAAAAATATCATATTTTTATTTCACATAATTTTCCCCAAAATAATACTTTAACAAAAATACGCGTACACAATTATTTCCTTAAAATGCGTAAGTTACGTTTTAACGATCGAGTGGTAATAATAATTACCGGTGTAACTTATATATTTATCGTGAAGGCGTTCGTATTATTTTGGATTCGTTAACGTTCGATAATATTATTTTTTTTCCGTAAAATAATATTTATACACTTCACAAAATAATTGACAAGTGACGTTGTGAAAAATATATTTACTAAATATATATTTATCACGTTTAATTTTGTGAAAATCCCACCTCCGATATTTGTAAATAAAGTCGTGGCGAAACTTATATTTTGAAAACATGTCGAAAAGTATTTCTAACACTTATAGTGAAAATAATTCTAAGTGTTAGGTTTTTGGAAATATTTCGCCAGAGTTTCCTCTGTAACTGGAGGTGGCCACGCTTTCAAGCGTATCATTTTCTTTTATAAATCGATTCAACCAATTTCTTGTTCAATCAAAACAATACTCAACACAACAAACTAGTTAATAAATATGTAAATCGCAAGGATTTCATGAGCTTGTGATTTACTCAAAAATACGAAGTAAATCTCATTACTTTTAGTGGATCCTTATATAAATCAATCCGGTTTCGTAAAAACCTTGCTTTTAAAGAAATTCCGTCTTCACAACTTCTCGTCATCTTTTACAAAAATTGTTATTTTGTCGAAACTTTGTGCTACACATGTGTTTACACACTTGTGTGTTCTAAAAATCATTCTAGTTAACGTAAGATCCGTCTTTAGGAAAACATGATTTCTTGACACTCGGTCCTTTGAAAATACCACTTGTAGATCCGTAGATCTACTAGTTTTAAACACTATTTTGTAAGTAAAATCACTTTTACACAAGTTCATGATTTGTGTGTGGTAGAGTTTCATCCTTTAACCCTTGTTACTTCCAAAACATCCTTATGTCATGATCCATGATCATGACCAACCCGGGTTAAATGATGATCCTAGCTACCACAACATAGATCGGGTCCAAATAACCACACAAATCAATTACTACAACATTTACACAACATATAAGCTTTTATCCATCATTACAAGCATTTTTAGTAAACTTTAATGTATCATCTTGTAAGATTACTAGTTTTAACCATTACAAATCGTTTTAACCACTTTATGATAGTTCGAGAAGGTGATTTAAGCAACATACCACTAGCTCGAGGCTAGGGAAGAATCTAGACGCGAAAAGGGTGGATAAAAGCAAGAGAGTGAGGTCCTTCGCCTTCCGATTGCACCAAGCCTCCTTATACGGGATCTTTGACGTTTGTGTGAACTTGGAATGTGATGAAGGAAGCTCGAAAATGTGATGGATGGATAGGGGATGTTCGGCCGAAGCTTATAGAGCAAGGAGAGAGAGGTGTGTTTGAGAGTTGAGTGGTGAAATGATCAAATGTGCAATGCTGGTTACTTATAGACATTCTTTAGGTTATGGTCCAAAGGTTCTTATGTTCTCTAGATATGGGACACACAAGAAATAAAATAACGAAGATGGTACAAGTTATGGTCACATAGTGACCAAGTTCGGTTGGGGGAGGGGGTTAATCCGGTTGGTTTTCAACTATTAGTTAAGCATTAGTTAGGTTAATTAGGTTAGTTAAGTGCTTAACCCGGTTAGTAGTGTGTAGTGCTTTATGGCGGGTGTTAGGGTATTCAGGGACCCTAACTGGCTCAGAAAAAGACAAATAATGTTATTAACAATATTTTTATGTTCCAGGTATAGTCCGGTTGTTCGGTTGGATAGTAATCCGTTAAAGCGCTTAACAAAGCTTTAGAGTGTCGTTAATACCATTTTTAGTGACGCAACTTATTCCCGACACTTTGGAGAGTGTCTAGTAATATTTTTCTCATGTTTTGGCACTTTATTAGTTAACCAAATGCTGAATTTTTGGTTAATGTGCTGAATTTTGTGCTTAGTGTACGTTTTAGGCACATCCAGTCATTGTAACTTATTCCTAGAGACGCAGTTCTACAACCCGTGTATCCCTACACTTACTACCCATGTAGTAACTATCTCTGGCTCATACAGGCCTTAGAGGCAGTGTCTGCCTGATGCTGGCTATAACAGCACGTTCAATAGGTTATCCGTTCATTGTGCTACTGTGCTTTTGGTGCATCAAGGTTGTCACTAAGGTGCTGTAAGCAAAACATGGAGTGACAGCAAGTAAAGTATGATGTAAGTAAGTACATGTATCAGCATTCAAGTAGCAGTCTATCCATAAATTCAAGTAAGCACAGTAATTAAGCAGTAATCAATTATTAATTAAGTCGTACGGAAACCTGGTTTAGTGAGGGTTGTCACATTCTCCCCCCGTTAAAGAAATTTCGTCCCCGAAATTTGTACTACCTTAACTCCTTTTGGTCACGTCACACAAGTATATCATCGAGGTAGATAGTTATCAAACCGCATCAAAGCTTACTCACACTTGGTGGTTCCAAGAATATTTAACAATCCGCACTCTAGGGTTAAGAAGGTGGGTGCTCACAGCAGTTGATGTTAGAAGTACAAAACGTACTTTACGTATAGCCTAATGCATTCCAGCTAGCAGGGGTCCACAAGAGAGGAGTTTTCAACCAATAAAATCCCCAAATGACCGATCGCAGTATCCCCACGAGTTTTCACGTAACATAGCACCCTCTAAAAGAATTCAGAAATTATCAACTCAAATTATATGGTAAAGTGATCTGTCAACTCCCAAGTAGACGAGTGGCAAGGTTCAGTGTGTTTGAACCTTTTGAACTGTGAGGATACACCGAATGAATACAGACGAACCTGGTGTATCCTTGCTTTTATTTGTAGTTGCATCAGGAATATGTAAATGACAAGTCAACAAAAGTTTATGTATTTTGCATGGAACGGTTGACCATGATTAGCACAAGCTACATGACACCACAAGGTATTGCAATGACAAGATTCGAAATAGCGTTGACTGAACAAAATCACCGAGTTTGGAACCAGATGAAGGTGTATCGAAATAAGCCGGAAGATGAAACTAAATACAGCAAGGCGTTTGGTTGATAACGAGAGAATCGTTAGGGGGGGTACACCATGATATGAAATGAATTTATGTACCCTTTTGACTCAGCACGTAAGTATGTTAAGAGTGATTTAGTTGTGATAAAGAAGACGGATTTAGGGCAAGTTGTCAAATAATCAATTAAATCCGTGTACGAAGTGAGTAGTCAGATAAGCGCAAGCTTCAGTTCTGTGAAAGTATCACTATAAGGTATAGAAATCTATCAACGATTTAGTGGAGTCATAGACCAAATAAGTCTACTACGATCCGAAACAAAAGAATCCGTGCCAAAGTACTAGAATATGATGCTCTCAATGCATCATATAGCGTCTCAAATTAATCATGATAACTGGATAAGTTCAAGCAGTTGAACCTAGTTTCAACGTAACCAAACGATATACGTACATATCCACAAGGAAATCTTGACATGATAGCAAACATGTAACTTGAAAGAAGGTAGTTTCAATAAGTGTGTTGGCTTGATATCAGATGAGTCAACCATGACAAAAATGTAGGTCATTCGTATCACAACTGGTAATTAGATTGGACAACGTAATATCTGAACGTTCATGAAGCGTTTATTCGAAGTGAAACCGCATGCATAGCAAATGGTGCATGGGTTATGTATAGGTTTTCAAGTAATGAAGCGATGCGTTCTTACTAAAACGAAGAAGTGATCAAATATACGAAGCAAACGTGCATTCGCTCTCAGCGAAGGAAAACAACGTGATGCAACTACTTGAGGGGAGTAGAAATGCAAATTTCTACTTGTTAGATGTGAAAGTGAAGACTTCAACGGAAGAAAATTTAAGTACTTCCGGGTTTGTTAACTGCAATGACAAGTTGGTCAAGTTAATGATGTTTGATTGAGTTGACTGATACGGTTCCTAGATGTAAGGCTTCTAGTTTTTCTGGATTCCGCACCTCGTGTGGATCTGGTTATTCATTGTGTAGGAAGCAGCATTTTGTTTATGTCCAAGCACGATCATTGTCCCATAATTTCACCCTGGTATATTCTCTGAATTTCTGCTGACGATGTTCGATCGTCGATCAGTCGTGTAGTAGTAGTTGAGTCATCATAGTCGGTCGTGTAAGATGTCTTGCTAATTTTAGCAAGAGTCACTGACTCTGGTGGGTTAGCTCGTTCGGTTTCTGGTAGCCGACGCTTACTTGAAACTCATCATCCCTCTTTTTGACGAGCAGATATGGGGTTTTCCCAACAGGGGATTTTTGGTCTGTTATCTTCCTTCTCCATCAACTTCTGAAGCTTCACTGTCAATCCTTACGTTTCCGAAGATATAAGTCGTTAAGGGGGGGTATTGACTGCCGGTGCAACGCCGGGAATTTATCTGATATGAACAGGATTAGTCGTGGGAGAGAACATTATGGCAAATCCTCGGGGGAAACGTTAGGGTATTTTGTTGTACTAAGGAGATCTTTGTGCTTAGTTCTTCGGCTCCTCCTGTCCCTTGCCTTATGAGTCAAGATTGCTTCATCGTTCGACTCCGGGACGCGGGTAACGAGTCTCCGCTTGATTGCTCGATCGCGGGTTCATCCTAGTTACTATGTCGAGGTCGTTTATTAACTAGCCTCATTAAGAGTGGGTCGACTAACTTACTCTCTACTAACTTAAGTAGATTCCTAAATTCATGAGATGCGAGACAATGGTCGGCACCGTTATCAAATAACGTGAATGCAAGACTTTGGGTTGACAAAGAACGTACCGGCGACCATATCTGGATCCTGGCAGGCTTTACTAGCTCCGGTGTTGGATGCTTCTTCGTGGTCTTGGTTAATCTCCCTTGGGCAATCCTTCCCAAGGTGCCCCATACCACCGCAGTTACAACCTTCCTTTCCTCTTTTCGTCTCCTGCCAACACGTTTCCCTGTCGTGTCCCCTTTTACCACAGTTGTCACACTTCCTATTACCGCACTTCCCGTTATGATGGCCCTGGCATACTTCACACTTAGGTAGATTACCCAGGTACATCTTTCCCTTTTTGGCCCTTCTCCTTTCATTTGCCTGATCACCTCCCTGAAATTTACCAAGCTTTCTTTTGTTCTTTCCAGATGTCTCCACTGGTGTTTCCTTCTTCTCGTCCGGGATCGAAAATTTCACCAGCCTAAGTGCTTTCTTAGTGAGCTCCAGTCCTATCACATGGGCAATCTCGGGGGATGGTGGCGTTGATACCATTATCAAGCTCAAGGCTTGAGGTGTCAGTTCCTATATGGATTGCTCCATTCTCTTCAACTCGGGTTCCACTAGGTACGGAACGACTCGCGACAAATCGTAAAGCCTTTTCACGTGCTTCACCACATCTGGACCTTCCTTCTGTAGCTCCCAGAACTCTAGTTCCAACCCTTGGATATCCTTCTGAGAACAGTACTCCTTCTGCATTATTTCTTTCAGCTCGCTCCACGACATCGCATACGTTACAGCCTCGCCTAATTCTTGAACCTTACGGTCCCACCATAATAGAGCTCCATCTTGTAGCAATCCGGAAACGTACGGGACTTGCTGCTCTGGTGTGCAACCACTCATTCGCACAACGGCATCCACATTCTCAGCCCATTTTACAAATGCTATGGCACCTCCCGTGCCACCGAAATTCAGAGGGTTGCATTCTAGGAAATGCTGTTAGGTACAACCTGTATCCAAGAATTCACCATCACAAAAAGGTATTAGCAAGGCACTTTGGGGACTTTCCAAACATGTCGTAATGTGTCTTAGGTGACTTAAACATTACCGTTAGGTAGGTTTCTCCCTAAGGCACCTTCTCCATGTTTGTAGCAAAGAACCTCGTGCCGAGCTCTGACTCGAGAGGCGTGCGCTAACCATTCTGCCTCAGTCAGTCGGGTGATTTCTTGTTGCGACATCTTCTAGGAAGAAGTTCGTGTTAGTTAGGTCTCTTCTATTCAGGGAACGTAAATAGTCGTTTGGAACACGTGTATCACACATGTTTAAGACATTATATTACACATCACGCAATTCATCAAGCAAGTAATTAGGATCATGTTTACCGAAAGTATATCAAACAAACACGTGTTTCTCAGTCATAGCACATTCCCATTATATTGGTATCACGTCTTATGATTAAGTTTTCATTATACGGGTAAGCACATTGCATCAAAATCATAACGTTCGTACGTAATTTGAGGGTTTCGTTTAATAAAAGTATAGCAAGTAAACATGTAGTATCCAAAATTTTAGTACGCGCATAAGCGTTACTGATCGCATTTAGCAATGACATGGCGACTGAGCTTTCGTTGATTATTGGCCATAATGTTTTAGTACATGCTTTATGACAATTGGTTTCCATTGTTTTTCGTCTATAACTTCATCGTCTTACCAAAAGGTATCACATTACCAGGGTCACCGGGTCTCCCTACCCTTGCCCAACAAGTATATCAGCATATCTAAATTGCGTAGTCAGACGTGGTCCTCACAAATCTCCACAATCTTGGGGTCTCTACCCAATCATAATGCAATATGCGTTATCCAGATATCAACATTTCTGGTGACTAAGGTGGGGGAGGAAAGAAAAGTAAACTATCGATATGCTTGAGTTCCTCCGCGAACTTGTATATTCCTCGAAGTAGTCAGCTGATTTGCCGCTTAATGGTAAAAGGAACGATCATCAAAAATCCTGGGGACGGTGAAAAATCAGAGGTCAAGAGCATAAAGGGATCCTGATGTACGTGGCGGATTAAGGCATGTTGGTGTACGACGTGGTGTTTTACTTAAAGTTTTCAGACAATATGTTGTCTTGTGATGTAGACTCTTAAATCATGTTTTTAGTTATGTAATGTTTTGCATTTGAAGTTGCCCTTCGAGGTGTCAGCTCAAGCTTCAACGTTCCGCGACTCATATCCTTAACTTGCAGCTGGTGTTACTGAAGCAACTTATCCTGGGTGTGTTCTTCACAATGCGAGAAATGGTAAGGGTTTATAGTTAGCATAGTGCGTTTATAGGGACCATCAAATCGGCTTGTCGAGCGTTCTAGAGGTGAATGTAGCAAGCGGTGCGGCCTGGAGCATCTCTACTAGGCGCGGGTACGTCCTGGCGGAGAGTGTTAGGCACGATGGTGCAACGGGCGTCGTTTTTCACAAGGGAAAAACGAACCTTTCCTCAAATGAGGGGGGTGTTGCCTGATGCAGATAGATATAAGGGGTGCAACGTCTGGCAAACTGAAAAGAAACAGGATCGTGATCAAGTATAGGTGTAGGTTCAGCAGGCGCAATATCAAGCCGTCTCAATGGTGTAGTAGCTGGCTCAATTACAGGCTCCGGTCATGTAGCGGTGTGGTGAGTATCAGTGGTGAGTGTGGGAAACAAAGGTGCATCCATAGGAACTGGAACAGGGGCTGAAACAGGAGTCACAAGGGAGTGTCACAGGAAACTCCAAAGGTGGGTAACTATTGTCATCGTCTATCCACCCACTTCGGGTGTGCGCGTATCGAGGATCAACTTGGGCCGCAAGAAGCGCATGTTTGAACTGTACAGGCACAGAGTCAGGAAAAAGGGGCAATAACAGGATTAGCAGGAATATCAGCAATGTGAGGGGCATCAACATGAGCATCAACAGCATGCTCATCCTCCAGCAGTGGAGCAACAATGGAATAGTCATCGATAGGTACATTATCAATCAAAGGATCCACAGCGGGTACATCTGCACGAATAGGGTCATGCTCGAATACGGGGTCTGGAGCAGCCACTGGCTCGGGGCTACGGCATCTAAAATCTAATGCATGGTCAATGGGGTCAACTGGGCCAACTGGGTCAACTGGGTCCTCCATAGGCTGATCCAGTGGTATAAACTCGATCTCCTAATCTGGGTCGAATCCTGGGGAAAAGACAGGATCGGAATCCTTCTCAACCTCATGATTGAAAGCAAAAGTAAGAATAGGGGCAACAGAGGATGCCTGGTCAGGATCTGAACCATGTGAAAAGTGCTGCGCACTCTGTGTGTGTGAAGGTGCGGAGGCCACAGACTCGAAGGAGTCCAGGACTGGTGAGTGAGCAGGTAACTCCTCTGCGGGAGCATCTGCGAGCAACAAAAGATCTCCAGCGGCTAGAAGGGCCTCGCCCTGAACATCATCCTCTAAGGGCTCGTCATCAAACGGATCGACATCGCCATCAGCATCAGCGTCGAGAAGCATATCGTAGGCAGGATAAACGGCCAAAGGTACGGGAGCAGGGGTCTTTACAAGCGGTAGGTCCCCAATAAGAGGGCCATCAGCGAGGAGTAGAAGGTTACCGGCAGCAATGAGGGCCTCGCCCTCCATGCCATCCTTGAGTGGGTCCTCGGCAACAAGTCGACGTCATCGTCAACGCCTACGTCCAGGGGCATATCAACAATAGGGTAAGCGACAAGAGGTATAGGGGCAGGGATCACCGTGAACGGCGAATCCCCAGCGATAGGGCTATCAGCGGGCTCATCCGCGACATCGGGTAGTGCAAATGGCTGGAAGTCGTCATTGTCCGTGCTAGTAATGTCGGATGTGTGAACCTCACGCTCTGAGGACTCTAAGTCATCTGATACTATAGGTCTAGGGCCTGTGGTGTCTGAGTCACCAGTGCCGGCCGAGTCCATGTGTTTGCAACATAAACACAAATGTGCACAAACAGTCAATCATGCAATCAAATAATCACATAAGTCACCAATTAAGCAATCAAATAATTCTCCTAGTCCCACTAGCCTCCCAGTCTCCTAGACTGACATTCCTAGTCCCACTAGCCAAATTCTTCTAGTCTCTAAGACTGCTCTATCATCTACCTCGACCTCTCAGATCGAGCCTCGGCCTCCAAGACCGAGCCTCAGCCTCCAAGACTGAGCCTACTCTTCCTAGCCTCACTAGCTATCTACCTCGACCTCTTAGATCGAGCCTCGGTCTCCAAGACCGAGCCTCAGCCTCCAAGACTGAGCCTAATAATAATTAAATAAAATGTGCTCAACATTGGTTTGTAAAAACGTTTTGGATCTGGACTGAAGTGGTATACAGTAAAAATGTTTTCGTGAGAGCCCTAGTGATCATAGTCTAGACTCGAGAAGGAATCCTAGTTCGCTATGATCAGAGCTCTGATACCAAGCTGTCACACCCTGGCTTTGCGGAAGCGTGGTTAATTTGGTGTGACTTCTTAATACCATAGCTTAATCATAACAAAGCTATATGAACATAAAATCATGCAAGATCATCCATTGATTTAAGTTTCGAAATAAAAGTACCACAACATTGTTTTTAAGGTACCGACACACGCAACGGGAGTTACGACCTAATAACATAATAACATTGTTCAGAACTCAAAACCACAACCATAAAGTAGACGTAGTTTAAAAGCGGTGGCTCGTCCAGGCAAGAGCCACGACCCCTAAACTTGGATGACCTTATTTCTTTTACGCAGCGAGAAAACGTATCATACCATGCCAGATCCTTAATTACCTGAAATACATGTAAGTTGGAAAAAATCAACAAAAAATTGTTGAGCAAGTTCATGTGTAGTGAGTAAGTAAAACGTTTGTAAGTATAAAAATCCTGGTATGTAGCAAATAAGGAAAAAGAGATCACCAATGGTTTGCAAGGCCATTGATATGTGTGAAGTGCAAGTAGGAAGGCTCAAACCTAGCAGACTTATGCGATGGGTACAAAGTCACCCCCAGGTCCGTTATGCTGGGCCTGGGGCTGGGCTCGCTACACCCAGATAGATCTACCGCTCCTGCCCCTCGGTCCTACCCTGAGGATTAATGACCTCAAGTTTCCGCCTACCCAATTCACATGATCTAAATAAT
This sequence comes from Helianthus annuus, assembly GCF_002127325.2. Taxonomy (NCBI): domain Eukaryota; kingdom Viridiplantae; phylum Streptophyta; class Magnoliopsida; order Asterales; family Asteraceae; genus Helianthus; species Helianthus annuus. The sequence goes on from NC_035445.2 coordinate 12,933,751, forward strand.
AACCCTCCTTACGCTAACCATACCATGTAAGAAATATTCGTAATCATAGTAACATGTATTTCACCCCCGCAGTTTAGAAAACTGAAAACAGTTAAGAGAAAAGGGGGACATGAACTCACAGTGGTGCGTCTCTACCAAGTATGTCTCCAAGTCAAGCAGCTGTGCAACGACCTACATGTACTAACTCTATTAGACGGACGGCCGTGCCTTAGCTTTTTGTTTTAGGTTTTGGAGAAATAGTTAGGCAACTATTTCGTGTTTACATTCTGTGCATACTTGGTAATTATTTTCCTTTCCAAGGATGGGGGATTTAATACATGTGTGTTCGTATATCTCTGAAATATATTATTAAGTCCCACTTAATATTTATTTCTAATTCCAAAATATAATTATTTTTCTCAAAAATATCGTATTTTTATTTCACATAATTTTCCCCAAAATAATACTTTAACAAAAATACGCGTACACAATTATTTCCTTAAAATGCGTAAGTTACGTTTTAACGATCGAGTGGTAATAATAATTACCAGTGTAACTTATATATTTATCGTGAAGGCGTTCGTATTATTTTGGATTCGTTAACAATCGATAATATTATTTTTTTCCCTAGAATAATATTTATACACTTCACAAAATAATTGACAAGTGACGTTGTGAAAAATATATTTACTAAATATATATTTATCACGTTTAATTTTGTGAAAATCCCACCTCCGATATTTGTAAATAAAGTCGTGGCGAAACATATATTTTGAAAATATGTCGAAAAGTATTTCTAACACTTATAGTGAAAATAATTCTAAGTGTTAGGTTTTTGGAAATATTTCGCCAGAGTTTCCTCTGTAACTGGAGGTGGCCACGCTTTCAAGCGTATCATTTTCTTTTATAAATCGATTCAACCAATTTCTTGTTCAATCAAAACAATACTCAACACAACAAACTAGTTAATAAATATGTAAATCGCAAGGATTTCATGAGCTTGTGATTTACTCAAAAATACGAAGTAAATCTCATTACTTTTAGTGGATCCTTATATAAATCAATCCGGTTTCGTAAAAACCTTGCTTTTAAAGAAATTCCGTCTTCACAACTTCTCGTCATCTTTTACAAAAATTGTTATTTTGTCGAAACTTTGTGCTACACATGTGTTTACACACTTGTGTGTTCTAAAAATCATTCTAGTTAACGTAAGATCCGTCTTTAGGAAAACATGATTTCTTGACACTCGGTCCTTTGAAAATACCACTTGTAGATCCGTAGATCTACTAGTTTTAAACACTATTTTGTAAGTAAAATCACTTTTACACAAGTTCATGATTTGTGTGTGGTAGAGTTTCATCCTTTAACCCTTGTTACTTCCAAAACATCCTTATGTCATGATCCATGATCATGACCAACCCGGGTTAAATGATGATCCGAGCTACCACAACATAGATCGGGTCCAAATAACCACACAAATCAATTACTACAACATTTACACAACATATAAGCTTTTATCCATCATTACAAGCATTTTTAGTAAACTTTAATGTATCATCTTGTAAGATTACTAGTTTTAACCATTACAAATCGTTTTAACCACTTTATGATAGTTCGAGAAGGTGATTTAAGCAACATACCACTAGCTCGAGGCTAGGGAAGAATCTAGACGCGAAAAGGGTGGATAAAAGCAAGAGAGTGAGGTCCTTCGCCTTCCGATTGCACCAAGCCTCCTTATACGGGATCTTTGACGTTTGTGTGAACTTGGAATGTGATGAAGGAAGCTCGAAAATGTGATGGATGGATAGGGGATGTTCGGCCGAAGCTTATAGAGCAAGGAGAGAGAGGTGTGTTTGAGAGTTGAGTGGTGAAATGATCAAATGTGCAATGCTGGTTACTTATAGACATTCTTTAGGTTATGGTCCAAAGGTTCTTATGTTCTCTAGATATGGGACACACAAGAAATAAAATAACGAAGATGGTACAAGTTATGGTCACATAGTGACCAAGTTCGGTTGGGGGAGGGGGTTAATCCGGTTGGTTTTCAACTATTAGTTAAGCATTAGTTAGGTTAATTAGGTTAGTTAAGTGCTTAACCCGGTTAGTAGTGTGTAGTGCTTTATGGCGGGTGTTAGGGTATTCAGGGACCCTAACTGGCTCAGAAAAAGACAAATAATGTTATTAACAATATTTTTATGTTCCAGGTATAGTCCGGTTGTTCGGTTGGATAGTAATCCGTTAAAGTGCTTAACAAAGCTTTAGAGTGTCGTTAATACCATTTTTAGTGACGCAACTTATTCCCGACACTTTGGAGAGTGTCTAGTAATATTTTTCTCATGTTTTGGCACTTTATTAGTTAACCAAATGCTGAATTTTTGGTTAATGTGCTGAATTTTGTGCTTAGTGTACGTTTTAGGCACATCCAGTCATTGTAACTTATTCCTAGAGACGCAGTTCTACAACCCGTGTATCCCTACACTTACTACCCATGTAGTAACTATCTCTGGCTCATACAGGCCTTAGAGGCAGTGTCTGCCTGATGCTGGCTATAACAGCACGTTCAATAGGTTATCCGTTCATTGTGCTACTGTGCTTTTGGTGCATCAAGGTTGTCACTAAGGTGCTGTAAGCAAAACATGGAGTGACAGCAAGTAAAGTATGATGTAAGTAAGTACATGTATCAGCATTCAAGTAGCAGTCTATCCATAAATTCAAGTAAGCACAGTAATTAAGCAGTAATCAATTATTAATTAAGTCGTACGGAAACCTGGTTTAGTGAGGGTTGTCACATTCTCCCCCCGTTAAAGAAATTTCGTCCCCGAAATTTGTACTACCTTAACTCCTTTTGGTCACGTCACACAAGTATATCATCGAGGTAGATAGTTATCAAACCGCATCAAAGCTTACTCACACTTGGTGGTTCCAAGAATATTTAACAATCCGCACTCTAGGGTTAAGAAGGTGGGTGCTCACAGCAGTTGATGTTAGAAGTACAAAACGTACTTTACGTATAGCCTAATGCATTCCAGCTAGCAGGGGTCCACAAGAGAGGAGTTTTCAACCAATAAAATCCCCAAATGACCGATCGCAGTATCCCCACGAGTTTTCACGTAACATAGCACCCTCTAAAAGAATTCAGAAATTATCAACTCAAATTATATGGTAAAGTGATCTGTCAACTCCCAAGTAGACGAGTGGCAAGGTTCAGTGTGTTTGAACCTTTTGAACTGTGAGGATACACCGAATGAATACAGACGAACCTGGTGTATCCTTGCTTTTATTTGTAGTTGCATCAGGAATATGTAAATGACAAGTCAACAAAAGTTTATGTATTTTGCATGGAACGGTTGACCATGATTAGCACAAGCTACATGACACCACAAGGTATTGCAATGACAAGATTCGAAATAGCGTTGACTGAACAAAATCACCGAGTTTGGAACCAGATGAAGGTGTATCGAAATAAGCCGGAAGATGAAACTAAATACAGCAAGGCGTTTGGTTGATAACGAGAGAATCGTTAGGGGGGGTACACCATGATATGAAATGAATTTATGTACCCTTTTGACTCAGCACGTAAGTATGTTAAGAGTGATTTAGTTGTGATAAAGAAGACGGATTTAGGGCAAGTTGTCAAATAATCAATTAAATCCGTGTACGAAGTGAGTAGTCAGATAAGCGCAAGCTTCAGTTCTGTGAAAGTATCACTATAAGGTATAGAAATCTATCAACGATTTAGTGGAGTCATAGACCAAATAAGTCTACTACGATCCGAAACAAAAGAATCCGTGCCAAAGTACTAGAATATGATGCTCTCAATGCATCATATAGCGTCTCAAATTAATAATGATAACTGGATAAGTTCAAGCAGTTGAACCTAGTTTCAACGTAACCAAACGATATACGTACATATCCACAAGGAAATCTTGACATGATAGCAAACATGTAACTTGAAAGAAGGTAGTTTCAATAAGTGTGTTGGCTTGATATCAGATGAGTCAACCATGACAAAAATGTAGGTCATTCGTATCACAACTGGTAATTAGATTGGACAACGTAATATCTGAACGTTCATGAAGCGTTTATTCGAAGTGAAACTGCATGCATAGCAAATGGTGCATGGGTTATGTATAGGTTTTCAAGTAATGAAGCGATGCGTTCTTACTAAAACGAAGAAGTGATCAAATATACGAAGCAAACGTGCATTCGCTCTCAGCGAAGGAAAACAACGTGATGCAACTACTTGAGGGGAGTAGAAATGCAAATTTCTACTTGTTAGATGTGAAAGTGAAGACTTCAACGGAAGAAAATTTAAGTACTTCCGGGTTTGTTAACTGCAATGACAAGTTGGTCAAGTTAATGATGTTTGATTGAGTTGACTGATACGGTTCCTAGATGTAAGGCTTCTAGTTTTTCTGGATTCCGCACCTCGTGTGGATCTGGTTATTCATTGTGTAGGAAGCAGCATTTTGTTTATGTCCAAGCACGATCATTGTCCCATAATTTCACCCTGGTATATTCTCTGAATTTCTGCTGACGATGTTCGATCGTCGATCAGTCGTGTAGTAGTAGTTGAGTTATCATAGTCGGTCATGTAAGATGTCTTGCTAATTTTAGCAAGAGTCACTGACTCTGGTGGGTTAGCTCGTTCGGTTTCTGGTAGCCGACGCTTACTTGAAACTCATCATCCCTCTTTTTGACGAGCAGATATGGGGTTTTCCCAACAGGGGATTTTTGGTCTGTTATCTTCCTTCTCCATCAACTTCTGAAGCTTCACTGTCAATCCTTGCGTTTTCGAAGATATAAGTCGTTAAGGGGGGGTATTGACTGCCGGTGCAACGCCGAGAATTTATCTGATATGAACAGGATTAGTCGTGGGAGAGAACATTATGGCAAATCCTCGGGGGAAACGTTAGGGTATTTTGTTGTACTAAGGAGATCTTTGTGCTTAGTTCTTCGGCTCCTCCTGTCCCTTGCCTTATGAGTCAAGATTGCCTCATCGTTCGACTCCGGGACGCGGGTAACGAGTCTCCGCTTGATTGCTCGATCGCGGGTTCATCCTAGTTACTATGTCGAGGTCGTTTATTAACTAGCCTCATTAAGAGTGGGTCGACTAACTTACTCTCTACTAACTTAAGTAGATTCCTAAATTCATGAGATGCGAGACAATGGTCGGCACCGTTATCAAATAACGTGAATGCAAGACTTTGGGTTGACAAAGAACGTACCGGCGACCATATCTGGATCCTGGCAGGCTTTACTAGCTCCGGTGTTGGATGCTTCTTCGTGGTCTTGGTTAATCTCCCTTGGGCAATCCTTCCCAAGGTGCCCCATACCACCGCAGTTACAACCTTCCTTTCCTCTTTTCGTCTCCTGCCAACACGTTTCCCTGTCGTGTCCCCTTTTACCACAGTTGTCACACTTCCTATTACCGCACTTCCCGTTATGATGGCGCTGGCATACTTCACACTTAGGTAGATTACCCAGGTACATCTTTCCCTTTTTGGCCCTTCTCCTTTCATTTGCCTGATCACCTCCCTGAAATTTACCAAGCTTTCTTTTGTTCTTTCCAGATGTCTCCACTGGTGTTTCCTTCTTCTCGTCCGGGATCGAAAATTTCACCAGCCTAAGTGCTTTCTTAGTGAGCTCCAGTCCTATCACATGGGCAATCTCGGGGGATGGTGGCGTTGATACCATTATCAAGCTCAAGGCTTGAGGTGTCAGTTCCTATATGGATTGCTCCATTCTCTTCAACTCGGGTTCCACTAGGTACGGAACGACTCGCGACAAATCGTAAAGCCTTTTCACGTGCTTCACCACATCTGGACCTTCCTTCTGTAGCTCCCAGAACTCTAGTTCCAACCCTTGGATATCCTTCTGAGAACAGTACTCCTTCTGCATTATTTCTTTCAGCTCGCTCCACGACATCGCATACGTTACAGCCTCGCCTAATTCTTGAACCTTACGGTCCCACCATAATAGAGCTCCATCTTGTAGCAATCCGGAAACGTACGGGACTTGCTGCTCTGGTGTGCAACCACTCATTCGCACAACGGCATCCACATTCTCAGCCCATTTTACAAATGCTATGGCACCTCCCGTGCCACCGAAATTCAGAGGGTTGCATTCTAGGAAATGCTGTTAGGTACAACCTGTATCCAAGAATTCACCATCACAAAAAGGTATTAGCAAGGCACTTTGGGGACTTTCCAAACATGTCGTAATGTGTCTTAGGTGACTTAAACATTACCGTTAGGTAGGTTTCTCCCTAAGGCACCTTCTCCATGTTTGTAGCAAAGAACCTCGTGCCGAGCTCTGACTCGAGAGGCGTGCGCTAACCATTCTGCCTCAGTCAGTCGGGTGATTTCTTGATGCGACATCTTCTAGGAAGAAGTTCATGTTAGTTAGGTCTCTTCTATTCAGGGAACGTAAATAGTCGTTTGGAACACGTGTATCACACATGTTTAAGACATTATATTACACATCACGCAATTCATCAAGCAAGTAATTAGGATCATGTTTACCGAAAGTATATCAAACAAACACGTGTTTCTCAGTCATAGCACATTCCCATTATATTGGTATCACGTCTTATGATTAAGTTTTCATTATACGGGTAAGCACATTGCATCAAAATCATAACGTTCGTACGTAATTTGAGGGTTTCGTTTAATAAAAGTATAGCAAGTAAACATGTAGTATCCAAAATTTTAGTACGCGCATAAGCGTTACTGATCGCATTTAGCAATGACATGGCGACTGAGCTTTCGTTGATTATTGGCCATAATGTTTTAGTACATGCTTTATGACAATTGGTTTCCATTGTTTTTCGTCTATAACTTCATCGTCTTACCAAAAGGTATCACATTACCAGGGTCACCGGGTCTCCCTACCCTTGCCCAACAAGTATATCAGCATATCTAAATTGCGTAGTCAGACGTGGTCCTCACAAATCTCCACAATCTTGGGGTCTCTACCCAATCATAATGCAATATGCGTTATCCAGATATCAACATTTCTGGTGACTAAGGTGGGGGAGGAAAGAAAAGTAAACTATCGATATGCTTGAGTTCCTCCGCGAACTTGTATATTCCTCGAAGTAGTCAGCTGATTTGCCGCTTAATGGTAAAAGGAACGATCATCAAAAATCCTGGGGACGGTGAAAAATCAGAGGTCAAGAGCATAAAGGGATCCTGATGTACGTGGCGGATTAAGGCATGTTGGTGTACGACGTGGTGTTTTACTTAAAGTTTTCAGACAATATGTTGTCTTGTGATGTAGACTCTTAACTCATGTTTTTAGTTATGTAATGTTTTGCATTTGAAGTTGCCCTTCGAGGTGTCAGCTCAAGCTTCAACGTTCCGCGACTCATATCCTTAACTTGCAGCTGGTGTTACTGAAGCAACTTATCCTGGGTGTGTTCTTCACAATGCGAGAAATGGTAAGGGTTTATAGTTAGCATAGTGCGTTTATAGGGACCATCAAATCGGCTTGTCGAGCATTCTAGAGGTGAATGTAGCAAGCGGTGCGGCCTGGAGCATCTCTACTAGGCGCGGGTACGTCCTGGCGGAGAGTGTTAGGCACGATGGCGCAACGGGCGTCGTTTTTCACAAGGGAAAAACGAACCTTTCCTCAAATGAGGGGGTGTTGCCTGATGCAGATAGATATAAGGGGTGCAACGTCTGGCAAACTGAAAAGAAACAGGATCGTGATCAAGTATAGGTGTAGGTTCAGCAGGCGCAATATCAAGCCGTCTCAATGGTGTAGTAGCTGGCTCAATTACAGGCTCCGGTCATGTAGCGGTGTGGTGAGTATCAGTGGTGAGTGTGGGAAACAAAGGTGCATCCATAGGAACTGGAACAGGGGCTGAAACAGGAGTCACAAGGGAGTGTCACAGGAAACTCCAAAGGTGGGTAACTATTGTCATCGTCTATCCACCCACTTCGGGTGTGCGCGTATCGAGGATCAACTTGGGCCGCAAGAAGCGCATGTTTGAACTGTACAGGCACAGAGTCAGGAAAAAGGGGCAATAACAGGATTAGCAGGAATATCAGCAATGTGAGGGGCATCAACATGAGCATCAACAGCATGCTCATCCTCCAGCAGTGGAGCAACAATGGAATAGTCATCGATAGGTACATTATCAATCAAAGGATCCACAGCGGGTACATCTGCACGAATAGGGTCATGCTCGAATACGGGGTCTGGAGCAGCCACTGGCTCGGGGCTACGGCATCTAAAATCTAATGCATGGTCAATGGGGTCAACTGGGCCAACTGGGTCAACTGGGTCCTCCATAGGCTGATCCAGTGGTATAAACTCGATCTCCTAATCTGGGTCGAATCCTGGGGAAAAGACAGGATCGGAATCCTTCTCAACCTCATGATTGAAAGCAAAAGTAAGAATAGGGGCAACAGAGGATGCCTGGTCAGGATCTGAACCATGTGAAAAGTGCTGCGCACTCTGTGTGTGTGAAGGTGCGGAGGCCACAGACTCGAAGGAGTCCAGGACTGGTGAGTGAGCAGGTAACTCCTCTGCGGGAGCATCTGCGAGCAACAAAAGATCTCCAGCGGCTAGAAGGGCCTCGCCCTGAACATCATCCTCTAAGGGCTCGTCATCAAACGGATCGACATCGCCATCAGCATCAGCGTCGAGAAGCATATCGTAGGCAGGATAAACGGCCAAAGGTACGGGAGCAGGGGTCTTTACAAGCGGTAGGTCCCCAATAAGAGGGCCATCATCGAGGAGTAGAAGGTTACCGGCAGCAATGAGGGCCTCGCCCTCCATGCCATCCTTGAGTGGGTCCTCGGCAACAAGTCGACGTCATCGTCAACGCCTACGTCCAGGGGCATATCAACAATAGGGTAAGCGACAAGAGGTATAGGGGCAGGGATCACCGTGAACGGCGAATCCCCAGCGATAGGGCTATCAGCGGGCTCATCCGCGACATCGGGTAGTGCAAATGGCTGGAAGTCGTCATTGTCCGTGCTAGTAATGTCGGATGTGTGAACCTCACGCTCTGAGGACTCTAAGTCATCTGATACTATAGGTCTAGGGCCTGTGGTGTCTGAGTCACCAGTGCCGGTCGAGTCCATGTGTTTGCAACATAAACACAAATGTGCACAAACAGTCAATCATGCAATCAAATAATCACATAAGTCACCAATTAAGCAATGTGCTCAACATTGGTTTGTAAAAACGTTTGTAAAAATGTGCTCAACATTGGTTTGTAAAAACGAGCCTCAGCCTCCAAGACTGAGCCTAATAATAATTAAATAAAATGTGCTCAACATTGGTTTGTAAAAACGTTTTGGATCTGGACTGAAGTGGTATGCAGTAAAAATGTTTTCGTGAGAGCTCTAGTGATCATAGTCTAGACTCGAGAAGGAATCCTAGTTCGCTATGATTAGAGCTCTGATACCAAGCTGTCACACCCTGGCTTTGCGGAAGCGTGGTTAATTTGGTGTGACTTCTTAATACCATAGCTTAATCATAACAAAGCTATATGAACATAAAATCATGCAAGATCATCCATTGATTTAAGTTTCGAAATAAAAGTACCACAACATTGTTTTTAAGGTACCGACACACGCAACGGGAGTTACGACCTAATAACATAATAACATTGTTCAGAACTCAAAACCACAACCATAAAGTAGACGTAGTTTAAAAGCGGTGGCTCGTCCAGGCAAGAGCCACGACCCCTAAACTTGGATGACCTTATTTCTTTTACGCAGCGAGAAAACGTATCATACCATGCCAGATCCTTAATTACCTGAAATACATGTAAGTTGGAAAAAATCAACAAAAAATTGTTGAGCAAGTTCATGTGTAGTGAGTAAGTAAAACCTTTGTAAGTATAAAAATCCTGGTATGTAGCAAATAAGGAAAAAGAGATCACCAATGGTTTGCAAGGCCATTGATATGTGTGAAGTGCAAGTAGGAAGGCTCAAACCTAGCAGACTTATGCGATGGGTACAAAGTCACCCCCAGGTCCGTTATGCTGGGCCTGGGGCTGGGCTCGCTACACCCAGATAGATCTACCGCTCCTGCCCCTCGGTCCTACCCTGAGGATTAATGACCTCAAGTTTCCGCCTACCCAATTCACATGATCTAAATAATAACCCTCCTTACGCTAACCATACCATGTAAGAAATATTCGTAATCATAGTAACATGTATTTCACCCCCGCAGTTTAGAAAACTGAAAACAGTTAAGAGAAAAGGGGGACATGAACTCACAGTGGTGCGTCTCTACCAAGTATGTCTCCAAGTCAAGCAGCTGTGCAACGACCTACATGTACTAACTCTATTAGACGGACGGCCGTGCCTTAGCTTTTTGTTTTAGGTTTTGGAGAAATAGTTAGGCAACTATTTCGTGTTTACATTCTGTGCATACTTGGTAATTATTTTCCTTTCCAAGGATGGGGGATTTAATACATGTGTGTTCGTATATCTCTGAAATATATTATTAAGTCCCACTTAATATTTATTTCTAATTCCAAAATATAATTATTTTCTCAAAAATATCATATTTTTATTTCACATAATTTTCCCCAAAATAATACTTTAACAAAAATACGCGTACACAATTATTTCCTTAAAATGCGTAAGTTACGTTTTAACGATCGAGTGGTAATAATAATTACCAGTGTAACTTATATATTTATCGTGAAGGCGTTCGTATTATTTTGGATTCGTTAACGTTCGATAATATTATTTTTTTCCCTAGAATAATATTTATACACTTCACAAAATAATTGACAAGTGACGTTGTGAAAAATATATTTACTAAATATATATTTATCACGTTTAATTTTGTGAAAATCCCACCTCCGATATTTGTAAATAAAGTCGTGGCGAAACTTATATTTTGAAAACATGTCGAAAAGTATTTCTAACACTTATAGTGAAAATAATTCTAAGTGTTAGGTTTTTGGAAATATTTCGCCAGAGTTTCCTCTTTAACTGGAGGTGGCCACGCTTTCAAGCGTATCATTTTCTTTTATAAATCGATTCAACCAATTTCTTGTTCAATCAAAACAATACTCAACACAACAAACTAGTTAATAAATATGTAAATCGCAAGGATTTCATGAGCTTGTGATTTACTCAAAAATACGAAGTAAATCTCATTACTTTTAGTGGATCCTTATATAAATCAATCCGGTTTCGTAAAAACCTTGCTTTTAAAGAAATTCCGTCTTCACAACTTCTCGTCATCTTTTACAAAAATTGTTATTTTGTCGAAACTTTGTGCTACACATGTGTTTACACACTTGTGTGTTCTAAAAATCATTCTAGTTAACGTAAGATCCGTCTTTAGGAAAACATGATTTCTTGACACTCGGTCCTTTGAAAATACCACTTGTAGATCCGTAGATCTACTAGTTTTAAACACTATTTTGTAAGTAAAATCACTTTTACACAAGTTCATGATTTGTGTGTGGTAGAGTTTCATCCTTTAACCCTTGTTACTTCCAAAACATCCTTATGTCATGATCCATGATCATGACCAACCCGGGTTAAATGATGATCCGAGCTACCACAACATAGATCGGGTCCAAATAACCACACAAATCAATTATTACAACATTTACACAACATATAAGCTTTTGTCCATCATTACAAGCATTTTTAGTAAACTTTAATGTATCATCTTGTAAGATTACTAGTTTTAACCATTACAAATCGTTTTAACCACTTTATGATAGTTCGAGAAGGTGATTTAAGCAACATACCACTAGCTCGAGGCTAGGGAAGAATCTAGACGCGAAAAGGGTGGATAAAAGCAAGAGAGTGAGGTCCTTCGCCTTCCGATTGCACCAAGCCTCCTTATACGGGATCTTTGACGTTTGTGTGAACTTGGAATGTGATGAAGGAAGCTCGAAAATGTGATGGATGGATAAGGGATGTTCGGCCGAAGCTTATAGAGCAAGGAGAGAGAGGTGTGTTTGAGAGTTGAGTGGTGAAATGATCAAATGTGCAATGCTTGTTACTTATAGACATTCTTTAGGTTATGGTCCAAAGGTTCTTATGTTCTCTAGATATGGGACACACAAGAAATAAAATAACGAAGATGGTACAAGTTATGGTCACATAGTGACCGAGTTCAGTTGGGGAAGGGGGTTAATCCGGTTGGTTTTCAACTATTAGTTAAGCATTAGTTAGGTTAATTAGGTTAGTTAAGTGCTTAACCCGGTTAGTAGTGTGTAGTGCTTTATGGCGGGTGTTAGGGTATTCAGGGACCCTAACTGGCTCAGAAAAAGACAAATAATGTTATTAACAATATTTTTATGTTCCAGGTATAGTCCGGTTGTTCGGTTGGATAGTAATCCGTTAAAGCGCTTAACAAAGCTTTAGAGTGTCGTTAATACCATTTTTAGTGACGCAACTTATTCCCGACACTTTGGAGAGTGTCTAGTAATATTTTTCTCATGTTTTGGCACTTTATTAGTTAACCAAATGCTGAATTTTTGGTTAATGTGCTGAATTTTGTGCTTAGTGTACGTTTTAGGCACATCCAGTCATTGTAACTTATTCCTAGAGACGCAGTTCTACAACCCTTGTATCCCTACACTTACTACCCGTGTAGTAACTATCTCTGGCTCATACAGGCCTTAGAGGCAGTGTCTGCCTGATGCTGGCTATAACAGCACGTTCAATAGGTTATCCGTTCATTGTGCTACTGTGCTTTTGGTGCATCAAGGTTGTCACTAAGGTGCTGTAAGCAAAACATGGAGTGACAGCAAGTAAAGTATGATGTAAGTAAGTACATGTATCAGCATTCAAGTAGCAGTCTATCCATAAATTCAAGTAAGCACAGTAATTAAGTAGTAATCAATTATTAATTAAGTCGTACGGAAACCTGGTTTAGTGAGGGTTGTCACACCAGTCACCTCACACGAACTGACCAGTTCGTGTGAACAGGCCAGTCCGTGCGAAGTGGACCAGTCCGTATGGGACATGTTTGGTGCGACCTGGCATCTCTATAAATACTCTTGAGATTTCATTTGTAACTTTCTGATTCCGATAGAGAAGCTCTGCCGAAGTGTCTCCAGCCTGTGTAACGCTATCAAATCAATACAATAGACAGTTAATCTACTTCTAAGTGCATATCAAGCTGAATGAAGATCAAATCAATGAGTTCCGCCTCTGATTTGGTCTAGAACTCTTCTGATCGACTCATTTTGATCGATTCCCCGATCCTACAAGTGGTATCAGAGCTAAGGAGGAAGAGTTCTTACCATTTCAGCTTGTTTTCAAGGATAAATCTCACTTCTACTCATTCTTTTACACTTTTTCATCAAATTTCAACGAATTTACGGATAAAATGACCTGATTTTCACATATAACACGTAAAACTGAGTTTTAATCAATCCTTGAAAAAATCAGAACTAAAATCAACCTAAACTTGATAAAATGGACCAAACCGCGTGAAAAACTTGTTAGATCGTTTGAGAATTGTCCAGATCGTACGAATTGAACAAGCCAAGTCGCACGATTTGATCAGTTAGTGAACCAGTTCGCACAGGTTGATCAGTTCGCTTGGAACATCACCAGGTCATACGGTTTGATTCTTCCAGCTCGTATGAAGTGATTAATAGGTCTTCAGGTCGTTTGAGATACTATAATCAGTTCGCACGGTTTGAAATCAGTCCAGCTCGCACGGTTTGACATTACATCAGGACGTTTGGTTTCTGTTCAGGTCGTGTGAGAATTCTCCAGGTCGCACGGGTAGACCAGATCGTTTGAAATTTTCCCAGTTCGTTTGAAAAGTCTGTTTTTGTGAAATCTCAACACCGAAACATGGACAACGAATTTCATAATGCATTTGCTACTGCCCTGGGTACTCCTGTTACCGTTGCTCAGAATGTAACTATGGAAAATGAAACGAGAACGTTGCAGAAACCTCCAAAGCTGATGAGCATTGAAGAATATTATTGTTGGCAAGAACGTTTCAAAAATTGGGTTCAAGCAAATCATCTAAGGTCTTGGGAATGTATTGAAACTAAGTGCGTTCGACCTCGTAATAATATGGGAGTTATAAAGAATATTTCTGAATTTACTGAAAAAGAGAGAGAAATGTACAAAGCAGAAAAAATGATGATCAGTTTACTTCAACAAGATGGGAAAGAAGACATTTTCATATTACTTCAACATGATGATAGTGCACGTTCGATTTGGGAAGCACTTCGTACAAAATTCGAAGGAAGATGATCGAGAATAAAAAATCACTATTAAAGAAAGAATTTGAATTATTCTCAAGTTTGCCGGGTGAAACTACAAAGACTCTTATTGAGAGATATTGTCATCTAGTGCGTTCAATGTCTCGGTTAGATATCAATAAAGACCGAGAGGAATGGGTTGAAAAATTAGCCGATGCTTTATCTCAAAAAGAATGGGGTACATATCTTATGATTTTGAAGAATACTGGAGAGTATGATAGATTGACAATTGCTCAATTCATTGAAAAACTTGAAGGATAAGATCTTGAACAACAAAAGATCGCTAGAATGAACAATTCAAGTGGTCAACAAGATATCAAAATGTATTTCAAAGGTAATGTTCAAAATGTTGAAGCAAGTTCGAAGATCCAAACCGCTTTCAGTGTTAATCCAACAAATCAAAGCTCAATCAACAACAATGGATTTTCTTCATATCCAAGTGTTAATCCTAATGTTTCAACTTCAAGTTATCAGTCTCAAAGCTCAAACAATGGTAATAGTCACGTGCTACAATGCAACATCGCATTGCATTTCAGAATGGTTAGAATTTCTCTGAAAAAGTCGCTAAAGGTCATATGGCATTACTAGTTACCGTGTTAGATTCATATGAGAGTTTGGTTGTGGGAAGAATCGGAAATCCTATGTTAACAAAAGAGGATTACGATCAGATTGATGCTGAGGAATTGGAGCTAATGGATATTAAGTGGTGTTTAGCGAGCGTGTTGAGGAGAGCTGAGAAATTTAAGCAGATTACTAGAAGAGATGATTTACGTGATGCTAATGTTTCTACTTTAGATTTTGATAAGTCTAAAGTGACTTGTTTTTGGTGCACGGAAAAAGGACATTTCAAGGGGGAATGTACCAACCGAGAAGCAGGTGGAGCTCGGAATCCGTTCGGGAACAATGAATATTATCAAAAAGCGATATATCATCAGGTAGCTCAACAACCGTCGATTGAAGATGGAAAGAAGAAAGCTTGTATTACTATGCCTCCAGATCAAGAAGATGAAAGATTGCCAGAGGGATTTAGCTGGGACAAATATATTCCAGCTGAAAGTAACTCAAAGTTTAGAGCATTTGTTGCACAGATCATTCAAGAGCCAGAGTTGATGAAAGAATGGATGGATGTGTTTGCAGATGATGAGAAAAGTCAAGATGAAGAATCTATTTCTTCAGAAGATAGTTCAGAAAAGACACCAGTCTTTGACCAATCATCAATTGATAGCAGTGATGATGATGATGAAGAAATTAAACAAATAAACATTGGTAAACTCATTTATCTCCTGAAAGTTTCAAATTTTATTTTGCAGATAAATTGGAGAAGCTAAAGGAAAGACGAGCAGCAAAAGAAAAGAAAGAGGTAAAATATGAGAATGTTGCTCAAGAAGAGAAGAATGAACAGAGTAAAGAAGCTAAAGTGATTGAAAAGATTGTAGAGGTCACAAAACCTTGTCTGAAATGTTTGGAACCATGCAAACATTGTGAAGAGAAAGATAAGAAGTATAGTGAGCTAGACGAGATGAAAGAAAAATTATTGCTCGATGTTAAGTACGTGAAAGAATCTTATGATGTGTTGAACAGAACAGTAAACCAGTTGGAAAAGACAAACTCAGAAAGGGAAGATGCTTTGACAATGATGAATGTGGTGATGATGTCTAAGCAGAAGGCCATCAATCATTATATTGAAGAGTGTGCAAAGTTGAAGCAGGAATTGGAGACTGAAAAGATTGAGAATGAAATAATCAAACGATTGCTAATGGATTACTCAAGTTCAGATTACTTGATTGATAGAATCTATCCTGCTGTAGCAGGTTTTGAAGCTTTTCAAGATAAGAAGACAGAAGATACGGATACTGGTAAGAAACAAAGTGCAAACTATAACAAGTGTCTGCCTCCGATCTGGGAAGGTTATTCTCCCAGAAAACCAAATTCGGAACAACTCAAAAAGGCAGTCAATATAAAGTTAAAGTCTGAAACAACTGATGAGTTACCAGACAACATTGACGTTACATTCACATCATCTTACACTGATCATGAGTCTGAGTTAATAAAGAAAGTGGTCGATCAGGTGTTGGATAAGGATGAGGAGTCAGAGTCAAAGTCTGAATCTGAGAGCTCAAGTTCATCAGTTGACAGTTCGAAATCATCGGTCAAAAGGGTTTACAATAAAGATTTTCTGATGTCAAAAAATAATTTGAATGATGAACCAATCAAAGTGGCATATACTTTGAATGATTCAGAGAAATTATATTCTGATGAGGAATTTCCAATTAAAAATGTGAAAATTGAAAATATTAAAACAGTTTTTAAATTGATAAAAATAAAGTTTTCAGAAATAAAAGATAAAATGGGATTTTCAAAACCTAAATATACTTCTAGAGTTCAACAACGTTTAAACAAGAAGAAAGGTTTTGGTCCAGGTCATCAAAAGAAACCTAATCATAAAAGCAATTTCAAAAAGAAGGGGTTGGGTTTTGATGTCGATAATAATAATAATGATAAAAGTTCTAAAACAAATACAGTGTTTGCTTCAGGGGCAAGTTCTGAAAAAGAGAAAAAGAGCTCATTCTGGAAGCAATCAAACAAAGCGTTTCTTGCAGAAAAACAGAAACATGAGAAGAATGAAGCTAATCAGAAAAAGGAGACAAGAACCTGTTATCGATGCAAAAAAGTTGGTCACATCGCCTGGAACTGTCCAAAGGAAACCAACACACAACATGGAGTGTCTTCTAAACTTAAAGAAAAAATGGTTGATGAAAATGAACCACCAACGGAAAAATTCAAAGTGTTTAAAAATTCTACATTTGAAGTTGGTGAATGTTCTAAAAGGTTTTACAAAAGAAGAGGGAATCTTAACAATCAAACGTGGGTTGTTAAGAAATCAGATGTTAAATCTGGCGATGAATCTGACTCGTCAAAGTCAGAGGAGCCACAAGTTGAGCTAAAAAGAGAAAAGTCAGTTCTGTCATTGGATGACGCAAACTTTCCACCATTGCGGGCTAAAAATTTTAAACAAAAGGTTGGAAAAGTAGAGATTTTGAATCAATTCTATTGTGAAAAGAAAGAATTTGATGTCGAAAAAGCGTTCAATGGAAAAGTAAAACATATTTTTGGAAAGATGGTCAAAGGTAAGGAAAAAGGGGTAAAAGATTTTTATGAATAAAAAAGGAGAACTTACCCACCGAGTAAAAATAACTCGGATGCACCCAAAGCTGGTCAGGCTAGGGTGTCAGTATTCCATGCTTAAAAATCTTGACTTGCCGTAACTCCCAAGTTGGTAATTGGGGAGTAGGAATCGGCATCTTTCTTGAGAAATTCACAATTATAAGTCGAAATATCACTGTCAAAGACTTACAAGTGGTATTGTTGATAAGAACCTACAAGTGTTATCATTTTTGAAAAATGTTTTGAAAAATGTCAAATAATAGTTTTTACAAGTGGTTAAAGAAAAGGAAAAGTGAACTTACAAGTGGTTAATCAAGGTCATTAAGTTGAACTTGATTTAACTTTCCTACAAATGGTTAAAAGAACAATGTGATGAAACCCCATAATGTGTGAATTCAACAAAACTAATTTTCCGGAAAACCATTTTGATTAAAACAAACTTTAGTGTTTTGAAATCATAATGGGAAAATAGTTTGTTGTCAGGGGGAGTTCTGATTGTTTAAGCCAAGTGAATGGCGAATTGAAGCAATTCACATCAGTTTGTCATGTTACTTTGTACAGTTTATTGCAATATTTTCAAATTTTCCTGGAAAATCAAAAATTGAAACATATTTTTTATTTTAGGGGGAGTAAAAAATTTAGGAATTTTGAAAATTTGAAAAATCCAAAAACATGATAAAATCTAAAAATCAAAAACATCGAAAAATTCAAAATGAGTTTTGTTGTGAAAAAGAGGAAACGATAGTACATCAGTGGACTATCACAACATGCTAAAGAAATGGAAAGTCAAAATGTTTTTAAACGAGTCTCACTGATGATGTGCCAGTAGACTTTGCACGACTAGTAGATTGAATTTGAGATATAAACCTAAATATCAAATACTTACTTATCTCATGGGGAACATCTCTCGGATATATGGGTAACCCCCGAAATCTTGTTTGAGAGATTGCCTGATTCTGAGATACTAGGTCTTTATACTATTTGATATCTGGGGTATTATACCTAGTCTTCTGATATTGCGGAAGCAATGGCCTAGACTTCGTATAATACTTTACGCGCTTTTAAAGCTTACCCTCTGCATAAAAATTGAAAAATATCGAAAGATATGAATCAATTGCAGTTGAAGAAAAGATTCCCTAAAGGGAACACACCTAAAGTCGAGCCTTTATCTCTTTGACTGAATGGAAGTTCATACCTGAGCTCTCAAGGTCTCGCACAAACCCAGAATATAGATATCAAATTGGTATACTCATCTGTAAGACTGAATCTAGGGAATTTTAATACAGGAGTATATTCTGAGGTGGGACACGTGAATAATTTTAAGTCCATAAAACATTAATTCGTATCTCGAATCAATTGAAACTTGTGTAGAGGTTTAAGTGGACAACAATACTGACAATCTAAGTGAATTTGTTTAAAAAACTTAAAGTCTAAAAAGGTCAACGGTGTTAATGATTTGTCTCAAAAACTGATATGATCCTCTTACACAAACTCACAAAAATATTGTATGTAAATATTTCTTTACTGCTTTTCATTAAAGAAAAAAATCCCAAAAAGAATGTGTTTTAGCATAAAATTTTGAAAAATCAAAAAGATTTTATTTCATCTTATTTTCGACAACTTATGTTGAAAAACTGATTTTCAAAATTCCAAGTGCTAAACATGATGAACAGTGGGTTGGGAGAGTGTTTGAAATAAGAAATGATTTTGAAATGATTAAATGGTTCATTAATTTGAAACCAAATTTGTGTGTTACAAATACAAGTGGTTTAGCAGAGATGAAGATATCTACAAGTGGTTTCTAAAATTGTTAAATTTTAAAAATTGTGAAACTTACTTTTGGGTAGAGTATGTGCAGGTAAAAGCTTTGAAAAAGCTAGGTTTCGACTCCTGAAGGTTTTCCGCATAAGCGTTTGCAGATTAAAGCCAGGTTTCTGATCCTGTTGCTATGGAGAGCCAGGAGACATTCCTGAACATGTGAAAGCCTGTAGATAGAAGATTCCAGACTGCGATCCCAGCTTATCGAAAGGGGAGTCTGAAGACGTAAGAGCCAGCTATAGATCTTGGAACAACGTTTGAGATAGAAGCTGCTGATGCTGATAAACTTACGGAATCAAGAGATCTGATTAAGAGAGAGGATAGAGTCAGGTTGAGATTCTGAGAAAGAAGAAAGAGATTGATAAGGATGCTTACAGAGAAAGATACTTTGGAGAGAGCGAGAAGACCGATCAAGACTGCAGACTCGACACACTGAAGACTCGTCATCATCCAAGGGGGAGTTTGTTGGTGCATATGTCTGTTGACTTCGTCTTCTATCGAGTCATGTAATAGAATAGATAGATCAAGACGCGTAGTACGAGAAAAACGGGAAACAGGTTGAAACCAGTCACCTCATAGGAACTGACCAGTTCGTGCGAACTGGCCAATCCGTGCGAAGTGGACCAGTCCGTATGGAACATGTTTGGTGCGACCTGGCATCTCTATAAATAGTGGTCTTGAGATTTCATTTGTAACTTTCTGAATCCGGTAGCAAAGCTCTGCCGAAGTGTCTCCAGCCAGTTTAACGCTATCAAATGAATACAATAGACAGTTAATCTACTTCTAAGTGCATATCAAGCTGAATGAAGATCAAATCAATGAATTCCGCCTCTGATTTGGTCTAGAACTCTTCTGATCGACTCATTTCGATCGATTCCCCAATCCTACATTAATGACTTTAATAACTAGTTTCTTATGTTGAAGGTGAATCTTCCTTATCATTTTATACTGACTATATAAAATAAAAGATTTTCACCATTCATATCTCCACGGTCTATATGGAGATATGTTGGCTATCTGGTCGGGGGTTAAGGGAATGGTTTGGTAAGAGTCTTGCCTTGTTCAGTGTATAGATCCTGCAAGGACCTGGGTCAAATTTAGTAGGACCTCCTTCCATACCCACTGGTATTGGATGGCGGGGGTCCAAACTCTTTGATCCCCTCATATGTAAGCTACTATTAAAACTTTAACCCGGCTACTTAGGACTGTATCCCTGCTGACTCAGACTACGTAGCCGAGGGTAACGCCACCTTCAAAAGAGGGGCCTACCACATTACGCATTAATAACTTAATTAATTGTCTTTCAATAATCCAACCCTTTAGGATTGTATCCTTGCTGACTCAAACTACTGGGTTGAGGGTAACGTCACCTTCAAAAGAGGGACCTACTACAATAACTAAGATAATATCTTAAAAAGTGCAAAAGTGCGGAAATAATCAAAGGTTACACTAAACACGAGTCGGATCCAAGTGATTCATCTTGTCTATCTGTTTTTATTTTATTTTATTTTTCAACATTTTAGTTAGTTTTATTTTTCTAGTTTAAAAACCTTTTTCTAAACCTTTGATTTGATTAGACGTTGAGGATAAACCGGTATTAAAAGCTCTTGTGTCCTTGGACGACCTCGGTATCTTACCAACACTATACTACGCTCACGATGGGTGCACTTGCCCATATGTGTGTTTAGTGTTAGTAAATATCGTGTTTTATAAATTTAAAGCTTGGCTAAAAAAGTGTTAAAAGGCTTAAAATATACATTAAAAACTATACGACACTTCACACGCATCAGTACTCTTCCTACATGAGCTCCTTCAGCTCGTTCCAGGAGAGAGCGTAGGCTGCATCGTTCCCATGTTTGTTACACTCGGCTGTTCACCAGTCGAGGGCTCTTGATTGAAATACTCCTGTAGCACATGTAGTGCGAAAATGCTCGGGGCACCCACTCTGATGCAGGGTAACCTCGATGGCATCGAACCACTGAAGCAGCTAAGATACACCTCCTTCGCCTGAGAAGACCATCGGGTCACAGGCTTTGAACTGCTTGTAGGAGAAAGTAGACTTCGGCGTGTTGGTCTTGGAGTCTTCCGATGTCTGAGAATCGTTGAGGGATTGAATCTACGAGACGATTTGAGGAATAACCTTGGCCATTTCCCTGGCCATGAGTGAGGCAATCCTCTTATCGGCGTTTCTTCGAGCTTGATGTCGCGAGTTAGAAACGTTCGAGGACATCTAGACAAAGAGAGAGACTTGGAGTGAGATTCGATCATAACGATTTTTGAGATTGCGATGCGATTAGGCGCGTTAAAACTTGTCATATTTAATATAGTAATACGTATTCACATAGGTGGCACATAGGAGACACGAAGTTCCTAGGTTCTCACGTATTCACATAAGCACGTGTAATCATATGTACTACATGCATATATGCTTATATACTTGTATAGATAGCGCGAGGACGCGTTGAAGAGGAAGAGTTGTTAGACTTTAGTTTTGTTGCGTGTATTCGGCTCTTGTTTTAGATTGTGATGGTTGTGCGAGTTGTGCATAAGTAAAGCGGGGAAGCGAAAATCGGTAAATCGAGAAATCGATAAAGCATTTAAACGTAATAAATTCGATGACGCGTAAAATCGGCGATTGCAGGCTAGAAAATAGATAGAGTGCCTTGGGTTTTAGACATCGACTACCCAAAGTGGTTCAACTATTCTCAACAAGTTCGAGCACACACTTTGGATTAGTAGACTATGCCCTCACCGGGATGCGGCTATGGCATTCGTCCTTCTAGTTACTACGCGGATTGATTCGTTGGTACAGTCGAGACTTTGGTGAGAGCTTTTGAAAACCATTTCAGGGAGTGGAACGGGTTATTAAGATGCGAGTTTCACCCCTAACTTGACAACTTCGTTCCTAGCTGTGGTTGTGCTCGCCGAATAAATTCAGGAGTTCCACTAGATAGAAATGGAGATTTCCGTTGAGATGTGAATATCACTCCTAACTCAACGAAAGGTTCTCGTGCTAAGAAAATGCGCTGAGTGAGTGATCTTATCAAGAGTTCTTGGTTTTCACACCTAATCCTGACAAAATTACTCGGTTGTGTTACGCGAGTGTTTTCGAACGTGTGTATTGTGTTAGCCTTAGGAAAGGCAAAGTAGATTTTCGGCCTTAGGAAAAGTCTCCCTTCGTACGAAGCTATAGTATGTGGGTCCGTACGAAGGTGCAGTATAGCATTGCAAGTTCGAATGAGAGTATAATAGCATGTAGGTTCGTACAAAACCCCAAGTGGGTTCATACCGAAGGATCTGTTTGGTACTTAGACTATAGTCTAGGTCTGTTTAACACGACTCGACCTAATTCCCCATAGTTATGGCTCTGATACCAATCTGTCACACCCCAACCGATGGCGGAATCATCGGGGCGCGACACTAGGCGAATCAGATTGCTCAAGAGAATCCATAACAACTATTTAGTGACAATATTTAATGCGTCCATTATCCCATACTAATAAACAATATTTCAGCAAACAGTTATACAGATTTCATGTCTCTCAAACAATACAAATCTGACAACCTAGATTTTATGTGGGTTTCTAGAATTCCTAATCTTGATTCGAGATAACCTGCAATTAACCTGCAACATACGTTAAAATAATGTAAATACAAAAAGTATTGGCGAGTATACAGGTTTGATATAATAGTAAGGTAGATAAAGCGTTGCGAACTTCCTCATACATAAACATGATACAACACAACACAACACATATACTCACAAGACAATTACTACCAGCTAAGTCCTGAGATGACTGCGAAGGAGAGCCAACAGGGCGTGTTATCCTTAACTAGACCCCGACGGGTGTGAGTCGAACTATAGTACCATGATAGCTAAGGTGGAATGTAACGAGTAAGAGTCCTAGCACATATGTATCAAGCATCACGTATAAATATGTACATCAGTCATTCGCATATGATAGTAGTTTAGAGTGTGTACTGTGTTTTGTTAAGTGCTTTTCAAATATGAACGTATGTTACACCCCAAAAGTGTGTTTTAAAGCGTAAAAAGGGGTTAAGTATACTCACTGTGCGTGCCTATCGGTAAACACGATCTGGTTGGATTGAAGGGAGCGCCCGGTCAGCCTGCATATGGGAATAGAAGCATAAGTCCTCCAAGTACTGACACGGTCGATATCAGTGTGTCGAGTGGGGTAAAAGTGAGCTAAGCGTCCAACAGACTATTCGAACGGATGGGTCTAGTCCATCCGGGCGGATGGGTTCCATCCGGATGGATGGTCATTCGGTCGGTTAGTCTGTGGTTGTTTGTGAACCATTGAAATTTTTCGAAGTTTGATTAAAAATGTTCTAACTGTTGTGGCAACAAAAAGTAAACAACGATTATTATCAGGGTCAGATCATCCGGACGGATGGTCATTCGGACGGATGGTCATTCGGGCGGATGGTCTGTGGTTGAGGTTTTGTAAAACTTTTCTTTGAACAACGGTTTTGGTTAACGGAGATGGTGTGACGACGTGTCAAGCAACGGAAAAGGACCAGATCCAGTCCATTCGTCCGGATGGGCTCTGCCCATTCTGACAAACGGGCTGTCCATGATGAAATTTCATGTTTGACCCGTTAATCGGTCCATCTCTTTGGTGGAAATCAGTTTTCGAGTCTGCTCTTGACTATAGAATGAGTCGAGAGTCCGATTGAATCCGATTTTACCAGGGTTTTGTAGAAATCGAAGAGAAGTTTCATAAATAAGTTGAAAAACATGAAAATCCGTTAGATCTAGAACCACTCTCGATTGAATGATGCTCCACAACAGTTTACCTAAGCAAACTGAGTGGAAACCACCTTCGAGAGGTCTAAAATCAAGGGTTTTTGAGAAAAAGTTAAAGTGTGTGTGTTTGTGTGAATGTGATTTTAATGAAGAAGATGGAGTAGAAGTGAATAGAGGTGAAGATTGACGAAAATCTGGGAGAAAAAGCTTACAAATAAGCCTTGAATCGCGACTGAGAGCTTGGTGGCAGATGAGAGTGTCAAAGTGTTGAAATGGAGACATAAGGTTGGTATTTATAGATGGGGCGAGGGTTTAAGGCGGTGCGCGACTGACGGTGTCCGGATGGCTCCATCCGGACGAATGGTCATCCGGGCAGATGGCCATTCGGACGGCCGGGCTCACGTGGGTTGGTTTTCCAACTTTGGTTTGTTTGGTGCGTTTTATTGCGTTAAATATTGTGAGTACTTTAAGCGTTTTAGCGAGATAAGTAGTATCGTGTTATGTTGCGTTTCAGTGCGATAAATTGAGTTGCGCGTGCCAGCGTGTACGCGTTTAAACAAGTCTTAATACTTAGATATTTGTATATAACTAATTAATATAATAATAGGTCATAGCATAAGTAACTATGTTTCGAGTTTGCGTTTGCGTTTGCGTTTGCGAGCAGCGTAACAATAGCGTAATAGTATATGCGAAAAGTGTAAGCGTTGTGATATAGCGTGTTGTAATAAGCGATGTGTTTGCGAAAATATGCAAAGTAGCGTAGTAAGCATTATAGTTTACATTATGATCCGAATCTCTGGTTCTAGGCGTAACGAGAGTAACAAGTGCGAAAGTGCGGGTTATTACAGTAGACACCGTTTAACATCATTCTCATTGATAATAGAAATGATTACAAGAACCTGAGAGAATTTCGACAGGGCTTCGCCTTGGGTGCCAAGAGTTCAGTACAAAATCAGGACCCAGGCACCTCTATTTTTAGAGGTTGCCCATCCGGGTGAAACATACATACTGCCCATCCGTCCGGATGGGGATGTTCCTCCGTCCGGATGGACTTACAACATTCACCTATCCATTGTTTCATCCCGGATACTATACAATATGTTGCGTAGTTGGTGTGATATATTTTTATGTATATTTTTAGCCCTTTTTAACCACTTTAGTCAAGTTTTAAATTTATAAAACACGATATTTACTAACACCAAACACACATATGGGCAAGTGCACCCATCGTGAGCGTAATATAGTGTTGGTAAGATACCGAGGTCGTCCAAGGACACAAGAGCTTTTAATACCGCTTTATCTTCAACGTCTAATCAAATCAAAAATTTAGGAAAAAGGTTTTAAACTAGAAAATAAAAACTGAAATGCTGAAAATAAAAATAAAATAAATAAAAACAGATAGACAAGATGAATCACTTGGATCCGACTCGCCTTTAGTGTAACCTTTGATTATTTCCGCACTTTTGCACTTTTTATGAGATTATCTTAGTTATTGTAGTAGGCCCCTCTTTTGAAGGTGATGTTACCCTCAACCCAGTAGTTTGAGTCAGCAAGGATACAATCCTAAAGGTCGGATTATTGAAAGATAATTAATTAAGTTATTAATGCATAATGTGGCAGGCCCCTCTTTTGAAGGTGACGTTACCCTCGGCTAAGTAGTCTGAGTCAGCAGGGATATAGTCCTAAGTAGCCGGGTTAAAGTATTAATAGTAGCTTACATATGAGGGGATCAAAGAGTTTGGACCCCCGCCATCCAATACCATTGGGTATTAAAGGAGGTCCTACTAAATTTGACCCAGGTCCTTGCAGGATCTATACACTGAACAATGGCAAGACTCTTACCAAACCATTCCCTTAAACCCCGGCCAGGTAGCCAACATATCTCCATATAGACCGTGGAGATATGAATGGTGAAAATATTTTATTTTATATAGACAGTAAAATAATGCCAAGACACCACGGACAAAAGATAAGGAAGAATCACCTTCAACATATGAAACTAGTTATTAAAGTCATTAATACATAACCAAATAAAAAGTGCGAAAAGATTAAAAATAAAAAGTATTACACTAAATGCTTGTCTTCACCAAGTGATGTAAGAGACTTAGGCAAACATGGCCTTTGATTGTCAAGAACTCTTACGATCAATCTTGGATCCCGAGACTACTCACACACTCTATGATGGATGATGGATGATGGTGGTGGATGATGGTGTTGTGGTGGTGGTGGAGTGTGGGTGAAGTGTGAGAGAGGTGGTGTGCCAAGGGATGATTTGCAAATGAGCCAAGCACCCCTATTTATAGCCTGAACAGAAGCTCGGGCACGGCCCCGTGTCCATTGGGCACGACCCCGTGTGTAGAAGCGTATCTGTACTATTAAGATTTCCGTAGATTCTGCGAATATTAGAGTTGACCAGGCCCCGTGTCCGCTGGGCATACCCCCGTGGTGCGTGATAGAAGCTTCTACAGCTTTGTCTTTTCTGCTGACACTTGGGCACGCCCCCGTGCTCATTGAGCACGGGG
Source organism: Helianthus annuus (assembly GCF_002127325.2). Classification (NCBI taxonomy): domain Eukaryota; kingdom Viridiplantae; phylum Streptophyta; class Magnoliopsida; order Asterales; family Asteraceae; genus Helianthus; species Helianthus annuus. Next base: position 12,960,230 of record NC_035445.2, read on the forward strand.
AGTGTTCAGCCTTCTGTTCTCTTGTTTTTACTTGGGGAGATGCTGTGGGGGGGTCGGGCATGCCACGTTTGTTCCTTTTCTTGTATTTATGTTAGATTTAGCTGCCTTTTTGCTTCTTTTGTTCATTTGAGCTCATTTAATCCTGAAAATGCAAAAGGAAGATAAAAACACACTTTTTCCAACATTAGTACTAAAAAAAGGTTAGTTTTATTCCACAATTGATGTAATTTATATGTTGCATTTTGTACACATCAAATACCCCTACACTTGAATCTTTGCTTGTCCTCAAGCAAAACTTTTTATAATGTGGCTTTTCACTCCCAAATGGAATGGGTAGAAGAGAAGGTTTTTTTGGGCTTGTCATAGAGTGTTGGGGTTCCAAGATTTTTATTAGGTTTTATTTTTATTTTATTTACAATCCTATTCGTCATGATTTATTTAATACATTACATAAGATAAATTACTTATATGGGCACAACATGCCTTTTTAAAATTCCATTTATATACAAGTTCACATACCTCACGGGAGATCACTCAACACTCGGCCGAAAATGTATTTTTGTGAAACACTCGAGAGCGGCATGGAACTTACTCCTACCATAAGCTTGCTAAGCAATCAGTCCTCCTCCTTTTTAACTATATGCCTTTGTAAATATCAATAGGACTTTTGGGGTGAAGGGTTAGGCTTGGGTTAAAGGTAGGTGGTTGGGTTAGTGGTTAGTCGAAAAAGGGCGAAAGGCGTAAAAAACATCGGTTTTTGTAAGACTTTTTATTTTTCATAACTTTTTATTTTGATTGTTAGTGCACCTACGTCTGCTGACTACGTCTTTCATCAAGTCATGAAGATTGATAAGATCGGAAATGACACGGAATCCTAGATTTAGATGTTTTGTATAGGATCGCTTATTTGATCTTGTTCTAGGGTCGCTTTTGTGTCAAGTATAGTGAGGATCGCTTATCAGGACATGATAGGATCGCTTATACGACACAATGCTGGATCGCTTTTATGTACATGTTGTATAAGCGGTCCAGAAACTCTATATATAAGTGTGTTGAGCGATCCAAAACATATAGGTAACGGTGTATTGTTCCGGTACTCTGCCGAAGTGCTGTCTGATCGTGTTAACTTACAAGAAATCAATACAACAGCAATATTAAAGTGAATACAGCTTCAATTGCACCGAATTATTAGTTTCCGCCTCTTAATTCAGATACGAACTTCTCTGAACGACTCGTGAGGTCAGAAAACGATCCTACAAGTGGTATCAGAGCTCAAGAGGAGGAGTTCTTGCCATTGTAGCTGCTATTCTTCTGTTTTTCTACTCTTTCTTCATTTCTTTTTTAAATTTTTCACGGTAAAACAAACTCAAAATCACACAATGCACTCTAAAACATGAATTAACAAATCCTGGAAGTTTTCAGAACTAAAATCGAAGTAGAAACAGAGATTTTAGGTGATTTGTTATTTCAGGTTCGCTCATTAGGTGACGTAAGCTTTTGGATCGCTCAAAATAGTTCATCTGGACCGCTCCAAGGATCAAATTTTGAATCTGGATCGCTTGAAATCTCAGTGTGAACCGCTTATTAGTACACTGATCTTGGACCGCTCGAATTGAGATTGACTGGATCGCTCGAAATTTTGATCTTTGAACCGCTCTTTTGACTGATCTTGGATCGCTTCAAAATCAAAAAGTTGACCCGCTCGAACAAATCTTGTGAACCGCTCGAACGGATATTGTTTGGTCCGCTTATTCGACAAGATTATCAGACCGCTTATTAGTCAGATCGCTCGAACTAACTTTATACTTGGACCGCTCCAACGAAATTAGATTGGGCCGTTTATTTGGACAGTATTCTTTAATTCGCTTTTGTGAAACCGTGAACGATTTGAAAGATGGATACTGGTTTTTATAACGCTTTTGCTACCCCAGCCTCGATTACCCAAAGTGCTTTGATCGAAAATGAAACCGGAACGTCTCAAAAACCACCAAAACTCATGGATATTGATGATTACAACGTGTGGTCGGAACGATTCGGAAATTGGGTAGAAGCTTATCATCTTGGTGCGTGGGAACACACCGAAGTACCATATACTAAACCCACAAAAGACAATGTTGAGAATGGTACTCCGCTAACACTTAGAGAGATGGATACTGCACAAAAAAAGAAGTATCGAGATGAGAAATTGATGGCCAGTCTACTTCAGCAGGCTATAAAGGAAGATATTCTGATCTTGCTTCAACATAACGGAACTGCATATTCTATTTGGACAGAGTTGGAAGCAAAGTTTACAGGAAGTGATGAAATGTTAAGGAACAAAATGTGTCTCATGAAAAAGGAATTTGATTTGTTTCGGGGATTGAAAAATGAAACCACCAAACAAATTATTGATCGATACTGTAATTTGGTGAGAAATATGACAAAGTTAGGTGTTAAGAAAAATACTGATGAATTAATTGAAAAACTTGCAGATGCTCTTCCACACGAAACATGGGGAACTTTTCTTATGATGCTAAAATCTAATAGAAAAGATTTCAGAGCTATGACCTTGGGAGATTTTATCAAGCATTTAGAAGCTCAAGAGATGGAGCAGAGAAAGATCGCTAGGATGAAGAATTACGATGGAGAACAGGATATCAGTTTATACTACAAGCATGGTGTTACTGATTCAACAAAGTTCTCTCATAAGATCGAAACTGCTTACAGTGTTAAAGATTCTACTGAAAAGAAGACATCTCAGGGATCAAGTAGCAGCACAAGATTTTCATCTTTTGATCCTAACATCTCTGTAACAAAGAATGGTAGAAAACTTCAGTGTAACATTGTGTTAAGCCTTGAGAATGATCAAGACTACACTGAAGATATTGCAAAAAATCAAATGTCTTTGTTAGGGATGATTTTAGAGTCTTATAGTTGTTTTGTTGTAGGAAAGATCGGAAATCCAATGCTCACGAAAGAGGATTACGATCAAATTGATGCTGAAGAAATGGAATTGATGGATATAAAATGGTGTATGGCAAGTGTGATGAGACGTGCTGAAAAGTTCAAACAAATTACCGGCCGTGATGATTTTCGTGATGCAAATGTTTCAGCTTTAGGTTTTGACAAATCTAAAGTTACATGTTTTCGTTGCAGGGAGAAGGGGCATTTCAAGAGGGAATGCAAAAACCGTGAAGCTACCGGTGCCCAGAATCCTTTCGGAAACAATGATTATCACAAGAACGCCATTTATCATCAAATCACTCAACCAGCACAGCAGCATCAGGCACAAACAGCTCATGGAAGAGATGTGGTTGATAAAAAGGCTTGTGTTGTTAGTCAGGGAAAATATGATAATTTTACCTGGGAAAATTATCTTCCGAAAGAAAGCAAAGTGTGTGTAGCTGAACAAAATGACGAGAAGTTGGCTGAAGGATTTACTTAGGATGATTTTTGTCCAGATCAAGACTTTGTGGCCAAAAATACTTCTCATGCTTTCTTTGCTAATGCTTATGATTTGAAATGTGCAGAAAGGTGCAGAAAAGTCATGGAAGCTGCAGAAGAGAGACGAAGAAAGCTCGAGGAGGAGGCTGAAGAGGAAGAGAGATTGAAGGAAGAAGCAAAAGCTGAGAAATTGAGAAGAGCTCGATTTTTAAATTCAAGCAAGACGGTCAAAGAGGTTCCTGAATTTGAGGTTAAAATGGATGCTGAACCGATCATGGTCCAAGAAAAGTGTATGAACTGTGATTCGCTGATCAAGCAGAACAATGAATTGCTGCACAACATTCATAAGTTGAAAGAATCGTATGATACTATGAACAGAGAAATCAACAAATATACAGATTCTGATGGTGAACAAGCTGAAGCTATGAATACTTTGAAGATAGCTTATCTAAGACAGCTTGATACGGCAAATTATAACATAAAGAAATGTGCAGATCTTGAGCTTGAGTTGGCAACACAAAAGATAGAAACTGAGAAAGTTAAGAAATTATTAGACAGTTACTCATGTTCTACTTTTGTTGTTGACAGGATTTATCCAGTGGTGAAAGATTTGAAGACATTTGAAGAAGTGAAGATATTTGAAGAAGAAAAATCCGTGACAAAAGATGAAGAAAAATTGAAGACTTCTGGTAAGAAACCGAGTGTATCCTACAATAGATGTCCGCCCCCAGTCGAAAATGGATATTCACCTCGAAATCTAAATTCAGAAAGAGTCAATCAAGCAATCAATTTGAAATGGGAGTCTGGGTCGTCGGATAACTTACCAGAAAGTATTGATGTCACATATACGTCATCAGACACTGATCATGAGTCAAAGTTGATAAAAAGTATGGTCGATCAGGTGTTAGACACAGATGACAATGAGGAATCAAAACCGAAGTCTAAACCCGAGTCAAAGTCTGGGTCCAGTGCGTCAAAGCAAACAGTCAAAAAGGACAAACGGGTTTATGATAAAGAATTTTTACTTTCGAAATCTAATTTGAATGATGAATCAGTCAAAGTGGCATATACTTTGAAAGGTTCTGACAAATTATATTCAGATGAAAGTTTTCCAATAACAAGTGTAAAATTTGAAATGATTCACAAGGTTTTCAAAATCACAGAAATTAATATTTCTGAAATAAAAGATTTTAATCTTAATGGAAAACCTAAACAATACACTTCAAGAGATCAACAGAGAATTAACAAGAAAATGGGTTACAATTGTGGTTATAGTTTCCAAAAGAAACCAAACCATGATCGTAATTACAAAAAGAAAGGTCTTGGTTTTAATCCACAGAAAAATTATAAAAATGAAAAAATTTATAAACCAAAAACAATGTTTGTTGCAGGAAAAACAGCAGAAGCTGACAAAGAGAAATCATTCAGAAATCAGACAAATCAAGAATTCCTTGCTAAGAAGCAAGAGGGCTTGAAGAAAGAAGACCCGAAGAAGGTTGAAAAGAGATCTTGTTTTCAGTGTAAAGCTGTGGGTCATGTTGCGAAAGATTGTCCAAAGACATTTCGACCAAAACAAGAAGTCTCAAGAAAAATGAAAGAAAAAGTTGTTGAGAAGACTGAACTGTCAACCCGGAAGTTCATAGGCTTTGAGAATTCGACTTATGAGAAAGGAGAATGTTCAAAGAGTGCTTCCAAAAGAATAGACAATGCCACAAATCAGAAATGGGTTGTAAAAGGTTCAGGTAACAAGTCTGGTGATGAATCTGATTCCATAAAATCAGAGGAGCCACGTGTTGAGAAAAAGATTGAAAAGAAAGTTCAGATAGTGGACGATGTGAATTTTCCGCCACTAAGTGCAAAAAATTACAAATCTAAAATCGGAAAAGTTGATATTTCAAATCAGTTTTATTCTGACAAAAAGAAAATTGATGTTGAAAAAACTTTCAACGGAAATGTAAAACGCATCTTTGGAAAAATGGTCAGTGGTAAGGCCCAAAGCATTCAGGATTTTTATGCTTCCAAAGGATGGGTTTACAGGTCGGTTGAAAGAAACAATGAAAACGATGAGGTTACACCCAAGGAAGGTCAGGCTTGGGTGGATATATTTTTCAAAGAGTAAAAACCTGACTTGCCGGAGATCCCAAGATGGTATTGCGGATCATGAATCGGCATCTTTCTAAAACTGTTTGTGAAGTTTTTGCAGGACTTGCCGGAACTCCCAGGTTTGTAAGCGAGGAGTAGGAATCGGCACCTTGAGAATTCAACCTAAAGATAGTAATTGGTTGAAAAACAGGTTTGAAGAGCTAAATTGCTAAACCTACAAGTGGTTGTATAGTAGTGAATGATATTGATCTTACAAGTGGTTAAATCAGGGTCATTAAATTGGACTTGATTTAATTATCATTCAAGAATTTGGTAAATAAAGTGATGATTAAACCCCAATTTGCAAAAGATAAGAACAACAAAACTTATTTTCCGGAAAAACCATTCTGATTAAAATAAACTTAAGTGTTTTGAAATCATTATGGGAAAATAGTTTGTTGTGAGGGGGAGTTCTGATTGTTTATGCCAAACGGATGGAGAATTGAAGTGTTTCGATATCAGTTGTCATGTTTTGTACAGTTTGTTTTCAATTTTCTTTAGATGTATTTGAATTTTAGGGGGAGTAAGAATTTTTTTAGAAAATCCAAAAATATCAGAAAATTTGAAAATGTCAAAAACATGATAAAATTGAAAAATGAGTTTTTGTTGCATAAAAGAGGTAATGATAGTACATCAGTGGACTATCACAACACGCTAAAGAATTGGAAAGTCAAAATGTGATAAACAATCTTACTGTGGATGTGTCAGTAGATTTTCGCACATTTAGTAAATTGAAACGAGATATAAACCTAAATCAAACTTGCTTGATTTGTGGGTAACTATTCTTGGATATATGGGTAACCCCCGAAATCTTGTTTGAAAGGTCCCGTATTCTGAGATACTAGGTCTTTATGCTCGGTGATATCTGGGGTATTATTCCGGGACTTCTGCTGTATGGAAATACTGACCTAGTCCCCGAATAATACTTTTTGCAAAAAGCTTTGAAACATAAGCTCGCCCTCAGCAAACTGATTAAACAATAAAATTGGTAATCTTTGTTGTTGTAACAAAAGATCCTCTAAAGGGGACCCACCAAAAGTCGAAGCCGTCATCTCTCTGCGTATACAGAAGTATCGACCTGAGCTCTCACGGCCCTCGCACATAACCCCTTTACAGATATCATCTGTGGTATATTCACCTGTAAGACTGAATATTTGGGATCTGGATACGGGAGTATATTCAAGTGGAGTGATACACAATTAAGTTTAAGTCTTTAAAACATTAATATCGTATCTCGAATCAATTGAAATTTGTGTTGAAAATTTAAGTGGACAAACATACTGACAATCTAGGTAAATTGTTTAGAACTTATCATGTAATCAAGCTTAACGGTGTTTGTGATATGCTTCAAAACTGATATGATCCTCTTGCAAAAACTCACAAAAATATTGTTTGTAAATATTTCATTTATGCACTTATTTTTATTCAAAAATCCAAAAAGATTTTCAGTGAGTTTTAGCATAAATTTTGAAAATTCAAAAAGATTTTCGACAACTGGTGTTGAGATGCTGATTTTCGAAATTCAAAGTGCTAAACTTGAAGAACTGGTTTGGGGAATGTTTGTGTGTAGATGATAAAATTGTTTTGATAAGAACCAGTAATATTCTTGAATGCAAAATCATTATTGTATTTGTTCAACATAGTTTCTAAATTGTTGAAAAGCTTAATTTTTGTAGAAACTTATATTTGGGTAGAGATTGTGCAGGAATTAAGACAGGTATTGATCCTGAGAGAGAATGGAGCCAGATTACAATCTTGAACCTGATTGGTGTTAACGATTTCAGAAACAGTGAAAGTTTGAATCCCAGACTACGATCCCAGCTGTGTGAGAGGGGGAGTCTAAAGACACCGTGTCAACATTCAAAAGAGAAGAATTTGATGATTATGAAGACAGAGAACGAGGATTCTTGGAATGACAAATATTTCAGAGGCAGATTGTCGACTGATGAAGAATGTAGATTGCAGACTGGAATGAAGACATTGATGAAGACTCCGTCAACATCCGAGGGGGAGTTTGTTAGTGCACCTACGTCTGCTGACTACGTCTTTCATCAAGTCATGAAGATTGATAAGATCGGAAATGACACGGAATCCTAGATTTAGATGTTTTGTATAGGATCGCTTATTTGATCTTGTTCTAGGGTCGCTTTTGTGTCAAGTATAGTGAGGATCGCTTATCAGGACATGATAGGATCGCTTATACGACACAATGCTGGATCGCTTTTATGTACATGTTGTATAAGCGGTCCAGAAACTCTATATATAGGTGTGTTGAGCGATCCAAAACATATAGGTAACGGTGTATTGTTCCGGTACTCTGCCGAAGTGCTGTCTGATCGTGTAAACTTACAAGAAATCAATACAACAGCAATATTAAAGTGAATACAGCGTCAATTGCACCGAATTATTAGTTTCCGCCTCTTAATTCGGATACGAACTTCTCTGAACGACTCGTGAGGTCAGAAAACGATCCTACATTGATGAAGCATTTCTTTCAAACAAAGTTCTTTTTGATAAACTTGTTTGTTTATTTCTTTTGGCTTCATTGTTAATTTTTTTTTTTTTTGATAAGGAAGTCATAAGAGAAACCGAGCTTTGTTACTAAAATAAAGGGTTTAAAATAAAAAGGTTTTGGTGGGTAAAAGGGTATTTGTTTTGGGCTAAGAAATGAAAAGGTTTAGGCTCAAAGGGATTAACTAGGGGGGTTTTGGGTAGGTCGTAAAAAAAATAATGGTGTAGAAATAAAAAAGGGTTAGTCCTAATGCATCTATCATTTACTTACTTGGGTTTAAGTTGGTAAGGACCGGGAATGCATCGTCGTGGCAAGTTCTAGAGTTGTAAGAAACCAAGCGGCTATTCACATAAGAAACGAAAAATGAGCATTTAGTTTAAACATATGTATTTATATGCTCAATAAAGGCTCAAAACTCACTTTTTGTGGGAATGGGTTTTTATGTGATCAAGTATATATAATCAAATTGTAACTAGATTTGTCATGTCGTTTCATAATTTTCTTATGTTAGTTCTTTTTATCATGACGCCATCGGTTGTAAATTTGTAAAAACATAACCTTTTTAAAACTTGTAATTCCCAACTTAAACCGAGACAAGTAAAAAAAATTGAAAATTTTGAAAAAATTTGGGGTGATTAGCGGTTCCAATAGAGTTTTGTGTAAGGCTTGTGATTAGGACTTGCAAAAAATTCAAGGTTTTAGCATCCCCCCCCCCCCCACACTTAAATTACACATTGTCCTCAATGTGTCCCAAAGATAAGTTTTTAGGTTGATTGAATGTGTAAAAAGGTGTAAAAAAGCAAAAATTTATGTTACTGAGCGTCTGGACACGGCCCCGTGGTGTCCGGGCACGGCCCCGTGTTCAGATCGCCAGTAACAGAAATTGGTAAAAAGAAATAGAAGCCTAGGCACGGGGGCGTGTTCAGTGAGCACGCCCCGTGTCCAGTTACCTGAACTGGGCATTTCTTGCAGATTGTGCAGCACGGGGCCATGTTGGGTGGGCACGGCCCGTGCTGAACTTGCTGTAACGAAGAAAAATTTTTGGGAAGTTCTGTTTTTGTGCATGGGGTGCTGGTGCAAGTTTCCCATAGTATCCTTCACCATCTTAAGTGTGTTTTATTCCTGAAAATTAAAACTAAACTAGAAAACATAAAAATTAATCTAAGCTAAACTAAGGATAGTTCCGCGGAATGCCTCCGTGGTGCGCCACGTTTATAAGGGTCCTTGGCTAGACCCAAAGCCAGTCATATGCTACTCAAGCGGGATGTGTTACATCCCATGTTGCACCGTCGGAGAGCATCATCCAAACTTGAGTCTATGACCTTCATGTAATTGACCGGATCGTCGTCTTCTATTCTCTTTCCAACTCCAAACTTCATTTCCTTGTTTCCAATCCTCAATGTTAGTGTTCCACCATTCATGTCTACTACTGCGTGGGCCATAGCTAGGAAGGGTCTTCCTAAGATGAGTGGTACTTCGGTATCTTCCTCCATATCTAGTATGACAAAGTCGGCTGGTAAAACGAATTCGCCTACCTTGACTAATAGATTTTCAGTGATACCTTGTGGATATTTTACGGACCTATCGGCGAGTTGTATGCTCATTTTGTAGGGCTTGTTTTTCCTAGGCTGAGTCAGTTGAACATTGATGCGGGCATGAGGTTTATACTAGCCCTGAGATCGGCTAGTGCATTACGAATGGGGGATTCCCCAATCGAACAAGGGATTGTGAAGCTTCCAAGATCGATCTTCTTTTGCGGGAGTTTGTTGAGTAGCAAGGCGGAACATTCTTCGCTTAAATTAACTAATTGCAATGATTCAATTTTCCTTTTATTAGTGAGGAAGTCCCTCATAAATTTTGAATATTTAGCCATTTGGGTAAGGACTTCAATAAATGGAATATTAACATGCAATTGTTTTAGTAATTTTTCGAACTTTGTGAATTGCTCATCGGCCTTTTGACGGACTAGCCGACCGGGGTATGGAATCGGAGGATTCTTGGTCGGCTCTTGATTTGGTGTAGGAGCCGTCTCTTGTTGGAGTGTTGGCGAAGTTGTGGACTGGCTAGACCGGCTCGTTTCAGTTGAAGGCAATGGGGCCTCTTCGGGGCCCACGGTACGGTTTCTCAATGTGATGAGATGTACTTGTGCCTTTGGGTTGGTTTCAGTATTACTTGGTAACGCGCCTTGTGGTCTCTCGGAGAAATTTTGAGCTATTTGATTTAATTGTTTTTCAATGTTTTGAATACTAGCTTGTTGATTTCTAAAGTTCGATTCCAACTGTTGAAATCGATCCGAGTTTTTCTTTTCAGTGTCGGAGATGAGGCGAGATACAGTATCTTCAAGCCTCTGTCATCCCCCTTGTTGTTGAGAGAAATTTTGTGACTCATTTCTTGGTTGCTGAAAGTTTGTTCGTTGGTTTAGATTTTGTTGGTTACTACTATTGCTGGGTTCTCTCCAACCAAGGTTAGGGTGGTTACGCCATCCTTGGTTGTAGGTACCCGTTGGAGGACCCGATGGCCTAGGTCTATTATCAGTGTAGTTTACCGTTTCTGTTTGATCATCAAATTCTTTCATACATCTCCAATTTTCATGTGGCCCACCACACCCTTCACAAGCCATAACCGAGGCCGCTTTTGTCATTTCTAACTTTTTGATTTTTGAAGAAAGGGCCTTGATTTGGGCTTGTAAAGTAGTGCTTTCGTCAACCTTATGGGCGCCCGGGGCAATAGATTTATTGCCTCGGGGAGTATGCCACTGAAAATTGGTTTGAGCAATTTCCTCAATTTGATTATAAATTTCATTTGGGCGACGATTACGTAAAAGTCCCCCGGTGTCACACCCCCAAAATCCACCTGCGGAGTAACACCGCTTGGGAGCGTGACTGACCAGGATCAAGCCACCAATCATATTGAACATGTAAATAAGTAGTAATCGTTATTCAACAATACGAAAGGTGTTTTCAAAACCAACATAATCAAGTGTAGCGGAAGCATAAATGTAAAAACCCAAACATAAGTATTAATGTTTTGAAACGTCATAAGTGTTTAATAAGTAATCATGATCCATCTGCCCACAACGACCTGCTCCTCCTTGTGCAAGCTCCTTAAATACCTAAGGTCCTGCAAGGCATGCAGCAAATAATCAACAACTAGTTGAGCGAGTTCACAGAAAGTAAGTTCATAACAGTAATGCGTAAGTTCATCTAGTGGGGGCTTCCCATGCATGTATGTACTAATGGTGGGGGTTTCCCATGCCTTGTATATATATTACTAGTGGGGGATTCCCACGTTTATCTTTACTAACGGGGGCTTCCCATTATGGTACTTACTAGACTATTTGCAACCATGTGTTCTTCTTAAACCGAGAACAGGAATACGTACTTGGTCACGTAGGATTTACGTGAGTGCCCTTCCCCGAGGACAGTGGTACGCGTGGGGTTTACGTAGGATTTACGTAAGTGTCCTTCCGACCCGGAAGACATTAGCGGGTATTAGGTTACGTAGGATTTACGTAAGTGTCCTCCCGACCCGGGAGACAATGGTAGATACTAGTTTACGTAGGTTTTACGTAAGTGCCCTGACTATCCTGAGGACGATGGTCTATAGTCTAGTGATTGCGTAAGTACGAGTAATCATTCCATATCAAACATTCCAACCCAATTCCCAACCCGGGAATCCCATGCCTTGGCTGTGTGAACTCACCTTGGATTGCTCGGCAGATACACAAAGAGGGTTTCTTGAACTAAGGGTGGTCAACCACGTCCTAACAGGGTTACCACACAAGTCAGGTTTTGACTTAAAGTAACACACGTATGAACCATAGCAAACACGTATTGCACGTAAACAGTCAAGAGTAGCAATAATCCTACTTGTGCGTTTTGAATTATAAACCCGAAAGTATTCAGCCCAACATGTTGTGCGATCCACAACATGTTGTGTGATCCAACATAACCCGGCCCAATTATATAGCAGTCCAACAGATATACATATGGCCCAAATACATTAAACAAATAACAGTCTTATGCGATCCCAACACCTTGTACGACTGGGTTGGGTTGTGCGATCAGGTTTGGGCCTTGAGGCCCAACCGCTAAGAACATTACCCCCTTGTGCGATTGGTCATGCCTTGTGCGGTCCGTACCAGCCCAGTCCAATAGGTATGCCCGGCCCAACAGGTTAAGTAATTAATCCAACATATACAGCCCAAGCAACAAGTCAACAAATATCTTGTGCAACCCGACTAACCTTGTGCGACCCGAACGATTGTGTGCTCCAAATAAGTTGTGCGATTGATAGTTTGGGCCAGTCGGCCCAACAGGGTATCAACACTTAATGAGAGTATGTGGCCCAACCCCTTGTGCGATCGACACTTACTTATGCGATCCACAGGGTGTTGTGCGATCATGCAATACTAAGCTGTACCATGTGTTTTGTGCGATTGGGCCACCTTGTACGATTAGATCAGATCGTGTAGGATTTGATCTTGTGCGGTTCGGAAATCTCGTGCGATTGATTAAGTATTTCTGGATATTATGCAATCGGTTACAACCAATTAAATGGTTTCCAAATTTATGATATCAATTAACAGAAACAGTTTCTAAACCAAAACAATTATCGATCAAACAAGCACATCTAGCATTCAATTCACATGAACCCTAATCGAAACATAATCATGAACAATGATCAAACATGCAAGACCTTCAATCGCATTAACAGTGATTCCTATTACTAGCATACACACTAGCATAACCACAAAATAAATCAGCCGATTAATCAAACACCCGATTCCTAACATCATACGATTTTCAAATCTACAATGATTTATATATGCTATGCATGCAAACCGATTATCATGAACATTAAGCCTCATCATTCAATATACAACAATCAATCACATAATCAAGCTAATAACAAAACACTAACCGATTAGCAAGCTTCGAACAAGAATAATCCGAATCAAGAAAGCTTCAAAGAGATGGGTGTTTGGCTGCCTTCGGTTCGTGAGAGAGAGAGTAAGAGATTAGCTAGGGTTTGTGTGTGTAAAGTGTATTTGGTAACAAATGAGATATGGTTACAATTTCCTAATGTTAATCGAGTAACAAGATGGGCCGAACCCAACTTGGCTGTCCATTCGGTTCACGTGGAGTCCATAAGGACTTTGTGCGATCGGCCCAAATACACTTGTGCAACCGGGTGAGGATTGTGCGAGTACAATTTATATACATATAGCGCACATGATCATATAACATATTTAACCTTAAAAACACATATCACATAATCTCATACAGTTCAAGCAAGTTACATCAAAGTACAGAACAAGAGGTTTGAAATACGAGTTGTCACACCCGGAGCTAGAGTCGAGTGTTTGTCTTGTGTGTGGTAATAATCCATTGTAAAAAGTGGATACTTGTTTCCAAACCGCAAGACCATGATGAGAGCTTTTTCTCAGTAGCTATTTGAACCTTTCCCAAGTTTTATATAAGGATTCCCCATCCTCTTGTGCGTATGTATTAATTTCAGTCATTAATTTAGCTGTTTTAGCGGGAGGGAAATACTTATATAGAAACTTTTGGGCTAGTTCATCCCAGGTGTTCACCGAGCCAACTGGGAGGGCATTAAGCCAAGCCTTAGCTCGGTCTTTTAATGAAAATGGAAACATTCGAAGGCAGATGGTGTCATTTGATGCTCCGTTGATCCCGGAGGTATCACATATTTCCAAAATGTTGGTAATATGCAAATGGGGATCTTCATCCGCAAGCCCGTGAAAGGTTGCGGAATTTTGGAGCATTTGGATCAAATGCGGCCGAAGTTCGAAGTTGTTGGCATCGACATTCAGTGCATTGATAGCAACGCCAAGATTATCTACAGTGGGCCGTAGGTAATCCATGAGGGTACGTTGGTCCGCCATCGGAAGTAGGTCCCCCGAAACTTTCTCTTGGTTTTTAGCTTTACGTCTTTTTCTTAGAAAGCGTTCGGGTTCGTCTAAAGGCTCTTTTATGTCTCTGCTGGAACTGGAGCTCATACACTACGTAGAAGGTTCAGGTGTGCTACCTGGGTTCCAAGTCCTGCAACGAAAACAAAAAAGAAAGTTGGTCAGAAGGTTCACCACGGCCCCGTGCTCAATGAACACGGTCCGTGGTCGGAGATACAGTAATTGTTTTCCGGACCCCTGTTACTGGGGAGTTTGACACGGCCCCGTGTTGCACCGACACGGCCCCGTGCTCAGCTCTCTGTAACTCGAAAAATAAAAACTGCCAGTAACAACGCTGGGCACGGCCCGTGTCCGACCAGGCACGGCTCGTGCTGAGCTCTGCAAAAACTGAAAAATTAAGAAAAATCCTAAAAAAATAGAAAATATATTTTTAGCTTTCTTAAAATCCTTGTGTCCCCGGCAATGGCGCCAAAAACTTGATGCGTAGTTGGTGTGATATACTTTTATGTATATTTTTAGCCCTTTTTTACCACTCTAGTCAAGTTTTAAATTTATAAAACATGATATTTACTAACACCAAACACACATATGGGCAAGTGCACCCATCGTGAGCATAATATAGTATTGGTAAGATACCGAGGTCGTCCAAGGACACAAGAGCTTTTAATACCGGTTTATCCTCAACGTCTAATCAAATAAAAAATTTTGGAAAAAGGTTTTAAACTAGAAAATAAAAACTGAAATGCTGAAAATAAAAATAAAATAAATAAAAACAGATAGACAAGATGAATCACTTGGATCCGACTCGCCTTTAGTGTAACCTTTGATTATTTCCACACTTTTGCACTTTTTAAGAGATTATCTTAGTTATTGTAGTAGGCCCCTCTTTTGAAGGTGACGTTACCCTCAACCCAGTAGTTTGAGTAAGCAAGGATACAATCCTAAAAGGTCGGATTATTGAAAGATAATTAATTAAGTTACTAATACATAATGTGGTAGGCCCCTCTTTGGAAGGTGACGTTACCCTCGGCTAAGTAGTCTGAGACAGCAGGGATAAAGTCCTAAGTAGCCGGGCTAAAGTTTTAATAGTAGCTTACATATGAGGGGATCAAAGAGTTTGGACCCCCACCGTCCAATACCATTGGGTATTGAAGGAGGTCCTACTAAATTTGACCCAGGTTCTTGCAGGATCTATACACTGAACAATGGCAAGACTCTTACCAAACCATTCCCTTAACCCCGACCAGGTAGCCAACATATCTCCATATAGACCGTGGAGATATTAATGGTGAAAATCTTTTATTTTATATACACAGTAAAATAATGCCAAGACACCACGGACAAATGATAAGGAAGAATCACCTTCAACATATGAAACTAGTTATTAAAGTCATTAATACATAACCAAATAAAAAGTGCGAAAAGATTAAAAATAAAAAGTATTACACTAAATGCTTGTCTTCACCAAGTGATGTAAGAGACTTAGGCAAACATGGCCTTTGATTGTCAAGAACTCTTACGATCAATCTTGGATCCCGAGACTACTCACACACTCTATGATGGATGATGGATGATGGTGGTGGATGATGGTGTTGTGGTGGTGGTGGAGTGTGGGTGAAGTGTGAGAGAGGTGGTGTGCCAAGGGAGGATTTGCAAATGAGCCAAGCACCCCTATTTATAGCCTGAACAGAAGCTCGGGCACGGCCCCATGTCCATCCCTCTTCTCTTTCTTCATTAATTGCAGTTTGTCTGCATTAGTTGACCACGCCCCCGTGTCCGCTGGGCACGACCCCGTGTGCAGAAGAGTATCTGTACTATCAAGATTTCCTCAGATTCTGCGAATCTTAGAGTTGACGACGGCCCCGTGTCCGCTGGGCACGCCCCCGTGGTGTGTCACGACCCCCGACCCCACCTGGACGGAATCGGGAGCCGCGAACAGCCAAGTGGTACCGGTGATTGTTTTAAAAAATATTGCAGCGGAAATTTCATCAGGACCGTGAGTTAGGAAAAATATCAGAGTTTAGAAAACACTGGATTTTATTTATTAAATAGATGGAATAAATCCATGTTTTACAAAGGTAGCTTTAATAAGGGATAAACCCAATTACATAAAATAATATTTCTTAATTTGATTTAATTAATAAAATAAGCCACTTCTTTATGCCTTTCAGTGCCGCATCCAACTCTTACTCCAATCTATTGTAATTATCTGAAACACGTTTTAAAAAGGTTTTGTCAGCGGGAAATACTGAGTGAGTTCATTCAGGTTTATACAAAAACATATTTGTTATAATTCACAGTATTACGAGCTATTACAATTGCTCCTATCTTATAATTATCTGGTCCAGTTGTCATTCGACCAGATCTATGATTGTGGTCATATCACTATTTGGGTCCTGTCACCCAATAGTGACGTGTATCACTATTTAGGTCCGTTCACCTAAAAGTGACATGTATCATGACTTAGGCGCGCCCACCTAATGTGATAAAACAACAATAATGTGCACAATACCCCACTTACTGCAAGTAATTTAAGATTTGCAAAGACTTAATCCCTGTAATTATAACTGGAAAGCAAATAGGGTTTTGAAAGTAATTTGATAAAAAGAGAATGACTCACATTATAAGCATGCAGTATTTAACAAGCTTCATGATTCAGATTTTCTGAGAATTAGCATCTACTTTGATTGTAAGTGTACGGGGTGAAGTTTAGCCTACTGATAAGACTGATAACCTAATTTAAACAATAATGCACACGAAACTAGGTAAATAACTAATACAGCATTTACGATAACTCACGAGATTAAAACCCTCACAACGAATGACAAAGTGCGATACTTAAACATCCAACGGATTCGCAACGAATGACAGAGTATAGCCCGAATTCGGGTGACACTCAAACATCCTGTCGGAATCACGACGAATGACAAAGTATAAACCCAATTTGAGCAGCTCTTAAACATTCATCGGATAGTTTCAATCGATCGGATATTGAATCGTAGCAGCGATCGAGTTATTACCCGGTATCGTAGCAGCGTTTCGAGAATGTGTGTGTTTTTATGGTAAACAGAAGCTTTCTCAGTGTATGAATCGAATTTTAACGTCGAACGAATGCCAGAAATCAAGTCCCAGGCCCCTCTATTTATACCCAATTTTGGAGCCTCCCGCGAGTCGCGGAAGAATCTCCGGCACTTGCCGCGTGTCGCGGGGCAAGTCCCCGTAGCCTAGAGTAGGTTTTTCACCTGGGTAGCCCTGCTGAGTCGACGTTCGAACGAATTTTAAGTTTGACAACGTATTCGGAAGATAATCGTCGATTAGGGTTTACCCCCCTTGAGTTTTAGGGGCGCTGATCCTGATTCTGAGGATTCTGAAAATTGTAGGAGTTGTGCAGGATTACATGGGGTTTCAAATAGGGTTTCTTATTTGTCAAAATAAAATAATAAATGGTAGTTTTGGTGAGAGTTGTTATGGTTTGGGATAAAAAGGAATAAAATGGTGAGAAAAGAGAATGGACCCACTTTATAACTTTAGGGTTTAACTAGAAAATCTCATGATATAAATTTTGGGTATAACTTCTAAGTTATTAAAAATATATAATGCACTCGTGTTAAGTATAGTACCCCTAATTCAACCTTATCCCGATGTCCCGAGACAGAACCCAAACGAACTTAGTCGGGCAGAGCCTTGACATGCGTTATGGGGCTCAGATCAATCGGAAAGGGTAGCGGTGATCGGGAGTTAAAACACTTAAAACGGGGCAGGGCTTTGTAGGATTTAGGGATGAATTGAAAATATATAGAAGCAGGCTCGCAAGAAAGGAAAAAGAATTTGGACAGGCGAAATAGAATCATCCCAGGCTATTTATACTTAAAAGTTTACTTTGAGGCTAAGCCTCACTCACTGCCACGTACATCCAATTCAATATGTTGATATGTTTTGCATGTTCCAAACATGGCCACGTACACAGTACACATTGAATTAAATTCAGTGTTAATTTATTTATTATTTTATTTAGTATATTTCATTCTTATCTTTCGTATACATTTAAACATATAAAATCAATTTCAATTAAATTATAAGTTAACTATTTAATTATTATATTATTATTATATATTTTATAATTAATGTAACTCCTTCACTTATTTGGCGCGTATAATTTCTAAAATATAACGTTCTAGAAAATAATGAATATGTCATTAGAACGAAAATAATCTTATCTACATTTTGAACCAAGTTTCATTAAAAACTGAGTAGGTTCAAATGTAATGTATTTTTATAATTTAATTATTAAACGGTCTCTAGGCCCGTCTAGATATTTCATATTTCTAACTTTTAACTTACCCGTAATCTACCCGTCTAATAATATAAGTTATTATCTACTTTTATTTTATTTAGAAAGGTCACCCATATACAAGTCAATTAATTAATATAATATTTCAACCAACTATATAAAATAGTGTTTAAAATTATTTAGGTTGAATATTTATATTAATAATAAACTAGTTACTAGTTACTAGTGGTTAATAAATTTAACCAAACCTATAATTCTTATATAAAAATAGGAATGTTACATGGTGGGTGATAGAAGCTTCTACAACTTTGTCTTTTCTGCTGACACTTGGGCACGCCCCCGTGCTCGGTGAGCACGGGGCGTGTTCAGCCTTCTGTTCTCTTGTTTTTGCTTGGGGAGATGCTGTCGGGGGGTCGGGCTTGCCACGTTTGTTCCTTTTCTTGTATTTATGTTAGATTTAGCTGCCTTTTTACTTCTTTTGTTCATTTGATCTCATTTAACCCTGAAAATACAAAAGGAAGACAAAAACACACTTTTTCCAACATTAGTACAAAAAAAGGGTTAGTTTTATGCCACAATTGATGTAATTTATATGTTGCATTTTGTACACATCACAATACATACTTTAAACACTATACTGACATCAAACAGGTTAAACAAAGACTCAATACAGACGAAAGCTACAGACATAGTGCATTCACACTATTTGAGAATTGTAAAAAGTATCTGAAAACTTTTTTAAAAATATGATTTTTTAAATAAACACAAAAAATAAACAATTTAGAAAAAACGTCTATAATGTATTTATACACTTTTGAATTTGTTTTGTAGGGTGAGGATCAAACAAAAAGTTTATTTTGGCTAGCAAGGATAGGAAGCATGAAGCAATATGATTATGATATGTGGTAAAATCTATACTATATTATAATGCATGAGGGAGGGATTCCCAAAAGTTAAGAATTTCTTCCCCCCTTATTTATAAATAAACCCCTAAAATGAGGGTAAAGTGGTCTTTTAAACCATAATTATTTTTTAGTCCCTCAATCTATTACATTTAGATCCTTGATATTTAACATAATTATAGGTAATTAGTTAGACTTCCTCCCTTTTTATAATTCAAAAGAATCTTTAATGTTGCAACACACACGTATTTATTACACTTATTATTTAATACTTTTGCATCATATTTCTTTTTTGTTTCCTTCGATATTTTCTATTCTTACTATTTAACCTTTATCTTAAACAAATAAAAACATAGTGATAAGTGGGTGGTCTGAAAACACAGCCACGTGTTTTCATTTTGGACTAAAATAAAAACATAGTGATAAGTGGATGATGTGTTGGTGATTAATACAAACAAATTTCATTTTACAGTAATGGCTAATAAATTCAAAATTGATCAATTCAAACATAATTAATTAAATTAATCAATAAGAATTAATCATAATATGATAACAAACTAAAATAAGCTAAAACAATCACAATCGATCTAGCTTACTGTAAAAATACCAAGTCCACCATACATGTATACAAATACGTTAATATATAACATAAATAATCACGTGTATCCGACAATTATATAATTACAAAACAAACTTCTTAATTTTCAACTCGGTGCCAACACTTATATAATTCCCTTTACCCCTATCTTGAAAGCCAAGTAATAGCAACATCATTTCTTATATTTTAGTTTCCTTTATCTTTTTTTTTTCCTTCGATATTTTCTATTCAGCTCAACTCCAAGATGATAAATCGGCACCGCGGTACTTCATTAATCTGCAAGACGAAAACCGTTAATATGAATTTTTAACAAATCAAAGTATATATAATTATTTTGTTCAAAGTAACAATACATATAATTATTATTTCATAGTTAGCTGTAACTTGTACATATATAGATGTATGTTTTATGTTTCTGGTTAACACAAAATGAAATCAAAATACCTTTCTGAGCTTGATACTTGAGTCGTCGTTTGATTGTTTGAATCCCCCACTATTTAAGATTCATAACCATAAGCATTTGGGGCCATTTGTAGATATAGAAGAAAGGATTCACAACTTTATAGGTACCAGTTTCTTATTACTTTTTTTTTAACTATAGATAATAGAAAATCTAAGACATAAAATACACACAAAAGGAAATAACAACGGAATGATAACTTAATATTTAAATCTTAACTCAAAATATAAACATAAAGACTTCAAATGGGCTGCCCATAAATTCTAAATAAATAGCTAAACGCATAATACAATCCTGTTGTGATTTGTAAGTTACTAGATATAATTATTATTATTATTTTATGCACGTTTGTTTTTTTTTTTAAGATTGGTAGATTCAAAATTAAATAGATGCAACTAACTTTCTAAATAAAAGGATGCCAGATTATGCAACTAACTTTCTAAACAAAAGGGTGTCAGATTTCAAAATAACCCTAATTCACCTCTATATCCCTACTATAAATACTATTATAGTAGGGCACCCATTTCTATTGCTTAACATTTGATTATGGATCCAATTTCGAATCCAGTGATTGCGAAAAAACAATCATATGATGTTGTACTTTCAAAGGTTAGATTGTTAATTCGTATCAATTTATAAATTATGTTTTAATTTTATAATATATGTTATTTTTTGGTTTCAGTTGGAAGGTGAACGCGCCGATTTAAACAATCCAGTTGCAGCTCCCGCTTCTAAGGTTTCGATTTTGATTGTTTTATTAATTTTTTATGTTCAAACATCGATTAAATAACGAGCTGTTATGTTATTTTTTTGTTTCAGTTGGAAGGTGAACGCGCCGATTTAAACAATCCAGTTGCAGCTCCCGCTTCTAAGGTTTCGATTTTGAGTGTTTTATTAATTTTTTCTGTTCAAACATCGATTAAATAATGAGATGTTCATAACAAGTTGTTCGATTAAATAACGAGCTTCAAACATCGATTAAATAACGAGCTGTTATGTTATTTTTTTGTTTCAGTTGGAGGGTGAACGCGCCGATTTAAACAATCCAGTTGCAGCTCCCGCTTCTAAGGTTTCGATTTTGAGTGTTTTATTAATTTTTTCTGTTCAAACATCGATTAAATAATGAGATGTTCATAACAAGTTGTTCGATTAAATAACGAGCCGTTCAATTAACAGGTTTTTTGCAGGATGATGGTGAT
The DNA here is from genome assembly GCF_002127325.2 of Helianthus annuus. NCBI lineage: Eukaryota > Viridiplantae > Streptophyta > Magnoliopsida > Asterales > Asteraceae > Helianthus > Helianthus annuus. The sequence goes on from NC_035445.2 coordinate 12,981,689, forward strand.
AAATCTGTTGAGATAATCAGTTACGGTCACATGTTCAGCCCGTACAAGTCTCATCTTCAACGTGAATTTACTGAAGAGGTAATTTTAGGGTTTCTTTAATCTTTTTTTAACTTTTTTATTCAGTTTTTATCTTTTTTTTAAGGATCGAATTTATTCAGTTTTTGTCTTTTTTAAGGATCGAACATGTGAAGCTCAAAGGAAGAGATACAAGAGACTCTCGGAATGGAAATGGAGTCAAGTTATCAATTCAGATGATTCTGAAGAAGATGACAAAGAAGAAGAACTAGAAAACACAGGCGATTCAAGCGCAAAGAAGAAAACCGAATTAAAAATTCCTCAAGCGTCAATTCAGAAGAGGAATAGATTTCATTCAGCATAATATGAAATCTTTCAAGTGCTTTTATTTTTTATTTTTTTCATTTTTAGTTATGTTTGATCTAGACAATTTCATTTTCACTTGTTTTGTTTTCATTTTCAGTTGTCATTTTCAGTTTTTTAGAATTAATGCAGTCTAATAAAGTTTATTTTATATTGTAAATTTTCAGTGTTTGAATTCCCACATCCTCTTAAATCCAGTGAACAATTATTGCAGTTACAGTAATAAAAAAAAACAATCAGCAAAAAGGTATCCAGCTCCATTTGCATAGCTATATTTTCATAATAATAAATATATATTAAACTTCAATTTATTTATATATTTTTACTGCATTAGAGACCATATATATTCTTTGTAAAACTTTACCTTCTCGTAATGTGTATCTATGTGCCATTCAAAAAGGAAAACGGTGATAACAATTCATATAGGTTACAATACACATGTCTGTCGTTTGAAAAGAAAAGATATACAATTAAATAATTTGGTAGTGATGAGATGATGATAAGTTTAAATTTTTAAAAATAGTTATATACAATTAAATAATCTGGTAGTGGGTAAATATCATATTCTACCAAATTTTAGAAGTCCTGTATACATCTTCCTTATATAATAACTTAATTTTGTAAATTTATACTCATAAATTTCTCTTTAACACAAATCCATAAACTTACGAAAATCTAAATCAATTAATGATTCAATCAGTAAACATTTATTGGATTAATGTGAAAATTTAACACCTTTATTGCATTGAAAATTTGTACTTGTATAGATGTACTGTATAACGACATATATCTACTCCACACAACACAAAAGTTATATAAAACTATTGCTATAACTTTCTAATACAAAATTTAACATCTTTATTGTATCAAAAATTTGTACCGTATAATATACTGTGTATTATTCTGTTTTATAAAACAAATTTTTAATGCATACGGAAAAAAAGGGAGACAACATATCTCGACCCTACCTAAAAGTTTTATAAAAACAATTGCTATAACTTTATAGTACCAAGTTTATTAAATAATAATAAAAAATATATGAGAATTGACAAAATAATATTTAATTTTGTAGAATTTACTGCTTTCTCTATCATTAAGTTAACTATATAAATACTAAATTTTGTTGCAAGGTTTTAGGGATTATAAGTTAACTATGTTCTTATAGATTAGATTAGCAAGTTTCAAAAAAACTCTTATATGTTGACTAGATACATCTTTTATGGATTCTAACTTATAACTAGATTGTGTTTACATTTTTTCAGGGATTATTAGTTAAAATTAAACTCATAATAGATAAGATTAGTTAGTTGAAACAAACTACAGGTTATTAAGAATTCGTTGGTTTAAAAGTGCTATATATACAGCTCATTTTCATTAGTTTTTTTTTTACTTCAAAAAATCTTGTTCTTCAGAATTCGTTGGTTTAGCAGGTAATCTTTATTTAAGTTTTTCTACAACAGTGACCTTTATTTAAGTACATCCTGCCAAAGACTTCAGACGAGAAGGGGTATACACCTCAAATGTTGTCTATCGAGAGGTGTTACATGACGAATGAAATACTTGTGAGTGAGAATGTGATGATTTTTTTATGCATTTGGTGGTTTATGCAATTACATTCTAAATTTAGTATAGATGATATTATTTTACACACTTTGGGCTCTTTTACTCACTTATTTATTTTTCTCTTGCAGGTTGATTAAGAATTTGTTATGGATAAGACAGAGAGCAAAATGGAAGATGTGTCAGGTATCTACCTATCTATCATATCTTATAACTGACAATTACATGGTAAAACATATGTAACTAAAATACTTAACATTTCTTTCAGTTCCCCAAACTGCTACAGCAGCTACTACTGATGTATCAGTAAAAGAGGAGACCAAAGAAGAAACTCATCCTCCAAAAGATGTAACAATCAAACAGGAAGAGATACAAGAAATTCCAGAGGACGTTGATCTCGATGATGAGAAATGGTGGCGTGACAATATGGATGAGATCCTTAAGATGTTTAAGCCATATGATCACTAAATTTTTAACCTCGTCGTGCAAGTACTTGACATTTGAGCTTTTAGTTTTCAACATTTATGTTTAAGACTTATCTTTCCTTATTTGTGTGCTACTTTATATAACTTTTTGTCACACCCCCAAAATCCACATGCGGAACACCACCGCTTGGAGGCGTGACCGACCAGGATCGAGCCACCAATTATACTGAGTAATATAATAATCAATCATAAGTAATACTCACCAATCGCAAGATTAGCAAATATCATAGTCAAAGTTCAAAAGTATTAAGTTAAGTAATAGTTCAAGTAAGTAGCGGAAGCATAGACAAAATAATTTAAAACAAGTTTCTTAGTTCAAGTTTGTTAAGAACCCAACACACGGGTTAGACGACCACTACACATCCGCAAGATGCAAGCTCCTGAGTCACTGGGTACCTGCAAAGCATGCAGTAAGGTGTCAACACAAAGTTGAGCGAGTTCACTAGTTGTCCAGTTTTAGTTTTCGAAAACTTAAGTTGTTTAGATAAAGCATTTATAATCACATTGTGGGGAGCTACCCCATCTGTAAGCTCACTAAACTGTAGATACCGAAACTGTTGACGGAAAGTTGTTGTGCCCCGAGTCAATGTCTATCGTCATTGACCAAGATGCGAGGTCTACTAGTTCACGCCCGATCTCCCCCGGTCACGGTGTGAGGTTGTCAAACCTAATAGCGCTATCAACTAATAACCCGTTCGCCCCCGGCGATTAATCGGTACTGTAAGCAGGGACTTAAAGTGATAGAGTTTCGTTTAGCATGGCTAGTTGTGATTTATAAATAATATCCAAACGTATCTCCCCCGGAGATAGTAATTACCCATTCTGATTTCCCCCGGAAGTAATGGTTCAAAAGTATTTTTCCCAAAGTTGGCAGTTTGTCCGTGTCCCTCCACGGGACGCATGCTTTTAGTGTGTGAACTCACCTTGGGTTGCTCGGCAGATTAGGTTACTTGTCAAACACGCTGGTCACCACGTCCTAATCATGGTTACCAGTATGGGTCAGGTTTGGTGTACAAGTATTCACGTATATCATACAAGGATATAACACCCAGAGTGCATGCAGTAATCATATAAGTTATTGGGCCGGTCCTAATGATCTACACCGTTGACAAATAGTCCAGCAAAGCACATAGTTCAATCAAACAGGCAGCCCAAACAATTTCAAGTTGTGGCCCAAAAACTAAAGTGGACAGCCCAGTCGAGACAAGGTGGTCTCGACTCAAGAACATGCGGTCTCGAGTCGCAACCAGGAGGTCTCGGCTTGTACTGGCTGGTTTCGAGTGGTGCAGGCTTGACTCGCAACCTCAGAGGTTCCGAGTCTGGTCTCGAGTTGTCACGAGGAGGTCTCGAGTCACAACCGTTGCGGTCTCGAGTTGTCACGCTGTGGTCTCGAGTCGCAACCGTTGCGGTCTCGAGTTGTCACGCTGTGGTCTCGAGTCGCAATGCTGGTCTTGTCTTGTTCACGTGCTGATTCAGATATAGTCAGGCTAATTGTACTATGCATCAGGCCCAAATCAAGAAATAACCAATGAGGGTTCACAAACAAGTTTTCCTAAACTGTCAATTAACTAATATGGATCAAACCTTGCCCTTTTTAAATCTTCAACTCATATTCAACATGTTCATCTTTAGGGTTTTCATGTTTAAACATAACCATGAATTCTTTTAACTAAAATCACATGTTTAACAAGATCATTTTGCAAGAAACAATTGAAACATTCATTTTGTAACCTTGAACATAGTTCGGTTGGCCATAAACACTCTTAAACTACCATTCATTAGCCATTTTTAAACATTTTATCAAGCATTATCACATAATGGTTTACACATATTGTTCAACTCACAAATCATCCGAAAATCATGCATAACCCTTTTAACTAAACACCTTCTAGTTCATTAATCACACATATATCCTACACACACAATAAAACACTAACCGGTTATGAAGAAGGCACCGAATCAAGGAAGAAAGTGAGAAAATGAAGTGTCCGATTTGTAGTGATGATCTTGACCGAGTTTCTTGACCGAGATTCTTTGTTGTTGCCGGTTAGATCCAAGCTTGAACCGAGAATTTGGGAGAGAAGGTGGTGTTGTTGAGGGTTTTTAGTGAGAGAGAAAAGGAGTGTGTTTGTGTAAAAATGAAGGAAGTGGGGAAAGGTTTGGGGTTTTATACAAGGTTTCGAATAGGCTAAGGGGGTTTCGGCCCAACCGGTTACGGCCCACTCGAGACCGAGTGGCCCACTCGAGACCGAGTGGTCTCGAGTCATGGTCTCGACTCACTAGCATATACGCATAAACTTATATAATATACATACATACAACGGATATTATGCAAGAAGGTCACGTTTCCATTTAATAATATATATATATACAAAAAATGATATTACAAGATGTTTGTTCGGGAAAACCTAGAGTGTCACATTGTCCCCAAGTTTTAAGAACTTTCGTCCCGAAAGTTAAAGCAGCCACTGCCAGCTAGTGCGCGTAAGAGTGTTTCAACGGGGTGTTACATCATCCCCCCGTTAGTTTGGAATTTCGTCCCGAAATTCGGTTGTAGCTTCAGTGCTGGAGGTTTCGTTTGGGAACAACTGGGGATACTTGCACTTCATCTGGTCTTCCCGCTCCCAGGTAAACTCTGGGCCACGTCGTGAGTTCCAACGAACTCGCACGAGAGGTATTTGGCTACGTTTGAGGGTTTTGATCTCTCGATCCGTGATCTCAATCGGTTCCTCAGTAAAGTGTAGCTGTTCATCAATAGTGAGTTCCTTGAAGGGAATTATGAGTGTTTCATCTGACAGACACTTCTTCAGATTAGACACGTGAAAAACATTGTGCACTGCACTCAGCTCTGCAGGCAGGTTCAATCTATAAGCAACCTTACCGATTCTCTCGGTAATTTCGAATGGTCCAACATATCGCGGATTCAGCTTACCCCGTTTACCGAAACGAACCACACCCTTCCAGGGTGAGACTTTAAGTAGAACCCGGTCCCCGACCTGGAATTCTAGCGGTTTCCTATGCTTATCAGCGTAGCTTTTCTGACGGTCACGAGCTGCCGCCATGCGTTGTCTGATCTGGGCAATCTTTTCCGTTGTATCTACCACCAGTTCTGGGCCTGTGATTTGACTGTCACCGACTTCCGCCCAGCAAAGAGGTGATCGGCATTTACGACCGTACAATGCCTCAAAAGGTGTCGCCTGAATGCTAGTGTGGTAGCTGTTATTGTTGGAGAATTCCACCAGCGGTAGATGCTTCTCCCAATTCTTGCCAAAATCGATCACACATGCTCTAAGCATGTCTTCCAGGGTTTGGATGGTGCGTTCAGACTGCCCATCCGTTTGCGGGTGATAAGCAGTGCTCATGTCCAAACGTGAGCCAAAGGATTTGTGCATAGCTTGCCACAACTCGGAAGTAAAACGAGCGTCTCGGTCAGAAATAAGGGAAGTTGGCACCCCGTGTCTCGAGACTACTTCCTTTAAGTAGACTTCTGCCAAGGTAGAAAACTTGTCTGTTTCCTTGATGGCCAGAAAGTGTGCAGACTTAGTCAATCGATCTACTATCACCCAAATAGTGTCATTCCCGCGTTGGGATCTAGGTAGCCCCGTAACAAAATCCATGGAAATTTGTTCCCATTTCCACTTCGGGATTTCTGGTTGCTGGAGTAGGCCTGCTGGTTTCTGATACTCAGTCTTGACTCTTGCGCAGGTCAAACATTTGCTAACGTATGCTGCTATGTGGGCTTTCATGCCAGGCCATCAGTAAGTGGTCCTTAAGTCATGGTACATCTTATCCGAACCAGGATGTACTGAATAACGGGACTTATGGGCTTCGTCCATCACAAGCTCACGTAGATCTCCGTAGAGTGGGACCCAAATGCGCCCTGCCACATAGTAAGCGCCATCTTCTTTTTGTTCTAGTCGTTGTCTCGATCCTCGCAGGGACTCAGCCCTGATGTTTTCCGGTTTCAGAGCTTCAACCTGAGCATTTCGAATCTGAGTGGGGAGGTTAGACTGGATGGTAAGTTGTAGCGCTCGCACGCGCTTGGGCGTACTGTCTTTTCGGCTGAGGGCGTCTGCCACGACATTGGCCTTGCCCGGATGGTACTTGATGGCGCACTCATAATCATTCAGGAGTTCGACCCATCGACGTTGTCGCATGTTTAATTCCTTTTGCTTGAAGATATGCTCGAGACTCCTGTGATCGGTGTAAATGGTGCACTTGGTACCGTACAGGTAATGTCTCCATATCTTAAGCGCAAAGATCACTGCTCCTAGTTCCAAGTCGTGCGTAGTGTAGTTCCTTTCGTGAGTCTTAAGTTGTCGAGAGGCGTAGGCAATAACTTTTTCGCGTTGCATTAACACGCAACCGAGCCCATGAATGGATGCATCACAGTAAACCACAAAATCGTCGGTACCTTCAGGTAACGATAGGATAGGAGCACTACAGAGGTTATCCTTTAGCTTCTGAAATGCGGTTTCCTTAGCTTCACTCCATTTATAAACCATACCCTTCTGGGTAAGAGCCGTGAGAGGCTGAGCGATCTTTGAGAATCCCATGATAAATCTTCGATAGTACCCTGCTAGTCCCAAGAATTGACGGACTTCGGTCGGAGTCTTAGGGGTAGGCCAATTCTTTATAGAGTCGATCTTTGCTGGGTCGACGTGAATTCCATCCCTGTTAACCACGTGCCCAAGGAAATGGACTTCTCGAAGCCAGAAGTCGCATTTCGAGAACTTGGCGTACAGTTGCTCATTGCGAAGGAGTTCGAGAATAAGGCGTAGGTGCTGTTCATGCTCTTCTTGACTTTTCGAGTAGATCAGGATGTCGTCGATAAACACAATCACGAATTTGTCGAGGTAAGGTTTGCACACTCGGTTCATGAGATCCATGAATACCGCGGGCGCGTTGGTCATTCCAAAGGGCATGACAAGGAATTCATAATGACCATAACGAGTTCTGAATGCAGTTTTGGAGATGTCTTCATTACGGACTCTTAGTTGATGATAGCCCGATCGTAAGTCGATCTTAGAGTAGTAGCTCGATCCCTGCAACTGATCGAATAGGTCGTCGATTCGCGGGAGAGGGTAGCGGTTCTTGATGGTAACTTTGTTCAGCTCACGATAGTCGATGCACATTCGGAACGTGCCATCCTTCTTCTTAACAAAGAGTACCGGTGCTCCCCAGGGTGATGAACAAGGGCGGATAAACCCTTTATCCAATAGTTCCTGTAGTTGTGTAGAGAGTTCCTTCAATTCTGCGGGGGCTAGTCGATAAGGCGCACGAGCTATGGGCGCTGCTCCGGGAGCTAGCTCGATTTGGAATTCGACCTGACGGTGGGGAGGGAGTCCAGGTAGTTCCTCAGGAAATACCTTGGGGTAGTCACGCACTACTGGAAAATCTTCAATCCTCTTTTCCTTTTCCTGCGTGTTGGTGACAAGTGCTAAGATAGCGGTGTGCCCCTTTCGTAAACACTTCTGGGCCTTTAAGAATGAGATAACGCTTGAGATTTCTCCGCCTTTGCCACCTTGTACAATGAGGGGTTTGCCAGAACGGCGGGGAATGCGAACCATCTTCTCTTGACAGAGGATTTCCGCGCGATGTTTGGATAACCAATCCATACCAATAACGACATCGAAGCTTCCAAGAGTAACAGGGAAAAGATCGATGCTATAGGTCTGACCAGACAGTACTAGTTTGCAGCCTTTGATAACATGTGAGGCCTCGATGTTTCTACCATTAGCTAGCTCGACGATATGATGAGAACTTAGTAACGAAAGCGGGTGCTTAAGCTTCTTACTAATACGTAGGGACACATAACTAGCATCGGCTCCAGAATCAAATAATACAGAAACATAACGATCATCGAGTAGGAACTTACCCGCCACGACATTGGGGTCATTCCTCGCTTCTCCAGCTCCAATCACAAAAGCCCTTCCCCTTGCACCATTCCCGGCATTGTTGTTCTGATCGTTGTTTCCAGCTCCCTGATTGTTGATGCGGTTCTGGTTCAGTTCAGGGCAATTCTTCTTAAAGTGCCCCTCAGCTCCACACTGGAAACAACCCTTGACGTTCCCGTGATGCTGCTGCTGGTTCTGCCCCACGGGACGTGGACTCCTACAGTCCTTGGCCTCATGCCCCATCTTGTTACATCGCTGACACTGACTTTTCCCACAAGGCCCACTGTGATGTCGATTGCACTTGTTGCACTTGGGGTGGTTATCGCGATAGCCACCTTGTTGTTGAGTGCCCTTGTTGTTTTTAGTTTTCCTTTGCTGTGCTGGGGCCTGAGTGGGGTTAGCATCCTTACTTTGATTTCCTTCCCACTTACGCTTGTTATCATTAGAAGTTCCGGCAGTAACGCTGATCCTTTTGGGCAGCTTGCCCTCTTCTACGGCCTGATCAGTGAGTTTGTGAGCAAGACGAACGACCGGCTGGATGGTAGTGAGGTTGGCTGCAGTCACATGGCTTCGAATTTCTGGAGCCAAACCCTTGATGTACAATTCGATTCTTCGATACATAGGTCGAGACAGGTTTGGGCAAAGAGCAGCATAGTCATTGGACAGTTTGGTGTAGGTCTCAATCTCTGACCCAACCATCTTAAGCGCAAAGTACTCGTTCTCAAGTTTGTGGATGTCATCCCGGTGACAGTACTCCTCCTTAATCATGTCCTTGAAATCCTCCCACGCAGTAGCATTAGCAGTTTCCAATCCAAACATCTGAATTTGCGCCTTCCACCAGGAAAGCGCGTTTCCTTCAAGCGTACCAGTAGCAAACTTCACCCAATTCGCAGGGGGACACTCACAGACAGCAAAGACAGTTTCAACTTTCTCAATCCAGTGCAGAAGACCTATGGCACCCTCAGTGCCATTGAAAGGGAGAGGCTTGCAATCCATGAAAGTTTTGAAAGTACACACGGGTGGTTGCGCAGGTGCATGCTGACCTCCAGGGTGAGCTGCGAAAGCTGCAGCCATCGTGTTAAGCAGGTTAGTGAATTGAGCCTGAGTCATGTTAATGTTTCCTCTTCCACGTCCACTCATTGTCTTCATAATCAGAAAACATAGTATGAGTGTGATGTCGTAATGTAGCGAGAATGAAAGAGAAGAGAGAGGTGTATCTATCTAATTAGGCACATTAGTACGTATAGCAAAACAGGAAACATAAGGTAAGCAAACAAGTAAACACTGGTCCGAGCTATGAGGTCTAATGTGTTGAGCCTTGCACTTGGAGTGTAGTGTCGTCGCGAGTCACAGGTTATAGTCTGGTTTTTTTTTCCCAAAAAGATTTTCCCCTTTTTAAAACCAAGTTCACTATAACCAATGGCTCTGATACCAATCTGTCACACCCCCAAAATCCACATGCGGAACACCACCGCTTGGAGGCGTGACCGACCAGGATCCAGCCACCAATTATACTGAGTAATATAATAATCAATCATAAGTAATACTCACCAATCGCAAGATTAGCAAATATCATAGTCAAATTTCAAAAGTATTAAGTTAAGTAATAGTTCAAGTAAGTAGCGGAAGCATAGACAAAATAATTTAAAACAAGTTTCTTAGTTCAAGTTTGTTAAGAACCCAACACACGGGTTAGACGACCACTACACATCCGCAAGATGCAAGCTCCTGAGTCACTGGGTACCTGCAAAGCATGCAGTAAGGTGTCAACACAAAGTTGAGCGAGTTCACTAGTTGTCCAGTTTTAGTTTTCGAAAACTTAAGTTGTTTAGATAAAGCATTTATAATCACGTTGTGGGGAGCTACCCCATCTGTAAGCTCACTAAACTGTAGATACCGAAACTGTTGACCGAAAGTTGGTGTGCCCCGAGTCAATGTCTATCGTCATTGACCAAGATGCGAGGTCTACTAGTTCACGTCCGATCTCCCCTGGTCACGGTGTGAGGTTGTCAAACCTAATAGCGCTATCAGCTAATAACCCGTTCGCCCCCGGCGATTAATCGGTACTGTAAGCAGGGACTTAAAGTGATAGAGTTTCGTTTAGCATGGCTAGTTGTGATTTATAAATAATATCCAAACGTATCTCCCCCGGAGATAGTAATTACCCATTCTGATTTCCCCCGGAAGTAATGGTTCAAAAGTATTTTTCCCAAAGTTGGCAGTTTGTCCATGTCCCTCCACGGGACGCATGCTTTTAGTGTGTGAACTCACCTTGGGTTACTCGGCAGATTAGGTTACTTGTCAAACACGCTGGTCACCACGTCCTAATCATGGTTACCAGTATGGGTCAGGTTTGGTGTACAAGTATTCACGTATATCATACAAGGATATAACACCCAGAGTGCATGCAGTAATCATATAAGTTATTGGGCCGGTCCTAATGATCTACACCGTTGACAAATAGTCCAGCAAAGCACATAGTTCAATCAAACAGGCAGCCCAAACAATTTCAAGTTGTGGCCCAAAAACTAAAGTGGACAGCCCAGTCGAGACAAGGTGGTCTCGACTCGCGAACATGCGGTCTCGAGTCGCAACCAGGAGGTCTCGGCTTGTACTGGCTGGTTTCGAGTGGTGCAGGCTTGACTCGCAACCTCAGAGGTTCCGAGTCTGGTCTCGAGTTATCACGAGGAGGTCTCGAGTCGCAACCGTTGCGGTCTCGAGTTGTCACGCCGTGGTCTCGAGTCGCAACCGTTGCGGTCTCGAGTTGTCACGCTGTGGTCTCGAGTCGCAATGCTGGTCTTGTCTTGTTCACGTGCTGATTCAGATATAGTCAGGCTAATTGTACTATGCATCAGGCCCAAATCAAGAAATAACCAATGAGGGTTCACAAACAAGTTTTCCTAAACTGTCAATTAACTAATATGGATCAAACCTTGCCCTTTTTAAATCTTCAACTCATATTCAACATGTTCATCTTTAGGGTTTTCATGTTTAAACATAACCATGAATTCTTTGAACTAAAATCACATGTTTAACAAGATCAGTTTGCAAGAAACAATTGAAACATTCATTTTGTAACCTTGAACATAGTTCGGTTGGCCATAAACACTCTTAAACTACCATTCATTAGCCATTTTTAAACATTTTATCAAGCATTATCACATAATGGTTTACACATATTGTTCAACTCACAAATCATCCGAAAATCATGTATAACCCTTTTAACTAAACACCTTCTAGTTCATTAATCACACATATATCCTACACACACAATAAAACACTAACCGGTTATGAAGAAGGCACCGAATCAAGGAAGAAATTGAGAAAATGAAGTGTCCGATTTGTAGTGATGATCTTGACCTAGTTTCTTGACCGAGATTCTTTGTTGTTGCCGGTTAGATCCAAGCTTGAACCGAGAATTTGGGAGAGAAGGTGGTGTTGTTGAGGGTTTTTAGTGAGAGAGAAAAGGAGTGTGTTTGTGTAAAAATGAAGGAAGTGGGGAAAGGTTTAGGGTTTTATACAAGGTTTCGAATAGGCTAAGGGGGTTTCGGCCCAACCGGTTACGGCCCACTCGAGACCGAGTGGCCCACTCGAGACCGAGTGGCCCACTCGAGACCGAGTGGTCTCGAGTCATGGTCTCGACTCACTAGCATATACGCATAAACTTATATAATATACATACATACAACGCATATTATGCAAGAATGTCACGTTTCCATTTAATAATATATATATATATATATATATACAAAAAATGATATTACAAGATGTTTGTTCGGGAAAACCTAGAGTGTCACACTTTTAATTATGTTTAAGATTATTTTTTCTTATTCGTGTGTTACTTTATTACACCAACGGTTTCTTGAATTAGGGTATAATTAAAATTCTAGACATATGTAACACCTATGTCATATATCCACCACAATAATAAAAATATTATACGAATAAGAAAACTACCAGAAATAAGTGCCGCAATGCAAAGTGTCGCCCCCGCCGCATCGCGCGGACACCCTACTAGTTTAAAATAAAGAGGAAGTGTATTTTAGTCAATTTTACCCAATCTTCTCTCTTCTTCTTCTCTCTATAACTTCAAAACCCACTATTTTCAAAACCCACAATCTTCAACCTTTTCTTCACTTTCTATCTCAATAATCACTACATTATAGTTCGATTTTCATCAACAATCAATGATTCAAACACCCAATCAACGTGTTCTTCAACTTTTTTTTTTGAAGAAACCTAGTTTATTTTCATACAATATCTCATTTTTTCCTGTGATTTTGAAGCGAATCACTTGATTCGTTTGATTCGATCGCTGAGAAGTGTTTCTAACATTCAAATTTCGTCAATCGGTGAAGAAATCGGCTTCGATCTATGTAAGAAATTTTTAAATTGCATTTTTACGCTCTGGGTTTTTGAATTGAGTCATTACGTTTTACAAAGTAATCTTGGCGGGGGTCCGGGGGTAGCGCCCCTGGGAGCAGGGTCTAAAGGGCGGCAGCCCCTGGCGGGGTCCAAGGGGCAGAGCCCCTGGCTGGGGTCGAGCTGCATTAGAAATTTTAATTTTTCTGGAAATTGCCTCATTTAGTAGACAGTTTTTGATCTCCTACTTCCTGGTTCAGACAATTCACAGACAAAACATACCCTGCTTCAATGCGTTTTAGAGAGAACACTTTCTTTTGTGTTTTTAGGCCACTGCGTTTTAGAAAAAAACACATTTTTGAAGTGTTTTTAGTCCATTGCGTTTTAGGCAAAACACATTTTTATGGGTTTTCAGTCCATTGCGTTTTAGAAAGAACACTTTCTTTTGTGTTTTTAGACTATTGCGTTTTAGGTAAAACACATTTTTATGTGTTTTCAGTCCATTGCGTTTTAGAAAGTACACTTTCTTTTGTGTTTTTAGCCATTGTGTTTTAAAAAAAAAGACATTTTTAAGTGTTTTCTGGCCATTACGTTTTAGAAATAAGACATTTCTTTGTGTTTTTGTGCATTGCGTTTTAGGTAAACACATTTTTATGTGTTTTCAGTCCATTGCGTTTTTGAAAGTACACTTTCTTTTGTGTTTTTAGACCATTGAATTTTAAAAATAAGACATTTATTTGTGTTTTCTGGCTATTGCGTTTTAGAAATAAGACATTTTTTGTGCTTTTGGTGCATTGCGTTTTAGAAAAAAGTCATTTTTTATGTTTTTTGTCCATTGTGTTTTACGAAACTAGGTTTTCGATTTTTTTTGAAAATATAGCAATAGCATATTCTTTTAAAGATAATAAAACGCTCGTTTTTTGGTGCAGTTTTTATAAAAAAATAATGTCGTATGAAAAAGTTATTAACATTTAAAAAATGGGGGGGGGGGGGGAGGGGGAATTGGAGGAGAGAGAAACTATTGTCCTAGATTGACTAGAATGTCGTTACACAAACCAACGCGTCTCTTTTTTTCTCTTCAATTTCACTCATTTAATCTTAGCCCTTAATTAAATCAATTGATGATCAAGATTACTTGCTAGCCAAAAAAACTTCCTATTATATACTAACGCTTGTTTTGTAACAAAAAAAAATACTTTTAATTATATACTAACACTTGTTTTGTAACAAAAAAAAATACTTTTAAAAAAATATAACTTGTTTAGGGCTAAATATTATAAGTTTAAGGGTAAATTACTTTTTGAGTCCCTGTGTTTTATGGGTTTTAACCACTTGAGTCCAAAAGCAAAAAGTTTAATGACCTGAGTCCCCATAAGCATTTTCTTTAACCATTTGAGTCCAAATTTCTAACTCCATCCACCAAGTCTGTTAACTATGAGGGTAATTTGGTCATTTACACACAAAGTACAAGTCTTATATGCACATCAGTACAAGTTTCTTCTCTCTCTCTCTCTCTCTCTATACACCACCGCAGAGCCACCATCCCCACCATTGCCCCACCATCATCCCCACAACTGCCACCACCATCGCACTACCGCTACCTCCAAACACCCACCACCACCGTGACGGAGTCCTCCATGGCCGTCGCCTAGTTGCATAAAGATATGTTTAATCAGATAACCAATGAAGCATTTGCAAAACTGTTGTTACAGTACATGATTCTCTCCTATGTGCACAACTTTCGTGATACTTTCGATTATGCTAATCCACAAACCTCCTAACTAGGTATAATTACGCTATGTGTATTAGTGTATTGGCACTTTAACCTAGAAGTGAACCTTAATTTCATCAAATAGTTTATTTCAACAAATTAAACATCCAATTTTCACTAATCTAAGGTCAATTATGCACAAAACTAAACTTCAGAAAACATACATACAAAAACAATTCATATAGCCAGTGATCAGATAGATTAAACCTACATTTCCGTTAGGGTTATTAGCACTCGAATCAAATCTCATCCTGGCAACACCGCTCTGTGCTTCGAGGCGCTTGATTTCTTCAACAAGAACAGGCGTGATTGTGAGCCTAATAATCATACCGAAATTGAGAGGATTGTTACGAACTAAACTGAATGATTCTTTGGCAGTGGAGGTTGTAGCGGCGACCGGAGTATTGCTGCAGTTACGGTGACCGGCAGAGGTACCAGATGGGCGTTGAACGGAAGAAGGTTGGCGGAGTGGATGTTACGACTCTCACTCTCCCTGAATCTGTTTCTCTCTCTAGATTTTTGTAAATAGAAAGTGTGAAAGTGTGTGTGGGAGTTCTATTATGGAAGAAGAAAAGGAAATACAACCCAGATGCCAACTCCTGACTTATTTCCTAACGTGCTGGAACCTTCGGTGGCTGAGCATATGGTTCGAGAGGTTACGGTAGCTGAAATTAAGTCGGCAATGTTTTCTATAGATGATAACAAAGCTCCTGGACCGGATGGGTATTCATCGGCTTTTTTTAAAAAAGGTTGGTCGATTGTGGGAGATGACGTCTGTACTGCAATAAAGGATTTCTTCACTTCTAACCGATTGCTTCAGGAGGTGAACCATACAATTATTGCCCTTATTCCTAAGATTCCGACTCCTAGTACGGTTACTGATTATCGCCCAATCTCGTGTTTTAATGTGATGTATAAGTGCATTACTAAAATTCTATCGAATAGAATTTTAGAGGGCCTTGATAAGCTGGTAACTTTGAATCAATCAGCGTTTGTGCCAAATAGAAGAATCACGGACAACATTCTGCTAGTTCAAGAGCTGATGCATAATTATCATCGGGATATTGGAGCCCCAAGATGTGCATTCAAAGTAGATATCCAAAAAGCGTATGACACGGTAGACTGGGATTTTCTGGGTGAAGTTTTGAAGGGATATGGCTTTCATCCAAGTATGGTTGAATGGATTATGAAATGTATTACATCCTCGTCATTTTCCGTCAGTGTGAATGGGAATATTTTCGGTTATTTCAAAGGCAGGAGGGGTCTTCGTCAAGGGGATCCCATGTCCCCATATCTTTTCACATTGGTCATGGAAGTCTTAACGTCTATGTTTCAGAGAGCAACGTCTATTGATTCAGCCTTCAGATTTCATAAAAAATGTGAGAAGCAAAGAATCGTTAATTTATGTTTTGCTGACGATCTTTTTCTGTTTTCTAGAGGGGATGTTAGCTCTGTTAAGGTCATTATGGACGCTCTGAACAATTTTAAGGATATGTCTGGCTTGATACCTAGTCTCACGAAGAGTACGGTTTTCTTCTGTAATGTCCCGAGTCAAGTTAAAAATAATATCCGTTCTATCATGCCGTTCGAGGAAGGCTCATTACCGATCAGGTACCTAGGCGTCCCTCTTATTGCTTCAAGACTTTTATACTCGGATTGCAAAGTGTTGGTTGAGAAGATGGAGAATAGAATTACAGATTGGAAAGCTAAATATCTATCCTTTGCGGGTAGATTACAACTAATTATTTCTGTGCTTTCATCTTTCTATATTTACTGGGCTTCAGTTTTGGTCTTACCGGCAAGTATCGTTAAGCAACTTGAACAAAAAATGAGGAGTTTTTTAGGGTGTCAGGGGCACATCGTGAAAGGTAAAGCAAAAGTATCTTGGAATGTTGTTTGTCGTCCGAAATCTGAAGGGGGTTTGGGGGTTCGTCGCATTGCGGATGTTAATAAAGCTCTAATGGCTTTTTATATGAATAGTATCCTTTCTCGAAGAAAATCGCTATGGGTGGACTGGGTATATTCATATCATTTGCAAGATAGAAGTTTATGGGATATTCCTACTCCGAATAATGCTTGTTGGAGCTGGCGGAAGTTACTTCAAATGAGACCAATTGTCCGCAAGTTTTTTGTGTCCAAAATAGGCGACGGTAGAAGCACTTTCTTGTGGTTTGATAACTGGAGTGAACAGTGCCCTCTAAGCTCATATGTTACACCAAGACAAATGCGACAAGAGGGGCTGTCCATATACTCTAAAGTAGCTGATGTGATTCAAGATAATACATGGAGGTGGCCAGCTGCTTGGCGGGACATGTTCCCTATTCTCTTTAAACTAGCGCCTATTTCTATCGAGCTTCACAAAAACGATAGTATCATGTGGAAATATAACGGTGATTCGATTGAACCTTTCTCAATCAAAGTGGCGTGGAACTCCTTAAGGAGAACTGGTCAACAAGTTAACTGGTATAATATGGTGTGGTCTTCTTTTAATATCCCTAGACACGCGTTCCTTTGTTGGCTGATATATAAAAGGAAGCTTGCAACTCAAGACCGAATTCAAGTGTGGAATAATGCTATGGGTAAGGCGAGTATGATGTGTTGTCTCCTTTGTAATAGAGGGCTGGAAACTCATGAGCATCTCTTTTTTGAATGCGCGTACTCTAAACAGATTTGGTATTCTATAAGAAAAAAGATAGATATGATGCATATTGATGGAAAATGGGATGAAATCATGGCTTGGATTATCCCTAATGCAAAATCTAAACGAATGGTTTGGGTGATCCGCAAGCTAGTGGTGGCGGCCATAGCTTATTTTGTGTGGCAGGAACGGAACATCAGATTTTTTAACAACCAATTACGTCCTCCGGAAATATTAGAAGATCTGATTGTTGAAACAGTCCGGTTGAAGCTTCACTCGTTCAAGTACAAAGTAAATGAGCAGGTTTCAAGACTCTTGAAGACATGGAGGATATCATTGCTGAATGAGTTCGACCACACCTAATATTATCACTTAACAGTTTTTTTCTGATGTATAGTTGTTAGGTGGTTGGTGCATTGTTTTTGCTTTTTAGCGAGTTTACTTTAGTGTGGCATGTCACACTATTGAACTAGATTGGTACTCTGCCAATCTACTTGTTTCTGTTTTGGTTTATAGTAATACAATCACCGGGGTATACCCTTTACCCAAAAAAAGGAAATAGAAGAAATGGTGGAGAAAGAAAGAAAGATCGAGAGATGAAAGGGTAAAGAAAGGGAAAGAGAAAAAGAGTTTTTTATTTTTTAATTATAAGGGTATTTTGGTCATTTAATAATACTTAACCAAAAAATTATAACAGTGTTAGAAATTTGGACTCAAATGGTTAAAGAAAATGCTTATGGGGACTCAGGTCGTTAAACTTTTTGTTTTTGGACTCAAATGGTTAAAACTAATAAAATACAGGAACTCAAAAAGTAATTTACCCTAAGTTTGATTTTATAGAAGGGGTATAAAAAGTAACAACATTTTCCAAACATTTCACTTTCAATCCCTAAAACCAGTCACATTCATCTTCTACCCCTAGTTTGATCATCAATGGATCCATATACTGAACAGAAGCTACGAGACGAAGTCATATACCTCCATTCTCTCTGGCACCAAGGCCCCAAACCACCACCAACCGTCAACCTACAACCTTCAAACCCCACTCGTTTCAAAAAACCCAAAAAGAAAACCCCCAAATCAAACCCTAGAAAAACCGTCGCTAAATTCTCCGGCAAAGAATGGCCGGTGAAACCTCCCCCCGCCGATCCGATCTTAACTCCTTCCGGCTGGCCGGAACTTAAACTAAAACCTAAACCACAACCAACACATTTACCCACACAACAAGAATTAGAAAAACTGAAATGGAATCAGGTTCAGCAACGAGCGTTAACCGTCGCTAAAGAGTTTTATTTACAAAACGACGAGAATAGCGACGAAGAGGACGAAAACGACGTCGTTGAAGAAGAAGATTATGATGATGATATGGTTGAAGATGGTGACAGTGTTGAGGATAAAGTGTATGATTTTGTAATGAAGGTGTTTAATGAGGAGGAGGGATTGAAGGAGTATTATTTGAAGCATTGTGGTGGTGGTGGGGAGTTTTTGTGTTTGATTTGTGGTGGGGCGGGTGAGAAGAGTGGAAAGAGGTTTAAGGATTGTATTGCGTTGGTGCAGCATTCGGTTTCGATTGCCAAGACAAAGAAGAGATGGTCGCATAGAGCGTTTGGGAAGGTTGTGTGTGAGGTGCTTGGGTGGGAGATTGATCGGCTTCCGGTTTCTATTGTTTTGGATCAGAAATGTGGTGATGGTGTTGTTAAAGATTCGACGGAAAATGTTGATGGTGAATCTATGGTTTGTGAGGTTAGTTTGCTCTTTTTCTGGGGATGTATCATGTATATCATTTAGACATGTACAAATACTCGATTTGGAAGCGTTAACGTTGTAAAAAGCTGAGGCATGATGCGCGTAAGCTAGGCGCTGCTTAAGCTATATATATAACCTCAAGTTGCATCTAATTTATGTATCAACCGATTCAAGTAACCCTTTCATAATCCTTCACATACCCAATTATGATTCAGCTAGCTTTGTGCGCCTTTTTATACCAAGGCGTGAAAATACATGTGATTTTAAACAATTCAGATTTTGAACTTTTGAATGATATAATTTTTCTGTCAAAGTGCTTGTCACATACTTTGTTTACACGCCCATTTCAAATCATATTCCTTGCAGGACATTACGGCAGACGCAAATGTCGAAGAAGAACAAAATAAGAATCAGGTCTTGAATGAAGCAGAAGGCTGCACAGGGGGTGCTGTTAACCATCTTGTGAGGATCACTTTATCTTTATCTCTTTGTTATAATTTTTTATGCGCATATAGCTAAAAAAATCAGGTTTTGGGTTGTCATGTCTGCCATTTAGTAAACATGTCGTGTCCGGTTAACCTGTTCAAGTAAACGGGCTGTGTTCGAGTTAACCTGTCATACCCATCAACCTGTTTAATAAACAGGGTGATGAGCTTAAAGTTACTAGTACAGTTAAAGCTTGATTATACCCATTTACAACCTGAAAAAACGTTTAGAATGGGTTACACGTCAACAATCTTGTGAGTATCACATTATCTTAAATTAATTGCAACTTTTTATGCCAATTCATCTTCTAAATCTGATTTTGGGTTGTTATGTCTTCTGTTTAATAAACATGTTGTGAATGGGCCGTGTTTGAGTTAACTTGCATAACCTGTCAACTCGTTTAATTAAACAAGTCAGCCGGCTTAAAATTACTGATATTGAATAAAAAGGAACATAAGGTCAACAGGTTTAAAACTTGATTAAAACCATTTACAACTTTTCAAACCATTTGAATCGTTTCAAGTAATGGATTACACGACTCGTGTTGGGCTTATACAATATATATCAAGTGTTTGGGGGTTAAAGTTGATGACTTTGACACAAACAAATATATGAGTCGTGTTTGGTTACATCAATTCAACCATTAACCCAACTTTTGTAACATTAATAAAATGGATGGTTTATACAGTGCAGGAACCTGTCATCAACAATGGTACTGGAACCAGTCCCTTGTGACCTGCAGACTAATTGACCAGAGCCAGGACCAAGAGGCAACCAATGACTGCAGGCCTGTGTATGGGGTGGTGAAAGTGGGCCTGGCCTGACCCAATAAACGGTGCCAAAAGCCCACTTCTGTAAGGATAGATTAAGCTTGTTTGTCACTATGGGTATGATGGGCATTTGATTGTATTTTATATAGGTGCTTTTTTTTTTTCGACATGTGTCGCTTTGCATGCCTGCAGCCAGCCAGTCATGCTAGCAGCCAACTCGATTTTCGATCTCATTTTCGTACTCATTAAGCAAGCCGAGTTTGAGATAAATACGACCGTCAAATTCTTGAGCAAAGAGTTAAGTTACACGTGTCAAGAAGGGTTAGTGAAATTATTAATTAAAAATAAAAACCACTCATTATTATTCTTAGAACTTGTAATAAAACATAAGTAACCAAGAAGGAAAATTTCAATACACATGCTAACATACACTACCACTTATTCAAACTAACATCTTTTACCGACCAGCATGCCGGCTTTAAAACAAAAACACACACCACTGTATTGTTGTCATTGTCGTCGTCATCATCTCAGTGCTGGTTGAAAAAGGGGCACGGTTTAGAGACGGGCTCTATTGGTTGGTGATTGGAGGATGATGACGGCTTGTCGGGATTTAGAAGATGCGTAATTCCCATTCGGATATCTCTTCTCTGGCTCCACTCGTGTAACGATAGATGTAACTTCTTTGATGCCACTAGGAACTCTACCGCCTGCAACGGTGTCAAAATGTCCATCATACCCTTCAGGATATCCATCCTTAGCTTGTCTGCTTCCATCATTATCTTGTACAAGTCATGGGCATGAGTGTCCATTATTTTGTCCACAACCTCACCCTTGCTCCACTCCCCTGGTTCCATACAGTCGTTTGCTATCAACACCAGTGGATCATCCGCAATACTCTCCTGCACACGTACACACATAAAAGCAAAAAAGAGTTTTATTTTGGGCTTAGAATCCTATTACAGTCTTGCCGCCTTGGACCATGTGGTATTAAGTTGTAGTACATGCCTGTAAGCTGGCTACGCGCGAACTGAGCTTATCTTCCTCTTTGACAGTTTTGGCATGAAGATCATCTATGCTTTTGAGCTGCGAGCTTGATATTTCTCCGAGGTTTCCATGCCTGACTCCTTCAAGAAACTCAGTCAAGTGTGCATTCAATTGGGACCCACATAACGCGTAAACAAGCCTGATGATCAACGAAGGCCTACAACCACCAATCCAAAGAAACGAGTTCTCAAACGTGGAACCCCACGAGGGAACCAAGAAGGAAGGCGCGTCGTGTTGGGCCAGTTGAGCACGAGCAGTGCGGTATTGTTCAAAGTGATCTATGATCTTTTTGGTTATGAGTTGGAGGTAGTCGAGGTCAGTCGGGTAGTTGTTGAGTGCTTGGAGTAGTTCATCGAGGTCGAGCCGCTGCTGAGCCACCCAGTTGTGATAGCAGCACTGGGATTGTTGGTGCTTGATTTGTTTAGCCATGGATGTGATCTACAATATTTCATATGGGCATTTAGGATAGGAAGGACACTCGACTCCCACAAACACCTGTGAGGAATAAAGTGGAAATATATATGGAACAAAACGGGTATGCAAAAGTGAGGAAACAGCCAAAAGTGATGATGTCCGAATGAGGGCACACAGTTTCCAAGTAACAACTAGCTATGCTTCACAACGTGCAGACAAATTATAACAATACAAAAAAGAAATAGATTATTGCACACAATATCAACTTATCTTAAGGATTAAGCTAGATTGTCCCTTGGGTCGGGACAAAATGTCTAAACCAACTAAAACTAATTTTTTTTATATCGCGCGTTGCGGCGAAACCGAGCAAATGATAATGTAAAACAAACCTGATTTGAAAATAAAGCATTTTGTTTGAAAATAAAGCATGTTGTTTAGAAAGTCAAACAATTAGAACGATTTAGTTTATCATCGTACCGTTTTATAATAGCAAATAAATACTTTATTTTGAGTATAATCTCGTTTTAACAAAACTTATAACGGAATGTCAGGGAAAGAAATCAAGAACAATTACGTACTTAAATTTTTAGAAAAAAAAAGTTATAAACGTAACTTATTAAAGAAGTATCAAATTGATAAATTAATATATGTTAAAAAAAGAAAAAAATATTAAAAACAGGTAAAGGAAATATATGTTTAAAAAAAGAAAAATATATTATTAAAAGTAAATATAATAGTAAACTATTATAACATATTAAATAATAAAATAATAAAAAACAATATATTATTATAAAAATAAAGTTACTATTCATCATCCATCGAAATCAATATATATACTAGTTTTTTTTACGTCGCGCGTTGCGGCGAAACCGAGCAAATGATAATGTAAAACAAACGTGATTTGAAAATAAAGCATGTTTTTAGAAAGCCAAACCATTAGAACGGTTTAGCTTATCATTGTAGCGTTTTATGATATCAAATAAATACGTTATTTTGAGTATAAATTCGTTTTTAACAAAACTTATAACGGAATATGGAGAGAAAAATCAAACACAAGTACGTACTTATGTTTTTAGAAAAAAGTTATACACGTAAATTATTACAGAAGTTCAAATTATTTGATAAATTAATGTATGTTCTAAAAGACGAAAAAAATTATTAAAAATGGTAAAGGAAATATATGGTCAGGATTAGTTCACTCAGTTCGCAAGTTACACTAGTGTTCACTCTTGAACCTAATCCTCTCTATATATATATATATATATATATATATATATATATATATAATAGGGTTCCTGCGGAAAGTGTGTTTTTCCTAGAAAGTCTAGGAAGCGATCTGGGCCATCCGATTGGTGTGTTTAATGGTTGAGATCATCTTAGTGGCATTTTGGTAATATGTGTGTGATAATAATTAATTGATTTAATAGATTGGGGGTATTTTGGTCATTCAACGTCTTTTAAATCAATTAACAAACTGTCAAACATTAACCCACGTCCTAGAATCACGCGATTTTCTCTCTACCCACTTCCTAAAACCCTAATCCATACCAAAATTCGCTAGTTTCATGGATGAAGATAACAAAATTCGAAAAAAAATACAAGCGTTAGTTGCTATTTAACTTGTTGATTGTGTTCTAGAACTCGAATTTTTATCATCTGCGTGTTCTTTTTCTGGTAATTTTGAGGCAAGAGATTCAAGATTATTGAAACAACGAAGAAGATTGATATTCCGATGTGTTCCAAAAAACGTTCTAATCAGGCGTCATCGATCATAGGTGCGTTTTTTTATGTATTTTTCAAAACTAGGGTTTCAAAATTATGTTTATTGTAATCGATCATTGCTGGCTGTTGATACCAGTGTGTTATATGCAAATATGAATTGTGTGTTTGACAATAGATTTTATATGGGTGTGTTTTACAATTATAATGACTTGTAGTTGTGTTTAAGGTAAATGTGTTTTACGATGTGTTTATGTTGCTGTGTTTTAAGGTTTATGTGTTTTACCATTTTAATGTTGATGATGACAGTGTGTTGAAGACGAAGACACTGGGTTGTGTTGAAGACGAAGACACTGACAGCGTGTCCAGCAATCTGCTTGCTGTTAAAACACAATGTCAAGAAATCTGCTTGCTGTTAAAACACAGCGTCAAGAAATATGCTTGCTGTTAAAACACAATGTCCAACAATCTGCTTGTTGTTAAAACACAGCGTCAAGGAAATCTGCTTGCTGTTAAAACACAATGTCAAGAAATCTGCTTGCTGTTAAAACACAATGTCAAGAATCCTCCAGCAATCTGCTTGCTATTAAAACACAACGTCAAGAAATCTGCTTGCTGTTAAAACACAATGGCCAGCAATCTGCTTGCTGTTAAAACACAGCGTCAAGAAATCTGCTTGTTGTTAAAGCACACTGTCAAGAAATCTGCTTGCTGTTAAAACACAATATCAAGAATCCTCCAGCAAAATTGCTTGCTGTTAAAACACAGCGTCAAGAAATATGCCTGTTGTTAAAACACAATGTCAAGAATCCTCCAGCAATGTTTAATCCTTTTTTACGAATTCGTGTGAATATGTTGTATGGATTGTATGATTTAAATTGAAACTATCAATTTGAATTAAATGGGATATTTAGTTTCCATAATTTTATGGTTAGTTAGTTATCCTAATTAAATAATCCATAATTAAATTAATATTCAAATTACACAATTGCCCTTTTAGTTAAAATCCTACAATGCCACATGTCGCGTTCTTATTGCTTCCTAGACTTTCTAGGAAAAACACACTTTCCACCCAACTCCTACTCTATATATATATATATATATAGATATATATATATATATATATATATATATATATATATATATATATATATATATATATATATATATATATATATATATATATACATACATATAATCGATACAAAATATGGTTTTAAAAAAGTAAAAATAATAATAATATGTTAAAACTTAAAAATAAATATAATAATAAGCTATTATAATATTAAATAATAAAATATTAAAAAGCTATATATTATTATAAAAGTAAAGTTACTATTCATAATCCTTCGATAATATATATATATATATATATATATATATATATATATATATATATATATATATATATATATATATATATATATATATATATATATATATATATATACTAGTCACTTACCCGCGCGATGCGGCGGGAGTGGTATCACTTAAGTTGGTGAGTTTAGGGCTATCTACGGGGATGTAGTTTCCAATGTGGCTTGTGACGACGATGGTGGTAGTGTAGCAGAATGTGATGGTCGGTTGAGGCCTTCTTCAGCGGCGAGAATCAGCGATTTGCGGCGATTGGTGGTTTCGTGATGGCGTTTGGTGGTTATTGTGCGACTCAGGAGAAAACAAAGAAAATTGTTTGATTCTAGTTATGTTACCTGAAATAGACGGACTACCTAGGCTTTTGTTGGTTCAAATTGTGATACAAATTCACAAATAACTAACATTAACTACTATATTGTAAGATGTACAAAACATAGTCAAAAATTTCCCAAACAGTCTTAGGTTTGTAAGAGTCCTTAATCTTGAATTCCTAAGGTTTGGAACTGAAATTTGTCACAAAATAAAGGATTTCCTTCAATTAGTTTCTTAAGTTCAACCAGCATCATACCTCGAGCAGATTTAGTATCTCCATATTTGGATAATTGTTCATTCTCCCTAAAGTAGTGATCTATAAAAGTCAGTCAGCAAAGGCGCGATAGATGATGCTTAATACAAAAATTAAAGTAAGATAAATAAGTTCGTTTACAGACAAATGGTTACAAACAAATCAATCGAGTCGTTAATCAAACGATTAAACGCATAAACAAAACAATAAATATGAATTTGTACATTCTGATACATATCTACTTAGAGGTGGCAGTTTTTTTATTTTTTTATTAGCCATGCCGCTGCGCTCGTTGCGGCTGCCCTCACCGCGCCGCTGCGGCTGCACTTGTTGCGCTCGCATGCTCACTGCACCGATCAAATTTTAGTAAAGTACACGGATGGTAAGCCAGAGACAACTGAGGTGATGGCACCTTGACTGTCAATGACACAGTGCTGAACACTGCTGTTCCCTATTACCCTGCATATACCAAACAAACTTGCGATTAGTTTATGCACAGCTATTCATAATCATTTTATCATGAAATAAGGATACCTGAACAAATGTCTCGCTCGACCAATAGTTTCCCTTGACGCATTATGCAAGGTTCGCTCGGTCCAACAACTCAAGCAAATGTTTTCTATGTTTTTTAGGGGGAAGATGGGTGCTTCTCTCCACAGGGCATACAAGACACAGGTTGTTGGCGGAAGCCCGCCAAATTTAACATATAAAGTTTTTTTATATGTTAAATATGGCGGGTTGCCGCCAATAACCTGTGTTTTGTATGCCCTGTGGAGAGAAGCACCCATGTTCCCCCTAAAATGCAAAGAAAACATTTGCTTGAGTTGTTGGACCGAGCGAACCTTGCACAGGCTCAGTTTTTGCATCACAGCCTCAAACACTTTCAGTTCAGATAGATTACACAGGCTCAGTTTTTGCATCACAGCCTCAAAACACTTTTACTTCAGACAGATTAAGAACACAAGCTCAGCTTATGCATCATAGACTCAACACTTTTAGTTCAGACAGATTAAGAACACAAGCTCAGCTTTCGCATCACAGCCTACACTTTCAGTTCAGACAGATTAAGAACACAAAATCCGGAGTACACAACAAGAGTAATTTGCCACTAAACTTAAACAACCTTTAAAGCATGATGTACGAGTGTTTTAAGCACAAGAAACACATATGTAACCTCACAAGCTCAGCTTATGCATCATAGCCTTAACAGTTTCAGTTCAGACATATTAAGAACAAAGCTCAGCTTATGCATCATAGCCTCACAGGCTCAGCTTATGCATCATAGCCTCACAGGATCAGCTTAATACAAAAATTAAAGTAAGATAAATAAGTTCGTTTACAGACAAATGGTTACAAACAAATCAATCGAGTCGTTAATCAAACACACTTCACATCCAATACAAATATAACACACATAAGAAACCAAAACAGACCATCATGCTTCATGGTTAAAATAGAATAACAAAGTTAGTTTCTTTAAATACAAAAAAGACCATTATAAAGCACACAAACTATATAGCTTTTAACCTAGATTCTTATTTCAAAATTCGAAACAACAGTAAAACAAAGCCAGTTGAATTTTTATAATATTTCAAATCTGCATAATCAAAACATAAAAACACATATAACTAATTATATCTCCACACACAAAATCTTTAATTTTTCCGCTAAATCCCCTAAAGAATCAAGCTTAAAAATACAAATATAACACACATAAGAAACCAAAACAGACCATCATGCTTCATGGTTAAAATAGAATAACAAAGTTAGTTTCTTTAAATACAAAAAAGACCATTATAAAGCACACAAATTATATAGACTACCAAAGTAATTGGATCAAACCAATCCTAAAAAAACAAAGTAACAGCAAACAGGTCAAACACTTACAAACGGGTCGATCCAATTCCGACTACGTTTATATCTAACGGGTCAAACAATAAATTAGCTAAAAAAATGTGGCAAGCAAGTCAAATAGGTCGACAGCCGTGCAAAGTGTACTTTTAGTACATAAAATTTTTGAATCAGTTTATTCAAAGTAGTATATTATAATAATGATACAAAATCTGTGCTTATATTGGACACCCTAATTATTTATCAAAACCATTCGAAACGTGTTTTGGGTCGACCTGCCCGTAGTTTTGGCCCGTTACACAGCCCGCCTAACCGGCCAAGCACCTAGCATGAAGCAATGAGAAAAAGAGCAAAAATCATACCTACTCCCATTGATGTGGGAAAGTTGTTCACCACAAGCAACTTGAAAAGATAGATTGAAATTACTACCTGCAGGAGAAGGGGCAAGAAACAAAAAGCTCATGAACAAATAAATACGTTATACGATGACAACAGGAAAGATGCATTAAATATTAAGTAAATAAAATCGGTAAATACCTTAAAAAACAAACTCCAGTCGCTTCCTTCTGCCAAGATTCTAGCTACATTACCTACTTCATTCCTTATTCAATTGAGCCGCACCATGTTCGACGGTTGAAGCGTGTTAAGCAAACTTCAACCTACAAACCGTAGAGCTGCACAATAAGAGTATCACAATTAGTATAATTCATTGAAAATTAAAAACTGAAAACAAATTATGTGTTTGAACTTTAAACAAAGAGATGGGGTCTCACTTGACTGTCAATGTAGCACCGTATATCCTTCCATAGTCCTGTTGTTTTAAACTTCTCCTGAAATGATGTCGAAATTCCCATTTAATACAAAATTCAATGATTTTTAAAACCTTTAAACGTCAAAAACAAAATCAATTACCCCTAAACCATGTGGGGAATCAGATCGAGATGGCTAGTAGTCGAATCAGCAATTGGATCAAACCAATCCTAAAAAAACAAAGTAACAGCAAAACTACTTTTAATTAGAGAGATTCAAATTTAAATCATATTAAGCGATGACTATTTGGTATGTGCATGCACTCACCATAACTCCCATGTTGAGGCTGTCCGCCAGCCGATTCCTGTATGGTTCCTTCGCCGGTGAGCTTGCAATCGGATTCTCCTTACAAACAAAACCATAATTCAGTAACCGATTAGATCAAACAAAAAGCCCTAATTATGAAACAGAAATTACGTTTTCGTATAATTCATTGAAAATTAAAAACTGAAAACAAATTATGTGTTTGAACTTTAAACAAAGAGATGGGGTCTCACTTGACTGTCAATGTAGCACCGTATATCCTTCCATAGTCCTGTTGTTTTAAACTTCTCCTGAAATGATGTCGAAATTCCCATTTAATACAAAATTCAATGATTTTTAAAACCTTTAAACGTCAAAAACAAAATCAATTACCCCTAAACCATGTGGGGAATCAGATCGAGATGGCTAGTAGTCGAATCAGCAATTGGATCAAACCAATCCTAAAAAAACAAAGTAACAGCAAAACTACTTTTAATTAGAGAGATTCAAATTTAAATCATATTAAGCGATGACTATTTGGTATGTGCATGCACTCACCATAACTCCCATGTTGAGGCTGTAATGATTTTGTTGTAAACTGTGATAATACGAATATATTGGATCCATCAAACAAAAACCGGGTCAAGTAGATCCGCTAAGATCCGCGTGGTATCATCAGGTGTTGAAAACAAGTTTTCAACACTTGTGCTTAAGAGGTTTGTACAATGGGCTTTAAAGAGTTGTAAAGTGGCAAAAGACCATTCTGTCCGCCAGCCGATTCCTGTATGCTTCCTTCGCCGGTGAGCTTGCAATCGGATTCTCCTTACAAACAAAACCATAATTCAGTAACCGATTAGATCAAACAAAAAGCCCTAATTATGAAACAGAAATTACGTTTTCTCTATAAATCTCACAGAACATTAAAATAATCACAAAACCAACACAGATCTAAAAGTATTATCACACATCTAAAAGTATTATCATAGATCTAAAAGAATTATCAAAGATTCACAGATCTAAAAGTATTATCACAGATCTAAAAGTATTAAAACAGATCTAAAAGTATTATCACAGATCTGACAAAGCCCTAATGCAAGAAATTAAAATTGGTCCATTCACAGATCTGACAAAGCCCTAATTATCAAACAAAAAGCCCTAATGTTGATCCATTCACAGAACATTAAAATAATCACAAAACCAACACAGATCTAAAAGTATTATCACAGATCTAAAAGTATTATCACAGATCTAAAAGTATTATCACAAATCTAAAAGTATTAAAACAGATCTAAAAGTATTATCACAGATCTGATAAAGATTAAAAAAAAACGTACAAAATAGGGTTAAAAACATGACCTGTTCCATGGATGAAAGGGGAGAAGACGGTGATGGCAAAGACAGGTTCCATGGATGAGCGGTGGAGGTGCGGTGGAGGTGCGGTGGAGGTGCTTCAGTTATGCGGTGGAGGTGCTTCAGTTATGCGGTGGAGGATCTAGGGTTTAGAAAGTGAAAGAAATGTGGAGCGGCGGATGAAATTGTGGTTGTAAACTGTGATAATACGAATATATTGGATCCATCAAACAAAAACCGGGTCAAGTAGATCCGCTAAGATTCGCGTGGTATCATCAGGTGTTGAAAACAAGTTTTCAACACTTGTGCTTAAGAGGTTTGTACAATGGGCTTTAAAGAGTTGTAAAGTGGCAAAAGACCATTCTATCCTTCCTATATGCTTTATAAAGTAGTATAGATATATATATATATAAAATATAATTCCCAATAATAATGTACACTTTAGTGATCATGACGTAAAGAGAAAACACGAATAAGATAAACAATGTCTTGATTGAATATATGGTACGGTTCATACGGTAACCATCATTTGTCGTGAGAACCACTTGTGAACACAACCGAAATAGACCCAAAACAAACAATGAACCCCCCATCCCATCACCATCCAATAAACCTAAACCCCTCCCCCTCCAAACTATCATGTTTTAAACTTTCAGAAATAGTCTTCGAAATGTTTTTCAGTGTGGATGATGTTGTTTTGGATGTTTCGGATGTGAACGCGTTATAGAACTCATTGTAGAACTCTTTTGCCATGATTTTGAAACTTGAAAATAACCTACAAAGATCAATCAAACACTTAAATCAATCTTGAAAGTCAAACAAAGTGAACCTTGGTTTGCGCGGATGTAAGTTTGTGGATCCGTGCGAACTGATGTTATTACAACCACTCTAGACTCGTGCGGATCTAGGATGAGTTGATTCATATGAATGTCTTAACAAAATCAGTTCACAATAAAGCTAAATTCACTTAATATGCGCGAATATGTAAATATTCAGTTAACATGGATGTGGAAATGATTTAGTTAGCATGGATGTGGAAATGATTAACTTGTGTGAACTGACTTAGATGAATCCGTGCAAACCTAGATCACAAAATATAAGACTTGTTTTTTATGTTGATTTGAACAAATCAAGATCAAATAGATCTGTGAATTTTAAATGGTCTTGATTCGTGACTGTTGAATCGTGCAGATAGAAACTATAGAACCATGTGGATCAACTTTGATAACCACAACCCTAACACTTGCTTATTCGTGCGTATATCCAAAGAGTAGGTCCGTGATAACATTCAAACTCTTAATCAGTGTGTGGGTAACATTGTTGAATCGCGTGGATAACCAATAACTACGGATCAACTTGTAGGTTCGTGTTAACCAATATCTAGATCCGTGAATGTGTTGAAACCAGATCCGTGCGGATCAAAGATGATATGGGTACGTTCGAATGAAGGGATTTCTGGTCGATTTGTGCGAATCTATAACCGTGCGAATCAACTATTGTTGATCCGTGAATAACAAACCAATATCAAGTTCTATTTTCGCGCGGATGAAAGATTTTATAATAACCCTCCAAAATATTTCCGACACCCCTAAAAATATTTAAAATATCCCTATATGTATTAAAACATACCCCGTATGCGAAAACCGAGCCCAAAATACTATTATATAATTAAAAATAAAATAAAAACAGAGATTTTGGGGTCACTCGCGGGCTGTGAAGGACCCTTGTGTGGTCTACGCGGGGCGCGACGACCAGTCACCAGGGCGAGTGTCACGGCCCCCGACCCGGTTTGACCCGTTTCAGGAGCCGCGGGACAGGAATCCTGTGGTATTTAACTTAGGCGACAGCGGAAGTCTTTTAGTACAGGATCTTTTAATACTAAAAATGCCCGTTTATATATTACATAAAGTTTTAGGGATAAAATCCCATAATTTACAATAAGATGATTTCACAAGGAAATCTTTATTTCTCAAAACATGTTTCTTTATTTATTCACATTGAGCCACTTCTCTGAGCTTGTAGTGCTTCACGGCACTTTCCTTGGATCACAACAGATCACCTGAAACATGTTTGGAAAAGGTTTTGTCAGGCGGGAAATACTGAGTGAATCATTCAGTTTTACTAAAAACATTACTTTTGTTATAATTCACAGTATTAAGAGCGATTACAATGTTTCTGATTATCAACCAACTACCCACAGTACTTGTCACTCGAACATCCATCGGTAGCCTCTTTGCCCGATGGTGTCTGTGACTATGGTCATATCACTCATTGGCTAACTCGTTGTCCAATAGTGACGGTTATCAAGTAATGTATACAAAACCCCACATACCGGCTGTAATTTGGTGATTACAAAGACTTAATCCCTGTAATTATAACTTTGAAAATAATTTGGAGTTTTGTAAAACAGTTGATAAAAAGAGAATGACTCACATTGCAGATTTAACGAGCAAAGTATAAGCCTACTGATTTGCCTTGATTAACCTAATTTAACAATAATGCACACACAAACGGGTTAGTAACTAATACCGCAGTTACGACAATTCACGAGATTAAACCCTCACAATGATTTACAAGTGCAATACTTAATAATTCAATGGATTCACGACGAATAACAGAGCATAGTCCGAATTCGAACAACACTCAAATATTTAAGTCGAAATCACGATGAATAATCAAAGTACAAGCTCAATTTGAGCAGCACTCGGACAATCATTGGATAGTTATAATCAATCGGACGTTGTATCGTAATAGCGATCGAGTTATTACCCTGATTGCGGCAGCACTTCGTGATTCGTGTGTGTTTTAATACTGATTTTATGATAACTCGACGTATACAGACGATTTCTACGTCGTTTCAAAGACAGAATGCAAGTGCCAATGTCTGCTATTTATACTGATTTTTGGACACGCTTACGGACCGTAAGCCATATCCCTTACGGTCCGTAAGGGAAGTAGTCTAATTATAGGCTGCCTAGGCTCAGGACTAGGCTTGCTGAATCAACTGTTTTGTGAAATTTAATTTAGACAACGAATAATTTGGATAATCGTCCAATCTAGGGTTTACCCCCTTGAGTTTTAGGGGCTCTGATCCTGATTCCGATTGTTCTGAAAATTTTAGGGTTAATGCAGAATCACTTGGGTGTCTCAGTTAGGGTTTCCTTAATAGATAATTATTATTCTAAGTATTAGTTTTAGTGAGAGTTGTTACATCCTCCCCACCTTAAGAAAAATCTCGTCCTCGAGATTTGCTGGAATAAATGAGGATATTTGCGCTTCATTTCTGATTCCAGCTCCCAAGTGTATTCTGGTCCTCTCTTTGAATTCCATTTGACTTTGACCAGCACTAGTCGTTTGTGCTTGAGAAACTTGACTTTTCTATCTTCAATCTGTAGTGGTTTTTCTATGAATTTTAGTTTTTCGTTTACTTCCACATCTTGAAGAGGTACTATCAGGGATTCGTCTGATAAACATTTCTTGAGATTGGATACATGAAATACATCATGTACTCCAGCTAGTTCTTTTGGTAGTTGTAAGCGATAAGCAACTAGTCCTATTCGCTGTATCACTGGGAATGGTCCGACATACCTTGGACTCAGTTTTCCTTTCTTACCAAATCGTACTACTCCTTTCCAAGGAGAAACTTTCAATAGTACTTTGTCTCCGACTTGAAATTCTAATGGTTTGCGACGATTGTCTACATAGCTCTTCTGACGATCTCGAGCCGTTTTCAGTCTTTCCTTGATCTGAGTTATCTTGTCAGTAGTTTCTTGTACGATTTCTGGACCTGATAATTGACTTTCTCCTATTTCTGCCCAACATACTGGAGTTCTACACTTGCGTCCATACAGTGCCTCGAATGGAGCAGTTTCAATGCTTGAATGATAACTATTGCTATAGGAGAATTCAATTAAGGGTAAGTGGTTATCCCAATTACCACCAAAATCAATTACACATGCTCGGAGCATGTCTTCCAGGGTTTGTATCGTCCTTTCACTTTGTCCGTCCGTTTGAGGATGATATGCAGTACTTAAATTTAGTCGGGTTCCCATTGCTTCCTGGAAACTAGTCCAGAAATGAGAAGTGAAGCGACTATCTCTATCTGATACAATGGAGAGTGGGACTCCATGTAAGGATACTACTTCATCTACGTACAACTTGGCTAACCTTTCCATGCTAAAGGTTTCCTTTATTGGTAGAAAATGAGCTGATTTGGTTAATCGATCCACGATTACCCAAATAGCATCATTACCTTTTCTGGTTTTGGGTAACTTAGTAACAAAGTCCATTGTTATGAGTTCCCATTTCCATACAAGCATTTCTAACTGTTGTAGTAGTCCTGAAGGTTTCTAGTGTTCAGCCTTAACTTGTGAACAAGTAAGACACTTAGATACGTGTTCAGCTATATTCTTTTTCATTCCTATCCACCAGAAATTATTCCTTAAATCTTGATACATCTTATTGTTTCCTGGGTGTACGGTATACCTAGATTTATGAGCTTCTTCTAATATTTTATTTCTTAATTCTCCTTGCTTAGGTACCCAAATTCGTTTCTTGTGGGATCTCCAAATTCCATCCTTTCCTTGCTCTAATTCCTTTATGTAACCTTTCATTCCTTCGGCATCGTCCTTGATTGCCGTTCCCTGGACTTTCTTCAATTGTTCCATTAAATCTAATTGTAGATTTAACCTAAGAGCACGGACTCGCTTTTGTTTTTCATGATACTTACGACTCAAGGCGTCCGCGACTACGTTCGCCTTCCCTTCGTGATATTGAATATCACAGTCGTAATCGCTTAGGATTTCCATCCACCTTCTTTGCCTCATATTTAACTCTTTTTTCCCAAATATATACCTTAGACTTTTGTGATCTGTATAAATAGTAAACTTACTTCCATATAGATAATGTCTCCAGATTTTAAGGGCAAAAATTATGGCTCATAATTCTAGGTCATGAGTCGTATAATTTTCCTCGTGCTTTTATACTGCCTAGAGGCATACGCAATTACCTTCTTGCGTTGCATCAACACGCATCCATATCCTAATTTTGAAGCATCACAGTAGACTTCAAAGTTTTCTGTTCCTTCGGGTAAAGCTAAAATTGGAGCATTTGTCAATCGGTGCTTTAAAATCTTAAAAGCTTCTTCTTGTCTAGGTCCCCATTCAAACTTAACGGCTTTACAGGTCAACTTAGTCAAGGGTACAACTATCTTAGAGAAATCCTTAATAAATCTTCGGTAGTATCCAGCTAAGCCTAGAAAACTTCTAATTTCCATAGCTGTTTGTGGGACCTTCCATTTAGTGATTGCTTCTATTTTAGCAGGATCTACATGAATTCCTTCGTGATTTACCACATGTCCTAAGAATTGCACTTCTTGCAGCCAAAATTCACACTTCGAGAATTTGGCATAGAGCTTTTCTTTTCTTAACAAAGTTAAGAGTACATGTAGGTGCTCGCAATGTTCCTTCTGGCTTTTGGAATAAATAAGTATATCATCGATGAAAACGATCACAAATTTATCCAAGTCTGGTTTACAGATCCTATTCATCATGTCCATGAATGCTGCGGGTGCATTCGTTAGTCCAAAGGGCATAACTGTAAACTCATAATGACCATACCTAGTTCTGAAAGCAGTTTTAGGTATGTCCTCCTCTTGTACTTTCAGTTGGTGATATCCAGATCTTAAGTCTATTTTGGAAAAATATCTAGCGCCTTGAAGTTGATCAAAAAGATCGTCAATCCTAGGTAATGGGTATCAATTCTTAATTGTAACTTTATTTAGTTCCCTATAATCGATACACATCCTCATCGATCCATCTTTCTTTTTCACAAACAATATCGGTGCTCCCCAAGGGGATGAACTAGGTTGTATAAATCCTTTGCTTAGTAATTCATCTAACTGTTTCTTCAATTCTAGCATTTCAGTGGGTGCTAATCGGTAAGGTGCCTTGGCTATTGGTGTAGTACTTGGAATTAGATGAATTCTAAACTCTACTTCCCTATCAGGTGGTAACCCAGGTAATTCTTCTGGAAAGACATCCGGGTATTCTGAGACTACAGGGATGTCCTGCAGTTCCTTATTTTTAGTGTTAATGATTATAGAAATCATATACACCATTTCTTGTTTTCTCGAATAGCTAGCCAATTTCATGACTGAGATGAATTTCAGTGGCTTTTGAGGTCTATCTCCTGTAATTAGAATTACTTCTCCTGTGGGGGTACGAATTTCTACGGAATTCTTATCACAGAGGATTCGAGCATGGTTGGCTATTAACCAATCCATTCCTAATACCACATCGAATCCGGCTAAGTTCATAGGTAACAAGTTTGCAGAAAACTTATGGCCTAATAGTTCTATTTTTCCTTCTTGTAAAAGTTTATCTATGTTAACAGAATTCCCTTCTGCGGTTTCGACCGTAAAAATCTGCCTAAGGGTGGTTAAAGGTAAATTAAGAGCTTGGCAGAATGAAGTATTAATAAAACTTTGGTTTGCACCAGAGTCAAATAATACTTTTGCAAATACGTCGTGAACTAAGAACGTACCAGCTATCACATCTGGGATGAGTTCGGCTTCTTGAGTGGTCAACTGGAATGCTCGGGCATTCTTCTTGGTTGTCCCTTTAGTTGGTTTGCCTTTGTTATCTGCTGGTTTAATCAATTTAGGGCAGTCGGGTTTGAAATGCCCCGCTTCTCCGCAGTTATAACAGACCCTGGTCTTTCTCCTACAATCTTCCTCACGATGTCCTATCATTTTGCAGAAATTGCAGTTCACGTTGCATCTTCCAAAATGTTTCTTTCTACAATTTCTGCAGAAAGGAGGTGACGATGATTGCCGTGTTCCTCTTTTCTTAGTATTACCCATACGAAATCCTTGGATAATCTTCTGGGCCAATTCCTTCTTTCGATCTTCTTCTCTCGTGCGTACCAGTTCATCGGTTAAGGTATTAGCTAACTCCACAACATCGTCGATAGTGCGTGGTCTTGCAGCCTTAACGATGTTACGGATTTCACTAATTAATCCCCAAATGTAACGGGAAATGAGTACCGGTTCTGGCGAAGCCAGGGTAGGTACCACTCTCGCATATTCGAAGAATGTCGAAGTATATCCCCGACAATCTATGTCTATCATACGATGACTCAGGAACTTGTTGGCCATTTGTTCCTTCTCGTATTCAGGACATAATTTTCTTTCTA
The DNA here is from genome assembly GCF_002127325.2 of Helianthus annuus. Lineage (NCBI taxonomy): Eukaryota > Viridiplantae > Streptophyta > Magnoliopsida > Asterales > Asteraceae > Helianthus > Helianthus annuus. The sequence goes on from NC_035445.2 coordinate 13,018,349, forward strand.
CAAGACTCTTAAATTCTTCCCAATTTATCGCATAGGCCACCCTTCTTCCTTTTGCTTGTAGCACTGTGTTCCACCATTCTAGCGCCCCTTCTTTGAATAGATTCGAAGCATACATCACTTGATCTTCCTCAGCACATTTACTTATTGCAATTACTGCTTCGGTTTTCTCTAACCAACGCAGTACTGCAGTTGCTCCTTCGTTACCTGCAAATTCTGCGGGTTTACAGGCAAGAAATTCTTTGTAAGTGCAACCAGGCGTTGCAGCTTTCATTTTCTTAGGGAGTGGGGCCTGTTGCGGATTATGAGTGTCATGATTGCCGCCTCCATTTATGCTGTTACTGCCGTTATCTTCCGGTGTACGTTTACTAGGAATTAATTGTTGTGGTTCGGCAGGTTTTTGAGCAGCAGCCATAATTTCTGGAATAGCATTGGCTATCCCTTGAGCAACAATGTTCTCGATGTCTTGCCTAGTCATATACTGATTTTCCTGATTTTGCTCAGATTGATTTACTTCATTAACTGGTTCATTATTAGCGTTTTCCATCTGCTAGTTAGTATGGATAGGAATTATTAGTATCTAATTATTGTTAACAAAACAAGTACAGATAAACACATAAAGTCTTACAACACATAATTATAACCAAAATTGTCGATGCCTCGACTTCTGTTTTGTTTTATAGATTATATCTGCTTCAATACACACTTTTTATCTTACACTGTTTTATTTCCCATTTTACAGAGTTAGATTTACTATATTGGTTATAATACAAACATACTTCCCGTCCTTCCTATTTCTTGATTAACTGACAGTTCAGTAGCGACGCTCCCTCTCGTCGTACTTCCAGGCGATTTGTTCTCCCATTTCCCGGATCCTATTCCCTGTTCCTATCAGTTCTTCACCAAACTGACGAAGTTCGGCTAAGTTCTCATAGCTCATTGGCGGATTGGGGATAGGTTCTGGATCAAATTGTGGGAGGAAGGAATAAGGACTATTGATCATGTTTTGGAATTGCCAGTCATTTGTCCACCATTCCTCCATTTGGCCTAAAGGTCGTGTGTGGATTAGTGGGTCCGGAATAACTGGTTCTAGGTTTATTGGGAGTTGGGCTGTGGCAGGGTAAGAGTAGAGATTATTATTGACAGGCTCTTTGACATCACAATTGGCCAGTAGACGGTCTATTTCGTCTTGAAATGTGATCTCCTCAGGTTGTTTAGAGCTCTCTCCGATCTCTATTCCCTTTTGCTTTATGTCTATCCCTATTTCTGGCCCTGGTTGTTTGGAACTCTCTCCGGTCTCTATTTCTTTTCCTTTACACACAGGATTTTCTATTTTAGGAAGTCTCCTAGTGACTGGCTTCCTCCTGCGCACTTTTCTCCATCCTACATATCTTCTTCTCTTTTTAGGTTTGGCTTTTTCCAGCGGTGGAGCTTGGAATTCCAGGGGTTCCTCTATGTCAGCAATGTAACCAGTAAAGTCGTGGGAGACTTCAATTGGTACTGGGTAGAGGTTGAGATTCTGGAATGCTTCCGATATCTCATTCATGCTGGATAGCATATATGCAAAATGCACAAAAATGTTAAGTTAAAACTTTGGAGCTAAGTTTAACAAATAAACATTGAAGTTTTATTGCATACTAATTTGTACAAAGACAACAGGAAAGAGAACACACTAGGATTGATTTATTTATTTACGGAGTAGCAGTTTCCTACTAGTTTTGGTAATTTAAAGGTTTGCGTTTTCTGCTACGGTAGCTAACATATAAAGATTTGCCCATTTTTCATCTAATTCGTCCTCCCAAGGTGGACTAGTAACAAATTCCTGGATTTCTGGATTAAACCTCACTTTCTTGGCTTGGGGTTTCTTTATTTTCTCCTGACCCTTCCTAAGAATTGAATTTCTTTTCTCTGGGGTAAGAGGATTTTCATAATTTGCTTTACGAACAAAAATTCCTTCTTTTAGATCTGCTGGGGGTTTGGAGGAAGAGGTTCCTTTTTCTGTGGTTGTAGTGTCTAATTTGTGGTAGATAGCAGAAAGCTTTTGTTTACCCATACTGTATCTAATAAATAATCAGTTAATAATCACATATAATCACAAAATAACAATTAATAAAATTAAGTATTTTGTTAAATACTTAATTTACAGGCTTAAATCAGTGGCTCGATCAGTGGCTCTGATACCACCTTTTTCTGTCACGGCCCCCGACCCGGTTTGACCCGTTTTAGGAGCCGCGGGACAGGAATCCCGTGGTATTTAATTTAGGCGACAGCGGAAGTCTTTTAATACAGGATCTTTTAATACTAAAAATGCCCGTTTAATATATTACATAAAGTTTTAGGGATAAAATCCCATAATTTACAATAAGATGATTTCACAAGGAAATCTTTATTTCTCAAAACATGTTTCTTTATTTATTCACATTGAGCCACTTCTCTGAGCTTGTAGTGCTTCACGGCACTTTCCTTGGATCACAACAGATCACCTGAAACATGTTTGGAAAAGGTTTTGTCAGCGGGGAAATACTGAGTGAATCATTCAGTTTTACTGAAAACATTACTTTTGTTTTAATTCACAGTATTAAGAGCGATTACAATGTTTCTGATTATCAACCAACTACCCACAGTACTTGTCACTCGAACATCCATTGGTAGCCTCTTTGCCCGATGGTGTCTGTGACTATGGTCATATCACTCATTGGCTAACTCGTTGTCCAATAGTGACAGTTATCAAGTAATGTATACAAAACCCCACATACCGGCTGTAATTTGGTGATTACAAAGACTTAATCCCTGTAATTATAACTTTGAAAATAATTTGGAGTTTTGTAAAACAGTTGATAAAAAGAGAATGACTCACATTGCAGATTTAACGAGCAAAGTATAAGCCTACTGATTTGCCTTGATTAACCTAATTTAACAATAATGCACACACAAACGGGTTAGTAACTAATACAGCAGTTACGAAAATTCACGAGATTAAACCCTCACAATGATTTACAAGTGCAATACTTAATAATTCAACGGATTCACGACGAATAACAGAGCATAGTCCGAATTCGAACAGCACTCAAATATTTAAGTCGAAATCACGACGAAAACTCAAAGTACAAGCTCAATTTGAGCAGCACTCGGACAATCATTGGATAGTTATCGTAATAGCGATCGAGTTATTACCCTGATTGCGGCAGCACTTCGTGATTCGTGTGTGTTTTAATACTGATTTTATGATAACTCGACGTATACAGACGATTTCTACGTCGTTTCAAAGACAGAATGCAAGTGCCAATGTCTGCTATTTATACTGATTTTTGGACACGCTTACGGACCGTAAGCCATATCCCTTACGGTCCGTAAGGGAAGCAGTCTAATTATAGGCTGCCTAGGCTCTGGACTAGGCTTGCTGAATCAACTGTTTTGTGAAATTTAATTTAGACAACGAATAATTTGGATAATCGTCCAATCTAGGGTTTACCCCCTTTGAGTTTTAGGGGCCCTGATCCTGATTCTGATTGTTCTGAAAATTTTAGGGTTAATGCAGAATCACTTGGGTGTCTCAATTAGGGTTTCCTTAATAGATAATTATTATTCTAAGTATTATTTTTAGTGAGAGTTGTTACAGCGAGCCCCCAGGCTGCCACGTGTCACCATCCGTGTCGAACCTATACCGACGAATCAGCAACCCTGGAGTCTATCCCCTACGTCGCGGGCCGCGACGGCCCTCTCCTTATCCTTCGCGGGCCGCGAGGAAGTGCTGTATCAGCACTATAAATAGGTTCAATCGGTTTCAGTCGAAATCGTTCAAAACTTTTCAATCTCTTTCAATATTCTACATAGCTATTACAATCCCGGGCATTATACCCCCTAATTAGCGAAGCCCTGCCTCGTTGTAAGTATTATAACCCTTGGTTACGTATTAGATACGCTGCCCGATTGATCTAGGGTTCCGTAACGGCTGTCGTGGTTCTGCCCGACGTAGTCGTTGGAATGCCGTCTCGGGGAGGGTATTACTAATGTAAATATTGGGTTATTATACTAACGCGTGTGCATTTGTGTAATTAATAGATAATCACCAGGAAATCCTTAAGGAGAACCCTAAGACAGCAATGTGAGTAATCTCCTTTTTGCAAACTGTTTTTACAAAACCTCATATGATTAACATTATATTAAATAGTGATTGAGTATTTGTATTCTACAATTATCGTCGGTATGTTGGGGTTTTGTATACAAAATTTGTTACTACATTTTGAGTAGTAACATGACCACAAGTCGGGTTGACCGTACTGTAACACCCCGTGTTTCGAATGTCAAAGTCAAAGTCAAAGTCCAAGTCAACTTTGACTACTTTGACTGTAAATAGTCTATTTTATGTTTTACTTGTATTACGTGGAGTAAGTGTTGTTAATTAGAATGAATCGAAGTAATCGAATGTTTAATCGACGCGAACAGATTTACGACTGTGAATAGTAGGAAGTAACAATGCGATAAAGTTAGCTAATCAGTAATCAAACCGATCTAACCATCATCGAACTCGAATCTCGAATTACGCGAACTTTGGTTGTTGTTATACGTGTGTGTGTGCCTTATGTGTTACATGTGCGTGTTTACTTTATGTTTTGTGTGGTGATCAATCGAATCAATCGAAACTCGAAACTCAAACCGAATGCAATCGAAATCGAATTACGACGAATGGTAACGTAAGGATAGGGTGAAATATAGATGATTGTATGTTAGATATAGTAGTTGGGACTGAAAGTAATCTGAATAGGAAACTCTACCGTACTCGTATCGTCTTCAATCGAAATCCAACTATCGAAAATCGTCGCACCGAACACTTGAACCAGGCTGTGGATCGACCAGGCTGTCCGCCGATCGAACAGCCCAGCCGATCGGACGGACTGTCCGATCGAGCAGGCTGTCCGATCGGGATGCCTGGCCGATCGACCAGCCCTTTCCTCTTTTGGAGCCTATAAATAGAGCTGTCATTGTCATTCTTTCCACTTTTGGAAACTCTCTGACCGACCAGCTCGTGCTCCTCACCTTTTCTCAGATTTCTTCCAATTTTGGTAAGTTTTCATCCTAAATCTTGTACCTCCTTGATCAAAACATGCTCCTACACCTTTCTATCTTTCGAATCTTGAATTCTAACCGTGAAATCATCAAGATCTAAGCATTCTAGGATGATGTCATCATGGTGTTCTTCAAGAACATCATGTTTTGGCCTTAATCTACCATGAATAGCTCGGATCTAACCTATTTCCACATAAATAAGCTAAGATCCGTGAAAGATCTAAACATTTACATGATGTAAAGGATTGAAAGGAAGATTTCCAACTTTCTTTCAACCCTCTTACACTTAATGCCTTCAAACCGGTAGAAACGAAGCTTGAGTCGGCTCACCAATCATTCTAGTGGATGAGTGGTTCAAGTTTCGGATTCTATCTACGAGGTTCACCGACTTCAGGTTAAGCCTCAAACTGCCATTCCGAACAGTTCCGCGGCCGGACTTGGGTGATTCCTGTCCGAGCAGGGGAAACAAGTAAGAACGAAGGTTCCATGGTTCAGCTCGTTGTCAAACTACCTCAATATAACATCAAATAATCAGAACATCCAAGTGTTAGACGAACAGGCCGACCAGGCCAGGATGCTGGCCGAACGGTTAGGCTGTCCGAACGAACAGCCCAACCGATCGGACGTGTCAGCCGATCGACCAGGTCAACCGATCGACTAGCATATGGCCCCACATTTTGACAACTCCATGGAGTATAGTATTGAGCAAGGTGATGTTCGATCGAACGAGCCATTTGTTAACATTACTCATCGGATCATGAGATACTGTGCTTCAACCCTTAATCGATTTTCAATTCGTTGGACGTATCGGAATGCCACCCGATCGAGCATGCTGTTCGATCGAGTATGCTGTTCGATCGTGTAACATTTGTGCTTGAAATCATTGTGAACAGTTCAGTTATCAATAAAACAATTTTATTTGATCCCAATGTTTGTTTGGTTGTGTTTTACATTTTTCATGTTTTGACTTTTGTTCAATTTTAAACTCTACATCGCTTTCTGGAGAATTATACGCAAACTGGTGCGTAAACGTACTCAGTTTAATGCGACAAATACTCCGGAACATCAACATATACTTAACATACCTTAAATAACCTTTACCTAACTTAGAAATAAGTTTTGAAGGCTTTGGTATGGCAAAAACAAGTTAATTCGCCTACAGGGACTAAATCCGACAAACTGCGAAAATATGACGATTCGTACTAAAACATACATTCCGGAACATGTCCATAAGTTAAACTTACCATAAATATCCTTTAAATAGCTTAGAAATAGGCTTTGAAGGGTTCGGTATGCTAAAATAAACTTTTGGATCATTCAGGGACTAAAAGTGTCAAAAAGTGCATAAGTTTGCACTTTCGCGCATAACTTACGTTCTGAATACATCCGGACATCCAAAAATTTATGTAAGTATCTTAATATTATCCCTTAGTGTTTGGCATGAGAAAAATCCATTCGTCGCGCAATTTGGATCGTTTTTCACGCTTATGCGCATTCCGTCGTAATTAACCGAACATCGCGATCGTACGACCAAACGAACTAACATCCGGCATATTCTTGAGCATGTTTCATGTCCTCAATGTTTAAGCATCATTTTAGGGCCTCAAAGATGGCTTAACGGGCCTTAAACATGTCGGAAATGGCCCTAAACCACAACAGGGACCTAAACTGTCATTTCTGAAACTTGTTTTCTGATCTGGACCTCCAAGCGGCCCGCGTAAAGCCAAGGTGAACCTTTACACGGCCTGCATCAGCCTCCCAGACCAGATTCAATGATTTTAATCCACTTGCAACAGCCTTTCAAACCTCCAAAGGGCAACGCCACGTGTCAAATCCCTATGGTGGGGGCAAAATAAGCCACCACAACATTGCGACAAGTGTACGGGTTAGATTGAGGCACGATATTCAAGAAACGATCCTAACGGTCTTGCATATCCTATAAATACCCCCCCCCCCATTTTGGTGTAAAACCCACAAATCTGATCTAAAAGCTCTAAGTTGATGCCTTTGCTTCATACCTGAGCTCCTGGATCAAGATTAGCTTTCGGGGACCCTTCGTAAGTGTTCTTTCGTTCTTTTATTCGCATTTCGAGTCCGAAAGTCAAGCTTAGTTTGACTTTCTGCGTTGACCAAGTTTATGGTCAACACGAAGTTCGTTTGAACTTCATAATGTGAGCGTGATCACGATGGTTATAGTCCATAGTGACTACACCTACTGATTACCACGTTATCTAGGCTTAGTGACGAGTCGTAGTTTCGACCAAAATGCGCATTCTTGCGTATTTTGTAACCAAACTACCCATAGGTATCAAAACCGTTTGTTTTGATACCAAACCTGTTTTCTAAACTTAGTTAAGCATGTTCTAACATGCTTAGCTCGTCACTTTTAGTATAGTGCTTATATAGGGTCGTAAGGTAAGCGATCTAAACAATCGCTTATACTTTCGAACCCAACCCATTTGGTCGATCATTAGGATCCGACCAAACACATTAGGTGGCCATAGTTGTATAGGGAATAACCTTCCGAGGTTATACCTTATGGTCACGACGTTAGGCATTCCAAATGCGTTTTACGCGAACGACGCGTTAAGGTAGCATAAGCTACCTAAACGGGTCGTAATGGGTCGTAAGCACTTAGATTAAGTTTCATTTTAGTATGTGGGCTTTGTTAAACCATAATACACGAGTCTCCATATTTGTTTGGTTTACGAACCCTCATCCTATCCAATCCTCCGATTAGGTCCAGTATATTGACATAGTTACCTATATTAGGTGCCGTTGATATTCGTGATCTCTAGCATTATTTGGTTGTTATACAAGGACTTCAAAGCAATCTCAGGTGAGTACATAGTCCCCTCTTTTACTGTTTTCCAAACTGTTTTGGGGAGAAACACATGTGCCTACTTGTTACTTTCATGCTTTCCTGCTTTCACATCATATACTTGCTATGTTCATTAGTACGTTTATAGTACATAATTTCATTACATTTTATGCTATGTATGCCCGTTGTGTGCGTACTTAGTACATTGTTTTACATTACATTTTATGCTATGTATGCCCGTTGTGTACGTACTTAGTACATCATTTTACTATACATCTTATGCTATGTATGCCCATTGGTGCATACTTAGTACATTTATTCATCACATGCTCACATTTTGGTATGACATTTGGTTTGTTTAAATTATACAATGTACATTCATTAACACCGATCATGCCGCCCGTTAGTAGGTAGTGGTACCATAGGACTTGACAACTCCCATTCCTGAAATCCGGGGTTTGTTTGGATTGGAAGGAATGACCGAATTCGATAAACAATAACACATATAGACCTTTAATTTGTTTAAAGGTCTATCACCACAGTCACAAAGGCTTGAATGTATGCATTTTCACAATACCACATAAATGTTGTATTAGTATAGCATGCATTTGTTCCACAAAACATAACTTTGACTTAAACTATGTTTAATTCAATACCCTGTTTTTGTGCATTTTTACCTATGGCCTAGTTGATATATTTCACATGCCATACATGATATTTTGGATACACATTATATGATTAAACATAAACAATTTGACATTGATATACACATTTGGTGGTTTACATTAGACATGAACATTTTGATATGGTTTACACAATAACACTTGACAATTGATTTATACATGAACAATTTACATGGTGGTTGGTTGGGTAAATGGTTTGAGTAACGTGGCGTATGTAATATGATACAAACATGGTGGATACGCCGCTGGTACTTCCTATATATAAATGTTTGTATAATATTACCTATCGTAGCATTATTTAAATCATTTCAGTATAGACATATTACATTTTACACAAATAACATATTCTTCACAAGACATTGTTTTACAAACAACTTATCTTATACAAACTCATTTTTTACTTAGTTATTCATTTAACCTTACATTTTATTTATACATATCATCTGATCTTATCGTTTTTCATATGATTTACAAAACAAAACAATTTACAAGGTTCATGACTGACTGTTATTAAACGTTTTCTTTAAACTCAAGTCATGAATCCCATTTTCACAAAACCTATGTATCTCACAGGCATTTTTATGCTGACGTACCTACTTTCACATGTGTTTTCAGGAACTGTCGCTTAGGATGATGATTGTGATACTAGGGCGGACCTGTGCCTTAGAGACATAAAACGAAGATAGACTTAGTTTAATTATGTTATAAACTCTTTATTTCCTGTTTGGAGACAATGTAACACGCTTGTTTGATAAATAAAATATATCTTTGTATGCCATAGTTGTGAAACAATTAATTCTGTTACAACACTCCCCGACGTTTCTGCCACGCTTGGTTGTCCCACGTGGTCGGGGTGTGACAGAAGAGTTGGTATCAGAGCCAATGGTTATAGGGAATTAGGTTATTAGTAGTGCTTTGACCTAGACTATAACTTTCTAGGACCCTAACACAAGTTATCTTGTGTTTAGATTTTAAAACATGCACTTCACCTATCTTTAGGTGATAATTACAACGAGAACAGCGATTCCGAATCCGCTTTGAAAATTAATCATCTGTTCTAGGATAATTGATTACTAGGTTTTGAACCCTCTGTTATATGGTTTTGAACCCCTTTGAATTTTCAAAAAAAAAAAAAACTCATCAAAGTTTTGGGTTTTTAATAGTGTGAACACGTGCAAACTAGAAGAGTGAATGCCTGTACCCTGAGTTTTCTGTCTAAGGCTAGAGTGTTCGTACAAATCCACATAATCAGACCGGTCACTCTTACCTGGGAACTCTTGGGGTGAGTGTTCACTTATAGGCCAACATGTCTTCGCGATACATTATTTTTGACCCATTTATTAGACACTGTGTGTCGCTTGTTTGCTTTGCGATGCGGACAAATAACCACCATCTTTGCTTTTGTTGATTTTGCTTCATCTCATTCTCTTCATCCAATCATCTCACTCGTTTCCTTTCATGTTTTCCTCTTTTAGAATGCCTCCTCGACGCGAAAACCAGATAGCGACTGCCGAACTGGCAGAAATTATTGCGTAGCAAATGGCTGCTCAATTCCCAAATCTCTTTGCTCAATGGAACCAAGCCAACAACAACAAAAATGCTCCATGCAATTTCAAGAATTTTAACTCGGCTAAACCACTCAAGTTTAGTGGTTCCGAAGGAGCAACTGGGCTTCTTCAATGGTTCGAGAGAATTGAGAATACATTCCGTCATGTGCAGTGTCCTGACAATTGCAAGGTCGAGTTTTCTTCGAGTGTGTTTCAGAAGAGGGCTCTTACGTGGTGGAACGGGGTTATGAGGGATCGCGGTGCAGAAGTTGCTCTAGCACAGACATGGGCTGAACTTAGGGCACTAATGATGAGGGAGTTCTGTCCTCGTCATGAACAGTGAGCTTTGGAGAAAGAGTTTGATGACTTAAAACAATACAGTGGCGAGCACCGGGCATATACTGATAGGTTTGAGGAGTTGAGTATGCTTTGCCCGACAATGGTTGCCCCACTCGACAAGCCCATCGAAAGGTACACCGACAGCCTACCTGACTCGGTACAAGACATCATTACTGGTAGTAACCCTACCACACTCCGTCAGGCGATCGAGTTAGCAGCGACATTGACTGAGTCATAGGTTCGAAAGGGAAAGCTGCACAAAAAGGGTGACAAGGGTAAGAAGCAGGCGTCTGACAAAGAAGATAGCAAGAAAGGTCAAAACAAGAAGGGAAAGGATTCTGGTTCCTCAAGGGGGTCAAGGAAGCGTAAGGCTTCCCAAAATTTTGCTGTCACTGCCCAGGTTAACCAGGCAGCTCCCAACCAACCCGCACAACCTCTAGCCAAGAAGCCTTATCTTGGCAATGCACCTTTGTGCAATAGATGCAACGGTCACCATTAGCCGCAATTTATGTGCCGTATCTATACTAACTGTGGGAAGCCAGGTCATCTTGCTGGTGTTTGTCGTTTTGCTCAGAATCAGGCAGTTCAGAACCCGGTTCAACAAGTTGCTCAGCCTCTTGCTCAGCAGCAAGGTCAAGCTGCACGACCTCATTTTCCTCCTGGTTCATGCTACAATTGTGGGGATCTGACCCACTACAGAAACCGGTGCCCAAGGCTAGCCAACCAGAATCAGAATCAGGCTCAGGCTCGAGGTCGAGTCTTCAACATGAACGCACAAGAGGCACAAGCAGATGATAATGTGGTGAACGGTACGTTCTTTATTAATAATCAGCCAGCATCTGTTCTTTTTGATTCAGGTGCCGATAAGAGTTTTGTGTCGTTATCTTTTGAACCATTGCTTCGCGTGTCTAGAACGAAACTAGGTAAACCATTGACAGTAGAAGTGGCGAGCGGTGAACCCATTGTTCTTAATTTTGTTCTCCACAACTGCCAATTGAACCTTAACAACCATCTTTTTCCTATTGACCTCACGCCTATGCAACTTGGAAGCTTCGACGTTATTGTGGGTATGGATTGGTTAACCAAGCATCGCACAGAGGTAATTTGTTTCGAGAAGATTGTTCGTGTGCCACTTTCGACAGGCAAGATCCTACAAGTTCGTGGTGAGAGACCTGCTAGTGGTCTCAAACTCATGTCTTGTTTTAAAGCTCAGAAGTATCTGCGAAAGAACTATGTGGCCTTTTTGGCACAGGTTGTAGCAGATAAGGTCAAAGGTAAATCTATTCAAGATATTCCTGTTGTTCGGGATTATTCTGAGGTATTCCCTGAAGATCTACCTGGTCTACCCCCAGCACGCCAAGTCGAGTTCCGTATTGATCTCGTACCTGGTGCAAATCCCATTTCCAGAGCTCCATATCGTCTTGCACCGTCCGAGATGCAAGAGTTGTCTAAGCAGCTTCAGGAACTCTCTGACAAAGGGTTTATCCGTCCTAACTTTTCACCTTGGGGTGCTCCCGTTCTTTTTGTCAAGAAGAAGGATGGATCGTTTAGGATGTGTATCGATTATCGTGAGCTTAACAAGCTTACCATCAAGAATCGATATCCCCTACCTCGCATTGATGATCTCTTTGATCAATTGCAAGGCGCTTCTTATTTTTCAAAGATTGATCTGCTATCTGGATATCATCAACTTCGCGTTCATGAAGAAGATATTCCCAAGACAGCGTTCCGCACTCGGGGTATGGGCATTATGAGTTCACAGTCATGCCATTCGGTTTGACTAATGCTCCTGCTGTTTTCATGGACTTAATGAATAGGGTCTGCAAGCCTTATTTGGATAAGTTCATTATCGTTTTCATTGATGACATTTTGATATATTCTAAGACGCAAGCTGACCATGAGCAACATCTTCGTCTTACTTTGGAACTCCTAAAGAAAAAAGCAACTTTTCGCCAAATTCTCCAAGTGTGAATTCTGGCTTAAAGAGGCTCAATTCTTAGGACATATTGTCAACGAACAAGGTATTCATGTAGATCCCTCCAAGATCAGTGCGATTAAGGATTGGGATACGCCTACTACTCCTACTGAAGTTCGTTCTTTTCTTGGTCTAGCGGGTTATTATCGCCGCTTCATTGAAAATTTCTCGAAGATTGCAGTTCCTCTAACTGCTCTAACTTAGAAGAACAAACCCTTTGATTGGGGATTCAAGCAAGAGGAAGCATTTCTGACTCTGAAACAAAAACTTTGCGACGCGCCTGTTCTAACTTTGCCCGAGGGCAATGATGATTTCGTCGTTTATTGCGATGCATCTAAAGTAGGTCTTGGCTGCGTCCTGATGCAAAGAAACAAAGTCATAGCATACGCATCGAGGCAGTTGAAGATACATGAGAAAAACTACACCACTCATGATCTTGAGTTGGGTGCAGTTGTCTTCGCTCTTAAGATCTGGAGACACTATTTGTACGGTACAAAATGTGTGGTTTTCACGGACCACAAAAGTCTTCAGCATATCTTCAATCAGAAAGAACTCAACATGAGGCAACGACGTTGGGTTGAACTTCTAAGCGACTATGACTGCGAAATTCGCTACCATCCTGGTAAGGCGAATATCGTAGCCGATGCTTTGAGTTGCAAGGAACGTACTAAGCTTCATTGTGTTCGTGTCCAATCTGTTATTCAAGCTCAATCCGATATCCAAGCCCATATTTCTCAGGCTCAACAATCTTGTGTTTCACAAAGCTTGATGGATAAGGAATTTCCCTACCACATAACGCCTGATCTGGAACTGAAGGACAATGGATCGTATTATTTCATGGACCGTTTGTGGGTCCCAAGCCAAGATAATCTTTGTACCTTGCTTATGGATGAAGCCCATAAGTCTCGTTATTCTATTCATCCTGGCTCAGATAAGATGTATAAGGATCTTCGTATTCAGTATTGGTGGCCTGGTATGAAGAAAGACATTGCCTTATATGTATCAAAATGCCTTACTTGTCTTAAGGTTAAGGCTGAACTTCAGCATCCTTCCGGTTTATTGGAGCAACCAGAGATCCCAGTTTGGAAATGGGAAAACATTACTATGGATCTCATTACCAAACTCCCACGCACAAAGAAAGGTCATGATGCCATTTGGGTAGTCGTTGATCGTCTTACTAAGTCAGCGCATTTCTTGCCAATCCGTGAGGATTTTTCGGCTGACAAACTTGCTAAAATCTATGTGGATGAAATTGTAGCTCGACATGGTGTTCCTTTGAACATCATTTCTGACAGAGATGCTCGTTTCACTTCTAATTTTTGGAGAACCATGCAATCTGCTATGGGGACCCAACTTAATCTGAGCACAGCTTATCATCCGCAAACGGATGGTCAGTCTGAAAGAACAATCCAGACACTGGAGGATATGCTTAGAGCTTGTGTGATCGATTTTGGTGGTAGTTGGGATTCACATCTTTCGTTAATTGAATTCTCCTACAATAACAGTTATCACTCCAGCATCAACATGGCTCCTTTCGAGGCTCTCTATGGTCGAAAATGTCGTTCACCAGTCTGCTGGAATGAGATCGGCGAGGCTCAGTTTACTGGACCTGCCCTCATTTTAGAGACAACAGATAAGGTTAAGAAAGTTCGTGATAACCTTCAGACAGCTAGAAGCCGTCAAAAGAGTTACGCGGACTAAAACGCAAGCCCTTGGATTTTCAAGTTGGTGATCGAGTATTACTTAAGGTCTCACCTTGGAAAGGTGTGATCAGATTTGGAAAGAAAGGAAAACTTGCACCTAGATACGTTGGACCATTCAAGATCGTCGAAAGAATCGGTAAAGTAGCCTACAGACTTGAGTTACCTCCTGAACTTGGAAATGTTCATCCAACCTTTCACGTGTCCAATCTCAAGAGGTGTTTAGCTGATGAGAACCTCCACATACCGCTTGACGAAGTTCGTGTTGATAAAACACTGAAATTTGTTGAGAAACCGGTGGAAATCATGGAACGTGAAGTCAAGTGGCTTAGACGCAAGCGCATTCCTTTGGTCAAGGTTCGCTGGGAATCTAAACGTGGACCCGAGTTTATTTGGGAACGCAAAGATCAAATGCAGGCAAAGTATCAGCATCTTTTTCCACGAGTTTCCTCTATATAAATTTCGGGATGAAATTTCCACAAGTAGGGGAGACTGTAACATTTGTGCTTGAAATCATTGTGAACAGTTCAGTTATCAATAAAACAATGTTATTTGATCCCAATGTTTGTTTGGTTGTGTTTTACATTTTTCATGTTTTGACTTTTGTTCAATTTTAAACTCTACATCGCTTTCTAGAGAATTATACGCAAACTTGTGCGTAAACGTACTCAGTTTAATGCGAAAAATACTCCGGAACATCAACATATACTTAACATACCTTAAATAACCTTTACATAACTTAGAAATAAGTTTTGAAGGCTTTGGTATGGCAAAAACAAGTTAATTCGCCTACAGGGACTAAATCCGACAAACTGCGAAAATATGATGATTCGTACTAAAACAGACATTCCGGAACATGTACATAAGTTAAACATACCATAAATATCCTTTAAATAGCTTAGAAATAGGCTTTGAAGGGTTCGGTATGCTAAAATAAACTTTTGGATCATTCAGAGACTAAAAGTGTCAAAAAGTGCATAAGTTTGCACTTTCGCGCATAACTTACGTTCTGAATACATCCGGACATCCAAAAATTTATGTAAGCATCTTAATATTATCCCTTAGTGTTTGGCATGAGAAAAATCCATTCGTCGCGCAATTTGGATCGTTTTTCACGCTTTTGCGCATTCCGTCATAATTAACCGAACATCGCGATCGTACGACCAAACGAACTAACATCCGGCATATTTTTGAGCATGTTTCATGTCCTCAATGTTTAAGCATCATTTTAGGGCCTCAAAGATGGCTTAACGGGCCTTAAACATGTTGGAAATGGCCCTAAACCACAACAGGGACCTAAACTGTCATTTCTGAAACTTGTTTTCTAATCTGGACCTCCAAGCGGCCCGCGTAAAGCCAAGGTGAACCTTTACACGGCCCGCGTCAGCCTCCCAGACCAGATTCAATGTTTTTAATCCACTTGCAACAGCCTTTCAAACCTCCAAAGGGCAACGCAACGTGTCAAATCCCTATGGTGTGGGCAAAATAAGCCACCACAACACTGCGACAAGTGTACGGGTTAGATCAAGGCACGATATTCAAGAAACGATCCTAACGGTCTTGCATATCCTATAAATACCCCCTATTTTGGTGTAAAACCCACAAATCTGATCTAAAAGCTCTAAGTTGATGCCTTTGCTTCATACCTGAGCTCCTGGATCAAGATTAGCTTTCGGGGACCCTTCGTAAGTGTTCTTTCGTTCTTTTATTCGCTTTTCGAGTCCGAAAGTCAAGCTTTGTTTGACTTTCTGCGTTGACCAAGTTTATGGTCAACGCGAAGTTCATTTGAACTTCATAACGTGAGCGTGATCACGATGGTTATAGTCCATAGTGACTACACCTACTGATTACCACGTTATCTAGGCTTAGTGACGAGTCGTAGTTTCGACCAAAATGCGGATTCTTGCGTATTTTGTAACCAAACTACCCATAGGTATCAAAACCGTTTGTTTTGATACCAAACATGTTTTCTAAACTTAGTTAAGCATGTTCTAACATGCTTAGCTCGTCACTTTTAGTATAGTGCTTATATAGGGTCGTAAGGTAAGCGATCTAAACAATCGCTTATACTTTCGAACCCGAACCATTTGGTCGATCATTAGGATCCGACCAAACACATTAGGTGACCATAGTTGTATAGGGAATAACCTTCTGAGGTTATACCTTATGGTCACGACGTTAGATCTTATGCTATGTATGCCCATTGTGTGCATACTTAGTACATTTATTCATCACCTGCTCACATTTTGGTATGACATTTGGTTTGATTAAATTATACAATATACATTCATTAACACCAATCATGCCGCCCATTAGTAGGTAGTGGTACCATAGGACTTGACAACTCCCATTCCTGAAATCCCGGGTTTGTTTGGATTGGAAGGAATGACCGAATTCGATAAACAATAACACATATAGACCTTTAATTTGTTTAAAGGACTATCACCACAGTCACAAAGGCTTGAATGTATGCATTTTCACAATACCGCATAAATGTTGTATTAGTATAGCATGCATTTGTTCCACAAAACATAACTTTGACTTAAACTATGTTTAATTCAATACCCTGTTTTTGTGCATTTTTACCTATGGCCTAGTTGATATATTTCACATGCCATACATGGTATTTTGGATACACATTATATGATTTACATTAAACATAAACAATTTGACATTGATATACACATTTGGTGGTTTACATTAGATATGAACATTTTGATATGGTTTACATAATAACACTTGACAATTGATTTATACATGAACAATTTACATGGTGGTTGGTTGGGTAAATGGTTTGAGTAATGTGGCATATGTAATATGATACAAACAAGGTGGATACGCCGCTCGTACTTCCTATATATAAATGTTTGTATAATATTACCTATCGTAGCATTATTTAAATCATTTCAGTATAGACATATTACATTTTACACAAATAACATATTCTTCACAAGACATTGTTTTACAAACAACTTATCTTATACAAACTCATTTTTTACTTAGTTATTCATTTAACCTTACATTTTATTTATACATATCATCTGATCTTATCGTTTTTCATAAGATTTACAAAACAAAACAATTTACAAGGTTCATGACTGACTGTTATTAAACGTTTTCTTTAAACTCAAGTCATGAATCCCATTTTCACAAAACCTATGTATCTCACATGCATTTTTATGCTGACGTACCTACTTTCACATGTGTTTTCAGGAGCTGTCGCTTAGGATGATGATTGTGATACTAGGGTGGACCTGTGCCTTAGAGACATAAAACGAAGATAGACTTAGTTTAATTATGTTGTAAACTCTTTATTTCCTGTTTGGAGACAATGTAACACGCTTGTTTGATAAATAAAATATATCTTTGTATGCCATAGTTGTGAAACAATTAATTCTGTTACAACACTCCCCGGCGTTTCCGTCACGCTTGGTTGTCCCACGTGGTTGGGGTGTGACAGATTGAGTGACATCCTGTGCCGAGGACTACTACTGAAGTTCCTAACCAATCGGTTAAGCCGGCCGATGGAAAAGACCGTTCGATCGATCGACCTGAAAGGTAAGAACACTTCAGTGTTCTCAAATACTACAAAGAAAACTTCAAAAGGTCAAACCATCATACACAAACACATCCTACTCAAAGGAAGAAACAATCCACTCGAATAGTCCAGCCGTCGAGCCTATCGGCCGATCGAACAGACTGCCCGAACGGATCTTCCAGCCAAACGAACAACCCGTTCGATCGAACCTGGTGTTCGATCGACCAGGCTGTTCGACCCACTTACACTTGTTTCCATTTTGCGTGTATTCATCGTTATGCTATCGAACTGTTCAGGCTAACCCTACTCTCAAGCGCTCCCTTCAATCCATCAATCAACCGCTGTGAGTATGCTCGATCCCTTTTTGCTTTAGCACTTTTGGGTGTTACATACGTTATTTATCAAAATCACAAACGATCACACTACTCAAACTATTTGAGCGCTAACCAATATGCATGTATTACGTGACTAAATGAATGCTTGTTGATTGTGTTTACACGTGGAATGGTGTCTACCTGCCTTAACGACGTAGTACTATAGTTTGGACTCAGCACCCGTTCACACGGGGGTTGTTAAGGATAATTACTTGCATGGATTACGGTGGTAATCATGTATTGCGAACTGTCTCGGACAGTCAACCTGCACTCACTGGTATCGATAGATCCATATCGATAATTAACATGCTTCGTTTTCCTCTGTGTACGTGCTGGTTATGCGTAAACTATTCGAACTCTATATGCTATTATCAAACTTGTATGCTCACCTTTACATTTATGTATTGACTTTATTTTAACGTATGTGACAGGTGTTTAAGATGTTTGCTTGCTAGGAAAGCGAGGCTAGAATAAAGCTCTAGAGGCCCCCAACAAATAGTTGTCTGTCAGGAAAGAGCAACTAGAGTATAGTTGTTTGTAGATCTTGTCAGGCTGGGTCTTTAGTAGCATTTGAACAATATTTATTTGTCTTATTTAAATCTGAGTTGTCGGAACAGAGTATTTGATTGGTTGTTATCTGTAATAATTTGTTTGTTATTTGGGACACGGTAATGGACGTGTTATTTAAATTGAATAGTGATAATAATTGTTATGGAAACTTCTGGACAATCTGTTTCGCTCAGTGCCATGCCCTGATGATTCCGCCATCGGTTGGGGTGTGACATATTGGTATCAGAGCCATAACTATAGGGAATTAGGCAAGACACGACCTAGTTCGGGTCGCTATTTTAGAGACCTAGACTATAGTTAGGAACCAACAGACCAGGCTTATGTGCTATATTCTGATATTCTTCGCTATCACTGCACTCGAATTTCCAAATAGAGTCAAGCGATTTAGTCGAGATTAGGTGTGAAAGCCGCAAATTCTCGACTAAATTGTTTGATCAATACTGATTTTATCAATTCATCAATGATTTCCTCATTATTTTCGATAACGAACGAGGAGAATTATACCAAATCAGGAGTGAAATCCATATTTTGATGAATAATCTCCTCAAATTTTACTAAAACAAGGAAGAAATTGCTAAGCCAGGGGTGAAACCCGAACCTTGGCAACTTATTCCAACTTTTACTCATCTCGCCAAAGCCTCGACGGACTCCAACGACCTGAACTCACAAGTATGACCTAGGGAATACGCGTGGAATGCCCAAAAATCAAGGCAGAAACGCGATCCCGAAAGTCGAAAAGTGACGATAAGTCTACTGCGAATAGTCGAATCGCTATGGGTAGTCGATGTCTAGTTGCCGCAGACAATCCAATTCCAGATTTTGTGTTTTGAGTTGGCAGTTGCAACTCTGATGATTCGTTGACTTTATGTGTTTAATGTGTGATTACCTGTTTATGTGTTTTATTTTAATGTTCGCTCGATTTTTGCTATCACTTTGATCGACACACACGACTCGCATTGCTCTTCTATCTCAAAACGGTAACAAGTCGTTACAAACCTAGGCGATACTATGCTAGGATATACGCTATACTATACTACACTCGACATGCTATACGATACTATTCGATATACTATACGCGATCGCTATATACGAACGACGCACGAGCTTAGAATGATAGGTTTCTGTATTCTGACTGCTTTCGTGATTCTGTGCTCAACGTGCTTCTGTGATTCTGTGCTCTATGTGCTTCTGTGAATCTGTGCTCTATGTGCTTCTGTGATTATGTGAATCTGTGAATTTGTGTTTATATGCTTTTGTGATGCGTGTTTCAACGTAATTCTAAGCTTTAGTAAGTAATAGATGTGTGAGGTGAGATTCGATTGTTGTGTCAGAGACCTACGACGATGTCTGTTGCAGACCATGTCGTCATCTGGACATCGAACCCCACTTACTCGCCAAGAGAAGAGAGACAGGCGTCTCGCTACTATCATTGCCAAGAGTGTGGCAAAAGTTGTGAGCGATGTCTTTGAAAACGCCAGCAAATCGTCTGAGGAGTCGCGAATCGATGCTCCTAAGGATACCGGCAAGACTGGTTTCAGCTTTAAACAGTTCAAGGCATGCAGACCAAAGGAATTCACCGGAGAAGATGGCCCAACAGCTATGTTTCAATGGTTCGATTCTATCGAAGTCACTTTGCGCCAAAGCGGCTGTCCAGAAAATCTCCGCACCCTCAATGCTACAGGCGTCTTCCAGTCCCGAGCTCTAGACTGGTGGCGGCCGAACGAAACAAGCGCGGGAATGATGCAACTTATGAGCTGACATGGAAGGAGCTGAAAGCCATCATGATGGACGAATTCTGCCCTCCCCATGAACGCCAAAAGCTGGAGGACGAGTTTTGGAATATTAAGCAGAAGGATGGAGATAACGTTGCCTTGACTGCACGCTTTAAACAGCTCAGCATCATTTATCCCGATCAAGTCAAGACGTCAGACATGGCCATCAAGAAGTATATTCGAGCTCTACCCGATTGTGTTGCCGATTTCGTTCATGCTGCCAAGCCATCATCGATTGAAGAGACCTACCTGCTTGCCGCTGAGATCAATGACAAGCGGGTAAAGTCTGGTTTTTGGGATAAACAATCCAAGTCTCTGCACCAAGCCACCACCGCATCGACCGTCGACACTGCCACTGCTCAACCCTCCAAGTCATCAAGAAGAAAGAAGAAGCACAACAACAACAGCTCCAACAACAAGAACTATGCTGTGACAACGACCGTTGCTTCTCTGCAAGCTGTACACAGGTCCCCACCCGCTCTGCCCGACATGCTCATACCATCGACAAGCTCCAGTGATCAATGCGCCGCCAGCCAAGCGCGCTTACACAGGTCCCCAACCGCTCTGCCCGACATGCTCATACCATCATCCGGTGGGAATCGCCAGTCGTTTCTGCACCCACTGCAACCTCTACGGGCATTTCACTGCGAACTGTCGCTATGGTCCCCGTCAAGCCCCAGTTCAAGCCGCCGCTCATCAAGCTCTACTCCCAGCCCCTCAAGGCCAACCTGCAGCTCAAGCACCCGCGGTCAATGCTCGAGTCTGCTTTGCATGTGGTGACCCTAACCACTTTGCGAACATGTGCCCGAACCGGGTTGTGAAACAAGAACCCTAGCAACAGCAGCAACAGCAGCAGCCTCAGCAGCAACAGCAAGCAGCCCGTGCCAGAACCTTTAACATCAACGCCTGTCAAGCCCAGGCTTACAACAACGTGGTTAATGGTACGTTCCTTGTGAATGGTATTTATGCATCATGTTTGTTTGATACTAGAGTCGATAACTTCTTTGTGTCGTTTGAATTCGAGAAGCTCCTTAGTCGTAAGCGTTCTTATCTCCCCTCGTCATTCGAAGTCGAAGTTGCTACTGGAAGAACCGTCGCAGATAACTATGTTCTTCGTGATTGTACCCTCGAGCTCAACAATCACCTCTTCCCAATTGACCTTATTCCGATGCAACTCGGAAGTTTTGACGTCATAGTAGGCATGGACTTTCTTCGTGAGAACCATGCTGAAGTTGTGTGTTTTGAAATGATGATTCGATTCTCGCTCGCAAATGGTGATCTCTTATGTGTGTACGGTGAAATAGCTTCGAAAGGTCTCAAGCTCATGTCATGTATCCAAGCTAGCAAGTATCTCTGCAAGGAATACAGAGCTTTCTTGGCCAACATTGTAGTAGCGGAGAAGGAAAAGAAAAAGAAGGTTGAAGTCAAAGACGTTCCAGTGGTTCGTGAATTTCCTCAGGTGTTCCCTGATGATCTTCCCGGACTACCGCCAAGTCGTGATATCGACTTTCATGTCGACCTCATTCCTGGAGCTAACCCTGTTGCTAAAGCCCCGTATCGGCTCGCGCCATCCGAAATGAGGGAACTCTCAAACCAACTCCAGGAGTTACTTGAAAAAGGCTTTATTCGCCCGAGAACCTCTCCATGGGGCGCACCAGTCCTTTTCGTCAAAAAGAAGGATGGGTCGTTCAGGATGCGCATCGACTATAGGGAATTGAATAAGCTGACCATCAAGAACCGTTATCACCTACCTCGAATCGACGATTTGTTTGATCAGCTGCAAGGTGCATCGTGTTTCTCAAAGATCGATCTACGCTCAGGTTATCATCAATTACGCATACAAGAGGAAGATATACCCAAAACCGCCTTTCGCACTCGCTACGGCCACTATGAGTTCGTTGTTATGCCTTTTGGTCTAACCAACGCACCCGCGGTTTTTATGGATCTGATGAATCGCGTGTGTAAACCTTACCTTGACCGTTTTGTCATCGTGTTCATCGACGATGTCTTGAATTATTCCAAGTCGAAAGCCGAACACGCGCAACATCTACGTTTGGTTCTCGAGTTACTCCAGGGGAACCAACTCTATGCCAAGTTCTCCAAGTGCGAATTCTGGTTGGAGGAGGTTCAGTTTCTGGGTCACATCGTGAATAGTCAGGGTATTCATGTCGATCCAGCGAAGATTGAAGCAGTTAAAAGCTGGATTACGCCAAAGAACCCGTCTGAAGTTCGTTCTTTTCTCGGACTAGTGGGCTATTATCGACGATTTATCGAAGGATTCTCTAAGATCGCTGTGCCGCTTACCACTCTTACTCATAAAGACATATCTTTTGTTTGGGGAACTGAACAAGAATTTGCTTTTCAAACCCTTAAGCGCAAGCTCTGCAATGCTCCTGTTCTCACGTTGCCAGTCGGAAACAACGATTTCATTGTCTATTGTGATGCTTCCAACCTTGGTCTTGACTGTGTTCTCATGCAACGAGACAAGGTTATAGCTTACGCATCTCGTCAGCTCAAAATCCACGAGAAGAACTATACAACCCATGATCTCGAGCTAGGCGCAGTTGTTTTTGCATTGAAGATTTGGCGACACTACATGTATGGTACCAAGTATACGATCTTCACCGATCACAGGAGTTTACAACACATCTTTAATCAGAAAGAACTTAACATACGTCAACGCCGATGGGTAGAACTTCTTAACGATTATGACTGTGAGATTCGTTATCACCCAGGCAAGGCAAATGTTGTAGCCGACGCACTCCGCAGACGGAGTTATTTGCTCAGTATTCGCAATACCCAAGCCCATCACGATCTCGAAGCTCTCATCCGCGAAGCCCAGCATGCCTATTTTAACGAACGCACTTTGAAGAAGGAGATAATCTATCACGATGGAGCTCAGCTTGTAAGCAAGGCAGATGGGATTTTCTATTATCTGGACCAAATTTGGATCCCTAAGCGGACCGATTTGCGAAAGATAATAATGAACGTAGCCCACAAATCCCGGTATTCTATTCATCCTGGTGCCGATAAAATGTACCAGGATCTTCGTTACAAGTACTGGTGGCCGGGTATGAAAAGAGATATCGCCCTCTATGTTGGAAGTTGCCTGACTTGTGCAAGAGTCAAGGCCGAACATCAGCGACCATCCGGCTTACTCGAACAACCTCCAATCCCTATATGGAAGTGGGAGAGTATAGCTATGGACTTCATAACCAAACTTCCGCTCACGCCATCAGGTCACGACAGCATTTGGGTTATAGTTGATTGTCAGACCAAATCAGCCCACTTTTTGCCAAAACGGGAAGACTACAAGGTAGAACAACGAGCCCGAATCTACACTGACGAGATCATTTGTAATCATGGTACGCCTCGGGATATCATTTCAGACAGTGATGCTCGGTTTACTTCGCGATTGTGGGAAACGTTTCAAGCGGCCCTTGGTATGACGCTTAACCTAAGTACTGCATTCCACCCTCAAACCGACGGACAGACTGAAAGAACGATCCGTACTCTTGAGGACATGCTCCGAGCGTGTGTTATAGACTTCGGTGGTAGTTGGAACAAATACCTACCGTTAGTCGAATTCTCGTACAACAACAGCTATCATGCCAGCATACAAATGGCACCATTCGAGGCTTTATATGGAAGGAGATGTCGTTCGCCTATTGTGTGGCACGAGATCGGTCATTCGCAATTAACCGGTCCCAAGTTATTACAAGAAACGACTGACAAAATCCTCCAGATTCGAGACAACTTGTCGAAAGCCAGGGATAGACAGAAAAGTTACGCCGATAGAAGACGGAAGCCCCTTGAATTTGACGTTGGCGACTACGTACTCCTAAAGGTATCACCTTGGAAGGGTGTGGTCAGATTCGGCAAGAAAGGGAAACTAGCGCCTCGATATGTTGGACCTTTTAAGATTCTGGAAAGGATCGGAAAAGTTGCCTACAGACTCGAACTACCGGAGGAACTCAGTAACGTCCACCCAACTTTCCATGTGGCGAACCTCTGAAAATGCCTAGCTGATCATGATCTGATTGTACCTCTCGACGATCTTCAGGTCAACAAAACGTTACACTTCATGGAAAATCCTGTCGAAATCATGGATCGCCAAACCAAGCAACTCAGGCGCTCGCGCATCCCTATCGTGAAAGTCTGATGGGAAGGCAAACGAGGCGCGGAGTTCACTTGGGAACTCGAAAGCGACATGAAGGCCAAGTACCCACAGTTGTTCAAATGAAGATTTGGAGCGTCAAATTGGTAATTCACGGTGTTGTGCAGCTTTCGAGCCTAATTTCGGGACGAAATTCCCTAAACAAGGGGAGGCTGTAACACCCCGTGTTTTCGAATGTCAAAGTCAAAGTCAAAGTCAAAGTCAAAGTCAAAGTCCAAGTCAACTTTGACTACTTTGACTGTAAATAGTCTATTTTATGTTTTACTTGTATTATGTGGAGTAAGTGTTGTTAATCAGAATGAATCGAAGTAATCGAATGTTTAATCGACGTGAACCGATTTACGACTGTGAATAGTAGGAAGTAACAATGCGATTTACGACTGTGCTTCAACCCTTAATCGATTTTCAATTCGTTGGATGTATCGGAATGCCACCCGATCGAGCATGCTGTTTGATCGAGTATGCTGTTCGATCGAATGACATCCTGTACTGAGGACTACTACTGAAGTTCCTAACCGATCTGTTAAGCCAGCCGATCGAACAGACCGTTCGATCGATCGACCTGAAAGGTAAGAACACTTCAGTGTTCTCAAATACTACAACGAAAACTTCAAAAGGTCAAACCATCATACACAAACACATCCTACTCAAAGGAAGAAACAATCCACTCGAACAGTCCAGCCGATCGAACAGACTACCCGAACGGATCTTCCAGCCGAACGAACAACCCGTTCGATCGAACCTGCTGTTCGATCGACCAGGCTGTTCGACCCACTTACACTTGTTTCCATTTTGCGTGTATTCATCGTTATGCTATCGAACTATTCAGGCTAACCCTACTCTGAAGCGCTCCCTTCAATCCATCAATCAACCGCTGTGAGTGTACTCGATCCTTTTTTGCTTTAGCACTTTTGGGTGTTACATACGTTACTTATCAAAATCACAAACGATCACACAACTCAAACTATTTGAACGCTAACCAATATGCATGTATTACGTGACTAAATGAATGCTTGTTGATTGTGTTTACACGTGGAATGCTGTCTACCTGCCAAAACGACGTAGTACTATAGTTTGGACTCAGCACCCGTTCACACAGGGGTTGTTAAGGACAATTACTTGCATGGATTACGGTGGTAATCATGTATTGCGAACTGTCTCGGACAGTCAACCCGCAGTCACTGGTATCGATAGATCCATGTCGATAAATAACATGCTTTCTTTTCCTCTGTGTACGTGCTGGTTATGCGTAAACTATTCAAAATCTATATGCTATTATCAAACTTGTATGCTCACCTTTACATTTATGTATTGACTTTATTTTAACGTATGTGACAGGTGTTTAAGATGTTTGCTTGCTAGGAAAGCGAGGCTAGAATAAAGCTCTAGAGGCCCCCAACAAATAGTTGTCTGTCAGGAAAGAGCAACTAGAGTATAGTTGTTTGTAGATCTTGTCAGGCTGGGTCTTTAGGAGCATTTGAACAATATTTATTTGTCTTATTTAAATCTGAGTTGTCGAAACAGAGTATTTGACTGGTTGTTATCTGTAATAATTTGTTTGTTATTTGGGACACGGTATGGGACGTGTTATTTAAACTGAATAGTGATAATAATTGTTATGGAAACTTCTAGACAATCTGTTTCGCTCAGTGCCATGCCCCGATGATTCCGCCATCGGTTGGGGTGTGACACGTACAGTGGGTGGTAATTAAAGTAGATGGAAACAAATGTAATTGCGAGATCGCCCTCAATACTGTACAATGGTTGTTTCATGTCTTGATTAAACTGGGATTCACTCACCAATATTTTCCACTGACAAAATGTTTTTAAACGCGTTTCAGGTAACAAAATGTGAAAGCCAAACAGAAGCCAACTGGACAGCACTAAAGGCTTGGAAAAGTGGCTATAAAGTTACCTAAAATAAAGAGATGTTTTATTTAAATAAAATAGAGTTTATCCCTATAAAAATGTGTGTACTTGAAACTTGCGATTTTCCCATGTGTTTAATATTATAAAAGCGTGGTATTTTACTCTGATAAAATATTTCCTAACTACGGTCCTGATGTAAATTCCGCTACCAAATTGATAAACACCGATACCACCGAAAATGGCCATGGCCGCCCGTTCCCGGGTAATTAGGGGACAGGGGTTGCGACAGATTTGTTGGTCCATGCGAATTCACTTTTGTCGATCTGTGCTTACCTATATCAGTAGCTATCTAGATCCGTTTGAATTATAAACTTCTGATTCGTGTAAAATTAGATCCAACAACACTTGATTTGTGACAATTGATTCGCGTAGACCAAACTAAACTAGGTTCGTGCGAACCAAGTTTAATACCCAATCCCAAATTTCTTGATTTGCACGGATTGACTAAAAAACAATTAGATTCGTGCGAATGTATATCCATGCGAATCAAGACAATAGTTCCAGATACGTTCGAGCGTTCCCAGTGCGCACACAACCATGAACTTTATAGTTTTTCATCAGTTTTTTAAAGATTTTGTTAGAATTTAGGTTTGAAACTTTGTAGGGTTGTTTAAAAACAATTTTCGCACAACATATTGAAAATTTAGCCAATTTTATCTGTGAAATCAACCTGAATTTGTGATTCAAAGTTGAAAAAGAAATGTAAAAGATGAGTAGAACAAGAAATGATGAATTTTGCTCTGAATTTGATGAAATCAGCTTGAATCTTGTATTTTCGGTCCTTGCAAACAATCTCCCGCTCTAATACCACTTGTGGATTCATGTTAGGATCGATTCCGTAACTCCGTTGACTATGTAGATCTCGTATCTTGTGCGGAATCCAAGTACGAGAGTGGATCAGACAAGATTCAAGTAATTATAAGTTGCTTTCTATTGATGATATAACAATTTACAACCACGAAAGCAATTTGGCAGAGTTTTGTCTCTCAAACCAAAGGTTACAAATGAACAAGACAACTCCTATATTTATAGGACTCCTTAGCACAAATGGACTCCTTAGCAAGGATGTACATTTCATGAGGATGGACTCCTAATTAAGGATGGAGACCTTAATTGAGGATGGACTTCTAAACCTTGTCTTGAACATCCGATAGCTACGATACGTGATTAACGGAAGCGATAAACATATGCACTCACATTTACCTACTAACTGCATCATAATTTTACTATTTAGAATGATACCGGATGTTTAGTGGTGTCTGGGTTTGCTTAAGACCGTTAAAAGTCTATAACTCAAGCAATTCTCGGACAAGTTAGACAGAAAACCACCAATTAAGGCGTATGCGCCTTTCTTCTAAATTTCCCCCAATGACTTATAATTTCACCTTATACCAACATGCCAGGCACATTCATGGGCTTCAAAACACTAACCAGGTCGTCACCAACATTTGTTATGGGGTATGCCATCACTTTAAAACATAGAAATTCTTTAATTTCATCTTTTGCAAATTCCATTGTACATTAGGGCTTTATTAGTTTTAATTTGACTTTAATCACACATAAACTAAGTATTATTGCACCATTTCATAATAACACGTTTATATTACAGTACGGATAATGATCAGAAAACACACGGGTTGTCACACTATATTCGTAGGTTGTTGTTAACTTCCATACTTGCGAGCTACTTTGCTCCAATCGATGGGCTTTGAGATTCGTCGTAGGAGGGTGGTCAGACGTGTCATAAAATTTAGGGGGTGAGAGAGTTGTTAGATACATTCGTTGAATAGGATGACGTATCTATAAAAGGAAGAATAACCATGTATGTCGAAGCAAAGAAAGAAGATAAACTCTTAGGGTTACAGAGTAGGTCCTAACCAACTATTCGACCTAATTCCCTATAACCAAGGCTCTGATACCAATCTGTCACACCATCACCGTGTGCGGAAACCACAGTGGTGACTTCATATTGGGGAGAGACCAAGGCATGAAAGGAAAATTTACTATTATGTTAAAATATTTAATTACATCGTGTTTGTATCAAACTCAACAAACAACTAAACAAATAAACATCTCGTTCATGAAAGCGAAATAAATAACTAAATCTCGTTTATTTTGATAGCTAGGCATTCCTATATGAGCATGTCTTGATATCTAAGCATGATTACCTGAAACATGTAGAAAATCTTTCAATAAAATTAGTTGGTGAAAAACATAGGTGTGTGGTAGTAAAGCACGGTAAACAACAATTATACAATTCAACAAGTATATCCTTCATAACTACACATTATATAACAAACACATGATGTACACAATCAAACCTCTTGACATAACGAATGATTACAGTCTTGATCACCTTAGTCGCGATGGGTGGGTTTGTCAATCCTATAGCGCTATAATCTACTACAGTTGGCTTGAATAAGTTAATGATTGTGCATAGGTTAACGATTATCATGGATGCTTGCTCTAAATAACATGTATGATCATGAAATATTTGTGTAACGATTTGAATTGCATAAAAAGAATGATTTTATTGACTACATGTTCCACCCCAAAGAGTTAAAAATAGTAAAAAGGGGCTATGTTCTCACCTTGATTACAAGTAAACCCTAATAATTTAAGGATAGTTAATTAGGGCTATGGATATGTTATGACGATGGTTGTAGATGATATTGGTTAAAAGAACCCTTGATTAAAAGTAAATCGATTAGTTTTGGGAAAGTATAAAAGTTGACATCTTTCTGCGTTGTTTTTGTTTTACGTTTTAAAAATAGAAAACGACGTCAAAAAGTTATGAAAATTTCCAGTCAAGTAAATTAGATTGTATTTCACAACTTACATTTAAAAAGTTTTTATGTTTGGAACCCCAAAATGGTCAAAAACGTGGATCTTTATAGATCGTTCAACTTTGCGCTTCAGTTTGGTTTTAGATAGTTGGGGGTCCAAACAAAAGTGTTTTTAAGCGTGCCATATATCGTTAAAACCGTACTTCGATGTATTTAACCATGAAGTAAGATTTTACTTGATTTGGGTAACGTTTGACCAAGTTATGGTCGTCCAAAGTTACAACACAAAATCTGTCCAAAAGGGGAAGAACACTTATGTGTCCCCGTTGGTCGTTTTTAGGGTTTTTATGCATAAATAAAATATAAAACATGTTTTCACTACTAGAAAATACACTTCTCTTGACACGCGAACAATGACACACGCATATTTTATGACATTCAAAAGCGTATGTCAAGAAAAAAATGTCATGATTTACAAAATTTAAAAGTCTATGACATTCTTTTTTGTGTGTCATGTTTTTAGCGTCATAAAAAAAACAAGATTCATCTTGACACGCAAACAATGACACGCTCATTTTATGACATTCGAAAGTGCTGTCAAGAAAAAAATGTCATGGTTTTACAACATTCAATATATTTATGACATATTTTTTTGTGTGTCATCCTTTTGGCGTCATAAAAAAATAAGACATATCTTGACACATGAATAATGACACACACTTATTTTATGACATTTAAATGCGTGTTAAGAAAAAAATTTCATGGTTGTACAAAATTTAATAAATTTATGAAACAGTTTTTGTGTGTAGTCTTTTTAGCGTCTTTAAACAAGGGGTATAATAAAAATGTGGGCATGGAAGATTCATCCCTTTTTTTATAAAATATTATTGTTTT
The DNA here is from genome assembly GCF_002127325.2 of Helianthus annuus. Taxonomy (NCBI): domain Eukaryota; kingdom Viridiplantae; phylum Streptophyta; class Magnoliopsida; order Asterales; family Asteraceae; genus Helianthus; species Helianthus annuus. The sequence continues at coordinate 13,048,518 of NC_035445.2, forward strand.
TATATAAATCTTTTTATATTTTATAAAAGATTGGTGCGAGTTTGTGAGTTTTTACATTAATTTACTGAAGAAATAATCGACCACTAACGCGTCTAAACAAACAATGGCTTTTCAAACACACTAAACAAGATCAAGTGCTAACAAGGTTCATGATGAAAGACTTGTATATGATCAAACAAGTAGGCGTAAGTGCCTAACGAAATTAGAACACTTGTAGGTCGGATACACATGGGGATACAAACATGATTGCTAACGCGCACGGACGCAAAACCTTGATTCACAAAACCTATATCTTGTTAAAAGTCATTTTGTGAACTTGATATTTTGGGATATGTTTATAAACAATATACTTAAATCTTGTGTCTTGATTTCATATAATATTTGGCAATGGCATTATTGTTTATTTTATTATGTAGAATGTTTACACTCTCGAATACAATAAGAACCTTTCATGGTCACAACTCAGCCTAATTAATCCTTAGCAAAGAAAATCGAACTACATCTTCAATATCTTCTACCCTGTTCTTCTGTGATTTCCTTTCACAATTTCAACTATAAGCCCTTTAACTTTAAAACTTTGAACAACTAACGTTTTACTTGTGAAATTTAGCCTTACACTTACAGCAAACTTCAGCTAAAAATACAACTATTGAAACAAATACACAAGGAATTAGGATCCATCATTTTGGAATGATGATTATGTTTCAGTTTTAAGTTTTAAACCGATGCAATAATAACCATTATGTTTCAGTTTTAAACACAAGGAATTAGGATCCAAAAGTTATGGTCACAACTATGGTTTTATCGAATGCGATAATGACCAATAACAGTTACGAGTCAGTGCAAAAACCGATAAAACTTTTTGATCATTATGTTTCAGTTTAAACTGAGGCAATAATGACCATTATTGGTCATTATTCTTGTTTTAATTTGCTGCAATGATGATGAGAATTCAGTTATGGTTTTATGGCTATAAAATCAAACCAAACGAATCAGTTTGAGACACACCAACATCTTCTTCTCCTTCTCTCTCAATCTCTGCAACATCTCCTGTTTCGTTTTAGGTAAGTGTTCAAGTCTGGCAGTGCGCTGCTGCTGCTTTGAACCGGCGCACCCTGGGAACAGACCGCGAATTTGTTTAAGGGAATTGTGTCAAACACAAGTCCGGTTCACTGTTACTGTTTCTTTTTGCTTTCATGTTTTCTGTTTCAGATTTCAAGTTCATATCAGTAGTTTACTAACATTAAATTTTGGGACTGTTTGTTCTTTTACTCTCAGGAAAACCTGGGTTCGATCCGTGAGCTAAACGGGGTTTTACCAGTAATTTCACTGTCGTGCCTATGGGCGATTGGGTTACAGTGTTTTCCTCGGAATTAGTGGTGGACTCGGGTTACTCACAGACCATGTGGTCCAGTGGGTGCCTCGAGGGTTCTCGATATTGATTATGTTGGCCGTTAAAAAAACGTGGCCACGTTTATAGCCATGTTCATGTCTTTTAAGTTGTATTAAATGAAACATAAATTGGCATAAGTGCTTTAAATGCAGTTTAAAGATTTTAACAGATAAATAAAAAGACGGATCAAAACATTTTTGCATTAATGACCACAACAAGTAAGCAACTAGAGCATTGCTCTACTTATTTGGATCACCTATGTCACACCCCCAAAAACCACACGCGGAGTACCACCGCCTGGAGGCGTGACTGACCAGGATCAAGCCACCAATCATATTGAACATAACAAGTAATAATTAAAATTCAACCACACAATATGAAAGGTGTTTCAAATCAAAAACATAGTTAAGTATTTAGCGGAAGCATAATTGTAAAACCCAATGTAAGTATTAAGTACGAAATAAAGTAATGTTTTTATCATGGCACACACTGTCATGTCCCACAACGACCGCGCCTCCCTATGTAAGCTCCATGAGTACCTAACGACCTGCAAGGCATGTAACAACGAGTCAACAACAAAGTTGAGCGAGTTCACAGTTGGTTGTTTAGTTATGGTATTTGTTTCGTAAATCATATGTTCATTTTGTAAACCATGTATCGTATTAATTTGTATCGCGGTCTCCCAGACATGTGTGCGAAGATTAGTGGGGGCTTCCCATGTGTTACTAGACCGTGTGTATCGACTGCTATGAAAATGTAAGAGGTGCCCTAAGTCAATGTCTATCAGCATTGACCCTTTGCCCATAGTCCATTAGTACACGCCCGTTCGAACGACACGGTGTGAGGTTTGTTAAACCTAATAGCGCTATTAACTAATGACCCGCTCGCCATAGGCCTCGGCGATTAAGTCGATATAATGAGGGACTTCAATGATAGAGGTTTGGTCTAGTGTGTAATCTTGGCATCCTACCCACGGAGGATGGTCGTAATTACCGTATAGTTCATTTACCCATTCCCAACCCTTGGGAGTCCGATGCCTTGGAAAGAGGTATTCTGGTGTGCTTGAGGACCTTAACGTCTCAGTCCGTGATTTCAACTGGTTCCTCGACGAATCACAACTGATCGTCGATAGTGAGCTCCTTCAAAGGAACTATGAGGGTCTCATCTGACAGACATTTCTTCAGATTTGACACGTGAAAAACGTTGTGAACTCCCCCGAGTTCTGCTGGTAGGTTCAGTTTGTAGGACACTTTGCCTATTTTCTCTATGATTTCGAACGGTCCGACATACCGCGGATTGATCTTGCCTCGTTTGCCAAAACGAACTACACCTTTCCAAGGTGAGACTTTAAGTGGCACTCGATCCCCAACCTGGAACTCGAGTGGTTTCCTGCGCTTATCAGCGTAGCTTTTCTGACGGTCACGAGCTGCCGCCATTCATTGCCGTATCTGAGCAATTCTTTCCGTTGCGTCTACTACAAGTTCTGGACTCGTGATCTGACTATCACCCACCTCTACCCAACAAAGAGGTGATCGGCATTTACGCCCGTACAATGCCTCAAATGGAGCGGCTTGAATGCTGGTGTGGTAACTGTTGTTATACGAAAACTCCACTAACGGGAGATGTGGATAAGCGGCATGTCTTCTAGTGTCTGGATAGTGCGCTCAGACAGCCCATCTGTCTAAGGGTGATAAGCTGTGCTCATGTCTAATCGTGAGCCAAAAGATTTGTGCATCGCTTGCCACAGTTCGAAAGTAAAACGTGCATCACGATCGGAAATAATAGAGGTTGGCACCCCGTGCCTCGAGACCACTTCATTTAAGTAAATGTCCGCTAAAGTAGAGAATTTGTCGGTTTCCTTGATAGCCAAGAAGTGTGCAGACTTAGTGAGTCGATCCACGATCACCCAAATAGTATCGTTTCCACGCTGAGATCTAGGTAGGCCGGTAACGAAATCCATGGAAATTTCCTCCCATTTCCATTGTGGTATCTTGGGTTGCTGAAGTAGGCCCGATGGTTTCTGGTATTCTGTCTTGACTCTCGCACAGATCAAACACTTGCTAACGTAAGTTGCTATGTGGGCTTTCATACTAGGCCACCAATACGTAGTTCTGAGATCGTGGTACATCTTATCCGAACCAGGATGTACCGAGTAGCGAGACTTATGTGCTTCATCCATTACAAGTTCTCGTAAATTACCATATAGTGGGACCCAAATGTGTCATGTTACGTGATAGGCGCCGTGTTCCTTTTGTTCTAACCGTTGCCTTGAACCGCATAGGGCTTCAGCCCTGACGTTTTCTGGTTTCAATGCTTCTACCTGAGCATCTCGTATCTGTGCAGGAAGGCTAGACTGGATGGTAAGTTGTAGTGCTCGCACGCGTCTAGGTGCAGTATCTTTTCGACTGAGGGCATCGGCCACAACATTGGCTTTACCTGGATGGTACTTGATGGCACATTCGTAATAATTCAGTAGCTCGACCCATCGACGTTGACGCGTGTTCAATTCCTTCTGTTTGAAGATATGCTCGAGACTCCTATGATCGGTGTAGATAGTGCACTTGGTACCGTACATGTAATGTCTCCATATCTTAAGCGCGAAAACAACAGCTCCCAGCTCTAAATCGTGTGTAGTATAATTCCTTTCATGGATCTTAAGTTGGCGCGAAGCATAAGCAATGACTTTATCTCGTTGCATCAATACGCAACCAAGACCCTGTATTGATCCGTCGCAATAAACCACGAAATCGTCCGTGCCTTCAGGCAATGAGAGAATAGGTGCGCTACAAAGTCTATCCTTTAAGTGCTGAAAAGCTGCTTCCTATGTATTACCCCAACGATAGGTAACACCCTTCTGCGTTAGTAAGGTGAGAGGTTGCGCAATCTTGGAGAAATCCTTGATAAACCTCCTGTAGTAACCGGCTAAACCCAAGAATTGGCGAATTTCTTTTGGTGTACGCGGTGCAGGCTAGTTCTTGATCGAGTCTACCTTGGATGGATCCACATGAATCCCGTCCTTGTTTACCACGTGGCCTAGAAAGTGGACTTCACGAAGCCAGAAGTCGCATTTCGAAAACTTGGCGTATAACTGTTCTGTTCGAAGGAGTCCCAAAATAAGCCGTAGATGCTGTTCGTGTTCCTCCTGACTCTTAGAGTAGATCAGGATGTCGTCGATGAAAACTATAACGAACTTATCCAAGTAAGGCTTGCACACTATATTCATAAGATCCATGAAGATTGCAGGCGTGTTAGTTAACCCGAATGGCATGACCAGAAACTCGTAGTGGCCGTAGTGTGTTCTAAATGTTATTTTGGAGACGTCCTGGTCCCGGACTCTCAGTTGATGGTAACCTGACCTCAGATCAATCTTGGAGTAGTAGCTCGACCCTTGCAACTGGTCGAATAAGTCATCAATACATGGAAGAGGATAACGGTTCTTCACTGTCACCTTGTTGAGTTCGCGATAATCTATGCACATACGGAAGGTACCGCCTTTCTTCTTCACAAATAATACTGGAGCTCCCCAAGGCGAAGAGCTAGGCCGAATGAAACTCTTATCCAAGAGTTCTTGTAGTTGTATAGATAGTTCTTCCAGTTCTGATGGGGCTAAGCGATACGGTGCACGAGCTATTGGTGCTGCTCCAGGAGCTAGTTCGATTTGGAATTCGACCTGGCGATGAGGCGGTAGCCCAGGTAATCCTCAGGAAACACTTGAGGGAAGTCGCGTACTACTGGAATATCCTCGATCTTCTTCTCTTCGTTGACGCGTCAGTGACAAGTGCCAAGATAGCGGTGTGGCCCTTTCGCAAACACTTCTGGGCCTTAAGAAAGGAGATGATGCCCACCACAGCACCACTCTTGTCGCCTTGAACTTCAAGAGGTTCTTTACTAGAATGGGGAATACGAATAATCTTCTCTTTCCATAGGATCTTTGCTTGCTGTTGGGATAACCAATCCATCCCAATAACGATGTCGAAACTACCCAGAACTATAGGAATGAGATCGATGGAGAACGTCTGACCAGCTAAGACGATGTTACAACCCTTGACTATGTGTGTGGCCTCTAAACTTTTACCATTGGCTAACTCTACGACATATTTGGTGTTTAAAGGAGTTGGTGTACGTTTAAGCATTTGACTAACTTTCAGAGACATGTAACTGGTATCCGCACCCGAATCAAATAAAACAGTAACATAAAAGTCATCGAGAAGGAAATTACCCATCAGCACATTAGGATCACTCCTTGCTTCACCCTGCCCCAGCACGAACGCACGCCCCCTAGCACCGTTGTCATTATTGTTTCCCCATTGTTGTTCCCATTGCCCTGATTATTGTTGTTGTTGTTCTGATTCTGGTTTAACTGGGGGCAGTCCCGCTTGAAGTGGCCTTCAGCACCGCACTGAAAGCATCCTCTGTTGCCTCGTTGTTGTTGCTGCTGCTGGTTCTGTGGGGCTGGTGGTTGTTGTTGATGGTTCTGGTTCGCAGGTCGTGAGCTCCTGCAATCCTTAGCTTCATGACCCATCATGAGGCATCTCTGACAACGACCCTTGTTGCACTGACCATTGTGGTGCCTGTTGCACGTGTTGCACTTCGGGAGGTTTCCTCGATATCCCCCTGCCTTTGACTACCAGAAGACTGCTGACCAGGGCTCTGATAGTCATCAATCTTTCGCTGCTTTCTCTGGGACTGAACCGAAGTCGAACCCTTGCTGGAGGCTCCATCCCATTTTCGTTTGTTATCACTGGGAGTAGCAGGAGTAGTAGTAGCAGTAGCACCGATGCGTTTAGGCAGCCTGTTCTGTTCCACTGCCTGGTCTGTGAGACGATGAGCAAGACGGGTAACATCCTGAATGGTAGCAAGGTTAGCCGAAGTCACATGCCTTTGAATTTCTGGTACAAGAACCCTGAGATACAGCTCGATACGCTTGATGGGAGGATCCGCCATAGTTGGACACAAGATGGCCAGCTCGTTTGACCTTTTCGTATACGCCTATATTTCTGACCCTGTCATCTTCAGGTTAAAGAACTCCACTTCCAACTTGTGGATGTCATCACGACTACAATATTCCCGCTTGATCAATTCTTTGAAATCGTTCCATGGGGTGGCATTAGCAGCCGCCAACCCAAGCATCTGAACTTACGCATTCCACCAAGTCAGCGCAATGCCTTCGAGAGTACCAGTGGCTTACTTCACCCTGCGAGCCTCAGGGCATTCACACATCTCAAAGACGGACTCGAGCTTCTCAAACCAATGGAGGAGTCCAACGGCTCCTTCAGTGCCACTGAATGTGCTAGGACAACAGTCCATGAAGGTATTGAAGGTGCATACAGGTGGTTGAGCGTGTTGACCTGTTAGGTATAAGAACAGGACAAGGTTAAACACAAGAGTTGGTTTAGGAGTGTAGGATCTAAAGATCCTAGAGTGAGTTACGACTGCAGGGTATACCTCCTGCTTGTGCGGCTGCAAGTGCCACAACAACTTGTTGGTTAATCAGACCCATCAGCCGGGCTTGTGTCATGTTAACGCGTCCACTCATGATCTTCACAAGTAAGAGAGCACAAGTGAGATGTGCGTCGTATGAATATGCAAGTGTGGAATGACAGAAGAGTGTGAGCAAACAAGGTTTTCAAACAGCAGTTGCTACGTCATCTAAGCATACCATGAGTAGTGTAGTATGTATCTAACAAGTAGGTAATGTAAACATGAATAGTATCACCTATAGTGTTGAGTCTTGCACGTGGAGCGAAGCGTCGTTGTGGATCGTTGAGCACTGTACAGGTTATAGTCTGATTTTAATAAAATCTTTTCCCCTTATTAAAACCAAGTTCACTATAACCAATGGCTCTGATACCAATCTGTCACACCCCTAAAAACCACACGCGGAGTACCACTGCCTGGAGGCGTGACTGACCAGGATCAAGCCACCAATCATATTGAACATAACAAGTAATAAGTAAAATTCAACCACACAATATGAAAGGTGTTTCAAATCAAAAACATAGTTAAGTGTTTAGCGGAAGCATAATTGTAAAACCCAATGTATGTATTAAGTACGAAATAAAGTAATGTTTTTAGCATGGCATACACTGCCATGTCCCACAACGACCGTGCCTCCCTATGCAAGCTCCATGAGTACCTAACAACCTGCAAGGCATGTAACAACGAGTCAACAACAACGACCGCGCCTCCCTTTGCCCATAGTCCATTAGTACACGACCGTTCGAACGACACGGTGTGAGGTTTGTTAAACCTAATAGCGCTATTAACTAATGACCCGCTCACCATAGGCCTCGACGATTAAGTCGATATGATGAGGGACTTCAATGATAGAGGTTTGGCCCAGTGTGTAATCTTGGCATCCTACCCACAGAGGATGGTCGTAATTACCCTATAGTTCATTTACCCATTCCCAAACCTTGGGAGTCCCATGCCTTGGAAAGAGTGTGAACTCACCTTGGTTTGCTCGGTATGCCAAGGTATGTGCTCACAATTAATCAGTCAAGTCCTAAAGTACGCACGTGTACATAATCAGTTTATATTCACGAAGTTCACGTATAAATATAATCACAGTGGATATTGAATCAATGATCACATAATAGCACAAAGCACGTATTCAAACTCATACAAGTCATGCTTATCATTTAACAGCAGTTAATTAATCCAGTTAACTCTTAACCGAAATAACTAAGTTTACTGTGCAGATTTCCTTCTCGACAAAACACCCCTGTTTTGTCGTTACTTCCCTTCGACGAAACGCCCTTGTTTTGTCGCGATATCCTCGGCGAAACACACTGTTTCGTCATATCTGACTCGTCATGGCTACCCTCGGCGAAACACATCTGTTTCGTCATGTCAGTTTCGCCGTGAGTAGCGTTTCGTCCATAATGTCAGTTACGTCATGATAACAGTTGTTTACCTAGAAACCCTACCGCCGATTAACATCACACAGCAATCATACCATCACACAGAAATCATGTATTATAATCTTAGACAATGTAGCATGTAGTTCACGGATTTAACAATAACAAACACCGAGAAACCCTAATGGTTAACAGATTTGACATATTGCTTTCACACATTCGAATAGAGTTTACAAATATCATTCTCGTTCATACATACACATCGCGACAATCATCATAAGTCAGACAATGAAAACAGGTTACGATAATAATCATTTACGCAAACAATCTAAAATTCTGAATGAATCGGGTTATCACAAAACTAACCGGAGGTGAGATGGGTTCTGCAAGAACTTCTGGAGATGGGGAGGATGGTTGCCGAAAAGTTGTTTTGAGAGAGGAGACTAGGGTTTTCCTTAATGCCAGAAGTGTAACGAATGAACCAGAATAGTTGATAAATATCTGCGTAACAGACTGGGCCTTTACTGGGCCTCGGCGAATCGTTGGGCCGGCGAAACGCCCGTTTCGTCAAGATGAGGATGACGAAACACTCTCCGTCTCGTTGCAATGATTTATGGCGAAACACACTTGTTTCGTCGGGTTGGTTCTAATCTAAAACAGTTTACAAGTTCATGTTCATGCAACCAAATACTTTACTCATATTAAACAAATAGTATATCAACAACCATCTCAATTTATAATCCAGTGTACAGTTATAGGTCAAACAAATCAAACAACTAAACAGTTAACGCGCAATTAATGCGAAGATGGAATCTTGGAAACTCGAGTTGTCACAACCTACACATAATCTGCTTAAAAAATACTATTCGTCACAACCAATAGAGAAAACCGAGTACAACAACAATGCCAACAAAGATAATTATGCCATGAAATACGTTCGACTTTATGTTGTCACATACTGAATGTATAGGTATTAGCATAGGATCTTGTTGAATGTTTGCCATACAATGGTATGACCTGGTCCAAATATCAGTTTTATAAACCCACTCTTAAAAAAAGTAAAATATGTTATATGGAAGTCTATATCTAATACGGTAGGTCATAGGCTCATGTATTAGACAATGTTGTATAATAAATAAAAGGAATGTACAATAATATGTATAAAAATATACAAATAATGTGTAAAATATAGATTATACTAGATTAGAACCCCGTGTATTACACGGGTTGAATAAATTTAATTTTATATATTAAATAATAAAAACTTATATCTTTATAAACCTTGTATATTGTACGGGTTAAATAAATGTAACTTTATATATCAAATAATAAAAAAAGTTATATCTTTAAAAACCATGTGTATTATACAGATTAAATAAATGTAATTTTGTATACTAAATACTAAAAACGTCGTATCTTTAAAAAAACCCATGTATAATCGGGTTGAATAAATCTACCAAATAATAAAAAAAAAATACATCCTTAAAAACCCTGTATATTACACGTGTTGAATAGATATAAAAAAGAGTTATATCTTTAAAAACCATGTGCATTACACAGATTAAATATATGTATTTTTGTATATTAAATACTAAAAACGTCGTATTTTTAAAAAACCCGTGTATAGTCGGGTTGAAAAATCTACCAAATAATAAAAAAAATTATATCCTAAATAAATGTAATTTTGTATATTAAATACTAAAAATGTCGTATCTTTAAAAAAAACCCGTGTATAGACGGGTTGAAAAATCTACCAAATAATAAAAAAAATTATATCCTTAAAAACCCGTTTTACTCAAGTTAAATAAACATAATTTTCTATACCAAATAATAAAAAAGTTATGTTTTTAAATAATTAGGATAACATTTAATATTAATTTATTATTTATATATTTAATATAAGATAAGTAGATAAGAGAGGTATTTGTTTTAAAAATATATTAAATTAACAATTTAGATTTGAGGATAATATTTTATTAAAGTATGATAAGATTTAATATTAGTTTATTATTTATTTATTTAGATAAATATAAATATAAATTTGAGTATATCTTCAATAAATGACACGTGTCCAATAGTTGGTTTCTTTTATTATAGTAGTTAGATAATGTGTGATGCTGATGATGTTTATATATATATATAAAAAAGATGATGTTTTGATTTTTTAAATACTGGTAGCTAATCGAAAACATATATAGAGACGGATTTATTTGATTTCAGAATTCAAACTTACTAAATTAAGGAAATTATATATATATATATATACACACACACACACACATATATATATATATATATTACATAAATATATGTTGTATTAATTTTAATTAATTTTTTTTTTAAATTTAATCTTGGCAATTTGGATTTAAATAAACCGAACATGCTCTTTTGACTGATAATAATCCCAACTCAGTTATTAACCCACATTGGTACGAACTTTTCCATTTTGTTTGTAAAATAGTCCGCCGTTAAAAAGACATAACCAAGTTTTGTCCTTTATCTATGTACCATTTTGTAGGCAGTGTCCTTCGGTGCAAAAATTGACACGTTTTGTACTTAACGTTTCAAAATACTACACATTATGTCCTTTAGGCCTAACTCAGTTAGATTTTTCTGTTAAATCATAGTAGACAAGGGTACTATGGTCTTTTTACTCAATTATTTAATATTATTTTAAAAAATAAAATAAAAAAATTCTTAAATTTCTCTCTCTACCACTCTAGTTGTCTCTACAACTCTCTCCCAATTTCACCTACCACCACTGCAAGTCCATTTCTGGTGAAAAAGATTCCGACAACCTACGGTTTCACGACCATGTTCCACAAACCAATTTCAACCACCTCCTCCTTCCACCACCACTCTACCTTTCTTTCTCTCTCTCTCTCTCTCTATATATATATATATATATATATATATATATTATACTGCCCCCATAGCCACCACTAACCACCATCGCTGTCACAACCCCTGATCCCATCCTAGGAGCGGGAGCCGTGAGCCAGTTTCGGTGGTATCCTGTTATTGTCTAATTTGGCAGCGGAAAATTTTCATCAGGACCGTAGTTAGGAAATATTTTATCAGAGTAAAATACCACTTTTCCATAACATTAAACACATGGGTAAAACCCAAGTTTTCAGTACACACGTCTTCATAGGGATACACCCTATTTTATTTAATAAAAACATCTATTTTATTATTAGGTAACTTTATTGCCACTTTCCAAGCCTTCAGTGCTGTCTAGCTGGCATCTATTTGGCTTTCACATTTTGTTACCTAAAACGCGTTTTAAAAACATTTTGTCAGTGGGAAATACTGGTGAGTGAATCCCAGTTCAATCAAGTTTTTTAATAAAAACCATAGTACAGTATTGAGGGCGCATCCGCAATTACATTTGTTTTCAAGTCATATCAATTACCACCACACGGTACTGTCGTTCCGACTTATGGTCATGTTACTGCTTACCAGGTTGTAACAAATTTTGTATACAATACCCCAAATTTACCGTCTGTAATTTTATCCTTACAAATACTCAATGACTGCTTAATGTATAATTAATTAAGTGAGGTTTTGTAAAAACAATTTACAAAAAGGAGATTACTCACATTGCTGTCTTAGATTATCCGTAAGGGTTTCCTAATGACAATCTGTAAATTACACAAATGCAAGTGTGTTAGTATAATAACCTATTTTAACATTAGTAATACCCTCCCCGAGACGGCATTCCAATGACTACGTCGGTGCAGAACCACGACAGCCGTTACGGAACCCTAGATCAATCGGGCAGAGTATCTAATACGTCTCCAGGGGTTATAATACTTACATCGTAGCAGAACCTCGCTATTTAGGGGATATAGTACCCGAGTATATTGCCTATTATGTGAGAATTCGAGATACATAAAAGATTTTGAACGAGTTTGGTTGAAACCCGAGACCTCCTTTACATAGGGCCTGATTTCAGCTTTTACGCGGCCCGCGTAAATGATAACAGCGGGTTACGCGGCCCGCGTCAAACCCTAGTCAACGCGTAGCTCGTCCGGATCAGCTTATAGGTCTACCAGGTGTTGAGCCACGTGGCCGCACCAGGCTTTGCCAGGTTGTTAAGCTCTCGCGGCCCGCGTAAGTGTAAGCAAAGGCTTACGCGACCCGCCTAAACCCCAAAAATTAGTTTTTTAATTATTTTTATTAATATTTAAGGTATTCAGGGTCCGTTTTCGCGAATGGGGTGTAGTTGGGAATTATTGGGATATTTTAAAATATATTAGAGTGTCGGAAATTATTTCGAGGGTGTCAGTTTACATTAGGGTTGTTATATCCTCCCCACCTTGTTTCATAGCTCGTCCTCGAGGTCTACTGGAACAAGTGTGGATATTTTCTTTGCATTTCTGATTCAAGCTCCCATGTGTACTCAGGTCCTCTTTTGGAGTCCCACTTCACTTTGACCAGAGCTAATCTCTTATGCTTGAGATTGTTGACTTTCCTGTCTTCAATCTGTAAAGGTCTTTCTACAAATTTGAGTTGTTCATTTACCTCTATGCCCTTAAGAGGCATTACAAGTGATTCATCAGCTAGGCATTTCTTGAGATTAGATACATGAAACACATCATGTATTCCTGCCATTTCCTCTGGCAGTTGTAGCGGATAAGCTACAGGTCCTATTCTTCTAATAATCTCAAAAGGTCCAACATACCTGGGACTTAACTTCCCTCTTTTGATAAATCTTACCACTCCTTTCCAAGGAGAGACTTTTAATAATACCTTATCACCTACCTGAAATTCTAATGGCTTACGTCTGTTATCAGCGTAGCTCTTCTGTCAATCACGTGCTGCTTTCAGTCGTTCCTTGACTTGAATGATCTTATCGGTTGTTTCCTACACTATCGCAGGTCTAGATAGTTGCTTTTCCCTAATTTCTGCCCAATAGACTGAGGTTCTGCACTTTTGTCCATAAAGTGCTTCGAATGGTGCAGCATTGATACTTGTGTGATAACTGTTATTATAAGAAAATTCTATTAAATGTAAGTGATCGTCCCAATTACCTCCGAAATCAATTACACAAGCTCTAAGCATGTCTTCTATTGTCTGAATTGTCCTTTCGCTTTGTCCGTCCGTTTAAGGATGGTAAGCTATGCTTAGATTTAACTTAGTTCCCATTGCCTTTTGGAAACTTACCCAAAAATGAGAGGTAAAACGGCTATCCCTATCAGAAACAATTAATAAAGGTATTCCATGTAGTGAAACAATTTCATTTACATATAATTTGGCTAATTGTTCCATACTAAAAGTTTCTTTCATTGGTAAGAAATGAGCTGACTTGGTTAGCCTATCTACAATCACCCAGATTGTATCATTACCTTTTCTTGTTTTGGGTAACTTGGTAACAAAATCCATTGTTATCAATTCCCATTTCCATACTGGTATCTCTAATTGTTGCAGCAATCCTGAGGGTTTCTGGTGTTCAGCTTTAACTTGTGAACATGTCAAACATTTACAAACATAAGCTGCTATATCCTTTTTCATTCCTATCCACCAGAAATTTTTCCTTAAATCCTGGTACATCTTATCACCTCCTGGATGCATCGTATACTTAGACTTATGGGCTTCTTCTAATATACACTGATGTAGATTTCCTAATTTAGGTATCCATATTCTCTTTTTATGGAATCTCCAAATTCCATCTGTTCCTTGTTCTAATTCCTTAATCATTCCTTTTAATTTTTCAGTATCAACCTTGATTATTGATTCTTGTGCTTTTCTAATCTGATCGTTTAAATCTACTTGTAGATTTAATTTAAGAGAACGTAACCTTTTTGGCTTTTCATGATATTTTCGACTTAAAGCATCAGCCACTATATTGGCTTTTCCTGCATGATATTGGATATCACAATCATAATCACTAAGAATTTCCATCCAGCGTCTTTATCTCATATTCAACTCTTTTTGCCCAAAAACATACCTTAAACTCTTATGATCTGTGAATATGGTAAACTTACTGCCATAAAGGTAATGTCTCCAAAATTTAAGGGCAAAATGTCACACCCCCAAAATCCACCTGCGGAGTATCACCGCTTGGGAGCGTGACTGACCAGGATCAAGCCACCAATCATATAGAACAATGTATAAAGTAAAAGTAATTGCAATTTAACCAAACCAGTCCATATGAAAGGTGTTCCAAAACATAAAGATGTTATCACTGTTTAGCGGAAGCGTATAAATAAAACCCAACATAAATGAGTATGAAATGTCATAAGTGTTTAAAGTAACATTCACGATCCAAGCCCACAACGACCAGCTCCTCCCTGTGCAAGCTCCAAGTACCTAATGACCTGCAAGGCATGTAACAGAGGGTCAACAACTAGTTGAGCGAGTTTACAGAAAGTAAATGCGTAATAGTAAGTTCGTTTGTAATATGTGACTCTACTGGGCCGATAGTACGTTCTATTGGTGGGGGCTTCCCATGTTGTATATCCACTAGACTATTCGTAACCATAAGTGTTCTTCAAAACCCGAGAACAGTAATACGTACAAGCTTTACGTAGGTTTTACGTAAGTATCCTTCACAACCGAGGATAGGGGTACGTGGGGGTTTACGTAGGTTTTACGTAAGTGCCTGACACAACCGAGGCAGTAGTGAGTATCAATTTCACGTAGGTTTTACGTGAGTGTCCTTCGCAACCTGAGGACAGTGAATAGCACAAGTATACGTAGGTTTTACGTATGTGTCCTGCACAACCGAGGACGATGGTAGGTAGTCTAGTAACAGTGTAAGTACGAATCCATTCAATCTCATTCCTTTAATCCCATTCCCAAGCCCTGGGAATCCCATGCCTTAGTAAGAGTGTGAACTTACCTTGGTTTGCTCGGTATGCTAGGTATGTGCTCAAAGTAAATCAATCACGTCCTAAAGTATGCACGTATACGCAATCAGTTTATATTCTCGAAATTCATGCATGCACATACCATCGTATAAAATAACACATAACAATTACCAAGTAGCACATAGCACGTATTCTGAATCATACAAGTCATGCGTGTCGACTAACAGTAGTTAATAATTCCAGTTAACTTCTAACAGCAATTAACCAAGTTACTGTGCAGATTAACCTGTCGGCAAAACGCCCCCTGTTTCGCCGTGACCCCTCTCCGACGAAACACTTCTGTTTTGCCAAGGTTGTTTCGTCGTAATGGTTCTTGGCGAAACACCTTTGTTTCGCCAAGTCGGTTTCGTCAACCGGTGATTCACCTATATAAAGTTTAGTTTAGTCCCAACACAACAGCAACAATATAAATTCCTAAAATAATTCGGTTGGCATAACATGTATTAGTGGGCCGATTCTACGGCCGATCCCCTTCCTTGGGCCGCCCATTACTACCAATCAACAAGGAACACAACAGATCTCTATGCTAGGACTTGTTCTTGGCCTGTGCATCTATCAATTCACCCACCATCATTTATAGTGAACCGACCATTAATGACATTTGACCTAATATAAGTGATAGCTCCCTGCTATTGGACCGATTTAATCATTCAACCGACTTTGACCCTTCCTTATCTTTAATTCCTACGGCCGCCACTTTTGATGTAATCGATTATGTAAGGTGCCAATACATATATTTTTTTTTGATTGGACCACACTTGATCCGGCCGCTAATTCAACTAATGGGCACACATTACTTCAACCAAAGATTCACTACTGACAATACACATGAAATTACAACTACACATGGCCATCCTTTATTTACATGTGCACAAGAAAAGTAAACGTCACATCAAGTCATTACCATCATTATTCTAAGACATGTGAGTGGACTTTGTGAAGGTCTGTTTGAGAGTATTCTCATCACATGCAATTAAGAGTACAGGGCCGACAATTCACATATATATATATATATATATATATATATACTTCACATATTTGCAATCATAGTTTTATAGGTGGCCGACAATATCAATATTTCGCATGCAACACTTCAGAAGTTAGTAATTAATATACTGACTCATGTTCATCTTTCACATGCTAACACTAAATCGCATATATACATACTACTATTAATCGAGTTCATGCATAGAAGAAACAAACAATCAAGAAGTAATATAACTCCAAAACTATGAAGAAGTAATATACATGCCAACTGTTAATCAAGATGTTGTTGATTCGATGGGGGGGGGTCTACTACCGTCGCCAATAGGAGAAATACTCTAGGGTTTTCCAAATGTTCTATTGTATACGATGTTGTAGTTATAACATAAACACATAGTTGGGCCAGTCGAACACCTTTGGGCCAAAGCCCATACCTCAACGAAATCGGTGAGGGTGTTTTCGTGTGGGGGAAATATTTCGGGTGGGGTGTGCTTGGCAAGGGGTCCGATCCAAGTTTTACTAATTACACAATTCATATTACTAATACAAATTATATATATAAATATACACACAAAGATTCGCATAATACAACATAAGTCTCGTAACCATTCATTAAATCAACCTATCGGATTAGCACACAATGTTCACATACGTTACATTAAGTACAACGGTAAGTTCTGAAATACGAGTTGTCACATTATCCCCAACTTGAAAGAAATTTCGTCCCGAAATTTAGCATGCGGTTACTGAGGAAGCTAGGTAAGTTGTATCGTTCATTGGTTTTCTTGGGGTGTCACATCATCCCCCCGTTGATTTGGAATTTCGTCCCGAAATTCTGTAGTAGTAGCTTCAGCCTCAGTAGTGGTTGCACGGTTTTCGAATAACTGGGGATACTTGAGTTCCATTTGATCTTCTCGTTCCCAGGTATACTCTGGGCCACGACGGGAGTTCCAACGAACTCGAACAAGAGGTATTCTAGTGTTCTTGAGGACCTTGACATCCCGGTCCGTGATTTCAACTGGTTCCTCGACGAACTGCAACCGCTCATCGATAGTGAGTTCCTTAAAAGGAACTATGAGGGTCTCATCTGACAGACACTTCTTCAGATTCGACACGTGGAATACGTTGTGAACTGCACCGAGTTCAGCTGGTAGGTTTAGTCTGTAGGCTACTTTGCCTATTCTTTCAGTGATTTCGAACGGTCCAACGCTTACCAAAACGAACCACACCCTTCCAGGGTGAGACTTTGAGTAGCACTCGATCCCCAACTTGAAACTCGAGCGGTTTTCTGCGTTTATCAGCGTAGCTTTTCTGGCGATCGCGAGCTGCCGCCATGCGTTGTCGTATCTGCGCAATCTTTTCCGTGGCATCCACTACAATCTCTGGACCCGTGATCTGACTATCCCCCACCTCTGCCCAACAGAGAGGTGACTGGCATTTACGCCCGTACAATGCCTCAAATGGAGCGGCTTGAATGCTGGTGTGATAGCTGTTATTATACGAAAACTCCACCAAAGGGAGATGCTTTTCCCAGCCGTTGCCGAAGTCGATAATGCAAGCCCGAAGCATGTCTTCGAGAGTCTGGATCGTGCATTCAGACTGCCCATCCGTCTGAGGATGATATGCTGTGCTCATGTCTAACCGTGAGCTAAAAGATTTGTGCATCGCTTTCCATAGCTCTGACGTGAATCGTGCATCCCGATCCGAAATGATGGAGGTGGGCACCCCGTGCCTCGAAACAACTTCTTTAAGATAAATGTCTGCGAGGGTGGAGAACTTATCCGTTTCATTAATAGCCAGGAAGTGTGCAGACTTGGTGAGTCGATCCACGATCACCCATATAGTATCATTCCCACGCTGAGATCTGGGTAGGCCTGTAACAAAATCCATGGAAATTTCTTCCCATTTCCATTGGGGTATCTTGGGTTGCTGAAGTAGGCCCGCTGGTTTCTGATACTCCACTTTGACTTTTGCACATGTCAAACACTTGCCGACGTAAGTCGCGATGTGGGCTTTCATGCTAGGCCACCAATATGTTGTTTTGAGATCGTGGTACATTTTATCCGACCATGGATGTACCGAGTAGCGAGACTTGTGAGCTTCATCCATCACAAGTTCTCGTAAACCGCCGTATAGTGGTACCCAAATACGCCCTGTTACATAGTAGGTGCTGTCTTCCTTTTGTTCTAATCGTTGCCTTGAGCCGCGTAAGGCTTCAGCCCTGACGTTTTCTGGTTTCAATGCTTCTATCTGAGCAGTTCGTATCTGTGCAGGAAGACTGGACTGAATAGTGAGCTGCAGTGCTCGCACACGCCTAGGTGTAGTGTCTTTTCGGCTGAGGGCGTCTGCCACAGCATTGGCCTTGCCTGGATGGTACTTGATGGCGCATTCATAATCATTTAAGAGTTCGACCCATCGTCGTTGACGCATGTTCAATTCCTTCTGTTTAAAGATATGTTCGAGACTCCTGTGATCGGTGTAAATTGTGCACTTGGTACTATACAGGTAGTGTCGCCATATCTTAAGCGCGAAAACAACAGCTCCCAGCTCTAAATCATGCGTCGTGTAATTCCGTTCATGAACTTTGAGTTGCCGCGAAGCGTAGGAATAACTTTATCCCGCTGCATCAATAATCAACCAAGCCCTTGTATCGATGCGTCACAATAGACCACAAAATCATCCGTGCCCTCTTGCAATGAGAGAATAGGTGCGCTGCATAGTCTATCCTTCAGGTACTGAAAAGCCGTTTCTTGTGTATTACCCCAAGGATAGGTAACACCTTTCTGTGTCAACATGGTAAGCGGCTGTGCGATCTTGGAGAAGTCTTTGATGAATCGTCTGTAGTATCCCACCAAACCCAAGAATTGGCGTATTTCCGTTGGTGTACGCGGTGCAGGCCAGTTCCTGATCGAATCTACCTTGGATGGATCGACATGAATCCCATCCCTGTTCACCACATGGCCTAAGAAGTGGACTTCACGAAGCCAGAAGTTGCATTTTGAAAATTTGGCGTACAGTTGTTCCTTTCGAAGAAGTTCCAAGATAAGACGTAAGTGCTGCTCGTGTTCCTCCTGTCTCTTGGAGTAGATCAGAATGTCGTCGATGAAACGATGACGAACTTGTCAAGATAGGGTTTGCACACCCTGTTCATAAAGATCCATGAAAACTGCAGGCGCGTTCGTTAGCCCAAATGGCATGACTAGAAACTCGTAGTGACCGTAGCGATTTCTGAATGCTGTCTTGGAGACGTCCTCCTCGCGGACTCTCAGCTGATGATACCCTGACCTCAGATCAATCTTGGAATAGTAACTCGACCCTTGTAACTGATCGAATAAGTCGTCAATACGAGGAAGAGGATAACGGTTCTTCACTGTGACCTTGTTCAGTTCACGGTAATCAATGCACATCCTGAAAGTGCCATCCTTCTTTTTCACAAACAGTACTGGAGCTCCCCAAGGCGAAGAGCTTGGACGAATGAAGCCCTTATCCAAGAGCTCTTGTAGTTGCTTAGACAGTTCTTCTAGTTCAGTTGGAGCCAAACGATACGGTGCGCGAGCTATAGGTGCGGCTCCTGGAGCTAGCTCGACTTGAAACTCAACCTGGCGATGAGGCGGTAGACCAGGTAAATCTTCAGGAAACACCTGAGGAAAATCACGTACAACGGGGATATCCTCTATTCTTTTCTCTTCCGTTGCTGCATCAGTAACTAATGCCAAAATGGCAGTATGACCCTTTCGTAAACATTTCTGAGCCTTGAGAAAGGAGATGATGCCAACCACTGCACCACTCTAGTCGCCTTGAACTTCGAGAGGTTCTTGACCAGAACGAGGAATACGAATGATCTTCTCCTTCCATAGGATCTCTGCTTGCTGCTTGGACAGCCAATCCATGCCGATGACGATGTCGAAACTACCCAGAACTATAGGAATGAGGTCGATGGAGAAAGTCTGACCAGCGAGGATAAGATTACAACCCTAAACTATGTGTGTTGCTTCTAGACTTTTACCATTAGCTAACTCTATGACATGTTTGGTGTTTAGGGGAGTTGGTGCACGTTTTAACATTTGGCTAACCTTCAATGACACATAACTTCTATCCGCACCCGAATCAAACAATACAGTAACATAAAAGTCGTCAAGAAGAAACTTACCCATGACTACGTTGGGATCATTTCAAGCATCACCCTGCCCCAACACAAATGCACGACCCCTTGCTTCGTTGCCGTTGTTGTTCCCACCGTTGTTGTTGTTGCCATTTCCCTGATTGTTGTTATTGTTGTTGTTGTTGTTGTTCTGGTTCCTGTTTAGCTGAGGACAGTGCCTTTTGAAGTGACCTTCAGCACCACAATGAAAACATCCCCTGTTGCCCTGTTGCTGATTCTGCTGTGCTTGTGGCTGCTGCTGATTCTGATTCGCAGGCCGAGGGCTCCTATAATCCTTGGCCTCGTGACCCATCTTGAGGCATCTTTGACAGCGACCCTTGTTACACTGGCCACTATGGTTTCTGTTGCAGTTGTTGCACTTTGGAAGGTTCCCTCGATATCCACCCTGCCTGTGGCCGCCTGAGGAGTGTTGACTGGGACTCTGATAACTGTCAGTTTTTCGCTGCTGAACCTATGACTGGACTGAAGCTGATCCCTTGCTGGAATCCCCATCCCATTTTCTCTTGTTGTCACTGGGAGTAGCAGGAGTAGCTGAAGTAGTAACGGTAGCAGTAGCGCTGATACGTTTAGGCAGTCTGTTCTGTTCCACTGCCTGGTCCGTGAGGCGATGAGTGAGGCGTTGAATAGCCTGGATGTTGTCAAGATTAGCCGATGTCACATGGCTCTGGATTTCTGGCACCAAACCCTTGAGATACAACTCAATGCGCTTGATTGGAGGGTCCACCATAGTTGGACACAGCACGGCCAGCTCGTTCGACATTTTACTATAAGCTTCGATTTCTGACCCAATCATTTTCAAATGGTAAAGCTCATCTTCCAACTTGTGGATGTCTTCCCGTGTACAGTATTCCCTTTTGATCAGTTCCTTGAAATCAATCCAAGGGGTGGCGTTAGCAGCTGCCAACCCTAAAATCTGTACTTGCGCGTTCCACCAAGTTAGCGCAATCCCCTCAAGTGTGCCAGTGGCGTATTTCACCCTGCGAGCCTCAGGGCATTCACATATTTCAAACACAGACTCTAGCTTTTCGAACCAGTGGAGGAGTCCAACCGCTCCTTCAGTGCCACTAAACGTGCTTGGACGACAATCCATGAAGTTCTTGAAAGTACAGACAGGTTGTGGGGCGTGTTGACCTATTGTGTACAAATAGGACAAGGTTAAACACAAGAGTTAATGTAGGATCTAAAGATCCTAGTGTGAATCACATCCGCAGGGTATACTACCTGCTTGTGCAGCTGCAAGTGCCGCAGCTACTTGTTCATTGATAAGAGCCGTCAACTGGGCTTGAGTCATGTTCACACGTCCAGACATGATCTTCATAGTAAAAGTAGAATAAGTGAGAATGGTTCGCGAGTAGTGTGATGACAGAAGGGTGTAAGCACATAGGTGTTCTCAAGCAATAACAAATAGTAAGCAATGTAATCTAAGCATAGTGCGAGCAAAGTTCTATGTAATTCTAGAATGCAGGTAATAAACATAAACCTTATTACCTAGGATGTTGAGTCTTGCACGTGGAGCGAAGCGTCGTTGTGGATCATTGAGAGAACTGTTCTGGTTATAGTCTGGTTTTAATAAAAACGTTTTCCCCTTATTAAAACCAAGTTCTCTATAACCTATGGCTCTGATACCAATCTGTCACACCCCCAAAATCCACCTGTGGAGTATCACCGCTTGGGAGCATGACTGACCAGGATTAAGCCACCAATCATATAGAACAATGTATAAAGTAAAAGTAATTGCAATTTAACCAAACCAGTCCATATGAAAGGTGTTCCAAAACATAAATATGTTATCACTGTTTAGCGGAAGCGTATAAATAAAACCCAACATAAATGAGTATGAAATGTCATAAGTGTTTAAAGTAACATTCACGTTCCAAGCCCACAACGACCAGCTCCTCCCTGTGCAAGCTCCAAGTACCTAACGACCTGCAAGGCATGTAACAGAGGGTCAACAACTAGTTGAGCGAGTTCACAGAAAGTAAATGCGTAATAGTAAGTTCGTTTGTAATATGTGACTCTATTGGGCCGATAGTACGTTCTATTGGTGGGGGCTTCCCATGTTGTATATCCACTAGACTATTCGTAACCATAAGTGTTCTTCAAAACCCGAGAACAGTAATACGTACAAGCTTTACGTAGGTTTTACGTAAGTATCCTTCACAACCGAGGATAGGGGTACGTGGGGGTTTACGTAGGTTTTACGTAAGTGCCTGACACAACTGAGGAAATAGTGAGTATCAATTTCACGTAGGTTTTACGTGAGTGTCCTTCGCAACCTGAGGACAGTGAATAGCACAAGTATACGTAGGTTTTACGTATGTGTCCTGCACAACCGAGGACGATGGTAGGTAGTCTAGTAACAGTGTAAGTACGAATCCATTCAATCTCATTCCTTTAATCCCATTCCCAAGCCCTGGGAATCCCATGCCTTAGTAAGAGTGTGAACTCACCTTGGTTTGCTCGGTATGCTAGGTATGTGCTCAAAGTAAATCAATCATGTCCTAAAGTATGCACGTATACGCAATCAGTTTATATTCTTGAAATTCATGCATGCACATACCATCGTATAAAATAACACATAACAATTACCAAGTAGCACATAGCACGTATTCTGAATCATACAAGTCATGCGTGTCGACTAACAGTAGTTAATAATTCTAGTTAACTTCAAAGAGCAATTAACCAAGTTACTGTGCAGATTAACCTGTCGGCGAAACGCCCCCTGTTTCGCCGTGACCCCTCTCCGACGAAACACTTCTGTTTCGCCAAGGTTGTTTCGTCGTAATGGTTCTTGGCGAAACACCTTTGTTTCGCCAAGTCGGTTTCGTCAACCGGTGATTCACCTATATAAAGTTTAGTTTAGTCCCAACACAACAGCAACAGTATAAATTCCTAAAATAATTCGGTTGGCATAACATGTATTAGTGGGCCGATTCTACGGCCGATCCCCTTCCTTGGGCCGCCCATTACTACCAATCAACAAGGAACACAACAGATCTCTATGCTAGGACTTGTTCTTGGCCTGTGCATCTATCAATTCACCCACCATCATTTATAGTGAACCGACCATTAATGACATTTGACCTAATATAAGTGATAGCTCCCTGCTATTGGACCGATTTAATCATTCAACCGACTTTGACCCTTCCTTATCTTTAATTCCTACGGCCGCCACTTTTGATGTGATCGATTATGTAAGGTGCCAATACATATATATTTTTTTTATTGGACCACACTTGATCCGACCGCTAATTCAACTAATGGGCACACATTACTTCAACCAAAGATTCACTACTGACAATACACATGAAATTACAACTACACATGGCCATCGTTTATTTACATGTGCACAAGAAAAGTAAACGTCACATCAAGTCATTACCATCATTATTCTAAGACATGTGAGTGGACTTTGTGAAGGTCTGTTTGAGAGTATTCTCATCACATGCAATTAAGAGTACAGGGCCGACAATTCACATATATATATACACTTCACATATTTACAATCATAGTTTAATAGGTGGCCGACAATATCAATATTTCACATGCAACACTTCAGAATTTAGTAATTAATATACTGACTCATGTTCATCTTTCACATGCTAACACTAAATCACATATATACATATTACTATTAATCGAGTTCATGCATAGCAGAAACAAACAATCAAGAAGTAATATAACTCCAAAACTATGAAGAAGTAATATACATACCAACTGTTAATCAAGATGTTGTTGATTCGATGGGGGGGGGGTCTACTACCGTCGCCAATAGGAGAAATACTCTAGGGTTTTCCAAATGTTCTATTGTATACGATGTTGTAGTTATAACATAAACACATAGTTGGGCCAGTCGAACACCTTTGGGCCAAAGCCCATACCTCAACGAAATCGGTGAGGGTGTTTTCGTGTGGGGGAAATATTTCGGGTGGGGTGTGCTTGGCAAGGGGTCCGATCCAAGTTTTACTAATTACACAATTCATATTACTAATACAAATTATATATATATAAATATACACACAAAGATTCGCATAATACAACATAAGTCTCGTAACCATTCATTAAATCAACCTATCGGATTAGCACACAATGTTCACATACATAACATTAAGTACAACGGTAAGTTCTGAAATACGAGTTGTCACACAAAAATTATGGCTCCTAATTCTAAATCATGGGTGGAATAATTCTCTTCATGATTCTTAAGTTGTCTAGATGCGTAAGCTATAACCTTTTGACGTTGCATCAACACACATCCATAACCTAACTTGGAAGCATCAGAATAGACTACAAAGTCTTCAGTTCCTTCTGGTAACGCTAGTATGGGTGCATTGGTTAATCTTTGCTTAAGGGTAACCTAACTTGGAAGCATCACAAAGGCTTCTTCTTGTTTTGGTCCCCATTCAAACTTAATGGATTTACAGGTTAACTTAGTTAAGGGAATGACTATTCTAGAAAAATCTCGAATGAATCTTCTATAATAACCGGCCAATCCTAAGAAATTTCTAACCTCGGTTGGCGATTCAGGGGTTTTCCATTTGGTAATTGCTTCGATCTTTGTTGGATCTACATGAATTCCTTCATGATCAACTAAGTGTCCAAGAAATTAGACCTGATCTAACCAAAACTCGCACTTGGAAAACTTAGCATAAAGCTTTTCCTTTCTTAATAGACTTAAAAGTAAGTGCAAATGCTTTGCATGATCCTCTTTATTCTTAGAGTAAATTAGAATATCATCTATGAAGACAATTATGAATTTATCCAAATATGGCTTACATATTCGGTTCATCATGTCCATAAATGCAGCTGGGGCATTGGTTAAACCAAATGGCATGACAGTAAATTCATAATGGCCATACCTCGTTCTAAATGCAGTCTTAGGAATGTCCTCTTCCTGTACCTTTAATTGATGATATCCTGATCTTAAATCGATTTTGGAGAAAAATCGAGCTCCTTGAAGTTGATCGAACATATCATCGATTCTTGGTAATGGATACCGATTCTTAATCGTGACCTTGTTCAATTCATGGTATTCAATGCACATACGCATTGATCCGTCCTTCTTTTTGACAAACAAAATCGGTGCTCCCCATGGCGATGAGCTTGGCTGTATGAATCCTTTCTCTAATAATTCGTCCAATTGTTTCTTCAGTTCCTACATTTCGGCGGGTGCCAAACGATAAGGTGCTTTGGAAATCGGTGCCATTCTTGGTAGTAGGTGGATTCTGAATTCGACTTCTCTGTCTGGCGGTAGTCCTGGAAATTCTTCTGGAAATACATCTGAAAACTGGGACACTACTGGGATGTCTTTTAATTCTTTTCCTTTAGTGTTAATGATTATAGAAATCAAATATACTATAGATGATTTTCTTATATAACTTGCATTTTTCATCACAGAGATGAATTTAGTGGATCTAGATGGTTTATCTCCTTTAATTGTGATCTTTTCACCCCTTGGTGAATTTACTTGATTTGACTTTTGATCACATAAAATACTGGCTTTATTGGCTATTAACCAATCCATTCCTAACACGACATCAAATTCTACCAGGTTCATTGGGTAAAGGTTTGCAATAAATTTTTGATTAAAAATTTCTATTCTTGCTCCCTGCAAGATTTCAGAAATTCTAACGGTTTCTCCATTTGCTGTCTCTACGAGACATTCTCGTGGTAGTTTAGTTAATGATTGATTTAGAAGTTTACAAAACGAAGTATTAATAAAACTTTGGTTTGCACCAGTGTCAAATAATAATTTAGCAAAAATATCATTAACTAAAAACGTACAAGCTATGACGTTCGGAATCATCTTGGCTTCATCTGCAGTCAGAACAAATGTTCTAGCATTTTTAGTGTTCTTATTGTTTTCAGCCGGAGCCAATTTCGGACAGTTTGGCTTGATATGACCTTTTTCTCCACAGTTGAAGCACGATCCATTAGTTGGTTTGCTTCTACAAGTTTCTTTGTCACAGCCCCCGATCCCTAGTCCACGGGAACGGGCGGCCGTGAGCCAGTTTCAGTGGTATCTCGTTATTATCAAATTTGGCAGCGGAAATTTTCATCAGGACCGTAGTTAGGAAATATTTAATCAGAGTAAAATACCACATTTCCATTACATTAAACACATGGGTAAAACCCAAGTTTTTCAGTACACACAATTTCATAGGAATAAATCCTATTTTTATTTCAGAAAAACATCTATTTCTTTTAGGTAACTTTATTGCTACTTTTCCAAGCCTTTATGTATACTCAGGTCCTCTTTTGGAGTCCCACTTCACTTTAACCAGAACTAATCTCTTATGCTTGAGATTCTTAATTTTCCTGTCTTCAATTTGCAGAGGCCTTTCTACAAACTTAAGTTGTTCATTTACCTCTATATCCTTAAGAGGGTACTATCAATGATTCGTCGGATAAGCATTTCTTGAGATTAGATAAATGAAATACATCATGTATCCCTACCATTTCCTCTGGCAGTTGTAGCTGATAGGCTACAGGTCCTATTCTTCTAACAATTTCAAAAGGTCCAATATACCTGGGACTTAGCTTTCCTCTTTTGATGAATCTTACCACTCCTTTCCAAGGTGAGACTTTTAATAATACCTTGTCACCTACTTCTATCGATCACGTGCTGCTTTCAGTCGTTCTTTGACTTGAATGATTTTATTGGTTGTTTCCTGTACTATCTCAGGGCCAGATAGTTGCTTTTCCCCAATTTCTGCCCAACAGACTGGGGTTCTACACTTTCGTCCATAAAGTGCTTCGAATGGTGTAGCATTAATACTTGTGTGATAACTGTTATTATAAGAAAATTCTATTAAAGGTAAGTGATCGTCCCAATTACCTCCAAAATCAATTATACAAGCTCTAAGCATGTCCTCAATTGTCTGAATTGTCCTTTCGCTTTGTCTGTCCGTTTGAGGATGATAAGTTGTGCTTAGATTCAGCTTGGTTCCCATTGCTTTTTGGAAACTTGCCCAAAAATGAGAGGTAAAACGGCTATCTCTATCAGAAACAATTGATAAAGGTATTCCATGTAATGAAACAATTTCATTTACATACAATTTGGCTAATTGTTCCATACTAAAAGTTTCCTTCATTGGTAGGAAATGAGCTGACTTGGTTAGCCTATCTACAATCACCCAGATTGTATCATTACCTTTCCTTGTTTTGGGTAACTTGGTAACAAAATCCATTGTTATCAATTCCCATTTCCAAACTGGCATTTCTAATTGCTGTAACAAACCTGAGGGTTTCTTGTGTTCAGCTTTGACTTGAGAACAAGTTAAACATTTAGAAACATAAGCTGCTATATCCTTTTTCATTCCTATCCACCAGAAATTTTTCCTTAAATCCTGGTATATCTTATCACTTCCTGGATGCATTGTATACTTAGATTTATGAGCTTCTTCTAATATACGGTGACGCAAATTTCCTAATTTAGGTATCCACATTCTCTTCTTATGGAATCTCCAAATTCCATCTGTTCCTTGTTCTAATTCCTTAATCATTCCTTTTAATTTTTCAGTATCTTCCTTGATTACTGATTCTTGTGCTTTTCTAATCCGTTCATTTAAATATACTTGTAGATTTAATTTAAGAGAACGTACCCTTTTTGGCTTTTCGTGATACTTTCGACTTAAAGCATCAGCCACTACATTTGCCTTTCCTTCATGATATTGGATATAACATTCGTAATCACTAAGAAATTCCATCCAACGTCTTTGTCTCATATTCAACTCTTTTTGCCCGAAAACATATCTTAAACTCTTATGATCTGTAAATATGGTAAACTTACTAACATAAAGATAATGTCTCCAAATCTTAAGGGCAAAAATTATGGCTCCTAGTTCTAAATCATGGGTTGAATAATTCTCTTCATGATTCTTAAGCTGTCTAGAGGCGTAAGCTATAACCTTTTGACGTTGCATAAACACACATCCATAACCTAACTTAGAGGCGTCACAAAAGACTACAAAGTCTTCCGTTCCTTCTGGTAACGCTAGTATGGGTGTAATATGCACAAAATGCAACATATAAATTATATCAATTGTGGCATAAAACTAACCCTTTTTAGTACTAATGTTGGAAAAAGTGTGCTTTTGTCTTCCTTTTGTATTTTCAGGATTAAATGAGCTCAAATTAACAAAAGAAGCAAAAAGACAGCAAAATCTAACATAAATACAAGAAAAGGAACAAAAGTGGAATGCCCGACCCCTCGACAGCATCTTCCCAAGCAAAACTAAGAAAAAAAAAGACTGAACACGCCCCGTGCTCAGCGAGCACGGGGCCGTGCCCAAGTAGCAGCATAAAAGACAAACCTTTAGAAGCTTCTACTGCTCACCCGGGGCCGTGCCCAGCGGACACGGGGGCGTGGTCAACTTCCTACAGGCGCATTTATTGTAATTGCGAATTACAATTAATGAAGAGAGAGACGAGGATGGACACGGGGCCGTGCCCGAGCTTCTGTTCAGCCTATAAATAGGAGTGTTTGGAGCCATTTCAACTCATCCCTTGGCACACCACCTCTCTCACACTTCACCCACCACCACCATAACACCATCATCCATTGTCCATCATAGAGTGTGTGAGTCATCTCGGGATCCAAGATAGCCTATAAATAGGAGTGTTTGGAGCCATTTCAACTCATCCCTTGGCACACCACCTCTCTCACACTTCACCCACCACCCACCACCACCATAACAACATCATCCACCACCATCATCCATTGTCCATCACAGAGTGTGTGAGTCGTCTCGGGATCCAAGATTAATCGTAAGAGTTCTTGACAATCAAAGGCCATGTTTGCCTAAGTCTCTTACATCACTTGGTGAAGACAAGTGTTTAGTGTAATACTTTTTATTTTTAATCTTTTGCACTTTTTAATTGGTTTTCTATTAATGACTTTAACTACTAGTTTCTTATGTTGAAGGTGATTCTTCCTTATCGTTTGTCTGTGGTGTCTTGGCATTACTTTACTGTCTATATAAAATAAAAGATTTTCACCATTCATATCTCCACGGTCTATATGGAGGTATGTTGGCTACCTGGTCGGGGGTTAAGGGAACGGTTTGGTAAGAGTCTTGCCATTGTTCAGTGTATAGATCCTGCAAAGGACCTGGGTCAAATATAGTAGGACCTCCTTCAATACCCAAAGGTATTGGATGGCGGGGGTCCAAACTCTTTGATCCCCTCATAAGTTAAACTACTATTAAAACTTTAACCCAGCTACTTACGACTGTATCCCTGCTGACTCAGACTACTTAGCTGAGGGTAACGTCTCCTTCAAAAGAGGGGCCTACCACATTATGCATTAATAACTTAATTAATTATCTTTCAATAATCCGACCCTTTAGGATTGTATCCTTGCTGACTCAAACTACTGGGTTGAGGGTAACGTCACCTTCAAAAGAGGGGCCTACTACAATAACTAAGATAATCTCTTAAATAAGTGCAAAAGTGAGAAAATAATCAAAGGTTACACTAACACACGAGTCGGATCCAAGTGATTCATCTTGTCTATCTGTTTTTATTTTTATTTTATTTTCAGCATTTTAGTAAGTTTTATTTTCTTAGTTTAAAAATCTTTTTCTAACATTTTGATTTGATTAGACGTTGAGGATAAACCGGTACTAAAAGCTCTTGTGTCCTTGGACGACCTCGGTATCTTACCAACACTATACTACGTCCACGATGGGTGCACTTGCCCATATGTGTGTTTAGTGTTAGTAAATATCGTTTTTTATAAATTTAAAACTTGGCTAAAAAGTGTAAAAGGGCTTAAAATACATACCTAAAAATATAACACACTTCACGCACATCAAGTTTTTGGCGCCGTTGCCGGGGACACAAGGATTTTAAGAAAGTTAGAAATCAACGACCTAATCATTTTTTTATTTTCTTTTTTATTTTTTTAGATTTTCTTAATTTTTCAGCTTCTGCAGAGCTCAGCACGGGCCGTGCCTGGTCGGACACGGGCCGTGCCCAGCAGTGTTACTGGCAGTTTTTAATTTTCCGAGTTACAGAAGGCTGACCACGGGGCCGTGTCGGTGCAACACGGGGCCGTGTCCAACTTTCCAGTAACAGGGATCCGGAAAACAATCACTATAACTCCGACCACGGGCCGTGTTCACTGAGCACGGGGCCGTGGTGAACTTTCTGACTAACATTCTTTTTTGTTTTTGTTGCAGGACTTGGAACCAGACGCCACCTCTAGAAGAACCCGGACACTTTCTCAGAAAAAGACTAAAAGCTAAAAACCAATATAAGGTTTCGGGGGACCCACTTCCAATGGCGGACCAACGTACCCTCATGGATTACCTACGACCCACCGTAGGTAATCTCGGCGCCGCTATCAATGCACCGAATGTCGAAGCCAACAACTTCGAACTTTGGCCACATTTGATACAGATGCTTCAAAACTCTGCAACCTTTCATGGGCTTGCGGACGAGGATCCCCATCTACATATTACTAATTTCTTAGAAATATGTGATACCTTTCGGATCAATGGAGCATCAAATGACGCCATCCGCCTTCGAATGTTTCCATTTTCACTAAAAGACCGAGCAAAAGCTTGGCTTAACGCCCTCCCAGTTGGTTCGGTAAACACCTGGGATGAACTAGCCCAAAAATTTCTAAATAAGTATTTCCCTCCCGCTAAAACGGCTAAATTAATGACTGAAATTAATACATACTCGCAAGAGGAAGGGGAATCCTTATATGAAACTTGGGAAAGTTTCAAGGAGCTATTACGAAAGTGTCCCCATCACGGTCTTGCGGTGTGGCAACAAGTATCCACTTTCTATAATGGATTGTTGCCACATACTAGACAAACACTTGACTCTAGCTCCGGGGGACTTTTAGGTAATCGCCGCCCGCATGAAATATATAATCAAATTGAGGAAACTGCTCAAACCAATTTCCAGTGGCACACTCCCCGAGGCAATAAATCTATTGCCCCGGGCGCCTATAAGGTTGATGAAAGCACTTCTTTACAAGCCCAAATTGAGGCCCTTTCTTCTAAAATTAAAAAGTTAGAGATGACAAAAACAGTCTCGGTTATGGCTTGTGAAGGGTGTGGTGGGCCACATGAAAATTGGAGTTGTATGAAAGAAACAGATGATCAACCAGAATCGGTAAACTACATTGATAATAGACCTAGGCCGTCGGGTCCTCCAACGGGCACCTACAACCAAGGATGGCGTAACCACCCTAACCTTGGTTGCAGAGAACCCGACAATAGTAGTAACCAACAAAGCCTAAATCAACGAACAAACTTTCAACAACCAAGAAATGAGTCACAAAATTTCCCTCAACAACAAGGTGGACGAGAAAGGCTTGAAGATACTATATCTCGCCTCATCTCCGACACTAAAAAGAAAAACTCGGATAGGTTTCTACAATTAGAATCAAATTTTAGAAATCAACAAGCTAGTATACAAAACATCGAAAAACAAATAAATCAACTAGCCCAAAATTTCTCCGAGAGACCGTAAGGAGCGTTACCAAGTAATACCGAAACAAACCCAAAGGCACAAGTTCATCTCATAACGCTACGGAACCGTACCGTGGGTCCCGCGGAAGGCCCACCGCCTACTGAGGAGATCGCAACACCGCCCCAACAAGAGAAGGTTTCTCCTCCATTACCAGAGCCCACCAAGGCTCCTCCGGTTCCGTACCCCGGTAGGTTAATCCGTCAAAAGACCAATGAGCAATTCGCAAAATTCGAAAGTCTACTAAAACAATTGCATGTCAACATTCCTTTCATTGATGTCCTAACCCAAATGCCTAAATACTCAAAATTCATGAGGGACTTCCTCACTCATAAAAGGAAAATTAAATCATTTCAATTAGTTAACTTAGGCGAAGAATGCTCCGCCCTCGTACTCAATAGACTCCCCCAAAAGAAGATTGATCCCAGAAGCTTCACAATTCCTTGCTCGATTGGGGACTCCCCCATTCGAAATGCACTAGCTGACCTTGGGGCTAGCATTAACCTCATGCCCGTATCAATGTTCAAAAGACTCGGCTTAGGAAAAACGAGCCCTACATAGATGAGTATACAACTTGTTGATCGATCCGTCAAATTCCCGCAAGGTACCGCTGAAAATCTACTAGTCAAAGTCCAATTTCGTCTACCCAGCCGACTTTGTCATACTTGATATGGAAGAAGACACCGAAGTCCCCCTCATACTAGGGGGGGCCATTTCTAGCCACCGCACAAGCAGTGGTAGACATGAATGATGGAACACTCACTTTAAAATATGGGGATAAGGAAGTGAAGTTCGGGGTTGGGAAGAGAATAGAGGACGATGACCCGGTCAATTACATGAAGGTTATTGATTCGAGTTTGGATGATGCTCTCCGACGGTGCAACATGGGATGCAAAACTTCCCGCTCGGAAAACATATAACCTCACCTTGGGTCTAGCCAAGGACCCTTATAAACGTGGCGCACCACGGAGGCATTTCGCGGAACTATCCTTAGTTTAGTGTTGTCTTTTAGTTTTAATTTGCAGAAATAAAACACACTCGGGATGGTCAAGGATAGCAAGGGAAATGAGAAACATCGCCCCATGCACTAAAACAGGGCCGTCCGACGACAATCTCTCCATTACAGTAGGCTCAGCACGGGGCGTGTTCACCCAACACGGCCCCGTGCTGCACAGTCTGCAGCAAATCGCCCAGTTTAGGTAATTGGACACGGGGCCGTGTTCACTGGACACGCCCCCGTGCCCAGGCTTCTGTTACTTTTCTTAATTTTTTGTCGCTGGCACCTGAACACGGGGCCGTGCCCGGTCCCCACGGGGCCGTGTCCAGACTGCCAGTAACATAAAATTTTGCTTTTAACACCATTTTACACATTCAGTCAACCTAAAAACTTATTTTTGGGACACATTGAGGACAATGTGTAATTTAAGTGTGGGGGATGCTAAACCTTGAATTTTGCAAGTCCTAATAACAAGCCTTACATAAAACTCTATTGGAACCGCTAATCACCCCAAATTTTTTCCAAAAAAAAATTCATTTTTTTACTTGTCTAAGTTTAAGTTGGGAATTCAAGTCTTAACAAGGTTATATTTTTACAAGTTTACAACCGATAGCGTCGTGATAAAAAGAACCAACATAAGAAAATTATGAAAAGGCATGACAAACTTAGTTAAAATTTGATTATATATACTTGATCACATAAAAAACCCTTTTCCCACAAAAGTGAGTTTTGAGCCTTTAACGAGCATACAAATATATATCTTTACAGTAAATGCTCATTTTTCGTTTCTTGTGTAAATAGCCGCTTGGTTCGTACGACTCTAGAACTTGCCACAACAATACATTCCCGGTCCTTACCAACTTAAACCCGAGTAAGTAAATGATGGGGGCATTAGGACTAACCCTTTTTCATTCTACACCATTATTTTTCATTTTTTACCACCTACCCAAAATCCCCCTAGTTAACCCCTTTGAGCCTAAACCTTTTCATTTCTTAACCCAAAACAACCCTTTTTACCCACCTAAACCTTTTTATTTTTAACCCTTTTTTAGTAAACAACGTTCGGTTCTCTTATGACTTCTTAAAAAAAAATCTATATTTTTATATATTTTGATGAAACCAAATAAACAAACAAAGTTTATCAAAAATAACTTTGTTTGAATAATTCATCAAAATAAAATAAAAATATGAAAAAAAAACAATAACAAAAGTCTTTCAAACCGACGTTTGTTACGCCTTTCGCCCTTTTTACTAACCACTAACCCAACCACCCACCTTTAGCCCAAGCCTAACCCTTCACCCATAAAGTTCTCTTGATATTTACAAAGGTATATAGTTAAAAAGGAGGAGGATTGATTGCTTGGCAAGCTTATGATAGGAGTAAGTTCCATGCCACTCTCGAGTGATTCACTAAAAATACACCTTCGGCCGAGTGTTGAGTGATCCCCCGTGAGGTATGTGAACTTGTATATAAATGAGATTTTAAAAAGGTTATGTTATGCCCTAATAAGTAATTTATCTTAAGAAACGTTCTTAATAAATCATGCCGAATAGGATTGTAAATAAATAAAAATAAAACCTCAATAAAGAATCTTGGAAATCCCGACACTCTATGACAAGCCCAAAAACCTTCTCTTCTACCCATTCCATTTGGGAGTGAATAAAGCCATATTATAAAGAGTTTTGCTTGAGGACAAGCAAAGATTCAAGTGTGGGGGTATTTGATATGCACAAAATGCAACATATAAATTATATCAATTGTGGCATAAAACTAACCCTTTTTTAGTACTAATGTTGGAAAAAGTGTGCTTTTTCAGGATTAAATGAGCTCAAATTAACAAAAGAAGCAAAAAGACAGCAAAATCTAACAAAAATACAAGAAAAGGAACAAAAGTGGAATGCCCGACCCCTCGACAGCATCTTCCCAAGCAAAACTAAGAAAACAGAAGACTGAACACGCTGAGCACGGGGCCGTGCCCAAGTAGCAGCATAAAAGACAAACCTTTAGAAGCTTCTACTGCTCACCACGGGGCCGTGCCCAACGGACATGGGGGCATGGTCAACTTCCTGCAGGCGCATTTATTGTAATTGCGAATTACAATTAATGAAGAGAGAGACGAGGATGGACACGGGGCCGTGCCCGAGCTTCTGTTCAGCCTATAAATAGGAGTGTTTGGAGCCATTTCAACTCATCCCTTGGCACACCACTTCTCTCACACTTCACCCACCACCCACCACCACCATAACACCATCATCCACCACCATCATCCATTGTCCATCATAGAGTGTGTGAGTCGTCTCGGGATCCAAGATTGATTGTAAGAGTTCTTGACAATCAAAGGCCATGTTTGCCTAAGTCTCTTACATCACTTGGTGAAGACAAGTGTTTAGTGTAATACTTTTTATTTTTAATCTTTTGCACTTTTTAATTGGTTTTGTATTAATGACTTTAAGTACTAGTTTCTTATGTTGAAGGTGATTCTTCCTTATCGTTTGTCCATGGTGTCTTGGCATTATTTTACTGTATATATAGAATAAAAGATTTTCACCATTCATATCTCCACGGTCTATATGGAGGTATGTTGGCTACCTGGTCGGGGGTTAAGGGAACAGTTTGGTAAGAGTCTTGCCATTGTTCAGTGTATAGATCCTGCAAAGGACCTGGGTCAAATTTAGTAGGACCTCCTTCAATACCCAAAGGTATTGGATGACGGGGGTCCAAACTCTTTGATCCCCTCATAAGTTAAACTACTATTAAAACTTTAACCCAGCTACTTAGGACTGTATCCCTGCTGACTCAGACTACTTAGCTGAGGGTAACGTCGCCTTCAAAAGAGGGGCCTACCACATTATGCATTAATAACTTAATTAATTATCTTTCAATAATCCTACCCTTTAGGATTGTATCCTTGCTGACTCAAACTACTGGGTTGAGGGGAACGTCACCTTCAAAAGAGGGGCCTACTACAATAACTATGATAATCTCTTAAATAAGTGCAAAAGTGCGAAAATAATCAAAGGTTACACTAACACACGAGTCGGATCCAAGTGATTCATCTTGTCTATCTGTTTTTATTTTTATTTTATTTTCAGCATTTTAGTTAGTTTTATTTTCTTAGTTTAAAAATCTTTTTCTAACATTTTGATTTGATTAGACGTTGAGGATAAACCGGTACTAAAAGCTCTTGTGTCCTTGGACGACCTTGGTATCTTACCAACACTATACTACATCCACGATGGGTGCACTTGCCCATATGTGTGTTTAGTGTTAGTAAATATCGTGTTTTATAAATTTAAAACTTGGCTAAAAAGTGTAAAAGGGCTTAAAATACATACTTGAAAATATAACACACTTCACGTACATAAGGTGCATGGGTGAGTCTTTGCTTAACGATTCTAAAGGCTTCTTCTTGTTTGGGTCCCCATTCAAATTTAACAGATTTACAGGTTAACTTAGTTAAAGGAATGGCTATTATAGAGAAATCTCGAATAAATCTTCTATAATAACCGAATAATCCTAAGAAACTTCTAACCTCGGTAGGCGACTCAGGGGTTTTACATTTGGTAATTGCCTCGATCTTTGTTGGATCCACATGGATTCCTTCATGATTAACTAAATGTCCAAGAAATTGTACTTGCTCTAACCAAAACTCGCACTTTGAAAACTTAGCATAAAGCTTTTCCTTTCTTAATAAACTTAAAAGTGCGTGCAAATGCTTTGCATGTTCGTCTTACTTTTAGAGTAAATTAGAATATCATCTATAAAGACAATTATGAATTTATCCAAATATGGCTTACATATTCGGTTCATCATGTCCATAAATGCGGCTGGGGCATTGGTTAAACCAAATGGCATGACAGTAAATTCATAATGACCATACCTTGTTCTGAATGTGGTTTTAGGAATGTCCTCTTCCTGTACCTTTAATTGATGATATCCTGATCTTAAATCGATTTTAGAGAAAAATCGAGCTCCTTGAAGTTGATCGAACAGATCATCGATCCTCGGTAATGGATACCGATTCTTAATCGTGACTTTGTTCAATTCACGGTAGTCAATGCACATACGCATTGATCCGTCCTTCTTTTTGACAAATAAAATCGGTGTTCCCCATGGTGATGAGCTTGGTTGTATGAATCCTTTCTCCAATAATTTATCTAATTGTCTCTTTAGTTCTTGCATTTCAAAGGGTGCCAAACGGTAAGGTGCTTTGGCAATCGGTGCTGTCCCTGGTAGCAGATGGATTCTGAATTCGACTTCCCTGTCTGGCGGTAGTCCTGACAATTCCTCTGGAAAGACATCTGAAAACTGGGACACTACTGGGATGTCTTTGAATTATTTTCCTTTAGTGTTAGTGATTATAGAAATCAAATACACTATAGACCCTTTTCTTATATAACTTGCAGTTTTCATCACAGAGATGAATTTTGTGGGTCTAGATGGCTTATCTCCTTTAATTGTGATCTTTTCACCCCTTGGTGAATTTATTTGAATTGACTTTTGATCACATAAAATACTGGCTTTATTGGCTATTAACCAATCCATTCCTAACACGACATCAAATTCTGCCAGATTCATTGGATAAAGGTTTGCAATAAATTTTTGATTAAAAATTTCTATTCGTGCTCCCTGCAAGATTTCACCAATTCTAACGGTTTCTCCATTTGCGGTCTCTACTAGACATTCTTGTGGTAGTTTAGTTAATGATTGATTCAGAAGTTTGCAAAATGAAGTATTAATAAAACTTTGGTTTGCACCAGAGTCAAATAATACTTTAGCAAAAATATCATTAACTAAAAACGTACCAGCTATGACGTCCGGAATTATCTTGGCTTCGTTTGCAGTTAGAACAAATGCTCTAGCATTTTTAGGATTCTTGTTGTTTGCGGGTGGAGCCGATTTTGGACAGTTTGGCTTGATGTGACCTTTTTCTCCACAGTTGGTTTCCTTCTGCAGGTTCCCTCTTTATGTCCTGGTGTTTTGCAGAAATTGCAGTAAGTAAAGCATCTTCCTGAATGCTTCTTTCTGCAGGCTTTGTAGTATGGCGCAGAGGTAGAACCTACATTCCTACGGTTGGAATTCCCAGAACGGAATTCTTGAGTAAGCCTTTTGGATAGGTTTCTCCTCTGGTCTTCTTCTCTAGTTCGCACTAGTTCACCAGTCAAGGTATTGGCTAGTTCTACAACTTCTTCTATGGTTTGGGGTCTAGCTGCCTTAACTACATGTCTAATCTCTCCAATTAATCCCCAGATATAACGGGAGATTAACACTGGCTCAGGTGATGCAAGGGTCGGTACTATTCAAGCATATTCAAAGAAGGTGGTAGTATAACCCATTACTATCTACACCAGTCATCCTGAGGTTCAGAAACTTATTTGCTATCTGTTCCTTTTCATTGGGAGGCGCAGATGTGACACCTGTGTCACTTCAACCATCAAACAAATGCTAAACCAATGAAATATTGTATTTCATACTTGGGATTTGTAAAAATATGTGTATCATTTGCACACATCAACTCTTGTTCGATTTTAAGCTTTAAATCGCTTTCTGGAGGGTTATACGCGCTCTGATGCGTAAAAATAACCAGTTTAATCCAACGAACACTCTGGAATAGTGACATAGGCTTAACATACCTTAAATAACCTATACCTAACTTAGAGATAA
The DNA here is from genome assembly GCF_002127325.2 of Helianthus annuus. Classification (NCBI taxonomy): domain Eukaryota; kingdom Viridiplantae; phylum Streptophyta; class Magnoliopsida; order Asterales; family Asteraceae; genus Helianthus; species Helianthus annuus. The sequence continues at coordinate 13,086,941 of NC_035445.2, forward strand.
GTTTTGAAGGCTTTGGTATGACAAAAACAAGTTTATTCGCTTACAGGGACTAAACTTGACAAACTGCGAAAGTATGACAATTCGTACTAAAACAGACATTCCGGAACATGACCATAAGTTAAACACACCTTAAATATCCTTTACAAAGCTTAGAAATAGGCTTTGAGGTGTTCGGTGTGCTAAAATAAACTTTTGGATCATTCAGGGACTAAAAGCGTCAAAAAGTGCACAAGTTTGCACATTCGCGCATAACTTACGTTCTGAATACATCCGGACATCCAAAAATTTATGTAAGCACTAAAATAATTTATGTTAGTGTTTGGCATAAGAAAAATCCATTCGTCGCGTCATTTGGATCGTTTTTCGCACTTATGCGCATTCCGTCGTAATTAACCGAACATCGCGATCGTACGGCCAAACGAACCAACATCCGACATATTTTTGAGCATGTTTCATGTCCACAATGTTTAGGCATCATTTTAGGGCCTTAAAGTTGGCTTTATGGGCCTTAGAAGTGTCGGAAATGGCTTAAACATGCAACAGGGACCAAAACTGCCATTTCTGAAAGTATGTGCAGATCAGACGTGCCCAGGCGGCCCGCCTGAGTTTTGTCTGATCCTGACGCGGGCCGCATGGCCCCTACAGTTGCAGAAACTTTGTTTTCTTGCAAAACTTGGCCTTTCAAACACTCCAAAGGGCAATGCCCTTTCACAATCAGTAGAGTTAAGGTCATTTTAAGCCACCACAACATCTTGACAAGTGTACGCATAAGATCGTGGCACGATATTCAAGAAACGATCCTAACGGCTTTACTTTTCCTATAAATACCCCCCCACCATTTGTGTTAAAACCCACAAAACTGATCAAAGAGCTCTAAGTTGATGCTATTGCTTCATACCTGAGCTCCTGTATCAAGTTAAGCTTTCGGGGACCCTTCGTAAGTGTTCTTCATAACGTGAGCGTGATCACGATGGTTATAGTCCCTAGTGACTACACCTACTGATCACCACGTTATCTAGGCTCAGTGACGAGTCGTAGTTTCGGCCAAAATGAGCCTTTCTTGTGTATTTTGTAACCAAACTACTCGTGAGTATCAAAACCGTTTGTTTTGATACCAAACCTGTTTTCTAAACTTAGTTAAGCATGTTCTAACATGCTTAGCTCGTCACTCTTAGTTTAGTGTTTATTTAGGGTCGTAAGGTAAGCGATCTAAACAATCGCTTATACTTTCGAACCCGACCCATTTGGTCGATCATTAAGATCCGACCAAACACTTTAGGTGACCATAGTTGTATAGGGAATAACCTTCCGAGGTTATACCTTATGGTCACAATATTAGGCGTTCCAAACGCGTTCTACGCGAACGACGCGTTAAGGTAGCATAAGCTACCTAAACGGGTCGTAATAGGTCATAAGCACTTAGGTTAGGTTTCATTTTAGTATGTAGGCTTTGTTAAACCATATTACACGAGTCTCCATACTCGTTTGGTTTATGAACCCGCATACTATCCGATCCTCCGATTTAGGTCCGGTATATTAACATAGTTACCTATATTAGGTGCTGTTGATACCGTGATCTCTAGCGTTATTTGGTTTTTGTACAAGAACTTCAAAGCAAACTCAGGTGAGTACATAGTCCCCTCTTTTACTGTTTTCAACTGTTTTGGGGTGAAGCATGTGTACATATCTGTTATTTTCATGATTTCAAAGTATAATTGATTATACATGTTAGTACTTATCTGTTGACAAACTAAATGACTATCTATGGTTTAAACACTGATTTTTCACAGATTATGAAATTAATTGTTGGAATAGTACTTATTTTTGTTCACCAGACCGATTGGTAGTATGATATAGCGCTATAGGATTTGACACCCCATTCCTGTTGTCATGGAATGTCTGAAACCAATTTGTTTCTCCATCCAAATAGGGATTGCCTTTGTGGTATCCTTATAGTCTCAAAGGTGTAGTTTGATGCAGTAGGTCTGAATGAATTCATAAATCACTCCTTTAAAGTATATTTTGATATACTCCCAAAAAGTATAGTTTGATATACTCTCATGTGTGGTATTGTACAGAACCAACATATGCATTTTATCAACAAACCAAAACATATTTTTAATATGTTATTTACAAATCCAAAGTATACTTTTAATATGCTACTATAAGGTTATTCGTTTAACCTTACATTATTTTTACAAAGCATAACTTTTGATTTATTCAAACACTTGGTTTTGTACATTTTCACTTGTGGTTTAAGAAATCTCATTTTACTTACCATACATACCTTTTGTTTATACATTACATGGTTTACATTTAATTTGAGTTATACAATAACATTGGACTATTGGTTTAAACAAAAACGTTCTATATTGGTGGTTTGGTTTGCGTAAGTAACTTAAGTAACGAGGCGTGTGTAATATGATACAAGCATGGTGGATACGCCGCTGGTACTTCCTATATATATGTGGTTGTATGGTATTACATATCGTAGCGTTATTTGAATCATTTCAATTTAAGTCATATAACATCTTATACAAATAACATACTTTTCATAAGACATTGTTTTACAACAACTTATCTTATAGAAACTCATTTTTCATGGTTATTCATTTAACCATACATTATTCCCTTATTTATACATATCATCTGATCTTATCGTTTTTCAAATGATTTACAAGACAAAGCAAATTACAAGGTTCATGACTGAACATTTTCTTAAACATAAGTCATGAATTCTATTTTCACAAAACCTATGTATCTCACAGGCATTTTTATACTGACGTACCTATTTTCACATGTGTTTCAGGATATGATGCATAGGACTTATCAAGACATACTTAGGCGGACCTGCGCTTTAGTGACTTAATACGAGACAAGAACTAGTTAATTTATGTTATGTACTCTTTGGTTCTTGATTAAAACAATGTACACTTTCATGTTTGATTAATAAAACAAAACTTCAATTGCCATGGATTTGAAACAATTAATTCTGTTACAACACTCCCCGACATTTCCGCCACGTTTTGTATGTTCTACGTGGTCGGGGTGTGACAGAAAAGTTGGTATCAGAGCCAATGGTTATAAGGAATTAGGTTATTAGTAATGCTTTGACCTAGTCTATAACCTTCCTAGGACCCTAACACAAGTTTCCTCGTGTTTAGTTTTAAAACAATACCGTCACTTATTCTTAGGTGACAACCACAATAATAACATAAATTTCTATCCCGCTTTGAAATCTAATCATCTGTTCTAGGATGATTTATTATATGGTTTTGAACCCTTTAAGTTTTCAAAATCCCGTCAAAGTTGGTCTAAATAATGTGAACACGTGCAATCTGGAAGAGTGGATGCCTGTACTCTGAGTTTTCTGTCTAAGGCTAGAGTGTTCGTACAAATCCACATAATCGGACCAGTCACTCTTACCTGGGAACTCTTGGGGTGAGTGTCCACTTATAGGCGAGCATGTCTTCGCGATACATTATTTTTGACCTATTTACTTTGATTAATCACCAGGGTCGTTTGTTGCTTTGTAGTAACAAACAAATGACCACTATCCTTGCTTTCATCAGATTTGTTTCATCTCATTCTTTTCGTCTAATTCTCTCACTCGTTTCCTCTCATGTTTCCTCTTTTAGGATGCCTCCTCGACGCGACAATCAAATAGCGAATGCCGAACTGGTGGAAATCATCGCGCAGCAAATGGCTGCTGCCTTCCCAAATCTTTATGCTCAAATGACTCAAGCCATCAACAACAACAATGCTCCATGCAATTTCAAGAATTTTAACTCGGCTAAACCGCTCAAGTTTAGTGGTTCTGAGGGAGCAACTGGGCTTCTTCAATGGTTCGAGAGCATTGAGAATACTTTCCGTCACGTTCAGTGTCCTGAAAATCGCAAGGTCGAGTTTTCTTCAAGTGTGTTTCAGAAAAGGGCACTTACGTGGTGGAACGGGGTTATGAGAGACCGCGGTGCTGAGGTTGCATTAGCAAAGACTTGGGCCGAGCTTAGGGCTCTTATGATGAAGGAATTCTGTCCTCGTCATGAGCTAAGGGCTCTAGAAAGGGAATTTGATGATTTGAAGCAAGACAGTGGGGAACATCGAGCCTATACTGACCGCTATGAGGAATTGAGCTTGTTATGCCCTGCTATGGTTACGCCTCTGGATAAGGCGATTGAGAAATACATAGATGGTCTTCCTGACGTAGTTCAGGATATCGTTACTGGCAGCAACCCTACTACTGTCAGACAAGCCATTGAATTGGCTGGCACTCTGACTGAATCGGAAGGGCAAGCTGTTTCGGAAGGGCGACTTAAGACCATCCGACAAGACTGCTCATGTGGAACCAAAGGAAGAAAATGCTGAGGTGTCCAAGAAGAAGAAGCGCAAAGTCTCTCAAAGCTACGCTGTAACTGCTCAAGACAAACAGGTTGCACCAAACCAGCCAGCACAACCTCGTAAAAGACCAAACTATGTTGGTACCTCACCTTTGTGCAACAAGTGCAACCGTCATCATCTAGAGCAAGAGAAGTGTCACAAATGTACCCACTATGGGCGGTTGGGACATTTGATCAATGTTTGTCGTTATGCAAATCAAGCTGCTGCAAACCCTGCTGCTGTTCAAGCACGGTTCCCTCCAGGGTCATGTTATAACTGTGGTGACCTTACCCACTACAGGAACAATTGCCCAAGGCTTGTTAACAAACCTCCAGCGCGTGGACGAGTGTTCAACATCAATGAGGCAAACATGAAAAATGATGCAGCAGTGAACAATTAGTGTTTTGTATTTCCTTGGTTGTTATCTTATGACACTTCAAGACAATTCCGTTGTTGCATAAATAAAGATTTGTTGTTTTTATTTCTGCAAAATTTATGCGTTTGTGTGAATGCTTGATGAAACCTTATGATGTCAACCCAAAGACAAACTACTCGTATGGTTCTGTCATATTATTATCACTTGTGATCTCCCCAAGAACCTTAAACTCTCGTTTCTTTTAAGAAACAAAGCTAAACTCTTATTGAGAATCCTTCTATCTTTATAGATAGATCTTTAAAAATCATTAAAGTGCCAAATGCAATCCATGGATTGGATTCCTAGTGTGCTTTAAATATCCATACCTAAAGGTAACAAAATAAAGAATCAAGTTAACTAAATTTGTGCTTATGTGCTTTCTTACATGTTTTATCGTTGTATGTGATCCATCCAAATCCTCATAGAATCTTTCATATCTCATACGAGAGATTCATAATAGGATATCCAAAGATACTATCTTAAACCCTTAATGGACTTCAACATTGTAGTTTAGTCCCTCGGGTTATAAAGTATTATTCTATAATTGGACCTCTTGAATGGTCTGGTTAAACAGATTGATTTTGAAAATATGATTAGAAATATCATGTGATGATGTAACTAAAAAGGATCCCATAAGTGGTCTGTTTAAAGAGATCGTACGACGGTCTAGTTAAGAAGATCATGTGTTGATCTAGTTTAAAAAGATCGTTCGTCGATCTAATTAAAAGGATCCTTTGGTGGTCTAGTCGAGTAGCTTCATGTTTATTCACGTAATTATTCCTACCCATTATGAAATGAACTGTGCGGACTGTGCAAGGAATTACGTAATTATGGAGGCCTACATAATTATGGAATTCAGTGCAAAGGAGCCACATGAAGCTTCGTCATGTGTTAAGACCTAATGACAAGAATAATGATACGGGAGAAGTCTTGGACCTGACCAATGTCATTTATTCTCACACTCCCCCAATTCTGATCTCAATCACACACCAAGTTTCCTATGATAAGCCTTCATAAGAAACGTTCTTCTGTCCTTAGTCAAGGAATTCACTTTGAGGGTTAACAAATTCGCTAAGAGTCCTAACATGGCCCAGAGTTTCACTTAAGGGTTCAATGGATCTATTAGAAGGCGAAACCGTCACAGCTGTCCTCACAAGTTTCCTCTAGAATTAAATTTCGGGACGAAATTTCCTAAAGTAGGGGAGACTGTGACACCTGTGTCACTTCAACCATCAAACAAATGCCAAACCAATGAAATATTGTATTTCATACTTGGGATTTGTAAAAATATGTGTATCATTTGCACACATCAACTCTTGTTCGATTTTAAGCTTCAAATCGCTTTCTGGAGGGTTATACGCGCTCTGATGCGTAAAAATAACCAGTTTAATCCAACGAACACTCCGGAATAGTGACATAGGCATAACATACCTTAAATAACCTATGCCTAACTTAGAGATAAGTTTTGAAGGCTTTGGTATGACAAAAACAAGTTTATTCGCTTACAGGGACTAAACTTGACAAACTGCGAAAGTATGACAATTCGTACTAAAACAGACATTCCGGAACATGACCATAAGTTAAACACACCTTAAATATCCTTTACAAAGCTTAGAAATAGGCTTTGAGGTGTTCGGTGTGCTAAAATAAACTTTTGGATCATTCAGGGACTAAAAGCGTCAAAAAGTGCACAAGTTTGCACTTTCGCGCATAACTTACGTTCTGAATACATCCGGACATCCAAAAATTTATGTAAGCACTAAAATAATTTATTTTAGTGTTTGGCATAAGAAAAATCCATTCGTCGCGTCATTTGGATCGTTTTTCGCACTTATGCGCATTCCGTCGTAATTAACCGAACATCGCGATCGTACGGCCAAACGAACCAACATCCGACATATTTTTGAGCATGTTTCATGTCCACAATGTTTAGGCATCATTTTAGGGCCTTAAAGTTGGCTTTATGGGCCTTAGAAGTGTCGGAAATGGCTTAAACATGCAACAGGGACCAAAACTGCCATTTCTGAAAGTATGTGCAGATCAGACATGCCCAGGCGGCCCGCCTGAGTTTTGTCTGATCCTGACGCGGGCCGCATGGCCCCTACAGTTGCAGAAACTTTGTTTTCTTGCAAAACTTGGCCTTTCAAACACTCCAAAGGGCAATGCCCTTTCACAATCAGTAGAGTTAAGGTCATTTTAAGCCACCACAACATCTTGACAAGTGTACGCATAAGATCGTGGCACGATATTCAAGAAACGATCCTAACGGCTTTACTTTTCCTATAAATACCCCCCCATTTGTGTTAAAACCCACAAAACTGATCAAAGAGCTCTAAGTTGATGCTATTGCTTCATACCTGAGCTCCTGGATCAAGTTTAGCTTTCGGGGACCCTTCGTAAGTGTTCTTTCGTTTTTTTAATCGCTTTCTAGTCCGAAAGTCAAAGTTTTCTTTGACTTTCTGTGTTGACCAGCCTATGGTCAACACGAAGTTCGTTGGAACTTCATAACGTGAGCGTGATCACGATGGTGATAGTCCCTAGTGACTACACCTACTGATCACCACGTTATCTAGGCTCAGTGACGAGTCGTAGTTTCGGCCAAAATTGTCACACCCCGACCACGTAAAACAACAAAACGTGGCGGAAACGTCGGGGAGTGTTGTAACAGAATCATTGTTTCACAACCATGGATTAAACAAATTTCGTTTTATTGAATTAAATGAGTTACAATGTCTTAACAATAAAGAAACATAACAAAAATTAACTAGTCTTGCATCTTTTAATGTCACTAAGGCCTCGTCCAATCCTATGTGAGCATGCATCAATATCATCATCAAATATCATTAACTATCGTACCTGAAACACATGTGAAAATACATCAGCATAAAAATGCCGGCGAGTACATAGGTTTTGTGAAAATAGGATTCATGACTTATGTTTACAAAAATGTTTAATGAAAACTTGTCATGAATCCAGTTTAAGTGTTTGCTTTTATAAAATGCTTGAAAATCGATGATAGATATGTATAGTTAAAAAGAATGATGTAAGGTTAAATGAATAACCAAGTAAAAATGAGTTTGTATAAAACAAACTGTTTTGTAAAACAATGTCTTGTGAAAAATATGTTATTTGTGTAAAAATGTATAAATCCAAATGAATGATTTAAATAACGCTACGCCATGTAATATAATACAAGCACTTATATATAGGAAGTACCAGCGGCGTATCCACCATGCTTGTATCACATTACACACGTCTCGTTACTCAAATCACTTACCCACATAAACTACCAATGTAAATTGCCCATGTCTAAACCGTTGTCAAATGTTAATCAAGTAATGTGTAAACATGATGTCATGTATGGCAAGTGAAATATGTAACAACCAAACCATAGGTAAGAATGCACAAACAATGTACTAAGTATGCGACGGATGGACATACATAGCATGATACCAAGCATAAAATGTCTTGTAAAACGATGTACTAAGTATGCACACAATGGGCATATATAGCATGTGATGTAAAATGTACTAAGTATGATGAACATACATAGCATGAAATGTTATGTAAAACGATGTACTAAGTATGTACACAATGGGCATACATAGCATGTGATGTAAAATGTACTAAGTATGATGAACATACATAGCATGAAATGTTATGTAAAACGATGTACTAAGTATGCACACAATGGACATACATAGCAAAAACTTAATGAAATAATGTACTAATAATGTACTAATGAACATAGTAAGTATACGATGTGAAAACACGAAAAACATGAAAGTAACAAGTAGGCACATGTGTTTCACCCCAAAATGTTTGGAAAACAGTAAAAGAGGGGACTATGTACTCACTTGAGGGTGCTTAGAAGTCTTGAACAACAACCAAGCAAAGCTAGAGGGATCACGGAAATCAAACGGCACCCTATATAGATAACTACATAAATAACCGGACCTAAATCGGGAGATTGGATAGTATGAGGTTTCGTAAACCAAATGAGTATGGGAACTCACATGATATGGTTTAACAAAGCCTACATACTAAAATGAAACCTAACCTAAGTGCTTTTGACCCGTTACGACCCGTTTATGTAGCTTATGCCACTTTAACGCGTCGTTCGCGTAAAACGCGTTCGGACCGCCTAACTAGTCCTATGACAAGTAGAATATGCCTTAACATGTCTAATATAGTTTCCTAATCAGTTTAGATGTCAAAATTTAGGTCACATATGCTTAAAACGAATTTATGCATAAAAAGGGTATTTTGGTAATTTACCTAAGGCATATAAACTACCTATCATACAACTACTTAAACGACGGGACCATAAGGTATAACCTCGGAAGCTTATTCCCTATACAACTCTGGTCACCTAATGTGTTTGGTCGGACCCTAGTGGTCGACCAAATGGGTCGGGTTCGAAAGTATAAGCGATTGTTTAGATCGCTTACCTTTACGACCCTAGAGAAGCATAAATCTAAAAGCGACGAGCTAAACATGCTAGAACATGTTTAGTAAAGTTAGAAAACAGGTTTGGTATTAAAACAAACGGCTTTAATACTCTAGAGTAGTTTGGTTACAAAATACGTGAGAAAACGCATTTTGGCCGAAACTACGACTCGTCACTGAGCCTAGAGAACGTGGAAATCAGTAGGTATAGTCACTATGGACTATAACCATCGTGATTACGCTCACGTTATGAAGTTCAAACGAACTTTGCATTGACCATAAACTGGTCAACGCAGAAAGTCAAGCGCAGTTTGACTTTAACGCTAAAACGAATGAAAAACGCGAAAGAATACTTACAGAAGGTCCCTGCAAGCACTTGATCCGATTTACTCTTAGGTATGAAGCATAAACTTCAACTTAGAGAGCCAGAATCAGATCAAGTGTGAGTTGGAGGAATGAATGAGGGTGGGTATTTATAGGAATTCAAGAGCCATTAAGATCGTTTCTCGAAGATTGAGCTTCGATCTAAGCCGTACAAGTGGGCACATGGTATTTGGATACCATGGGCACTTAAAAACCATAAAAAATAGCCCATAGATTGATGAAAAACAATTAGCAAAGGTGTGGAACAGCTGGAACAAGCTGGAAACCAATTCTGCTGATCTGAGACATGCTTACGGACCGTAAGCAAAGGTCCATACGAACCGTAAGGACCTTGCAGGTCAGCAACTTTCAAAATTGGCAGTTTTGGTCCCTGCAGCCCCAAAACTTGGTATTTGATGCATTTTTAACACGTTTAAGCCCCGTTAACCCCATTTCAAAGCTCTAAAATGAAGTTAAAGTATAGGGAACTTAAAATGTGCTCAAAAATATCTTGGATGTCTGTTCGTTTGGTCGTACGGTTGCGTTGTTCGGTTAATTACGACGGAATGCGCATAAACGCGAAAAACGATCCAAATTGCGCGACGAATGGATTTTTCTTATGCCAAACACTAAAATAAAATATTTTAATGCTTAGATAAATTTTTGGAAGTCCGGAAGTATTCAGAACGTAAACTATGCGCGAAAATGCAAACTTATGCACTTTTTGACGCTTTTAGTCCCTGAATGAGTATAAAGTTTATTTTTGCGCACCAAACACCTCAAAGCCTATTTCTAAGCTATGTAAAGGATATTTAGGGCATATTTAACTTATGATCAAGTTCCGGAAGGTCTGTTACAGTACAAATTGACATACTTTCGCAGTTTGTCGAATTTAGTCCCTGTAAGCGAATAAACTTGATTTCGGCATACCAAACCATCCAAAACTTATTTCTAAGTTATGTAAGGGTTATTTAAGGTATGTTAAGCCTATTTCACTATTCCAAAGTGTTTGTTGCATTGAACTGGTTATATTTACGCATCAGATCGCGTATAACCTTCCAGAAAGCGATTTAAGGCCCGAAATCGAACAAGAATCAATATGTGCAAACGATACACATATTTATACAAATCCCAAGTATGAAATACAATATTTCATTGGTTTGGTATTTGTTTGATGGTTGAAGTGACACAGGTGTCACAGTTTCCCCTACTTCAGGAAATTTCGTCCCGAAATTTATTTAGAGGAAACTTGTGAGGGCTTGAAACATGAAGTTGAAAAGATCAAACGAGTAATCCTGTGGTGATTTATCTAGAATTCAATAGAGTCCCTTTAACTAGGTCACGAAAGGATCTTTTAACTAGATTAACAAACAATCTCTTGAACTTAGACCACCCGAGGGCCTCTTTAACTATATCAACACATGATATATTTAACTAGATTGTCGAACCAATCTCTTTAACTAGATCAACAAATGATCTCTTTAACTAGACCACCAGAGGGCCTCTTTAACTATATCAACACCTGATATATTTAACTAGATTGTCGAACCAATCTCTTTAACTAGATCAACAAATGATCTCTTTAACTAGACCACCAGAGGGACTCTTTAACTATATCAACGCATGATATCTTTAACTAGATTGCCGAACCAATCTCTTTAACTAGATCAACGAAGGATCTCTTTAACTAGACCACCAGAGGGCCTCTTTAACTATATCAACGCATGATATCTTTAACTAGATTGCCGAACAAATCTCTTTAACTAGATCAACGAATGATCTCTTTAACTAGACCACCAGAGGGCCTCTTTAACTATATCAACGCATGATATCTTTAACTAGATTGCCGAACCAATCTCTTTAACTAGATCAACGAATGATCTCTTTAACTAAACTACCCAAGAGGAATCTTTAATTACATCAGTACATGATGTCTTTAAATATTGGAATAGTACTTTATAATCCAAGGGTTTTAACTATAACGTTGAAGCCCATTAAGGATTGAGGTAGTACCTTTTGATATCCTACTATGAATCCCTTATACGAAGATATGGAAGATTCTACGAGGATTTGGATAATAAAATTTGGATCACACCAAGAACATAAAGGGAGAACATAAGCACATAATCACAAAATTGTTAAGTTTGACTTTTAATTTGTTATCTTTGGACGCAGATACTTAAAGTACACCAGGAATCCAATTCGTGGATTTCATTTGGCACTTTAATCATTTTCAAGAATCTATCTATAGAGATAGAATGATCTACCAAAAATTCGATTTCGTTTTCAATAAAAAGAAATATTCGAAATAAGGTACGAAAATTTTAGGATATACGGAAATACCCTTGGGTACCCTATTAAGAATTTATAGTGGTATTTTGGGTATCCGTACAGAGTTGTAACTTGCGCCTTGTACTTCATTTCCTTGGGAGAAACGAGTACTTAGAGTTTTCGTGGGAAAACGCAAGAGATTATAAAATAGAAAGATTTTGGGGGTAGTATGTTCTTCAAGGAATACGGCCCCTTGATTGTCGGTATTTGTAGGGGATACGTTGTTTATACATGCCATCACATTTGTACATTGCAATGTAAAATAAAAAGATTTTATTTATAAACAACAACAATTGTTTCATGGACCTTGACAATAAAAGAAAATAATACATAATGCTTGATTATTTCTATACAATATTGTCTTCTAGTCGGTCCGATGCTCATCCTTGCGCTGGATTCGCATTAGCAATCTTTGGGCAATTTCTTCGGAAATGGCCCATTTCGCCACAGTTGAAGCAAGAACCTGGGGGAAAACGAGCTTGAGCAGGATTTACTTGAGGTTGGTTTGGACCACCTTGTCTTGGGGTAAATCGACAAGCATTTGCCAGGTGACCGAGTCGCCCACATGATGCATACAAACGACACTGTAGGTGAGCTAAGTGGTGTGCATTACATTTGTTGCATATCGGTGCAGTACCGGCATAAGGTTTCCTCGCAGGAGGTGGAGCTGGTTGGTTAAGGGTATTTTGGTTGGGTTGTGCAGCAATTGCACAATTTTGCGAAGCCTTACGCTTCTTAGAGGGTTCGGTTTTGCTTTCCTTGGTTTCCTCCTGAACATTAGCTGCTTGTTTCTTGTCACCTTTCTGGAAAAGTTTGCGCTTTCTGATCTGAGATTCGGTTAGGGTAGCAGATAATTCAATGGCCTGTCTAACTGTGGTAGGATTACTACCAGTAACAATGTCCTGAACTGGGTCAGGGAGACCATCAATGTATTTCTCGATCGCCTTATCCAAAGGCGTAACCATGGAAGGACACAACAGGCTCAGCTCCTCATAACGATCCGTGTAGGCTCGATGCTCACCGCTATCTTGCTTAAGATCGTCGAATTCCCTTTCCAAGGCCCTGATCTCGTGACGAGGACAAAATTCCTTCATCATCAGAGCTCGAAGCTCTTCCCACATTTGAGCCAGTGCCACATCGGCACCCCTATCTCTCATTACACCATTCCACCATGTCAAAGCCCGCTTTTCAAAGACACTAGATGCGAAATCTACCTTTCGCTCATTTGGGCATTGAACATGTCTGAAGGTGTTCTCTAGACTCTCGAACCATTGCAGAAGTGCATTCGCTCCTTGAGACCCAGAAAACTTTGATGGCTTAGCTGAGTTGAATGTCTTGAAGTTGCAGGGGGCATTATTGTTGTTGAGAGCTTGGTTGCATTGAGCAACGATGTTCGGGATTGCAGCAGTCATTTGCTGCGTAATAATAGCTGCCAGTTCTTCATTAGGTATCTGTTTGTCGCGTCATGGAGGCATTCTAAAAGGGAAACAAGAGAGAGAAACAAGTGAAATGGCATTGACGCTTTTAGTCCCTGAATGAGTATAAAGTTTATTTTTGTGCACCAAACACCTCAAAGCCTATTTCTAAGCTATGTAAAGGATATTTAGGGCATATTTAACTTATGATCAAGTTCCGGAAGGTCTGTTACAGTACAAATTGACATACTTTCGCAGTTTGTCGAATTTAGTCCCTGTAAGCGAATAAACTTGATTTCGGCATACCAAACCATCCAAAACTTATTTCTAAGTTATGTAAGGGTTATTTAAGGTATGTTAAGCCTATTTCACTATTCCGAAGTGTTTGTTGCATTAAACTGGTTATATTTACGCATCAGATCGCGTATAACCTTCCAGAAAGCGATTTAAGGCCCGAAATCGAACAAGAATCAATATGTGTAAACGATACACATATTTATACAAATACCAAGTATGAAATACAATATTTCATTGGTTTGGTATTTGTTTGATGGTTGAAGTGACACAAGTGTCACAAAAATGCCCCTTTCTGGTGTATTTTGTAACCAAACTACTCGTGAGTATCAAAACCGTTTGTTTTGATACCAAAACTGTTTTCTAAACTTAGTTAAGCATGTTCTAACATTCTTAGCTCGTCACTCTTAGTTTAGTGTTTATTTAGGGTCGTAAGGTAAGCGATCTAAACAATCGCTTATACTTTCGAACCCGACCCATTTGGTCGATCATTAAGATCCGACCAAACACTTTAGGTGACCATAGTTGTATAGGGAATAACCTTCCGAGGTTATACCTTATGGTTACAATGTTAGGCGTTCCAAACGCGTTCTACGCGAACGACGCGTTAAGGTAGCATAAGCTACCTAAACGGGTCGTAATGGGTCGTAAGCACTTAGGTTAGGTTTCATTTTAGTATGTAGGCTTTGTTAAACCATATTACACGGGTCTCCATACTCGTTTGGTTTACGAACCCGCATACTATCCGATCCTCCGATTTAGGTCCGGTATATTAACATAGTTACCTATATTAGGTGTCGTTGATATCCGTGATCTCTAGCGTTGTTTGGTTGTTGTACAAGAACTTCAAAGCAATCTCAGGTGAGTACATAGTCCCCTCTTTAACTGTTTTCAACTGTTTTGGGGTGAAGCATGTGTACATATCTGTTATTTTCATGATTTCGTATAATTGATTATACATGTTAGTACTTATCTTTTGACAAACTAAATGACTATCTATGGTTTAAACACTGATTTTTCAAAGATTATGAAATTAATTGTTGGAATAGTACTTATTTTTGTTCACCAGACCGATTGGTAGTATGATATAGCGCTATAGGATTTGACACCCCATTCCTGTTGTCATGGAATGTCTGAAACCAATTTGTTTCTCCATCCAAATAGGGATTGCCTTTGTGGTATCCTTATAGACTCAAAGGTGTAGTTTGATGCACTAGGTCTGAATGAATTCATAAATCACTCCTTTAAAGTATATTTTGATATACTCCCAAAAAGTATAGTTTGATATACTCTCATGTGTGGTATTGTACAGAACCAACATATGCATTTTATCAACAAACCAAAACATATTTTTAATATGTTATTTACAAATCCAAAGTATACTTTTAATATGCTACTATAAGGTTATTCGTTTAACCTTACATTATTTTACAAAGCATAACTTTTGATTTATTCAATCACTTTGTTTTGTACATTTTCACTTATGGTTTAAGAAATCTCATTTTACTTACCATACATAACTTTTGTTTATACATTACATGGTTTACATTTAATTTGAGTTATACAATAACATTGGACTATTGGTTTAAACAAAAACATTTTATATTGGTGGTTTGGTTTGCGTAAGTGACTTAAGTAACGAGGCGTGTGTAATATGATGCAAGCATGGTGGATACGCCGCTGGTACTTCCTATATATAAGTGTTTGTATGGTATTACATATCGTAGCGTTATTTGAATCATTTCAAT
This sequence comes from Helianthus annuus, assembly GCF_002127325.2. Taxonomy (NCBI): domain Eukaryota; kingdom Viridiplantae; phylum Streptophyta; class Magnoliopsida; order Asterales; family Asteraceae; genus Helianthus; species Helianthus annuus. The sequence goes on from NC_035445.2 coordinate 13,102,333, forward strand.
TTAAGTCATATAACATCTTATACAAATAACATACTTTTCATAAGACATTGTTTTACAACAACTTATCTTATACAAACTCATTTTTCATGGTTATTCATTTAACCATACATTATTCCCTTATTTATACATATCATCTGATCTTATCGTTTTTCAAATGATTTACAAGACAAAGCAAATTACAAGGTTCATGACTAAACATTTTCTTAAACATAAGTCATGAATTCTATTTTCACAAAACCTATGTATCTCACATGCATTTTTATGCTGACGTACCTATTTTCACATGTGTTTCAGGATATGATGCATAGGACTTATCAAGACGTACTTAGGCGGACCTGTGCTTTAGTGACTTAAAACGAGACAAGAACTAGTTAATTTATGTTATGTACTCTTTGGTTCTTGATTAAAACAATGTAAACTTTCATGTTTGGTTAATAAAACAAAACTTTAATTTCCATGGATTTGAAACAATTAATTCTGTTACAACACTCCCCGACATTTCCACCACGTTTTGTATGTTCTACGTGGTCGGGGTGTGACAGAAAAGTTGGTATCAGAGCCAATGGTTATAGGGAATTAGGTTATTAGTAATGCTTTGACCTAGTCTATAACCTTCCTAGGACCCTAACACAAGTTTCCTTGTGTTTAGTTTTAAAACAATACCGTCACTTATTCTTAGGTGACAACCACAATAATAACATAAATTTCTATCCCGCTTTGAAAACTAATCATCTGTTCTAGGATGATTTATTATATGGTTTTGAACCCTTTAAGTTTTCAAAATCCTGTCAAAGTTGGTCTAAATAATGTGAACACGTGCAATCTGGAAGAGTGGATGCCTATACTCTGAGTTTTCTGTCTAAGGCTAGAGTGTTCGTACAAATCCACATAATCGGACCAGTCACTCTTACCTGGGAACTCTTAGGGTGAGTGTCCACTTATAGGCGAGCATGTCTTCGCGATACATTATTTTTGACCTATTTACTTTGATTAATCACCAGGGTCGTTTGTTGCTTTGTAGTAACAAACAAATGACCACTATCCTTGATTTCATCAGATTTGTTTCATCTCATTCTCTTCGTCTAATTCTCTCACTCGTTTCCTCTCATGTTTCCTCTTTTAGAATGCCTCCTCGACGCGACAATCAAATAGCGAATGCCGAACTGGCGGAAATCATCGCGCAGCAAATGGCTGCTGCCTTCCCAAATCTTTATGCTCAAATGACTCAAGCCATCAACAACAACAATGCTCCATGCAATTTCAAGAATTTTAACTCGGCTAAACCGCTCAATTTTAGTGGTTCTGAGGGAGCAACTGGGCTTATTCAATGGTTTGAGAGCATTGAGAATACTTTCCGTCACATTCAGTGTCCTGAAAATCGCAAGGTCGAGTTTTCTTCAAGTGTGTTTCAGAAAAGGGCTCTTACGTGGTGGAACGGGGTTATGAGAGACCACGGTGCTGAGGTTGCATTAGCATAGACTTGGGCCGAGCTTAGGGCTCTTATGATGAAGGAATTATGTCCTCGTCATGAGCTAAGGGCTCTAGAAAGGGAATTTGATGATTTGAAGCAAGACAGTGGGGAACATCGCGCCTATACTGACCGCTATGAGGAATTGAGCTTGTTATACCCTGCTATGGTTACGCCTCTGGATAAGGCGATTGAGAAATACATTGATGGTCTTCCTGACGTAGTTCAGGATATCGTTACTGGCAGCAACCCTACTACTGTCAGACAAGCCATTGAATTGGCTACCACTCTGACTGAATCCCATATCAGGAAGCGCAAGCTATTTTGGAAGGGCGACTTAAGACCATCTGACAAGACTGCTCATGTGGAACCAAAGGAAGAAAATGCTGAGGTGTCCAAGAAGAAGAAGCGCAAAGCCTCTCAAAGCTACGCTGTAATTGCTCAAGACAAACAGGTTGCACCAAACCAGCCAGCACAACCTCATAAAAGACAAAACTATGTTGGTACCGCACCTTTGTGCAACAAGTGCAACCGTCATCATCCAGAGCAAGAGCAGTGTCACAAATGTACCCACTATGGGCGGTTGGGACATTTGATCAATGTTTGTCGTTATGCAAATCAAGCTGCTGCAAACCCTGCTGCTGTTCAAGCACGGTTCCCTCCAGGGTCATGTTATAACTGTGGTGACCTTACCCACTACAGGAACAATTGCCCAAGGCTTGTTAACATACCTCCAGCGTGTGGACGAGTGTTCAACATCAATGAGGCAAACATGAACAATGATGCAGCAGTGAACAATTAGTGTTTTGCATTTCCTTGGTTGTTATCTTATGACACTTCAAGACAATTCCGTTGTTACATAAATAATGATTTGTTGTTTTTATTTCTGCAAAATTTATGCGTTTGTGTGAATTCTTGATAAAACCTTATGATGTCAACCCAAAGACAAACTACTCGTATGGTTCTGTCATATTATGATCACTTGTGATCTCCCCAAGAACCTTAAACTCTCATTTCTTTTAAGAAACAAAGCTAAACTCTTATTGAGAATCCCTCTATCTTTATAGATAGATCTTTAAAAATCATTAAAGTGCCAAATGCAATCCATGGATTGGATTCCTAGTGTGCTTTAAATATCCATACCTAAAGGTAACAAAATAAAGAATCAAGTTAACTAAATTTGTTCTTATATGCTTTCTTACATGTTTTGTGGTTGTATGTGTTCCATCCAAATCCTCATAGAATCTTTCATATCTCATACGAGTGATTTATAATAGGATATCCAAAGTTACTATCTTAAACATTGTAGTTAAGTCCCTCGGGTTATAAAGTATTATTCTATAATTGGACCTCTTGAATGGTCTGGTTAAACAGATTGATTTTGAAAATCTGATTAGAAATATCATGTGATGATGTAACTAAAAAGGATCCTTTAAGTGGTCTGTTTAAAGAGATCGTATGACGGTCTAGTTAAGAAGATCATGTGTTGATCTAGTTTAAAAAGATCGTTCGTTGATCTAATTAAAAGGATCCTTTGGTGGTCTAGTCGAGTCGCTTCATGTTTATTCAAGTAATTATTCCTACGCATTATGAAATGGACTGTGCGGACTGTGCAAGGAATTACGTAATTATGGAGGCCTACATAATTATGGAATTTAGTGCACAGGAGCCACAGGAAGCTTCGTCATGTGTTAAGACCTAGTGACAAGAATAATGATACGGGAGAAGTCTTGGACCTCGACCAATGTCATTTATTCTCACACTCCCCCAATTCTGATCTCAATCACACACCAAGTTTCCTATGATAAGCCTTCATAAGAAACGCTCTTCTGTCCGTAGTCAAGGAATTCACTTTGAGGGTTAACAAATTCGCTAAGAGTCCTAACATGGCCCAGAGTTTTACTTAAGGGTTCAATGGATCTATTAGAAGGCGAAACCGTTACAGCTGTCCTCACAAGTTTCCTCTAGAATTAAATTTCGGGATGAAATTTCCTAAAGTAGGGGAGACTGTGACACCTGTGTCACTTCAACCATCAAAAAATGCCAAACCAATGAAATATTGTATTTCATACTTGGGATTTGTAAAAATATGTGTATCATTTGCACACATCAACTCTTGTTCGATTTTAAGCTTTAAATCGCTTTCTTGAGGGTTATACGCGCTCTGATGCGTAAAAATAACCAGTTTAATCCAACAAACACTCCGGAATAGTGACATAGGCTTAACATACCTTAAATAACCTATACCTAACTTAGAGATAAGTTTTGAAGGCTTTGGTATGACAAAAACAAGTTTATTCGCTTACAGGGACTAAACTTGACAAACTGCGAAAGTATGACAATTCGTACTAAAACAGACATTCCGGAAATGACCATAAGTTAAACACACCTTAAATATCCGTTACAAAGCTTAGAAATAGGCTTTGAGGTGTTCACTGTGCTAAAATAAACTTTTGGGTCATTCAGGGACTAAAAGCGTCAAAAAGTGCACAAGTTTGCACTTTCGCGCATAACTTACGTTCTGAATACATCCGGACATCCAAAAATTTATGTAAGCACTAAAATAATTTATTTTAGTGTTTGGCATAAGAAAAATCCATTCGTCGCGTCATTTGGATCGTTTTTCGCACTTATGTGCATTCCGTCGTAAATAACCGAACATCGCGATCGTACGGCCAAACGAACCAACATCCGACATATTTTTGAGCATGTTTCATGTCCACAATGTTTAGGCATCATTTTAGGGCCTTAAAGTTGGCTTTATGGGCCTTAGAAGTGTCGGAAATGGCTTAAACATGCAACAGGGACCAAAACTGCCATTTCTAAAAGTATGTGCAGATCAGACATGCCCAGGCGGCCCGCCTGAGTTTTGTCTGATCCTGACGCGGGCCGCATGGCCCCTACAGTTGCAGAAACTTTGTTTTCTTGCAAAACTTGGCCTTTCAAACACTCCAAAGGGCAATGCCCTTTCACAATCAGTAGAGTTAAGGTCATTTTAAGCCACCACAACATCTTGACAAGTGTACGCATAAGATCGTGGCACGATATTCAAGAAACGATCCTAACGGCTTTACTTTTCCTATAAATACCCTCCCCCATTTGTGTTAAAACCCACAAAACTGATCAAAGAGCTCTAAGTTGATGCTATTGCTTCATACCTGAGCTCCTGGATCAAGTTTAGCTTTTGGGGACCCTTCGTAAGTGTTCTTTCGTTCTTTTAATCGCTTTCTAGTCCGAAAGTCAAAGTTTTCTTTGACTTTCTGCGTTGACCAGCCTATGGTCAACATGAAGTTCGTTGGAACTTCATAACGTGAGCGTGATCACGATGGTTATAGTCCCTAGTGACTACACCTACTGATCACCACGTTATCTAGGCTCAGTGACGAGTCGTAGTTTCGGCCAAAATGCGCCTTTCTTGTGTATTTTGTAACCAAACTACTCGTGAGTATCAAAACCGTTTGTTTTGATACCAAACCTGTTTTCTAAACTTAGTTAAGCATGTTCTAACATGCTTAGCTCGTCACTCTTAGTTTAGTGTTTATTTAGGGTCGTAAGGTAAGCGATCTAAACAATCTCTTATACTTTCGAACCCGACCCATTTGGTCGATCATTAAGATCCGACCAAACACTTTAGGTGACCATAGTTGTATAGGGAATAACCTTCCGAGGTTATACCTTATGGTCACAATGTTAGGCGTTCCAAACGCGTTCTACGCGAACGACGCGTTAAGGTAGCATAAGCTACCTAAACGGGTCGTAATGGGTCGTAAGCACTTAGGTTAGTTTTCATTTTAGTATGTAGGCTTTGTTAAACCATATTACACGAGTCTCCATACTCGTTTGGTTTACGAACCCGCATACTATCCGATCCTCCGATTTAGGTTCGGTATATTAACATAGTTACCTATATTAGGTGCCGTTGATATCCGTGATCTCTAGCGTTATTTGGTTGTTGTACAAGAACTTCAAAGCAATCTCAGGTGAGTACATAGTCCCCTCTTTTACTGTTTTCAACTGTTTTGGGGTGAAGCATGTGTACATATCTGTTATTTTCATGATTTCAAAGTATAATTGATTATACATGTTAGTACTTATCTTTTGACAAACTAAATGACTATCTATGGTTTAAACACTGATTTTTCAAAGATTATGAAATTAATTGTTGGAATAGTACTTATTTTTGTTCACCAGACCGATTGGTAGTATGATATAGCGCTATAGGATTTGACACCCCATTCCTGTTGTCATGGAATGTCTGAAACCAATTTGTTTCTCCATCCAAATAGGGATTGCCTTTGTGGTATCCTTATAGTCTCAAAGGTGTAGTTTGATGCAGTAGGTCTGAATGAATTCATAAATCACTCCTTTAAAGTATATTTTGATATACTCCCAAAAAGTATAGTTTGATATACTCTCATGTGTGGTATTGTACAGAACCAACATATGCATTTTATCAACAAACCAAAACATATTTTTAATATGTTATTTACAAATCCAAAGTATACTTTTAATATGCTACTATAAGGTTATTCGTTTAACCTTACATTATTTTACAAAGCATAACTTTTGATTTATTCAAACACTTTGTTTTGTACATTTTCACTTGTGGTTTAAGAAATCTCATTTTACTTACCATACATAACTTTTGTTTATACATTACATGGTTTACATTTAATTTGAGTTATACAATAACATTGGACTATTGGTTTAAACAAAAACATTCTATATTGGTGGTTTGGTTTGCGTAAGTGACTTAAGTAACGAGGCGTGTGTAATATGATACAAGCATGGTGGATACGCCGCTGGTACTTCCTATATATAAGTGTTTGTATGGTATTACATATCGTAGCGTTATTTGAATCATTTCAATTTAAGTCATATAACATCTTATACAAATAACATACTTTTCATAAGACATTGTTTTACAACAACTTATCTTATACAAACTCATTTTTCATGGTTATTCATTTAACCATACATTATTCCCTTATTTATACATATCATCTGATCTTATCGTTTTTCAAATGATTTACAAGACAAAGCAAATTACAAGGTTCATGACTAAACATTTTCTTAAACATAAGTCATGAATTCTATTTTCACAAAACCTGTGTATCTCACAGGCATTTTTATGCTGACGTACCTATTTTCACATGTGTTTCAGGATATGATGCATAGGACTTATCAAGACATACTTAGGCGGACCTGTGCTTTAGTGACTTAAAACGAGACAAGAACTAGTTAATTTATGTTATGTACTCTTTGGTTCTTGATTAAAACAATGTAAACTTTCATGTTTGATTAATAAAACAAAACTTCAATTGCCATGGATTTGAAACAACTAATTCTGTTACAACACTCCCCGACATTTCCGCCACGTTTTGTATGTTCTACGTGGTCGGGGTGTGACAGCAGAATTTCCTTTCTACCAAATTCTTAAACACCTCCCATTCCATGCTATAAACTCTATCACTTCCTCTTGACTGGAGGATAGTGTTCCACCATTCTAGGGCTGAATTCTTAAACAGATTCGAAGCAAACATTATCTTATCCTCTTCAGCACATTTGCTTATTTTCAAAACAGACTCAGTCTTTTCTATCCAGCGTAGAGCTGCAATGGGTCCTTCATTGCCCGAGAATTCTATTGGTTCGCAGGACCAGAATTCTTTATAAGAACAACCATATGGCATGGTTCTTCTTCTTTTAGGAATGGGCACCTGAAGTACTGGTCCATTGTTTACGCTGGGTTCTGGTTCAGTTGGTCGCTTACTGATATGCTTACTTTTATTATTCGCTTCTTGAACCATTTGAATAATAAATGGCATTGCATCTATGATTCCTTGTGCCACTATATGTTGAACAACACTATTATCCATTTGGTTTCCATTGTTATTGTTGTTCGGATTCTCATTATTCAGATTATTGTTATTTGAGTGGTTGTCATTCTAGATATTATCATTCTGGTTTTCTTGATTCACTTCATTGTCCATCTGAATTTTAATCATTTACCACATATTAATATCACAAATAATATTTAATACAACCAATCACACAACACACAGGTTGATCAAAAATGTCGAGCATTGCGACTTTTACTCTTTCTTATAGTATGCATCTATTACACACCAGTACTGAAATTAAAATTACAATACCGACTAAAATGTAAAGCTACAATACTAGTAATATGCATCTGTAGTTTTTTTTTCTAACACATTGTAAGACCCTAATTCGCTTTAACGGAAAAGATGCATCGGAATTTCGTACCATAAAAGTTTTCTTTCATTAAAAACGTTTTGACCTACTTGCAAGTTCATTATAAAATACCTTCTTACAATATATGCATCTTTTGTATTCATTTTCAAATTAAAAGCATAACTTATAACTATCATTTTACATAATCAAGCATTCCCGTACAATCTATCTTGTGACTTGGTCTTTGATCGCTACACCTCATGGTGATAATCTGTGATTCGTACAACCTGCACCCACCACATATATTCACAACATTAGTATACATTATATACGAGCAAGACTCTTAATCATGTAACCTTGTTACGTTCTATCCACATCTACTTTCTATCACGTTATCCTTCTAGATTTATTCATTCCATCCGGGTGTCTAATCCTTGACGAAACTTCAATATAGTACCTGCACTACATTCATTCTCGAGGCACACTGTTAATAACGTCAATACTTAAATGCATTGAAACCACATACATACATACATAAATAACTACATACAAACATTCCTTCTCACATACATACATACATGACTACACACATGCATACCTTCACTCACACGTATATGTACTTACATAATTACATAAATACATTCATACTTACATACTAACTCGTATTCATGATTACTTATTAGCTTAAGCGTATTGGGAAGGAGTTAAATCGATACATACATACCCACATACTTAGCTCATTACCCCACATACTCGCTCCCACAACCCAATTGTATACACAAGCTTCTTTTACAATTTCTTACACGTAAGTTTATGCCGGACTGACGCACTTACAACTTTACATAGCCTAGACGATGTACAATTCAACCTATGCGCTTTCTGGATTCTTACACGAGTATACTTATAAAATTCCTACGCTAACACGAGGCAACCTGTTCATGGACTAACCGACGACCTTTAACATCATTGATATACGAAACCATTCTTAACATAAGGTATGTGGCCTTAGAAAAACATTCTTAGTCAAGTCGCATGCTTAAAACATCAAAATTCCAGCAAAAAGCTAGCAGCACGGTCCCTCGCGGGCCGCGTAAGCCTAAACTTACATCAACGCGGGGCGCGACAGCTCCACCGTAAGCTACGGTGGCTACCGTAGCTTACGGTGGTCATAAAACTTCTTACGGCAGCTAGGGACTGCCTTACGGTAGAAAACAAAGTCCAGCACCCACCGTAGCTTACGGTGGGCACCATAAGCTACGGTGGTGCCCAGTTTAACCCCCAAATTAATACTAAAACTCGCATAACTCGTTCGTTTTGCATCCGTTTCACTTGAAACCTGTTCCTAAACATTCGTAAAACAATTCCTTACGTATTAGACTAAGAATCCTTAACCCGGGTCCTTAATTGTTACCAACTTTATTACCGTTACCTCACTTATTCTTATTTATTCGACCCGTTTGGTCCCACAAACTACCTTCGACTATCTACATCAATACATATCTTAATACCTTCAATCATTTCATACCATACATGGCTTCCCTTCATTTATAAACAAGAAAGTTCTTATGTATACTAAGAAGTGAGTCGGAAGTCACTTACCTTAAGCGTTAGTGTTCATGCTTGATTCCTCGCCTCCGCTTGACCCGTTAACCTTCCGTTCTTGAGTCCATGCTAATGTGATTCCTATCCTTTCATGTCATCACAATCACATTATGATTAGCATATTTTCTCATTCATACTAATATTAGTTTCCTTCCATTCATACATTACTTGACTTTATATTAACCAAATACCACATACACAAAGCATAGACTAAGAGTCACATTGGCCCATATTCATACAACTCAATTATCATCATTTACGACACATAGATCATCTACTATGATACACATGACTTCTCTACTATTATAATCATGTCCGAAAGGCTAATCACTCTATACATTCATTATTGACTTTCAAGAAGTCAAATGTCCTATTTACATACTTTCAACTTATGAACATGTATTCTTCTTAATAGGGTAACTTATATTAATGACGTGATATTTATTTCATACAAAATGTTGTGTGACACAAACCACTACATAATTACCTAGTCACATACTCGACATACAAGCTCCAAATGCATAAACTTGACTCACGCATATATTCAACCCGAATTCTTATACGAGTTCCATCTAGAGCACATTCTTCAAGTTAGTAAACTACTAGTCATATCATTATCATATTCCATTCATATATGTCAAGCCGTTTCCTACAATCTCACATCCTAACTTCACTTAGGCATTTCATCAAACACTTGGTGTGCGTACACCATTTAATGCACAATAAACAACTAATTCATGCATAATATTACAAGTTCATGTCAAGATCATCAAGTTCCACTTAGAATCATATAATCCTCATAATATGACCAAATTAACTAACTATTACTCATTACATACAACATCATACATAAACTTTACACAACAATTAAACATGCATGATTATCCATATCATCATCTTCACTACTACAAGTGGGTTTCATCTCTAATCATCTAATTAACCTAAACCATGTGTAATCTATGCTCTATATCATGATACTAATACATTCTCATGCTTAATTTCATCCCAATTCATGGATTAAGACATAACCCATTTCATACAAGATCACCAATCTTAGTTTTGAGACATACCTTTTGATCCTCTTGTGATGGTGATCATTACTTTGTGTTTATTCATGAATTTGAGCTTCGATTTACCCTTCAATTTGATTATATAAGCTTGAGCTAGGGTTTGGCTCCTTTGGGAGCTCCTGATCGTTCCAGAACACACACGAGATGTGTGTTTGTGTGTGTTGTTATTTCCTTATAATATCCCAACTTTCATTTTTAACCCACATTAGTCCCTCATGATTGTTAATTAAACATAGTTGGCCCCATTGTTTTCCACTCTCAATCTATAACCAACACTATCTAACCAAGTGAGGTAACTTGGTTATTAGTGAAACAACCCACTTAACCAATAAATCCTACTTACTTATGCCAACCTAATAAAATGTCTAAATGAAATATTTAGACCCGAGTTTTGGGGCGTTACAAGTCTACCCCCCTTAAATGAGGTTTCGTCCCTGAAACCTTTCTCATTTCCATTAGACACTAATATCCTTTCCCTTGCCCTATCAACACGACCACTGACCCATCTTAGTAACAACCCTCTATTTTCAAGAACCCGTCTCGGAGTTCTTATTAGTGTCGCTTTCACTAATAGTGCTAGCTTCCAACACATTTCTTAGCTAATGGTTCATTCATCATTCTATTATTTGTATATCCTGTGCAATATACCATTTGTTTGCTTGAAACGATTCCAACATCCTAATAATAGCATTCCTTCCTGTTTATTTCAAATCTCATATTATCTGTGTTGACTATACGATCTAAATTCGTAATTAATACATACACATGTATGTTTAATTTTGATAGGTACGTCGTAGTGCTAAATAACTATCCATTCTTAATTGATGATTATTCGTATATTTGACTTCTTTCTAACAAGTCCATATTTCTCATACTTTACCTTCAACTTACCTCATTTATCCTACATTACTATTCTTCTCAATTCATGCATCACTAAAGTTGCCCAAACAAGCGCATCATATAGGTTCTTCGTACGAGAGTTTAACCCATACCCGAAAGTTTCGCTCATAACTTATAAAATCTAATTCTGAATGACATGGTTCTCTCCTTATGTTAACTATAAGGAATCAACCATTCCATGCTATACCGTACTCCTTCCACCATTCAATTTGCAGGGCGATTTCAATTTACTAATTCATACTTGTTCGTCATAATTAAAACACTTTACTTACCTCGATTTCATTCCATACTACAACGATCCGTAAATCAGATCTGTCCACATTCGTCATGAGAACTAGCCGTACCAGGCTAGACTTCATTCATCCATGTAATGTGCCTCCACTCGTACGCATCCTTCCACCAATTCTGTTGGTTTCATCACATCAAAGATTCTAACATTATCATCAAGAAATTTAGCAGTTAGTACATTTCATTTCTCACACGAAACTTTTTCATTCTAGTTACTTATTTCGCCAACCTTCATAATTTGATCTTTCAAGGCCAACTGACATTTCTTATTTATCGTATATGCATCGAGGTACACATTCGTACTTCTTTCCATTCATGCTTACTTGCAAAGTCATTCATTGCATTATTTCGGTACTCATGACCAAGCTTACCATTCTCATTCATACTTAAATTACTGTCCGGGTCGTAGCCCTCCTTACATTATGACTCCTACGGATCGATTACTAGCACATTTAACATATAACGGGTTGTAAAACTTCTTTCTTTCATTTTAAAACTTAGGTTTGTGTGTGTCCATTACGATCATTCTTTTGTTAATTTACTTTGCATTTACTCATAGAACTCGTTTGACATAACTGCGGTCAATTATTGACACAATTCTGATGTGGGTAAATTTTTATCTTTTATATGTGTTAAATCCGTTTTGCGGATTCAAATGTAACACCCATACCTTTTACTACTTCTATATTTTGAATCTGTCTAGCGGTTTCTAACCTACCATTTATACTTTTTCTTCCTTTTACGTTTTGAATCCGTCTCGCAGATTCAAGCATATCATTCCTGCATTTCATTCCTTGAATCCGTCTTGCGGATTCAAACATTCCATTCGAGCCTTTCATTCCTTGAATCCGTCTCGCGGATTCACACATTCCATTCATATCTTTCATTCCTTACACGTGTTGAATCCGTCCCGCGGATTCAAACAGGTCATTCACACTTCATTCCTTTCATGCTTCGAATCCGGCTCACGGATTCTAACACATCATTCATACTTTCATTTCTTTCATGTTTCGAATCCGTCCCGCGGATTCTAACATATCTTTCATACTTTCATTTCTGAAAGTCTTACATTTCTCTTCACCCCCACGTTCACCTACGACCTAATTCTAACGGACATACCTGTAACAATTATCACGGTCTCACGAACGTCATACGTTTCTTATGTACTGGCCAGGTACACAATCCACATACTAATTTCGTGTCTTCGCGTAATCGCTACCTTATGTCCGCAGAATTAAGTTTCGGCACGTGTAACACTTCCAAAACTTCCTTACCATACCATTATTATATTTCATTTAAATTTTTCTTTCTCTTGCTTAATTCTACCATTTCATGCACCCATAAGCTAAATCTACGTACCTCGGTCCATATGTCATATTACATACCTTGGTGCCAGCGCTAGACCGCATTTACAAATCATCCTTTCCAAGCAATCATACTGACCTTACACATAACATACTGTTAGTTATCTTCAAATACATATTTAAGCCTATACTTACCTTGGCTTCTACCCTTAGATCTTGATCGAGTCTTAGATTGTACGGGTCCTTGGTCACGAGAGCACACCGGTTTGAGTTCAAGTATTTACCTCCTTCTACTTGATTCTCTCAAACCAGGGCTCTGATACCAACTAGTATGACCCTAATTCGCTTTAACAGAAAAGACGCAGCGGAACTTCGTACCATAAAAATTTCTTTCATTAAAAACGTTTTGACCTACTTGCAAGTTCATTATAAAATACCTTCTTACAATATATGCATCTTTTGTACTCATTTACAAAATAAAAGCATAACTTATAACTATCATTTTACATAATCAAGCATTCCCGTACAATCTATCTTGTGACTCGGTCTTTGATCGCTACACCTCATGGTGATAATCTGTGATTCGTACAACCTGCACCCACCACATATATTCACAACATTAGTATACATTATATACGAGCAAGACTCTTAATCATGTAACCTTGTTACGTTCTATCCACATCTACTTTCCATCACGTTATCCTTCTAGATTTATTCATTCCATCCGGGTGTCTAATCCTTGACGAAACTTCAATATAGTACCTGCACTACATTCATTCTCGAGGCACACTGTTAATAACGTCAATACTTAAATGCATTGAAACCACATACATACATACATACATAACTACATACAAACATTCCTTCTCACATACATACATACATACATACATACATACATACAACATACATACATGACTACACACGTGCATACCTTTACTCACACGTACATGTACTTACATAATTACATAAATACATTCATACTTACATACTAACTCGTATTCATGATTACTTATTAGCTTAAGCGTATTGGGAAGGAGTCAAATCGATACATACATACCCCCATACTTAGCTCATTACCCCACATACTCGCTCCGAGAACCCAATTGTATACACAAGCTTCTTTTACAATTTCTTACACGTAAGTTTATGCCGGACTGACGCACTTACAACTTTACATAGCCTAGATGATGTACAATTCAACCTACGCGCTTTCTGGATTCTTACACGAGTATACTTATAAAATTCCTACGCTAACACGAGGCATCCTGTTCATGGACTAACCGACGACCTTTAACATCATTGATATACGAAACCATTCTTAACATAAGGTATATGGCCTTAGAAAAACATTCTTAGTCAAGTCGCATGCTTAAAACATCAAAATTCCAGCAAAAAGCCAGCAGCACGGTCCCTCGCGGGCCGCGTAAGCCTAAACTTACATCAACGCGGGGCGCGACAGCTCCACCGTAAGCTACGGTGGCTACCGTAGCTTACGGTGGTCATAAAACTTCTTACGGCAGCTAGGGACTGCCTTACGGCAGAAAACAAAGTCCAGCACCCACCGTAGCTTACGGTGGGCACCGTAAGCTACGGTGGTGCCCAGTTTAACCCCCAAATTAATACTAAAACTCGCATAACTCGTTCGTTTTGCATCCGTTTCACTTGAAACCTATTCCTAAACATTCTTAAAACAATTCCTTACATATTAGACTAAGAATCCTTACCCCGGGTCCTTAATCGTTACCAACTTTATTACCGTTACCTCACTTATTCTTATTTATTCGACCCGTTTGGTCCCATAAACTACCTTCGACTATCTACATCAATACATATCTTAATACCTTCAATCATTTCATACCATACATGGCTTCCCTTCATTTATAAACAAGAAAGTTCTTATGTATACTAAGAAGTGAGTCGGAAGTCACTTACCTTAAGCGTTAGTGTTCATGCTTGATTCCTCGCCTCCGCTTGACCCGTTAACCTTCCGTTCTTGAGTCCAAGCTAATGTGATTCCTATCCTTTCATGTCATCACAATCACATTATGATTAGCATATTTGCTCATTCATACTAATATTCGTTTCCTTCCATTCATACATTACTTGACTTTATATTAACCAAATACCACCTACACAAAGCATAGACTAAGAGTCACATTGGCCCATATTCATACAACTCAATTATCATCATTTACGACACATAGATCATCTACTACGATACACATGACTTCTCTACTATTATAATCATGTCCGAAAGGCTAATCACTCTATACATTCATTATTGACTTTCAAGAAGTCAAATGTCCTATTTACATACTTTCAACTTATGAACATGTATTCTTCTTAATAGGGTAACTTATATTAATGACGTGATATTTATTTCATACAAAATGTTGTGTGACACAAACCACTACATAATTACCTAGTCACATACTCGACATACAAGCTCCAAATGCATAAACTTGACTCACGCATATATTCAACCCGAATTCTTATACGAGTTCCATCTAGAGCACATTCTTCAAGTTAGTAAACTACTAGTCATATCATTATCATATTCCATTCATATATGTCAAGCCGTTTCCTACAATCTCAAATCCTAACTTCACTTAGGCATTTCATCAAACACTTGGTGTGCGTACACCATTTAATGCATAATATACAACTAATTCATGCATAATATTACAAGTTCATGTCAAGATCATCAAGTTCCACTTAGAATCATATAATCCTCATAATATGCCCAAATTAACTAACTATTACTCATTACATACAACATCATACATAAACTTTACACAACAATTAAACATGCATGATTATCCATATCATCAGCTTCACTACTACAAGTGGGTTTCATCTCTAATCATCTAATTAACCTAAACCATGTGTAATCTATGCTCTATATCATGATACTAATACATTCTCATGCTCAATTTCATCCCAATTCATGGATTAAGACATAACCCATTTCATACAAGATCACCAATCTTAGTTTTGAGACATACCTTTTGATCCTCTTGTGATGGTGATCATTACTTCGTGTTTATTCATGAATTTGAGCTTCGATTTACCCTTCAATTTGATCATATAAGCTTGAGCTAGGGTTTGGCTCCTTTGGGAGCTCCTGATCGTTCCAGAACACACATGAGATGTGTGTTTGTGTGTGTTGTTATTTCCTTATAATATCCCAACTTTCATTTTTAACCCACATTAGTCCCTCATGATTATTAATTAAACATAGTTGGCCCAGTTGTTTTCCACTCTCAATCTATAACCAACACTATCTAACAAAGTGAGGTAACTTGGGGCGTTACACACATACACACATATTTATTATTATATTATATTATTATTACTACCGTTCCCACCATCACATTCACGGATATGGATTCATCCAAAAATCCATATTACGTTCGTCGTATTTCCATACGAGACGCTCTCCCACTTGTCTCATTCTCTCACTGCTTTCTAAAATTTCCTCACCGAAAGTCTTAAGTTCTTGTACGTTTTCTGCACTCATTGGGGGTGCAGGTTCTAGGACTGGGTTTGGAATCTGGGGTGCGGGTTCCTGGTACGGGGCCTGGTATGGGTAAGGATTCTCTAAGATTTCCCTAATGTATGCATCCTTATTGAAATAGGGATCTTGAGGATCAAACCCTGGATAGGCTCCTAGGTTGGGCATTGGCACATTTTCCTGTATCGGGTAGCGTTGCACATAGTCCCTAACATCATCCCACCAGGGGTCGTAATTATTCGGGTCTAGGGGATTTGGTGCAGGTACCCTAGGTATTTCCTCCGGGTTGAAATCAGGCATTTCTATTTGGTTTTCAGGGTTTTCTATTTCCATGGGTTGATCAGGAATTGGTGGTTGTGGTTTGGGTGCTAGCATTTGCTCTAGGTTTGGGTCAGCTGTAGTGGTTGCTAAAATGTGGATATTGGCTATACCCCTATTAAGCATATCCTAGGCATATGCATCGGTTTCTCTTTTGGCTGCGGCTAACACTCGCTGTTCCTGTAACTTTTTCATACGCTTTCTACGCTCATGTGCTCCCCTACTGAACCATCCCCTCTTTTTTCTGAGGAAATGGCTCTTCAGATTGAGCCTTAAACACAAAGATTCCTTCTTCCGTATCAGTAGAGTACCCCGAGAGGGCAGGCTGAGAAGAGGAGGTGCTTTCGCTTCTAGGCGAACTAGACGATTGACGATACGCGTCAGATGGTTCTTGGTCGCTCATACTGTAAACTAACAGATAGTCAGATAACACATAACAAGAAAATACAATTATGCACGTATTTCTGTTATTTATTTCGTAACACTTTGAATTTTGGTGTCAGCAGAACACTTCTGTGGCTGAATCAGTGGCATAGCTCTGATACCACCTTCTGTCACAGCCCCCGATCCCTAGTCCCCGGGAACGGGCGGCCGTGAGCCAGTTTCAGTGGTATCTCGTTATTATCAAATTTGGCAGCGGAAATTTTCATCAGGACCGTAGTTAGGAAATATTTAATCAGAGTAAAATACCACATTTCCATTACATTAAACACATGGGTAAAACCCAAGTTTTTCAGTACACACAATTTGATAGGAATAAATCCTATTTTTATTTCAGAAAAACATCTATTTCTTTTAGGTAACTTTATTGCCACTTTTCCAAGCCTTCAGTGCAGTCCAACTGGCTTCTATTTAGCTTTCACATTTTGTTACCTGAAACGCGTTTTAAAAACATTTTGTCAGTGGGAAATACTGGTGAGTGAATCCCAGTTTAATCAAGTTTAAATAAAAAGTTACAGTGAACAGTATTGAGGGTGCATCCGCAATTACATTTGTTTCCAAGTTATATCAATTACCACCACACGGTAATGTCGTTCCGACTTATGGTCATGTTACTCCTTTACCAGGTGGTACCAAATTTTGTATACAAAACCCCAAATTTACCGACTGTAATTGTATTCTTACAAATACTCAATAACTGCTATTCGCATGGAAAGATATTTAAGGTTTTGTAAAAACAGTTCACAAAATAGGTTTACAAAAAGTGGATCAACTCACATTGTTGTCTTAGAGTTATCAGTAAGGATTTCCTGGGAATAATCTATAAATTACACAAATGCACGTGTGTTAGTATAATAACAAATTTTAACATCAGTAATACCCTCCCCGAGACGGCATTCCAACGACTACGTCGGGCAGAACCACGACAGCCGTTACGGAACCCTAGATCAATTGGGCAGAGTATCTAATACGTCTCCAGGGGTTATAATACTTACATCATAGCAGAACCTCGCTATTTAGGGGGGTATTAGACTCGGGTATAACTTATACTATCAGAAATTAGAGAGAGAATTGAAAGATTTGGGCGACGGAAACTAAAATCCGATGCCCTTCTTATATAGGGCCTGATTCTCACTTTTACGCGGCCCGTGTAAATGTAAGCAAGGGCTTACGCGGCCCGCGTGGCCTAGGCGTAGCTGATCCAGGTCATCACGTAGGTTCAACAGGTGTTGGGCCACGTGGCGGCCCAGGGTTTCGCCATATATCACTCTGTCGCGGCCCGCGTAAGGTTGAGGTGTGGCTAACGCGGCCCGCCTCAACTTAAAATTCAACGAATTCAAGGTTTAACCTTGATACCGCTCACGTAAATGTTGGGGTGGGTCTACGCGGCCCGCCTTAAATAAACTTGTTTTTTTATTTATTTTTTTAATGTTATGTTATATTTCGAGCTCGGTTATCACATACGGGGTATATTTAAAGACGTATTGGGACATTTTAAATATTTTTAGGGTGTCAGAAAAATAATCGAGGGTGTTAGTTTTCTTGAGGATTGTTACATTCTTCCTTGTGTCCTAGTACTTTGCAGAAATTGCAGTAAGTGGAACATCTTCCAGAATGCTTCTTTCTGCAAGTTTTGCAGTACGGTGCAGAAGTAGAACCTACATTCCTACGGTTGGAATTCCCAAAATGGAATTCTTGAGTAAGCCTTTGGGTTAGGTTTCTCCTCTGGTCTTCTTCTCTAGTACGGATTAATTCATCTGTCAAGGTATTGGCTAGTTCTACAACTTCTTCTATGGTTTGGGGTCTAGCTGCCTTGACTACATGCCTAATCTCCCCAATTAATCCCCAAATGTATCGGGAGATTAATACCGGTTCAGGTGATGCAAGGGTTGGCACTATTCTAGCATATTCAAAGAATGTGGTAGTGTATCCCTTACTATCTACCCCGGTCATTCTAAGGTTCAGAAACTTATTTGCTATCTGTTCCTTTTCATTGGGAGAGCAGAATTTTTTTTCTACCATATTTTTGAACTCCTCCCATTCCATGTTGTGTATCCTATCACCTCCTCTTGACTGGAGGATAGTGTTCCACCATTCTAGGGCTGAATTCTTAAACAGATTGGAAGCAAACATTATCTTATCTTCTTCAGCACACTTGCTTATTTTTAGAACAGTCTTAGTTTTCTCTATCCAGTGTAGAGTTGCAATGGGTCCTTCATTGCCCGAGAATTCTATTGGTTTGCAGGACCAGAATTCTTTATAAGAACAACCATATGGCATGGTTCTTCTTCTTTTGGGAATGGGCACTTGAAGTACGGGTCCATTGTTCACGCTGTGTTCTGGTTCAGTTGGTCGCTTACTGCTATGCTTACTTTTATTTTCGGCTTCCTTAACATTTTGGATAATAAATGGCATCACATCTATGATTCCTTGTGCCACTATGTGTTGGATGGCACTATTATCCATTTGATTTCCATTGTTATTGTTGTTCAGATTCTCATTATTCAGATTATCATTATTCGAGTTGTTGTCGTTCTGGATATTATCATTCTGGTTTTATTGATTCACTTCGTTGTCCATCTGTATTTTAAACATTTACCACATATTAATATCACCAATAATATTTGAATATAGCCAATCACATGTCACACACTTTTGGTCAAAAGCGTCGAACATTGCGACTTTTACTCTATTCATATACTATGCGTCTATTACACACCAGTACTGAAATAAAAATTACAATACCGACTGAAATAAAATTACACTAATAATAGTAGGCATCCGTACACACATATTTTATTTCATTTTTATTTTATTATTATTATTACTACTACCGTTTTCACCATCCCGTTCATGGATATGGATTCATCCAGAAATCCATATTGCGTTCGTCGTATTTCCATACGAGACGCTCTCCCACCTGTCGCATTCTCTCACTGCTTTCTAAAATTTCCTCACCAAATGTCCTAAGTTCTTGTACGTTTTCTGCACTCATTGGGGGTGCAGGTTCTAGGACTGGGTTCGGAATCTGGGGTGCGGGTTCTTGATATGGAGGTTTAGGGGCCTGAAATGGGTAAGGATTCTCTAAGATTTCTCTAATGAATACATCATTATAGAAATAGGGATCTAGAGTATCTAAAACTGGGTAGGCTCCTAGGTTTTGCATTGGCATGTCTTCTGGAATATGGTAGCGTTGCACATAGTCCCTGTTGTCGTCCCACCATGGGTCGTAAGTTGGGTCTAGGGGATTTGGTGCGGGTACCCTAGGTATTTCTTCTGGATTGAAGTCATGCACTTCTACTTGGTTTTCAGGGTTTTCTATCTCCATCGGTTGGTCAGGAATTGGTGGTTGTGGTTGTGGTTGGGGTGCTAACATTTGCTCCAGGTTAGGGTCAGCTGCAGTGGTTGCTAAAATATGGATATTAGCTATTCCCCTATTGAGCATATCCTGGGCATATGCATCAGTTTCTCTCTTAGCTGCGGCTAGTGCTCTCTGCTCTTGCAACTTTTTTCATACGCTTTCTACGCTCGTGTGCTCCCCTACTGAACCATCCCCTCTTTTTCTGAGGAAATGGCTCTTCAGCTTGAGCCTTAAATACGAATATTCCTTCTTCTGTATCAGCAGAGTACCCCGAGAAGGCAGTCTGAGAAGAGGCACCTTCGCTTCTAGGCGAACCAGACATTTTACGATACGCGTCAGAGGGTCCTTGGTCGCTCATACTGTAAACTAACAAATAGTCAGATAACGCGTCAGAGGGTCCTTGTATTCCCGTTATTTATTTCCTAACACTTTGAATTTTGGCGTCAGCAGAACACTTCTACGGCTGAATCAGTGGCATAGCTCTGATACCACCTTCTGTCACAACCCCTGATCCCATCCTGGGAGCGGGAGCCGTGAGCCAGTTTCGGTGGTATCCTTTTATTGTCTAATTTGGCAGCGGAAATTTTTCATCAGGACTGTAGTTAGGAAATATTTTATCAGAGTAAAATACCACATTTCCATAACATTAAACACATGGGTAAAACCCAAGTTTTCAGTACACACGTCTTCATAGGGATACACCCTATTTTATTTAATAATAACATCTATTTTATTATTAGGTAACTTTATTGCCACTTTCCAAGCCTTCAGTGCTGTCCAACTGGCTTCTATTTGGCTTTCACATTTTGTTACCTGAAACGCGTTTTAAAAACATTTTGTTAGTGGGAAATACTGGTGAGTGAATCCCAGTTCAATCAAGTTTTTAATAAAAACCATAGTACAGTATTGAGGGCGCATCCGCAATTACATTTGTTTCCAAGTCATATCAATTACCACCACACAGTACTGTCGTTCCGACTTATGGTCATGTTACTCCTTACCAGGTTGTAACAAGTTTTGTATACAAAACCCTAAATTTACCGACTGTAATTGTATCCTTACAAATACTCAATGACTGCTTAATGCATAATTAATTAAGTGAGGTTTTGTAAAAACAATTTACAAAAAGGAGATTACTCACATTGCTGTCTTAGATTATCCGTAAGGGTTTCCTGATGACAATCTATAAATTACACAAATGCAAGTGTGTTAGTATAATAACCCATTTTAACATTAGTAATACCCTCCCCGAGACGGCATTCCAACGACTACGTTGGGCAGAACCACGACAGCCGTTACGGAACCCTAGATCAATCGGGCAGAGTATCTAATACGTCTCTAGGGGTTATAATACTTACATCGTAGCAGAACCTCGCAATTTAGGGGGTATAGTACCCGAGACCTTCTTTATGTGAGAATTCAAGATACAGAAAAGATTTTGAACGAGTTTGGCTGAAACCCGAGACCTTCTTTATATAGGGCCTGATTTCAGCTTTTACGTGGCCCGCGTAAATGATAACAGCGGGTTACGCGGCCCGCGTCAAACCCAAGTCAACGCGTAGCTCGTCCGGATCAGCTTATAGGTCTGCCGGGTGTTGGGCCACCTGGCCGCACCGGGCTTTGCCAGGTTGTTAAGCTCTCGCGGGCCACGTAAGTGTAAGCAAAGGCTTACGCGACCCACCTAAAACCCAAAAATCAGTTTTTTAATTATTTTTATTAATATTTAAGGTATTCAGGGTCCGTTTTCGCGTATGGGGTGTATTTTGGGACATATTGGGATATTTTAAAATATATTATAGTGTCGGAAATTATTTCGAGGGTATCGGTTTACGTTATGGTTGTTATAATCGCCCCCACCATAGTACGCAAATCTCTTAGCAACAGTAATAGGTTGCCCATGAACAGGATCTGGATCTGACAACTTTGTAGCCAACGAGGTTTGAAGTTGTATGCAAATCATCTCTCAAACATTGGTTGAATTTTAGAAATACCATTTTATTATTTGCTTTTAACGATTTTGAAAAATTAAATAATTACGCTTGGCGATGATCATAATTTATCTGGTAATCTTGAAGATGAATTTTTGCAACGACAAAATAGGTGGCAGTGACACCTTTGAAACTTTCATCGCTAAAAAATGAATTTAGTGAATTGGGAATTTGGAATTTGTACGCAAAACACCTTTTGTCCACTGGTTATGTATGTATTATATGTTTAGAAAAGCATAATGGTGATTTTGGAATTTGGGAAATAAGGTTTTTAATGATTTATAAGAAAGGGGATTAGTGAAACAAGTGGTGGCGGCAACGGTCCTCTCGACGGTTTACTAGATGTGTTTTCCGGTGGTAATCTCATGGAAGCAATAGTTGGGTCATAGGCATTTATGTGGCAAACCAAGGCAGAGATCTGAGCAATGGAGGCGCTGGTGGTTAGGTATTGGTGGTAGGATGTGACAACCCTCATAACTACATGTATCCGTACGATTTATTAATGTTAATTAAAGTGCTTGATGACTGCGTTGAATTACTTAACTGCTTTCTGATTACTGTGTCATGCTTACTTGTGCTTTTTAACATACTAGTCTTGTGAAGAAAATTTACTAAATGGTCATGTATGCTTTCCTAAGTGTTGGGAATTAAAAGTGTTACAAAAAAAAGGATACATAAAAGACACTAAACGGAATAACTTGGCACTTTAACGAAATGGTACCTAACCGAACAACCTGACATTACCCAGAACACTAAAATAATGCAAGAAACATTGTTTTCATTTTTCTGAACTAGTTATGGTCCCCGAGCACTATAACACACTACATGAAACATGTATCACACTAAACGCTAGACTTTCACCATTCACCTTCCACTAATTACCCTTTTACCACAACAAATTACATTTACCCCCTCCCCCAAGTAATTTTCGGCTCAAGGTGGCCCCACCTTCAAAGATATTACAAGATTACATCAAATCCCCATGTAATCTTGCTTAG
The DNA here is from genome assembly GCF_002127325.2 of Helianthus annuus. Lineage (NCBI taxonomy): Eukaryota > Viridiplantae > Streptophyta > Magnoliopsida > Asterales > Asteraceae > Helianthus > Helianthus annuus. The sequence goes on from NC_035445.2 coordinate 13,125,780, forward strand.
ATATGAGTTGATTCTTGTTAGTACTATTAGAAACATTAGGACCAAAGGATATTAGATCAAGACTGGATATAAGAACCACCATACATCTTCATCACCAACACAACACTCTTCTCTCCTCCTCCCACAACAAGCTCGGCCGAACATACCCCCTTACACCACATCCATTTCTATTTTCATTCAAGTGTTTTAAGTGTACTTTAACGTGCTACTAAGTGTATAACAAAGCTCGGTGGTCTCGGAATTTGAAGGACCTCTACCACAAGCCTTTATCCACTCATTTTCTCCATTGTTTCTTCCCTAGCTTTAAGCTAGTTGTAAGCTTCTTGTTAATCCTTAGATACTTCATGTTTTCGGTGGTTAATAGATGTATTATGATGAAACATATGAACACTAAAAGACTTGAATCTTGAATCATGAAACATAAGCTTAAATAAGATGAAACATGATGTAATATTGTTAATATGATGTTATTTGATATATGTTGATGCTTGCTTGTTGATTACTAGAATATGTTGTTGATCATATATGAAACTTGTTAACTTATGATTAAAAACATGATTTAACAAGTAGGAGGTGATTAGAGTTTACATAAAAGAATCACCTCCATATTTAGACATGAACTTGAACATAAAAGGATTTCTTAACAAACAAAGTGAACTAGTAATCTTGTAGATCCAAGACTTGTGAATGGTTTTTCTAAAGGAACCAAGTTGGAAAAGATGATTCTTAAAAGGTCATGATTTTTAGTAAACCTACACTATTTTTTTAGTGACAAAATGAGTGTAGAAATATTTTTGGAACAAGAAGATGTGGTAAATAAATATTTTTGTAAAATATGTTCACAAGTTGTGAACATCCAAAAATCCCGAGAATGAGATTTTAAATAAAGTAGACACACTTTGGAGGGTAACTAAACCCACTAAACGCCTCACCAAGTTACTACACGTTTTTATGAGATATCAAGTTCATGTTGGTTTGTAGACGGAATAGTTTGCTCTTGGTAAATTGTTGTTGATTGTTGAATGATTTTTGGAAAAGAAAATGATATGCTTATTAGCATGGACACCTTCATTTACAAAGGAAACTCTGGCGAAATTTTCAAAAAATTCCAACACTTAGAATTTATTTTTCTAACAAGTGTTCGCAAATACTTTTTAACTTTGTTTTTCAAAATAAACTTCGCCATGAGTTTTGTTACAAAAATACAAAGTCGCGGAGGTTGATTTTTACAAGTAAAATGGTTAAATATATATTTTGAATATATATTTTATACTAGAACACTTGTGTGGATACTTGTTTATTTTGTGAGATAGTTATATTATTTTAGGGTAAAATAATATAACTTAACAAAGTACATTGACATTAAAGTTGTGTGGTTCGTGATAGAAGTAATGAGTAGCTAAACCGTACGTAGGATACGTATTATGCATGAGAAACTAATTGTTATATGTGCCTTATTAGGACGTGCTTGATTCCCGTTTATTAGAGTAACTAATCTAACCGAGCAAACCGAGGTGAGTTCACACACTTTCGAAGGCATGGGATTCCTGGTGGTTGGGAATGGGTTAAAGAATTAAAACGGAACCTGCATATTCTCCTTGGGTAGGATATGTACTGCCATCCTTCTTGGGTAGGATGCCAATATTAATCAATGGTTTAAAGAATTAAAACGAAACCTACATATCCTCCTTGGGTAGGATATGTACCGCCATCCTCCATGGGTAGGATGCCAATATCAATCCTGCCTATTCTCCTTGGGTAGAACACGTACGTTTGTCCTCCTTGGGTAGGACAACAACCTTAAAACTTACTAGACAAAACTCTATCATTAAGCCCCTCATTTTATATCGATTTAATCGCCAAGGCCAATGGCGAGCGGGTCATTAGTTAATAGCGCTATTAGGTTTAACAAACCTCACATCGTGCCAGTCGGACGGGCGTGTACTAATGGACTATGGCAAACTGTCAATGATGATAGATATTGACGTAGGGCACAACTTACTTTCGTTAGTAGTCGATATGGTAACGGTCTAGTGGTTCACATGGGGAAGCCCCCCACTGATTATGGATATGGTTTGGGTAATAAAGAAGGAACTAGTTAATCATATTTTCAACTATGGGGTAACCCCCACGGCAAGTAAGCCAGCAAAAGACAAACCATGATTTCGGAAACAACTTAAAACTAAACAACCAACTGTTAACTCACTCAACTTTGTTGTTGACTCGTTGTTACATGCCTTACAGGTCGTTAGATGCTTATGGAGCTTGTACGAGGAAGAGGTCGTTGTGGGATGTGGACTGTTATGTTCCGTGCTTAACATTTGAACTTTATGAACTTATTGAACTTATGTTTTGGTTTCACGTTTTATGCTTCCGCTGTTTAATTTGAACTTGGTTAACTAGTTTTTAATCTCCAATTATATTGTGTGATTGGATTTTATCTATCTTAAATACATTGTTTAATATGATTGGTGGCTTGATCCTGGTCATGTCACGCCTCCAAGCGGTGATACTCCGCATGGTGGATTTTGGGGGTGTGACAGATTGGTATCAGAGCCATTGGTTATAGCAAACTTGGTTTTTAAAAAGGGAAAAGCTTTTTGATAAAACTAGACTGTAACCTGTACAGTGCTCAACGATCCACAACGACTCTTCGCTCCATGTGCAAGGCTCAACACTTTAGGTGATGTGATTTAAGTTTATATTGCCTACTTGCTAGATCACTTTTGTGTAATGTGCTGTTTATAGTATGTTTATTTAGAATATTAGCATGTTGTCTGTTTGCCCTACTGCGTCCTTTATGACACACAATTGTTTAATTATTTGACAAGTGGTGGTCAAACCCCTTTTCTGATTTCTCATCACCCTGCTACGACAATCTTATATACGTCCTATCTATTCATACGTTATCTCGACCTGACGTCGCCATTTGACCCTCCGTACATTCGGTTTATACGTCAACATTCACGAAGACCAGACCTGGCACAAACGAACTCGGGGTTAGGAGAACTATACCCACACATCCATGTTGATGAACCTCGTCATCTCCACCGGTCGTCGTTATCAGAAACGAAGCAGCCACGGTTACATGCGTTTGTCGTTTTGCAACTCGCAACCCTACCAACCAAATTATGTTTTGAACAAGTGATGTACTTCCGTAACCATGATGCAGCAAACCTCCCTATTTGTGTCGTGCCGCCACACCTCACTATAAGAATTGCTTCTAAGCAACAGATTACTTGGTTGAATTCTTCTGTTATTGGTGGACCCCTGTTTTTGCTCGATTCTTTGCATGAACCTCATTAATTCCCTATTTCTTCGATTGGCAACTGATTTAACGAAACGCCAACAACCATACCACGATTTTTTTCACCAATCACAAGACTACCTTATCACCCTAATGGATGGTTTATTAGCTCTCTCGTATACCCAACTCAACGAATGAATACCATTACTGGTGAAATAGTCTTCAGGACATTTGGGGACGGAGATATGGATCACTCAACCCACCGGCGAACACGATAATTTATACGTTACCTGACCCACCTCACACTACAAGAGACGTACTATAATTTCATGATAGTTTTTCTTAAATATGCGGGATCTTTGCACTAGCTCTTGTACCGACACACAATTATTGATTAATGATACGTCCAAATTTCTACCATTGGCTTAGATCAAACCATCACTCCCTTACCACAGTGACATTTCGTTCTCGCTACTCCATGTTGAGATACCAAAACGAACACGCACTCGCTTAGAGAACTTGGAAGGCTCGACCTCCGATCATTAGTGATCACTCCTTGAAACCTTGAGGGTGGTGAAGTATTGTTGATATGATCATACTCTCTTGAACACGTTTTCGCGTCTTTCCTCTGGAACCTCACGACTACGTAGACGTATTTTGGATTCATTCGCACAATCCAAGGAACTCCTCCTAACTTGGTTGCTTACTTGATGAATCACAAACCCACCTAAGTTCATGGATTCAGGTGAATTATTCCTCCTTCACATATGGGCGAGTCCGACGACTTTTGATGGAAGTCTTACTGAATCTTAACACTGCACATTTATTCGCCCTAGCTCTTCGCCTTGGGGAGCTCCAGTGTTATTTGTAAAGAAGAAAAACGATACCTTCAGAATGTGTATTGACTATCGCGAACTCAACAAGGTGACCATGAAGGATCATTATCCTCTCCCACGTATTGATGGCCTATTCGACCAGTTGCAAGGGTCGAGTTTCTATTCCAAGATTGACCTAAGGTCAGGCTACCATCAACTGAGAGTCCGAGACGAAGGTGTCTCTAAAACAGCATTCAGGACTCGGTATGGGCATTACGAGTTTCTGGTTATGCCTTTTGGATTAACGAATGCACTTGCAGTCTTCATGGATCTCATGAACAGAGTGTGCAAGCCTTACCTGGGTAAGTTTGTCATTGTATTCATCGACGACATCCTAATCTACTCTAAGAGTCAGGAGGAACACGAGCGACACCTAAGGCTTATCTTTGAACTTCTTCGAACAGAGCAGTTGTATGCCAAGTTTTCGAAACGTGACTTCTAGCTTCGCGAAGTCCATTTTCTAGGCCACGTGGTAAACAAGGATGGAATTCATGTGGATCCATCTAAGGTTGACTCGATCAAGAACTGGCCGACACCCCGTACACCAACAGAAATCCGCCAATTCTTGGGTTTGGCAGGATATTATAGAAGGTTTATCAAGGATTTCTCAAAGATTGCGCAACCTCTCACTTCACTGACTCAGAAGGGTATCACCTATCGTTGGGGTGATGCACAGGAGTCCGCATTTCAGCACTTAAAAGACAGACTTTGTAGCGCGCCTATCCTCTCATTGCCTGAAGGCACAAATGATTTTGTGGTTTACTGCGATGCTTCCATCCAAGGACTTGGTTGCATGTTGATGCAACGTGACAAGGTCATTGCCTACGCATCACGCCAACTTAAAGTTCACGAAAGGAACTACACTACGCACGACTTGGAATTGGGAGCGGTTGTTTTCGCACTTAAGATATGGAGACATTACCTGTACGGTACCAAGTGCACCATTTACACCGATCACAGGAGTCTCGAGCATATCTTCAAGCAAAAGGAGTTAAACATGCGACAACGCCGATGGGTCGAGCTCTTGAACGATTATGAATGCGCTATCAAATATCATCCGGGCAAGGCCAATGTTGTGGCTGACGCCCTCAGTCGAAAGGATTCTACACCTAAGCGTGTACGTGCATTACAGCTTACCATTCACTCTAGCCTTCCCGCTCAAATACGAGATGCTCAGGCTGAAGCGTTGAAAGCAGAGAACATCAGGGCTGAGTCCTTACGAGGAGCGAGGCAGCGTCTAGAACAAAAGGAAGACGGCGCCTACTATGTAACAGGGCGCATCTGGGTCCCACTTTACGGAAACTTACGCGAGCTTGTGATTGATGAAGCGCACAAGTCTCGTTACTCAGTACATCCTGGTTCGGATAAGATGTACTATGACCTAAAGACTACATACTGGTGGCCTGGTATGAAAGCCAACATAGCAACCTACGTCGGTAAATGCTTGACTTGTGCTAGGGTCAAGGTCGAATACCAGAAACCATCAGGCCCACTTCAACAACCAGAGTTAACTAAATGGAAATGAGAGCAAGTTTCCATGGATTTCGTTACTCGTCTGCCTAGATCTCAACGCGGAAATGACACCATTTGGGTGATCATGGATTGACTGACCAAGTCTGCACATTTTCTGGCTATCAAGGAAACGGATAAGTTTTCCACTCTAGCAGACGTCTACCTAAAGGAAGTAGTATCAAGGCACGGAGTGCCAACCTCCATCATTTCTGACCATGACTCACGTTTTACATCTGAATTGTGGCAAGCTATGCACAAGTCCTTTGGTTCTCGATTAGACATGAGCACGTCATATCATCCACAGACGGATGGGCAATCTGAACGCACCATCCAAACCGTTGAAGACATGCTTAGGGCATGTTTAATCGACTTTGGTAATGGCTAGGAAAAACACCTCCCGTTAGTGGAGTTTTCATATAACAACATTTACCACACCAGTATCCAGGCTGCTCCGTTCGAGGCATTGTACGGACGAAAGTGCCAATCACCTCTTTGTTGGGCAGAAGTTGGCGACAGTCAAATCACTGGCCCAGAACTTGTAGTAGATACAACCGAGAGGATTGCTCAGATACGACAACGAATGGCGGCAGCTCGTGACCATCAGAAAAGCTATGCTGATAGCGAAGGAAACCACTCGAGTTCCAGGTTGGGGATCGAGTGCTACTTAAAGTCTCACCTTGGAAAGGTGTAGTTCGTTTTGGCAAACGAGGCAAACTCAACCCGCGATATGTTGGACCCTTCGAAATCATTGAGAAAATTGGCAAGGTGTCCTACAAGCTGAAATCTATCGGCAGAACTCAGCGGAGTTCACAATGTTTTCCATGCGTCGAATCTGAAGAAGTATCTGTCAGATGAAACCCTCATAGTTCCTCTCAAGGAGCTTACTATCGACGACCAACTGCGATTCATCGAGGAACTAGTAGAGATTACTGACCGAGATGTCAAGGTTCTCAAGCATACCAGAATACCTCTTGTTCGAGTTCGTTGGAATTCCCGTCATGGCCAAGAGTATACCTGGGAACGAGAAGACCAAATGAAACTCAAGTATCCCTAATTGTTTAAGAAAAGTGCAACCACTACTGAGGCTGAAGCTACTACAGAATTTCGGGACGAAATTCCAAACCAACGGGGGAATGATGTGACACCCCAGGAAAACTAGGAAACCACGCAACTTAACTAGCTTCCTCAGTAAACACGTGCTAAATTTCGGGACGAAATTTTCTTAACAGGGGGAGAATGTGACAACCCACATAATTACATGTATCCGTACGATTTATTAATGTTAATTAAAGTGCTTGATGACTGCGCTGAATTACTTAACTGCTTTCTGATTACTGTGTCATGCTTACTTGTGCTTTTTAACATACTAGTCTTGTGTAGAAAATGGTCCTGTATGCTTCCTAAGTGTTGGGAATTAAAAGTGTTACAAAAAAAGGATACATAAAAGACACTAAATGGAATAACTTAGCACTTTAACGGAATGGTACCTAACCGGACAACCTGACATTACCCGGAACACTAAAATAATGCAAGAAACATTGTTTTTATTTTTCTGAACTAGTTATGGTCCCCGAGCACTATAACACACTACACGAAACATGTATCACACTAAACACTAGACTTTCTCCATTCACCTTCCACTAATTACCCTTTTACCACAACAAATTACATTTACCCCATCCCCCATGTAATTTTCGGCTCAAGGTGGCCCCACCTTCAAAGATATTACAAGATTACATCAAATCCCCATGTAATCTTGCTTAGATATGAGTTGATTCTTGTTAGTACTATTAGAAACATTAGGACCAAAGGATATTAGATCAAGATTGGATATAAGAACCACCATACATCTTCATCACCAACACAACACTCTTCTCTCCTCCTCCCACAACAAGCTCGGCCAAACATACCCCCTTACACCACATCCATTTCGATTTTCATTCAAGTGTTTTAAGTGTACTTCAAGGTGCTACTAAGTGTATAACGAAGCTCGGTGTTCTCGGAATTTGAAGGACCTCTACCACAAGCCTTTATCCACTCATTTTCTCCATTGTTTCTTCCCTAGCTTTAAGCTAGTTGTAAGCTTCTTGTTAATCCTTAGATACTTCATGTTTTTGGTGGTTAATAGATGTATTATGATGAAACATATGAACACTAAAAGACTTGAATCTTGAATCCTGAAACATAAGCTTAAATAAGATGAAACATGATGTAATATTGTTAATATGATGTTGTTTGATATATGTTGATGCTTGCTTGTTGATTACTAGAAATATGTTGTTGATCATTATATGAAACTTGTTAACTTATGATTAAAAACATGATTTAACAAGTAGGAGGTGATTAGGGGTTTACATAAAAGAATCACCTCCATATTTAGACATGAACTTGAACATAAAAGGATTTCTTAACAAACAAAGTGAACTAGTAATCTTGTAGATCCAAGACTTGTGAATGATTTTTCTAAAGGAACCAAGTTGGAAAAGATGATTCTTGAAAGGTCATGATTTTTAGTAAACCTACACTATATTTTTTTATGGCAAAATGAGTGTAGAAATATTTTTGGAACAAGAAGATGTGGTAAATAAATATTTTTGTAAAATATGTTCACAAGTTGTGAACATCCAAAAATCCCGAGAATGAGATTTTAAATAAAGTAGACACCCTTTGGAGGGTCACTGAACCCACTAAACGCCTCACCAAGTTACTACGCGTTTTTATGAGACATTAAGTTCATGTTGGTTTGTAGACGGAATAGTTCGCTCTTGGTAAATTGGTGTTGATTGTTGAATGATTTTTGGAAAAGAAAATGATATGCTTATTAGCATGGACACCTCCATTTACAAAGGAAACTCTGGAGAAATTTTCTAAAGATTCCAACACTTAGAATTTATTTTTCTAACAAGTGTTCGCAAATACGTTTTAACTTTGTTTTTCAAAATAAACTTCGCCATGAGTTTTGTTACAAAAATACAAAGTATCGGAGGTTGATTTTTACAAGTAAAATGGTTAAATATATATTTAGAATATATATTTTATACTAGAACACTTGTGTGGATACTTGTTTATTTTGTGAGATAGTTATATTATTTTAGGGTAAAATAATATAACTTAAAAAAGTACCTTGACATTAGAATTGTGTGGTACGTGAATGAAGTAATGAGTAGATAAACCGTACGTAGGATACGTGTTATGCATGAGAAACTGATTGTTATATGTGCCTTATTAGGACGTGCTTGATTCCCGTTTATTAGAGTAACTAATCTAACCGAGCAAACCGAGGTGTTTTCACACACTTTCTAAGGCATGGGATTCCTGGTGGTTGGGAATGGGTTAAAGAATTAAAACGGAACCTACATATCCTCCTTGGGTAGGATATGTACCTCCATCCTCCATGGGTAGGATGCCAATATTAATCAATGGGTTAAAGAAATAAAACGGAACCTACATATCCTCCTTGGGTAGGATATGTACCGCCATCCTCCATGGGTAGGATGCCAATATTAATCCTGCGTATTCTCCTTGGGTAGAATACGTACGTTCATCCTCCTTGGGTAGGACAACAACCTTAAAACTTACTAGACAAAACTCTATCATTAAGTCCCTCATTTTATATAGACTTAGTCGCCGAGGCCAATGGAGATTAGTTAATAGCGCTATTAGGTTAACAAACCTCACACCGTGCCAGTCGGACGGGCGTGTACTAATGGACTATGGCAAACTGTCAATGATGATAGACATTGACGTAGGGCACAACTTACTTTCGTTAGTAGTCGATATGGTAACGGTCTAGTGGTTCACATGGGGAAGCCCCCCCACTGATTATGGATATGGTTTGGGTAATAAAGAAGGATCTGGTTAATCATATTTTCAACTATGGGGTAACCCCCACGACAAGTAAGCCAGCAAAAGACAAACCATGATTTCGGAAACAACTTAAAACTAAACAACCAACTGTGAACTCACTCAACTTTGTTGTTGACTCGTTGTTACATGCCTTACAGGTCGTTAGATGCTTATGGAGCTTGCACGAGGAGGAGGTCGTTGTGGGATCTGGACTGTTATGTTCCGTGCTTAACATTTGAACTTTATGAACTTATTGAACTTATGTTTTGGTTTCACGTTTTATGCTTCCGCTGTTTAATTTGAACTTGGTTAACTAGTTTTTAATCACCAATTATATTGTGTGATTGGATTTTAACTATCTTAAATACATTGTTTAATATGATTGGTGGCTTGATCCTGGTCATGTCACGCCTCCAAGCGGTGATACTCCGCATGGTGGATTTTGGGGGTGTGACATAGGAGGTAGGAGGTGGGATGTGTCGGCTGAAGGTTGGTGGTGGAAGGTTGATGTAGCGCGTGATACGATAACAAAGAACAAACACGTTGATTCTGCGAATACCCGTGTAGGTCTTCTCCCAACCCCAAAATTCAACCCAAAGGGCACGGAATTTGAAGTGAAAAGTTGAGTAGTTTCAAAATTCAAGTCTGATTCTTCACATTACTAGAGGAACATATAAATAGAAACCGAAATTCGAAATGGGCCTCAAAAAGACAACGGGCCAAACACAAGCCCAAAAACAAAATGCCCAAAACACTTCAAAAAACATAAAAACGTAAATAACTAATAGAAATAAGCGTTTTTTGGCCCGAACGATGACCCAAACCGCCATTGGTTGTTTGCAGCAAGATGGAGCTCGTTCTCACATTCGTTTCGCCTGGTCGCACACCCAAAACGGACCCCCGTAGCCCAAGTTAGAACCATTTTAGTGAAGCCCCTTTTGTTACACGATCTTGGGCCTCCAAATACAAGATGGCCCGCTCCTCCACACTTGGGCCCGCATCAAAGATGGAGGTGGTGATGGTCAGTGGCGGATCTAGAAAAAACCTAAAGGGGCAATGTTTCTATAAAAAGGGGCAGCGAAATAGGAAAAACGTCAATTTTTTCCAAAATTTACACTAATTTTACACTACCGCCGGAGCGTCAAGGGCCAACGGGGGTTGCCCCTTATTCTATGCTAAGTCCGCCCCTAGTGATGGAAGATTGGAGGTGGTGGTAGTGGGTGAAGAGAGAGAGAGAGAAAGAGGAGGAGGAGGAAGAGGAGAACATGAGAGAGAGAGAGAGAGAGAGAGAGAGAGAGAGAGAAAGAGGAGAGGGGGAGAGAGTTTGGAGAGAGAGAGAGAGTTTAGCGTTCTTAATATTTATATTTTATTTTTATACAATTAGTCCTTTGATATATAAGTTATTTACTCAAGAGTACCTGAAGAGGTGAAATGATAGGAATACCCTCATGTGTAAGGCAATAGACGAAATTTAACTAAAAAATCTAACTTAGTTAGGGCTAAAGGACACAACTGTAGGATTTTGAAACGTTAAGTACAAAACTTGTCAAATTTTATACCAAAGGACAACGCCTACAAAATGGTATATAGATAAAGGACAAAACTTGTAATTCACTCTTAAAAAAGAGTAAAATATGATATGGAACTCTATATCAAATACGCTAGGTTATAGGCTCGTGCATTAGATGGTGTTGTATAATAAATAAAATGAAAGTACAATAATATGTATAAAAATATACAAATAATCTGTATAACATAGATTATAGAATGTGTGATGCTGATGATGTTTTGACTTTTTAAATACCGGTAGCTAATCGAAAACATATATAGAGAAGGATTTCAAATCCGACATATCTCGAAAGTTTATGGTGATAATGAAAAAACCATATCAATTATCTAAATTATATTGAAATTTAGTTAAATTCGAAAACTTCCATGGGCAAAATGGGATTTGGAACGTTAATCATGATTAGGCAAACTTTGGTGAAAAGTTTAAGTTAAACACTTATAAACATTTTCCTAAAATAAAGTGGAAGTATATATATATATATATATATATATACAGGGTCAGGATTTAGAGAAAACGGTGAAAAGTGTGAGAACGGAGAGGAACGGTTATGGATCGTCAGATCAAAACAATCTATGGACTAGATGACACGTTTGCGTTTTCGTAAATAACATCACTTTTATTAGTGTGGCGCACTTCATTAAGGGTAAAAAAGTCTTTTGACTTCTCTACACAAAACACCAAACTCATGAATAAAACGCCATTAAATTCCCGCCTTAACCTACATAGCACACACCATCCTAATCTAAATGCCATTAAATATAAAACGCCAAACTTTATTTTTAAACGATAAAGCTGAACAAACAGTAACTGAAACGATGGGACTTAATTACTAGCATTTATTATAATAAAATCCCGCCTAAATAACCGCCAAAAACATCATATATATACAGCATCTCAGACCTTCCATTAAACACACCAAACCCAAAACGCCATATTTAATATATACCATTCGTCTTAGAAACGCCAAAAAACCCAAACATTAAAGATTCCTAAAACAAAACGTTCTTTGAAATTCAGTTTGGTTGTCGGTAAGGTTTCACTCAATGTGATGGACAAAATCCTTAAGTGAGGATATTGTCCATCTCATTGAGTAAAATCTTATTGACTTTATCCTCAACTTCCATCCATTTTATAAACGCCAAAACATACAAAAACAGTATTGAATTTTGTTCTCAATAAAGTTTAGCTGTATGGAGTGGACAACATTGTTAGACATCTTTCTTAACTGAGGATTAACAATGTTGTCCATCTCATATAGCAAAACATTATTGAGTTTAGCATGACCAAATTTAGAGATTTATGGCACTTTTATTTAGTGGCGTTCTTTTCCTCGGTAAAACGCCAAAAAGTTAAAAAAATCAAATATCGTTCCTTGGATATTCAATATTGTTCTACGTGAAGTTTTGTCGAATGGATTGTTAGCTGATGGGTGTAACTCAATAACATTTTGCTGCATGAGATGAATAAATCTTCAAGAAAAAGAGGCTGATGTTACACTTTGTGCTTCCACACGGCGACAAAAAAGCTACTTCAAAAACAAAAAAACAAAATGAATCATACGAAATTCGAAACTGCCAATGAAGATGATTAAAAAGGAAGAAAGAGATTGGTGACAGTGAAGATTTGGAAGATCAATTGATTATATTTTTTTTAATTTTCTTTTTCAGTTGATTTTTATATAATAACAATGGCATATATAATAAAAACGCCACACAGACAAATGCTTGTGAAAATGCCATCATGCCATAAAACGCCCCAAAACTCCCAAACTATAATAAAATTACTTTGGACAAGTATTATAAAAAACTCAAAAAAAGTATAAAAAACAACGTACAAGAGAATAGAACAAAGTGTCATCTTTATATAAAACCTCATTAAAAATACAAAATGACAAAATCTCGAAAAGGCAACTAGAAACAGTAACTACAAAACAGTAAACTGAAGCGACGGAAACTTTATTATTAACAACATTTATTTTATTAAAATCTAAACGCCAAACTTGAAAGCTGAGACATGTTACAAACTTCAGAGATAAAGCTTATCAAAAAGAGTAATTACAAACAGTAACTTAAACGACGAATACTTTATTATAATAATATCCCGCCTAAACTACGCGCCAAAGACATCCTATAAAATGAAAACTCTCAGCAACTTCCATTTGATCACAAAAAAAAAAAAAAAAACAAACGCCAATGTTCCTAAATACCACTCACTGTAAAACGCCAAAAATTTAAAAAAATCAAAGACGGCGAACATGCTTTCTTGGATATTCAGTATTGTTCTGCGTGAAGTTTCACTGAATGGATTGTCAGGTGAGGGGAGTAACTCAGTAAGATTTGCTGCATGAGATGGACAAATCTTCAAGAAAAAAGATACTAATGACAGTCATATGTCATTTTGTGTTCTTTGTTCTTGAAGAAGGCTTGATGAGGAGAAGATTTTGTGTTCTTTGTTCTTGAAGAAGGCTTGGATGAGGAGAAGAGATCAATCACGCTGAAGAGTGGGATGATTACAAATATGAAGATAAAGTTGAAGAGCAAAGCGAAAAACCCACTCACACGGCATCGAACAAACAAAATAATCTGACCGATGGGTTTGTTAAGTTTAACATAAAAACGCCCTATATTTGGTGACAGTTCTTGTATTATTAAAGAAGAGAGAGACTGATGACAGTGAAGATTGTGAAGAGAGATCCGATTAGAATCTTTAATTTATTTTTTTCGCTTCTATTTTTTCACTTGTGGTTGTAATATAATTTTCCGCTTGTAAAACGCCAAGATACCACAAACGCCAATATATATATAAACAATAATAGAACAATGGGCCATCATGTCTAAAACGCCATTGAATCTAAACGCCATTGAATCTAAGAAGAAACATTGGGACATCATCCTAAAAAGTCCTGGCCATACTTAGTATGGATGAAGCCATTTAGAGAGATATTATGGCCCTTGGGGTTCCAATAGCCGACGATTTGGAAACGCCATAAACGCCAAAATATTAATACAATGAAACCATTAAAATGCCAGGTAATTATTGAATTTGGTTAACGCCAAAAAATATTAAACGCCGAAAATGAAGCAGTATTCTCACACCGAATTGGAAAAGCGGAAGATAAAATGACAAAAAAGCCCATACGCCCTAATTATATCGCGCGCCACTTGTTGAGCCAGGATGCGTTCTCACCGTTCTCACACTTTAGGGCGTTTTCTCCCGATCCTGAATATATATATATATATATACATATATATATATATGTGTGTGTGTGTGTGTTTTAGCTATTTTTAGGTATTTTTGGTATATATATATATATATATATATATAACCAACCTTTATTGCGAGAACCAATGTGAACACAAACAAAAATACCTAAAAATAGCTAAAAACACACACAATTTTTTTTTTATACTTTTTATAAAAAAATCGCTATATTTCGTTACAAAAAAAAAAATTTGTTTTTAAAATTTTTTTTGCTATTAAAATTAGCGATTTTAATGTAAAAATATTTTTAAAAAATAATTTTTTGTGTGATTTTTAGATTTTTTAAGGTTTTTTTTTTTTTTTTGGGGGGGGGGGGCTTGGGTGGGGGTTAGGTTTTTTCGGTGTGTTCACATTGGTTCTCATGGTTCTCACAATAAAGATGGTTCTCAAATGAACCTTACACTATATATAGGGGAGGGTTCATTGGGGAACACTAAAAAAGTGGCGAACCAGGGAACACCCTTAAAAATTATACTTAACATGTTAAAAATTATTTTTTTCTAAATTTTTTTCGGCCCTTTTCCTTATAAATACACGTAGAAACATTTTTAATAAAAAAAATCTAAAACTAAAAATATAAAAAAAGTTTAAAAAACACTTAAATATATATATAAACTTAACATGTTAAAAATATTTTTTTAATTTTTTTCTCAGCGCTTTTTCTTATATAAATGGGTAGAAACTATTTGAAATAAAAAAAATTTGTAAAAAAAATTACCCTTTTTTTACCTTTTTTTTATATTTTTAGCTTTTGATTTTTCTTATTAAAAATGCTTCTACAAGTATTTATAAGGAGAAGAGCTGGAAAAAAAAATAAAAAAATTGATTTTTAACACGTTAAGTTAAATTTTTAAAAGTGTTTCCCGGTTCCCCACTTTTTTAGTGTTCCCCAATGAACCTCACACTATATATATATATATATATATATATATATATATATATATAGGAGAAGGATCCGTTAGAAACCACCCTTTATTGCGAGAACCAATGTGAACACAACCAAAAATACCTAAAAATAGCTAAAAAACACACAAATTTTTTTAATATTTTTTATCAAAAAATCGCTACTTTTAGTAGCAATTTTTTTTTTTAATTTAAAAAAAAAATTTGGTTACTAAAAGTAGTGATTTTAGTGTAGAAAATATAATTTTTTTTTGTGTTTTTTGATTTTTTAGGTTTTTTGGGGGTTTAGTTTTTAGTATTTTAGCTTGGGGGGGGGGTAGGTTTTTGTTTTGGGGGGGGGGGGTTATGTTGGTGCACTGATTGTCTGTTTACTACGTCTTAATCGAGTCTTAGGTCTAGATAGGTTGATTAGGGTTTGGAAACAAGAAAAGTGGATATTTCATGTTATTCCGCTTGAACTGACAGAAGTCATTTCAAGCGAAATCAGCTTTATATGTTATTCCGCTCCAACTAGCATGTTGGTGATTCCGCTCGAGTGAACATAGGGGTTCCGCTTGAGTTGTGTTGTTGCTCTACATCTGTCGACTTCGTCTTGGATCGAGTCTTAGATTGCATTGTATAGATTAGGGCACGTTTTACGAGAAAATAGGAGAATGTATGTGTCTTAGATAATGATTTCGCTCATAGGGACAAAGACATGAGGTTTCGCTTATTTGATGATGCAGGGGTTTCGCTTTTGTGTACATGTACACTGGGGCGAAATCACCAACCCTATATATAGGGTCTCATAAGCGAAATCAGTAGATCAGTTGTGCAATTCCATACAGAGGTGTTGCCGGTGTGAGATTTGGAGGTAATCTGTCAGATATCAATACAAAAAGGTGTTAAAAGTGATTTGCTAGCTGTTTCTATATCAGATACTTGTTTTCCGCACCTGTATCTGATCAAAACTCCTCTGAATGACTCGTTCGGGTCGGAACACGATCCTACAAGTGGGAGGAAGTCGACAGATGTATTGTATAGATTAGGACACATTTTACGAGAAAATAGGAGAATGTATGTGTCTTAGATAATGATTTCGCTCATAGGGACATTGACATGAGGTTTCACTTATTTGATCATGCAGGGGTTTCGCTTTTGTGTACATGTACACTGGGGCGAAATCACAAACCCTATATATAGGGTCTCATACGCGAAATCAGTAGATCAGTTGTGCAATTCCATACCGAGGTGCTGCCGGTGTGAGATTTGGATGTAATATGTCAGATATCAATACAAAAAAGGTGTTAAAAGTGATTTGCTAGCTGTTTCTAAATCAGATATTTGTTTTCCGCACCTGTATCTGATCAAAACAACTCTGAACGACTCGTTCGGGTCGGAACACGATCCTACAAGTGGTATCAGAGCTTCAGGAGGAGGAGTTCTGCAGAGATTAGCTAGATTTCATCATCATTTCTTACTTCTACACCTTCCTTCTTCAGTTCAGAAAATTTTAATGGTCAAAATCAGCTCAAAATTTCACAGATTGTGCGTAATTGGACATAGACAAATCCCTGAAAGTTTGAGATCTAAACTCGAACTAAAAATGGACCAAATCACCTTCGGACTTGATTTCGCTTATAAGGACATTATATGATTTCGTTTTTTTGAACATCAGGTTTCGCTCATAGAACATCTGATTTTGCTTATAGGGCCACCCAAAATCCTAATTTCGCTCTTGTGACATAATTCAAGGATAATTTCGCTCCAAAGGTCATTAGGGTTTTCGCTCTTGTGTACATCATCTGATTTCGCTGATAAGGACCATCTGGGATTTCGCTCTTAGTGCACAAATTCCCTGATTTCGCTCTTTGAGACAACTGGGTAATTTCGTTTTTGTGGATAATGGTGATTTCGCTCAAAAGAACTATTGTGGGAAATTTTTGAAATTTAAAAATGGACGAGGAATTTTACAACGCATTCGCTACTCCGGTGACCCCGATCACTATTGCACAAAACACAATGCTCGAAAATGAAACAGGAACAATGCAAAAACCACCTAAACTCATGAACATAGAAGAATATAAAGGTTGGGAAGGTCATTTCGAAAATTGGATCCAAGCTAACTACCTAGACGCTTGGGAGTGTGTTGAAACAAGATATGTGAGACCGTTAAATGATGATGAAGAGGAAGTTGCGATCAAAGATATGAGTGCCGAGGACAAGAAGAAATATAAGAATGAGAAAATGATGTTAAGTCTGCTACAACAAGCTGTGAAGGAAGATATTATGGTTTTGCTGCAACACAACGGAAGTTCGTATTCAATATGGAAAGCATTGCGTTCAAAGTTTGTTGGAAGTCAGGAAATGGTCAAGAACAGGAAATCACTTTTGAAAAAGGAGTTTGATTTGTTTAGAGGATTGAAGAATGAGAGTACAAGACAGATCATTGAAAGATATTGCAACTTGTTGGTGAACATCAAGAGGTTAAGCATCAATAAAGACAATGAAGAGTTGATTGAGAAACTTGCAGATGCGTTACCACATTAAACTTGGGGAACATATCTGATGAGGCTTAGGAACAAAAAGGGTTTTAGCACGTTAACCTTGAGCAAATTCATTGAAAAATTGGAAGCTCAGGAAATGGAACAAAGAAAGATTGTTCGAATGAAAGATTTTGATGGTGAACAGGATATTGGGTTGTATTACAAAGCAGGGGTGAATGAGAAATCTACAAATCTATCTCCAAAAATAGAAACTGCTTACAATGCCAAGAATTCTTTTGGAAGTTCATCATCAGGATCAAACAGCAAAACAAGTTTCACATCATTTCCATCTTTTGATCCAAACATTTCAGCAACAAAAAATGGGAGAAAACTTCAGTGCAATATTGTTTTAAATCTTGAAAATGATCAAGATTATTCTGAAGAAGTTGCTAAAAACCACATGTCTTTATTGGGAATGGTTTTAGAATCTTATAGTTGTTTTGTTGCAGGTCGTATTGGGAATCCAATGCTAACAAAGGAAGATTACGACCAGATAGATGCTGAAGAGATGGAACTGATGGACATAAAATGGTGTTTGGCAAGCGTATTAAGGAGAGCTGAGAAATTCAAGCAAATCACGGGGAGAGATGACCTTAGTGAGGCTAATGTTTCTACTTTAGGTTTTGACAAATCTAAAGTTACTTGTTTTCGTTGCAGGGAGAAAGGTCACTTTAAGAGGGAGTGCACCAACCGTGAAGCAAGTGGAGCTCAGAATCCTTTCAACAACAACAACGATTACTACCATAAAGCCATCTACCATCAAGTTGCTCAACAATCATCTCAACAGCATCAACATCAAGCACAAACTGCACATGGAAGACCCATAATTGAAGATTCTGGAAAGAGAGCTTGTGTGGTTAATCAGGAAGAAAAGAAGTCATTCAACTGGGATAAATATGTCTCAACTGATGGAAAAGCTTGTTTGATTGATCAAGATGATGAAAAGTTACCCGAGGGTTTTAGCTAGGAGAATTTCACTTGGGATAACTATATTCCTGATCAAGCTACAGCTTACACAGCTTTTGTTACAAGAGTTGAGGAAGATAGTGATGATGATGATACTGAGTATTATGCTAGACAAATGGCAAAACATCTAAAGATGTTGGAAGAAAGTGATAGTGAAGATGAGAAGGTAAAGAAGAAAAAGAAGAAGGTAAAGACACCGGTTAGCAGTGATGATGAGATAGTACCAGTAGTGAGAAGAAAAGTGAAAGAAACTCCAAGGTTCGAAATTAATGAAGAAGCCATTGCAAAGAAGAGTCCAATAACTTGTGAAAATTGTGAAGCTGTAAAGAAACAAAACAGTTCATTGATCCACAACATGAACAGATTGAAAGAATCATATGATGTGTTGAACAGGGCAATGAATATGTACAACGATACAAGTGAAGAGCAAGCTACAACAATGAAAACACTTCAGGGAGCTTTCATGGTCAAGCAAAAAGTTGTAAACAATTATATCGAGAAGTGTGCTGATCTAGAACAGAAACTTGAACTTCAGATAATTGAAACTGAAAGAGTTAATCGCTTGTTGAAAAGTTACTCATGTTCATCTTATGTTATTGACATGATTTATCCGACAGCGGAAAGCTTAAAGGCATTTGAGGACAATGATGTAACTGAAGAAAAGAAAGTTTCAGAAGAAAATATTGAAGAAAAGACTCCAGTGAAAAAGACTAAAAAGAAGAAAAGCACTGTAGAGACGACATCTGGTAAGAAACAAGGTGTCAGTTACAACAAGTGTCCACCCCCTCTGGAAAATGGATATTTTGCTAGAAATCCAAATGAGGAAAGAGTCAAAAAGGCAACAAACTTACAATGGGAGTCGGAGTCGTCTGTTAATTTGCCAGAAAACATTGATGTCGTTTATACATCGTCTGACACTGATCAACAGTCTCAATTGATGAAGAAAGTCGTGGATCATGTGTTAGATAACGATGAGATAGAGGAGTCAAAGTCGGAGTCTAGTTCAGAGTCAAAGTCTGAGTCAAGCACTCCGGGTCAAACAGAAAAACAGGGCAAGATAGATTATGACAAAGAATTCCTGTTATCAAAATCTAATTTGGATGATGAATCGTTTAAACTTGCTTACACTTTGAATGATTCTGACAAATTATATTCTGATGAGGAATTTCCAATAAGAGGTGTCAAAACTGAACTGATAAATAAGGTTTTCAAACTCACAGAAATTAATATTTCTGAAATAAAAGATTTACGTCTTAATGTAAAACCTAAAAAATACACCTCAAGAGTACAACAAAGATTAAACAAGAAAAAAGGTTACAGTTCTGGTTCAGGTTTTCACAAGAAACCAAACCCTAACAGTTATTTCAAAAAGAAAGGATTGGGATTTATTCCAACAGAAAAACAGAAAAATGAAAAATATGTTCGAGATTTTAAATCAAAGATGATACTTGTTTCAGGTACATCAGTTGAAGAAGAAGAAAAGAAAGAATTCTGGAGGTAGTCAAACAATGAGTTCCTTGCAAAGAAGCAAGATGAAATGAAGAAGATGGCTGAGCAGAAGAAAGATACGAGAACCTGTTTCCAATGCAACACTGTTGGACATATTGCCAGAGATTGTTCTAAGGCAATACAATCAAAACAGGGAGTATCTCGTAAACTCAAAGAGAAAGTGGTTGAGTTTGAACCATCAATTGATAGAACAAAATTGTTTAAAAATTCTACATTTGAAATTGGTGAATGTTCAAACAAGTTTTACAAGAAGAGAGCTAAATCTGACAACCAGAAATGGGTTGTTAAGAAAGCTGCTAAAAGCTCTAGCAATGATTCTGATAGGTCAAAATCAGAGGAGTTATCTTCTAGCGATGAATCTGATTCCACAAAGTCAGATGAGCCACAGATTGTTTTAAAAAGTGAAGCTAGTTTAAAAGATGAAAGATCAGTTCTGACTGTGAATGATGAGGATTTTCCATCACTTCGGGCTGAGAATTATAAGAAGAAAATTAGTAAAGTTGAAATTTATAACCAATTTTATAATGACAAACAGGATTTTGATGCTGAGAAGGTCTTTAACCCCAAGGTAAAACATATCTTTGGAAAGATGATTGACCAAAAAGTCAAAGGGGTTAGAGAATTTTATGAGAAGAAGAGGAAAGGTAAGAAACCGAGTGATGGTGGCTCGGTGACACCCAAGGCTGGTCAGGCTTGGGTGGATATTTTCTTCGACTAAAAACCTGACTTGCCGGAGCTCCCAAGTTGGTAAGTGAGGAGCAGGTATCGGCATCTTTCTTGAGAAGATTTTTACGGTAATGTCAATCATACAAACGGTAAAGAGGTTTGTTTGTGTTTGTTTACAAGTGGTGAGAAGATTTGATTGTGAATAACTTGTGCATATGATAAATCAAGGACATTAATTTGTACTTGCATTTTCCTACAAATGGTTGAAAGACAAGATGATGAACCACATCCCCAAATTTATTATTGATAAACCTACAAGTGGTAACATCAGTCAAACTTATTTTCCTGAAAAACCATTTTTGATTAAAACAAACTTAAGTGTTTTGAAATCTAAATGGGAAAATAGTTTGTTAATAGGGGGAGTTCTGATTGTTTATGCCAAGTGAATGGAGAATTGATGCAATTTGATATCGGTTGTCAAGTTTTGTACAGTTTGTTTTACATTTCATGTTTCAAGTGGGTCAAGAGTCTAGTTGTTTTCAAATTTCCTGTGAAATGTGTTTGCATTTTAGGGGGAGTAGAAAATTTCAGAAAATCCAAAAACATTAGAAAATTTGAAAAAACCAAAAACATGATAAAATCAAAAATGAGTTTGTTGTGAAAAGAGGAAATGATAGTACATCAGTGGACTGTCACAACATGCTAAAGAATTGGAAAGTTAAAATGTGATAAACAATCTCACTGCGGATATGCCATTAGGTTTTTACACATTAATTAAATTGTGACGAGATATAAACTAAATTTCAAACTTGCTTGTTCTGTGGGTTAACAACTTCTTGGATATATAGGTAACCCCTGAAATCTTGTTTGAAAGGTCCCTTATTCTGAGATACTAGGTCTTTATGCTCAGTGATATCTGGGGTATTATCCCGGGACTTCTGCTGTATGGAAGTACTGACCTAGTCCCCGGATAATACTTTCCTGCAAAAGCTTGAAACATAGCTTCGCCCTCAGCATGCTGATGAAACAATAAAATTGATAGTCGCTGTTGTTGTAATCAAAAGATCCTCTAAAGGGGACACACCAAAAGTCGAAGCCGTCATCTCTTTGCGTATACGGAAGTATCGACCTGAGCTCTCACGGCCCTCGCACCTAATCCATGAACAGATATCATCTGTGGTATACTCACCTGTAAGACTGAATATTGGGATATGGATACGGGAGTATATTCAAGTAGTGGGACACACGGATAAGTTTAAGTGCTTAAGACATTAGCTTTGTATCTCAGAACAATTGAACTTTGTGTGAAAATTTAAGTGAATCAATATACTGACAATCTAGGTGAATTGTTTAGAACTTAAAATGAAATGAAGCTTAACGGTGTTAGTGATTTGTCTCAAAACTGATATGATCCTCTTGCACAAACTCACAAAAATATTGGTTGTAAATATTTCATTTCTACATTTTATTGTTTCTTCAAGTGATATTAGTTACTTTCTTTCAGAAAATCCAAAAAGATTTTGTGTGTGTTTTAGCATAAACTTTTGAAAAATTCAAAAAGATTTTCGACGACTGATATTGAAAAGCTGATTTTCAAAATTCCAAGTGCTAAACATGATGAACAGATGGTTTGGAAGAGTGTGTTGTTTTGATAAGAAAGACGATATAATTGCAAGTGGTTCATCAGATATGAATTGATATATTTGTTTCAGATTGTTACAAATGGTGTCTATTTGCTTAAATGTTTATTATAAAACTTATGTTTGTGGTAGAGTTTTATGCAGGATGAGTTAATATTTGAGGGGGAGTGCATGTTGATGATGATGGGTTTAAAGATGTCAACATCTAAGAGAAGAAGTTTGTTGGTGATACAAAAAGAAAGAGATTGAAGATGCTTACAATGTCAAATACTTCAAAGTTAAAGCCCAGAGACTGATCAAGACTGAAGATGCAAAGACACGACATTGTAAAAGACTAGATGAACGACTCGTCAACATCCGAGGGGGAGTTTGTTGGTGCACTACATCTGTCGACTTCATCTTGGATCGAGTCTTAGATTGCAGTGTATAGATTAGGGCACGTTTTACGAGAAAATAGGAGAATGTATGTGTCTTAGATAATGATTTCGCTCATAGGGACATAGACATGAGGTTTCGCTTATTTGATCATGCAGGGGTTCCACTTTTGTGTACATGTACATTGGGGCGAAATCACCAACCCTATATATAGGGTCTCATAAGCGAAATCGGTAGATCAATTATGCAATTCCATACCGAGGTGCTGCCGGTGTGAGATTTGGATGTAATCTGTCAGATATCAATACAAAAAGGTGTTAAAAGTGATTTGCTAGCTGTTTCTGAATCAGATACTTGTTTTCCGCACCTGTATCTGATCAAAACTCCTCTGAACGACTCGTTCGGGTCGGAACACGATCCTACAAGTTGTTTCAAGCGGAATCAGGAGCTCTATAAATAGGCCTCGCTTCAATTCATTTGTAACAGTTGGAGCGGAATCAGGTCATGTTGTAAGACTCATGGTGCTGCCAAAATTCAGTTAGAAACACGTGTAAAGACTCAGAATTCAGTAATAGAAAAGAAAATTAAAAGGAACAAGCTGTGTGACATTGTTTACTTTGATTTCGCCTTAGTAAATGATGATGAACTGCCTTTACTGACTGTTTAGGGTCACAGAACCGATCCAACAAGTGGTATCAGAGCTCAGGACGAGGAGTTCATACCATTACACCTTGAAATCATTGGATTCTCACTCTTCTACTCTTTCTTTTCTGATTTGAACAAGTTTTATCGGTTGAAATGGCCTGATTTTCACATATATCACGAAAAACCTAGTTTTAACAAACCCTACAAAGAATCAGATCAAAATTCGAGTTAAAACTGATAAAAATGGCCTAAAAACCTAATTCCACTTGAAAGTGTGCTCGATAATTCCGCTTGAAAACCACGGTCATTTCAAGCGATATAACAGATTCCACTTGAAAAAACTCATATCCCGCTTGAAAGTAATCATCTGATTCTGCTTGAAATTGCTGTCTAATTCCGCTTGAAGTTGAGATTTCGCTTGAAATTTCAAGCGAAATTAGGTGATTTCGCTTCAAGTAGTGATCTCGCTTGAAAACTTCTGTTGATTTCGCTTGAAGTGATTTCGTTTCAAGTGATTTCGCTTGAACTTGCTGTTTTTCAAAATTTAAAATTTTTCTAAGTGTTTGACTGATTTTTCAGGTACGTGTAAGATGGATGATCTATTCATGAATCCGTTTAGCGATATGTATGCCTTTGCTGGAAATTCTGGAGACGATACTTCTTCTAGCAACACTAATGAGAACACGCCTAATACGAAGAAAAGCTTATCGGATGCTTTGGGTGTGGAAAGTACTTTCGGAACCTATAACAAACCCCTGAAGTTAATGGCTATCGAAGAGTATAGTCGGTGGGCAAAGAAGTTTGAAGAATGGTTGAAGGCCTTTGCTTATCCCAGCTGGAAGAGTCTAAAGAATGGATACGTTGATGGAGGCAAAACTGGTGAAAGCTTGACATCAACTGATGAAATAAAATCGTTTGTTGCTGAGCAAAAATGCATCGCGTTGCTGTTTCAGTCTGTTCAAGAAGATATAATATCCTTGATCGAGTACAAAAGTTCTAAAGATCTCTGGGAAAAGTTGAAAGTTAAATGTTTGGGAAGTGCAGAAATAGTAAAAAAAAAAAAAGAAACTTCTAAGAAAAGAGTTTGATTTATTTGGCTATTTAAAGAATGAATCAGTTTGCAAAATGACTGAGAGGTTTGGGCACCTGAAGCTGGAGCTAGCGAGACATGAAATTTTCTATTCTCAAGAAGAGCTAGTCGATAAATTGTTTGACTCGTTGCCAGATGAGATGGACTGGCAATATTATGCATTGATGTTGAAGAATACGATCAAGTCTGAACAGCTCACAGTGGATTTGCTGATTGAGAGACTAGAGAGTCACGAGCTGGAGTTAAGGAAAACACACAAAGTCAATCACTCATCATACCAGCAGAATTTGGATTTGTATTATCCAAAAAGCATGATGCCAAAGAATACATCTCCCAAGACAGCTTTTTCTGCTGAAAATTCCAACACTTCAAACAAAGAAAGTCAAAGCAATGGATTTCACAGTGGTTCTTCGTCACATTCAAACCAATCAGATATAAAGAACTTATTTCAATGCAACATCGATGTAGACTTAAAGAACGCTCAAAATTTCAGCGAGGAGTCGGCAAAGCAACAGATGGTTTTCTTAGCGTCTATGCTAGAATCATATGAAAGCCTTGTAGCAGGGAAGATAGGCAACACCAACCTGACAAAGGAAGATTACGATCAGATTGATCCTGAGGAGATGGAATTGATCACAAAAGGTGGTGTATGGCTAGTGAAGTTCGTCGGGCACAACGTTTCATGGATATAACTGGAAGGAAGTCTATTGGTGGACCATCTACCAAGTTGGGCTTTGATAAGTCTAAAGTGACGTGCTTCAAGTGTATACAGAAAGGTCATTTTAAGCGTGAATGCCGAAATGCTTATGCTGATGAATCTGAAAACCCATTCAGAGAAGATTACTACAAGAAAGCGATTTATCATCAGAATAAATCGGAGCCGCCAAGAATGAAGCAGCTTGAGGATAACAAAGAGAAATCTAGAGCTCTTGCTGTGATTCATGACGATGAAGGTTTTGACTGGAGCGAGTTGTTACCAGAGGAGGATGCGGTTGGATATGCTTTCATGGCAAAATCTGCTGAACCTGTTCCTTTAAAGACAACGGAACTGAAGAACAAAAGTATGCCTACAGAAAGATGATAGCTCAGAACAAAATGATCAGAATATCTGGTATCTATTCTGAAGCAAAAAGAGCAAGGAGATGGGATCCAGACAGAGAATGTTATCTTGACCCCATGGGAAACATTGCCATTGACCATAACACTCTTGATCTTGAAACCATAATTAAAGAAATGGCTGAAGAAGATGAGTATTGGCAAAGGAAATGGTGGGGAAGTGGAGAAGAGAAATAAGAGAAAGAGAAAGAGAAAGAGAAAGAAAAAGAAAAAAAGCCAAAGAAGATTGATGATGGGATCATTGACACGACACAGGAGTTGACTGCTAAAAACTTGGGAAAGATGGCTGACAAGGTGCTGGCTGCTAAGACACTTGAGGTAGACTCTAAATCCGTCTCTGAGTCTAAAAGCCAGGTCAGTTCAAACGCGTCAACAACTGAGTCAGGTAAGAAAGTCAATGGTGATGTTGAATGCAAAAATTGCATCAAAGAATGCAAAGTTTGTAGTACAATCACCTATCTCAATGGTAAGAAGGTTGATGATCTGACTGCAAAAGTTAGAAGTGTTGAGGATCAGATCCTTGACCGTGATAAAATGTTGAAAGCTTCAACTGACAGATTAAAAGAATTAACTAACAAAATTAAAAATGATAAAATTGACCAAGAAAAGGTTAGGAAAGAAAATGAAAGGTTAGTTCTTGAAAATCGTCAGATCACTAAAAAATTTGAGAAGCTTAAAAGCACGGTTAAAGATAATGATGAAAGAAACGGTAAGACATATAAGGAAAATGTTCATCTGTCAGCAGTGCTTTGGATAAAAGAAGAATTAATCAATCAACAACTGTATGAAATTGCAAAATTAAAGCTTAAGTTTCAAGAAGCTGAAATCGAAAATGAACGAATCCAGTTGAAGCTAAAATGTTACAACTCCGCAAGCTTTGTTTTGCAGCACATTGTTCCAAAACCCATAGGCAAAAACAAAGCTGGCGAAGATGTCTTTTCGGATGGAACCGGGGTGGGTTATCATCAAGTTCCACCACCAGTTCTAGACAATTATTCGAAAAAGCAATCTGGGTTGGTTAATCTTGAAAATGAGAATGAAGTGAAACTTCCGGACACGATTGATGTCACCTTCACATCTTCCGATGATGATAGTGTCCAAACTGAAGTGGTAAAAAGTGTTGTTGAGAATGTTCTAAAATCGGACAGTGATACTACTGAGGAAAATGGATGTTTCTTGGACAAATACATTCCGAAACAAAAGTTCAAAAACAACTTAAATGATGAACCTACTCTTGTCATGTACAAGATGTCGGGATCGGATAAGTTGTATTCGGATTCTGAGTTTCTACTGGAGAATGTAAATGTTGCCAAATTAACGAATGTGTTCAAAATGGTTGAAATTGATTTGTCTGAAGTAAAAAGTTTAAAACAAACAAAAAGACAAATGAATTTTGAGAAAGATAAAGCTTACTACAAGAAGCCTGTTGTTCCACCACGTTTTTATAACAACAATCGAAACAATTGGTCGGGTGGTTATCAGGATGGTAAAAGTTTTCAAAAGTGAAATGTTCAAAACAAGAAGTTTGTTGAGAAGAAAATGTTTGTGAACAGTTCAAGTTCACTTTCAGATGAAGAGAAAGAGATTTTTTCGAAATCAAATGAAGAGTTCTTTGAGAAGAAAGCTTCACAGTCTCAGTCTGAAGGCACAAGTCGAGTAGTTGACACTCGTACATGCTTTAAATGCAATAAAGTTGGACATATTGCACGAAAGTGTACCAACTTGAAGCCTAAGACTGAAGTTGTTGAAGTTCAAAAGAAGAAAGTTGATGTGAAAGGAAAAGCCCCATTGATTGTTGAGAAAAAGATTTTGAAAAATGAAAATATCAAAGTCAAAACTGAACCCGTAAAGAATGTGGTAACTAAAAGTGACAAGTTTTACAAACGGGTTGCGTCACCTCAACAAATTTGGAAGCCTAAAACACAGAAACAAACTTCAACTCCACAAGTGAAAAAGGTGGTGAATTCAGTCCCAATTGTGGATGATGCAAATTTTCCACCACTTCAAGCTAAAAATTTTAAGAAACAAAATGGAAAAGTTGAGGATAACATGGTATTACCTAAGGCTGGTCAGGCTTGGGTGGATATTTTCTTTATTTGAAAAACCTGACTTACCGGAGCTTCCTTGTTGGTTATTGTGAAGCATGAATCGGCATCTTTATTGAAATGTGTTTTTAAATCAATTTGTGATATGTGAAGTGTGACATCTGTGCTTGTAATCATTGTAAACAGTTCAGTTATCAATGAAATAAAGTTATTTGATCCCTATGTTTGTTTATTTGTGTTTGATGTTTTCATGTTTTGACTTTTATCCAATTTCAAACTCTATATCGCTTTCTGGAGAATTATACGCAAACTGGTGCGTAAACGTAATCAGTTATACACGACAAATACTCCGGAACATCAATTTATGCTTAACATACCTTAAATAACCTTTACATAACTTAGAAATAAGTTTTGAAGGCTTTGGTATGGCAAAATCTAGTTAATTCGCTTACAGGGACTAAAATTGACAAACTGCGAAAGTATGCCAATCTGAACTGTAACGAACATTCCGGAACATGGCCATAAGTTAAACACACCTTAAATATCCCATACATAGCTTAGAAATAGGCTTTGAGGGGTTCGGTGTGATAAAATAAACTTTTGGGTCATTCAGGGACTAAAAGCGTCAAAAAGTGCATAAGTTTGCATTTTCGCGCATAACTTACGTTCTGAATACATCCGGACATCCAAAAATTTATGTAAGCATTAAAATATTATGTTTTAATGTTTGGCATGAGAAAAATCCATTCGTCATGCAATTTGGATCGTTTTTCGCGCTTATGCGCATTCCGTCGTAATTAACCGAACAACGCAATCGCACGGCCAAACGAACCGACATCCGGCATATTTTTGAGCATATTTCAAGTCCCCTATACTTTAACTTCATTTTAGAGCTTAAAAATGGGTTTGACGGGTTTTAGAAGTGCCAAAACACGTCCATGCGCGCACATGGGTCAAATCTGCCAAAACTGAAAGTTAGCTGGTCTGCAGGTCCCTTACGGACCGTATGGGGTTGCTTACGGTCCGTAAGCCCCTCCCAGATCAGCAGAAATGTTTTCCAGCTATTCCCAGCTGTTACACACTTATGCACATGGTTTCTCCTAAACTATGGGCTGGTTTTGGGTGCCAATGGTTTTGTAAATCAGTGGGTACGAGGTGTACGGCTCAGATTTAACGCTTGGGGAACAAGAAACGATCTTAACGGTTCCATGTTTCCTATAAATACCCAACCCCAACTTCATTCAAACCCACTTGATTCTGAGATTTTCTCTAAGTTGGAGTTATAAACACTTCATACCTGAGAAATACTCGGAAATCAATCTTGCGGGGACCTTCTGTAAGTATTCTTTCGCGTTTTTCATTCGTTTTAGCGTTAAAGTCAAACTGCGTTTGACTTTCTGCATTGACCAGTTTATGGTCAACGCGAAGTTCGTTTGAACTTCATAACGTGAGCGTAATCACGATGGTTATAGTCCCTAGCGACTATACCTACTGATTACCACGTTATCTAGGCTTAGTGAGGAGTCGTAGTTTCGGCCAAAATGCGTTTTCTCACGTATTTTGTAACCAAACTACTCTAGGGTATTAAAACCGTTTGTTTTAATACCAAACCTGTTTTCTAACTTTACTAAACATGTTCTAGCATGTTTAGCTCGTCGCTTTTAGATTTGTGCTTGTTTAGGGTCGTAAAGGTAAGCGATCTAATCAATCGCTTATGCTTACGAACCCGACCCATTTGGTCGATCATTAGGATCCGACCAAACATTTTAGGTGACCATAGTTGTATAGGGAATAACCTTCCGAGGTTATACCTTATGATCACGACGTTTAAGTAGTTGTATGATAAGTAGTTCTTATGCCTTAGGTAAATTACCAAAATACCCTTTTTTTTGCGCTGAAATTCATTTTAAGCATACGTAACTTAATTTTTGACATCTAAACTGATTTAGCAACAATATTAAGCATGTTAAGGCATAACTTGCTTGTCATAGGACTAGTTAAGCATTCCGAAGGCGTTTTACGCGAGCGACGCGTTAAAGTAGCATAAGTTACCTAAACGGGTCGTAACGGGTCAAAAGCACTTAGGATAGGTTTCGTTTTAGTACGTAGGCTTTGTTAAACCATGTTACATAAGTTCCCCTACTTATTTGGTTTACGAACCCTCGTGCTACCCGATCCTCCGATAGGTCCGGTTATTAATGTAGATACCTATATAGGTGCCGTTTGATTCCGTGATCTTCTAGCATTGCTTGGTGGTTATCCTACGACTTCTAAGCAATCTCAAGTGAGTACATAGTACCCCTCTTTTACTGTTTTCCAAACATTTTGGGGTGAAACACATGTGCCTACTTGTTACTTTCGTGCTTTCTTGTTTTCACATCATATGCTTGCTATGTTCTTTAGTACACTTATAGTACATGATTTCATTACATTGTTTTGCTATGTATGTTAACTTAGCATGCTAGCACATTGATTTACATTACATTGTTTTGCTATATATGTTTACATGGCATATTAGCACATTGTTTTACATGACTTTTCTGCTTTGTATGTTTACTTAGCATACTTAGTACATTGTTTTCACATAATTTGTTTGCATTTGGTATGACATTTGGTTTGTATAAACGGTTCTTTACTACATTCATTAACATTAGCTACGCCGCTCGGTAGTAAGTAATGGTACCATAGGACTTGACAAATCCCGTTCCTGACACCCTAGGTTTGTTTGGGTGAAAGGAATGACTGAATCCGTGAACATTTTACTTTGATAACCTTTACTCTAAGGTTATCCTGCTGTCTCAAGGCTTGAATGTAATGCGTTATCTTACCACATAAATGTTTGTATCAATAAAACAAGTTTTCTACTTGTCAAAACATAACTTTTTGATTCATTCAAAATATTTTGTTTTGTTCCTTTTTACTTATGGTTAAGTATTCTCATTTTGTTACTTACCATACATAACTTTTGTTTACACTTAACTACATGACTACATTTTGGGTTTTAAACATATGACAATGGTTTAGACAAGAACATTTGATGGTTGGTTTAAACATGGACTTTATACATTGGTGGTTTGTTTAATGACTTAAGTAACGATATGTGTGTAGTATGATACAAGCATGGTAGATACGCCGCTGGTACTTCCTATATATAAGTGCTTGTATTGTATTACATGTCATAGCGTTATTTAACTCATTTAGTTTGGACTTATACATTTTTACACAAATAACATATTTTTCACAAGACTTTGTTTTACAAAACAATTTATTCCATACAACTTATTTTTACTTGGTTATTCTTTTAACCATACATCATTCTTTTATACATACATATTAACTGATTTTGTTATCGCTTTTCAAACATTTTATAAGCAAACACTTAAACTAGATTCATGACAAGATTTCATTAAACATTTTCTTAAACCTAAGTCATGAATCCTATTTTCACAAAACCTATGTATCTCACAGGCATTTTTATGCTGACGTACCTATTTTCACATGTGTTTCAGGAGCTAATGCATAGGATGATCGTGATACACTAGGATGGACTTGGGCCTTAGTGACGATAAAATGGATCTAGACTAGTTAGAACTTGTTATGTACTTTGTTTCTTTTTTTTTATTTTAAGACAATGTAACTTGTGGGTTCTCGTTTGAAACAATGCATTCCACCCTTGGGTGATGAATAAAATATTATTTAAATTACCTTGGTTGTGGAACAATAATTCTGTTACAACACTCCCCGACGTTTCCGCCACGATTTGATGTTTTACGTGGTCGGGGTGTGACAGAAGAGTTGGTATCAGAGCCAATGGTTATAGGGAATTAGGTTATTAGTAATGCTCTGACCTAGACTATAACCTTTCTAGGACCCCAACACAAGTTGTCTTGTGTTTAGATTTTAAAACATGCACTTCACCTATCCTTTAGATTTTAAAACATGCACTTCACCTATCCTTAGGTGATCACCAAAACAAGAACCCAGTTTTCTAAAACGATTTTTGAAAAACAATCTTCTGTTTTCAAATGATTTATTATATGATTTTGAACCCTTCCAGTTTGATTCTTTTGGCCTTGTGCCTTCCAAGTTTTCAAAATCTCGTCAAAGTTTTGGGTTCTAAAATAGTGTGAACACGTGCAAACTGGAAGAGTGAATGTCTGTACCCTGGGTTTTCTGTCTAAGGCTAGAGTGTTCGTACAAATCCACATAATCGGACCAGTCACTCTTACCTGGGAACTCCTGGGGTGAGTGTTCACTTATAGGCGAGCATGTCTTCGTTAAGCATTATTTATGGACCCATTTACTTTGATTAGTCACTGTGTGTCATTTGTTTGCTTTGTGATACGGACGAATGACCACCATCCTTGCTTTGTTGATTTTGTTTCGTCTCATTCTTTTCATCTAATCATCTCACTCGTTTCCTCTCATGTTTTCCTCTTTTTAGCATGCCTCCTCGACGCGAAAATCAGCTACCCAATGCCGAACTGGCAGAAATCATCGCACAGCATATGGCTGCTGCGTTCCCGAATCTTATTGCTCAGTTTAACCAAGCCAACATCAATCAGAATGCTCCTTGTAACTTCAAGAGCTTCAATTCGGCTAAACCACTCAAGTTCAGTGGTACTGAGGGGGCAACTGGGCTCCTTCAATGGTTTGAGAGCATTGAGAATACTTTTCGTCATGTTCAGTGTCCTGATAATCGCAAAGTCGAGTTTGCTTCTAGTGTTTTTTAGAAGAGGGCGTTGACATGGTGGAACGGGGTTATGAGAGATCGTGGTGCTGAAGTTGCTTTAGCACAAACATGGGCTGAGTTGAGGACTCTCATGATGAGTGAGTTTTGTCCTCGTCATGAACTGCGAGCATTGGAAAGGGAGTTCGATGATCTGAAACAAGTAAGTGGTGAGCACCGGGCGTATACTGATAGGTATGAGGAGCTGAGTTTGTTATGCCCAACAATGGTTACCCCACTTGACAAGGCTATCGAAAGATACATCGATGGTCTACCTGACTCTGTGCAAGACATAGTTACTGGTAGTAAACCTACCACTGTTCGTCAGGCAATCGAACTATCTGTAACCTTGACTGAGTCGCAGATTCGAAAGGGTAAGTTGCACAGGAAGGGTGACAAGAAGGGTAAGAAGCAGGAGTCTGACAAGAAGGATAGCAAGAAAGGTAAAAGCAAGAAGGGGAGTGATGCGGGTTCTTCGAAGGGTTCAAGGAAGCGAAAGGCTTCCCAGAATTATGCCGTTACTACTCAGGCTCAAGCTGCTCAAAATCAGCCTGCGCAACCTCTTGCCAAGAAACCATACTTTGGCAATGCACCTCAGTGCAATAAGTGTAACGGACATCATCAACCACACCACCAGTGCCGTCAATGCACCAACTGCGGAAGACCTGGTCCTCTTGCTGCTACATGTCGCATTCCTGTCAATCAGAATCGGGCAGCTCAGAACCCGGCTCAACAGGTTGCTCAGCCTCTTGCTCAGCAACAAGGTCAAGCAGCACGACCTCACTTCCCACCAGGTTCTTGTTACAACTGTGGGGATCTGACCCACTACCATAACCAGTGTCCAAGATTGATAAATGCGAACCCGGTTCAAGCTCAGGCTCGTGGACGAGCTTTTAACATGAATGCTGTTGAGGCGCAAGCAGACAACGAGGTGGTGAACGGTACGTTCTTTGTCAATAATCAACCTGCGTCTGTTCTTTTTTATTCAGGGGCCGATAAGAGTTTTGTGTCGTTATCTTTTGAGCCCTTGCTTCGCGTGTCTAGAACGAAACTAGGTAAGCCTTTGACTGTTGAAGTTGCGAGTGGTGAACCCATTGTCCTTGATTCTGTTCTTCGCAACTGCCAATTAAACCTTAACGACCATCTTTTTCCCATTGACCTCACGCCTATGCAACTTGGGAGCTTCGACATTATTGTGGGTATGGATTGGTTAGCCAAGCATCGCGCAGAGGTAGTTTGCTTTGAGAAGATTGTTCGAATTCCGCTTTCGTCAGGTGAGATCCTACAGGTTCGTGGTGAGAAACCTGCTAGTAGCCTCAAGCTTATGTCTTGTTTTCAAGCTCGGAAGTATCTGCGAAAGAACTATGTGGCCTTTTTGGCACATGTTACAGCAGATAAAGACCAAGGTAAGTCTATGCAAGATATCCCTGTTGTTCGGGATTATCCGGAGTTGTTTCCTGAAGAGTTGCCTGGTCTACCTCCAGCACGCCAAGTCGAGTTCCGTATCGATCTCGTACCTGGTGCAAATCCTATTGCCAGGACTCCATATCGTCTTGCACCGTCTGAGATGCAAGAGTTGTCTAAGCAGCTTCAAGAGCTTTCTGACAAAGGTTTTATCCGTCCTAGCTTTTCTCCTTGGGGTGCTCCCGTTCTTTTTGTCAAGAAGAAGGATGGATCCTTCAGAATGTGTATCGATTATCGTGAGCTGAATAAGCTTACCATCAAGAATCGATATCCCCTACCTCGCATTGATGATCTCTTTGACCAGTTACAGGGTGCTACTTGCTTTTCGAAGGTCGATCTTCGTTCTGGGTATCATCAACTTCGTGTGCATGAAGAAGATATTCCCAAAATAGCATTCTGCACTCGATATGGGCATTATGAGTTCACAGTCCTGCCATTCGGTTTGACCAATGCTCCTGCTGTTTTCATGGACTTAATGAATAGGGTCTGCAAGCCTTATTTGGATAAGTTCATCATCGTTTTTATTGATGACATCTTGATTTATTCTAAGACGCGAGCTGATCATGAGCAACATCTTCGTCTTACTCTGGAACTCCTAAAGAAAGAGCAACTTTTTGCCAAGTTCTCCAAGTGTGAATTTTGGCTTAAGGAAGTTCAATTTTTAGGACATATTGTCAACGAACAAGGTATTCATGTAGATCCCTCCAAGATCAGTGCGATTAAGGACTGGGATACGCCTACTACTCCTACTGAGGTTCGTTCTTTTCTTGGTCTTGCGGGTTATTACCGCCGCTTCATCGAGAACTTCTCAAAGATTGCAGTTCCTCTAACTGCTCTAACTCAGAAGAACAAACCCTTTGAATGGGGTTCTAAGCAAGAAGAAGCGTTTCAGACCTTGAAGCAGAAGCTTTGTGATGCACCTATTCTGACTTTACCCGAGGGCAATGACGATTTTGTTGTTTACTGTGATGCATCGAAATTGGGTCTTGGCTGTGTTCTGTTGCAAAGGAACAAAGTCATAGCCTACGCATCTAGACAATTGAAGGTACATGAGAGAAACTACACCACTCATGATCTTGAGTTGGGTGCAGTTGTCTTTGCTCTCAAAATCTGGAGACACTACTTGTACGGCACAAAATGCGTGGTTTTCACTGACCACAAAAGTCTCCAGCATATCTTCAACCAGAAGGAACTCAACATGAGGCAAAGACGTTGGGTCGAACTCCTAAACGACTATGATTGCAAAATTCGCTACCATCCTGGTAAAGCGAATGTTGTGGCTGACGCATTAAGTCGTAAGGAACGTACTGTGCTTCATTGTGTTCATGTTCAATCTGCTATTCAAGCTCGATCTGATATCCAAGCACGCATTACTCAGGCTCAACATGCTTGTGTTTCACAAGACTTGATGGGTAAGGAATTACCCTATCACATTAAGCCTGATCTTGTTTTGAAGGAAGATGGATCGTATTATTTCATGGACCGTTTGTGGGTCCCAAGCCAAGATGATCTTCGCACTTTGCTTATGGATGAGGCCCATAAGTCTCGTTACTCTATTCATCCTGGCTCAGATAAAATGTATAAGGATCTTCGTACTCAGTATTGGTGGCTTGGTATGAAGAAAGACATTGCCTTGTACGTTTCAAAGTGCCTTACTTGTCTCAAGGTCAAGGCTGAACACCAACATCCTTATGGTCTTTTGGAGCAACCAGAAATCCCAGTTTGGAAATGGGAAAACATTGCTATGGATCTCATTACTAAACTTCCGCGCACTAAGAAAGGTCATGATGCCATCTGGGTAGTTGTTGATCGTCTTACTAAGTCAGCGCATTTCCTGTCGATCCGTGAGAATCTATCTGCTGAAGATCTGGCCAAAATCTACGTGGATGAAATTGTATCTCGACATGGTGTTCCTTTGAACATTATTTCTGATAGGGATGCTCGCTTCTCTTCTCGATTTTGGAGAACCATGCAATCTGCTATGGGGACCCAACTCAATCTGAGCACAGCATATCATCCACAAACAGATGGCCAAACTGAAAGAACAATCCAGACTTTGGAGGATATGCTTAGAGCTTGTGTGATCGATTTTGGTGGTAGTTGGGATTCACATCTTCCATTGATTGAATTCTCCTACAACAATAGTTATCACTCCAGCATCAACATGGCTCCTTTCGAGGCTCTCTATGGTCGAAAATGTCGTTCACCAGTCTGCTGGAATGAAATAGGTGAGGCTCAGCTTACTGGACTTGACCTCATTCTAAAGACAACTGACAAGGTTAATAAAGTTCGTGATAACTTACAGGCAGCTCGAAGCCGTCAAAAGAGTTACGCGGACCAACGACGCAAGCCCTTAGAATTCCAAGTCGGTGATCGTGTATTACTTAAGGTCTCACCTTGGAAAGGTGTGATCAGATTTGGAAAGAAAGGAAAACTTGCACCTAGATACGTTGGACCATTCAAGATCGTCGAAAGAATCGGTAAGGTAGCCTACAGACTTGCATTACCTCCCGAACTTGGAAATGTTCATCCAACTTTCCACGTATCCAATCTCAAAAAGTGTTTAGCTGACGAGAACCTCCACATACCACTTGACGAAATCCGTGTTGATAAAACACTACATTTTGTTGAGAAACCTGTGGAAATTATGGATCGTGAAGTCAAATGGCTTAAACGCAAGCGCATTCCGTTGGTTAAAGTTCGCTGGGAATCTAAACGTGGACCTGAGTTTACTTGGGAACGTGAAGATCAAATGAAGGCGAAGTATCCACATCTATTCTCACGAGTTTCCTCTAAACAAATTTCGGGACGAAATTTCCACAAGTAGGGGAGACTGTGACATCTGTGCTTGTAATCATTGTAAACAGTTCAGTTATCAATGAAATAAAGTTATTTGATCCCTATGTTTGTTTATTTGTGTTTGATGTTTTCATGTTTTGACTTTTATCCAATTTCAAACTCTATATCGCTTTCTGGAGAATTATACGCAAACTGGTGCGTAAACGTAATCAGTTATACACGACAAATACTCTGGAACATCAATTTATGCTTAACATACCTTAAATAACCTTTACATAACTTAGAAATAAGTTTTGAAGGCTTTGGTATGGCAAAATCTAGTTAATTCGCTTACAGGGACTAAAATTGACAAACTGCGAAAGTATGCCAATCTGAACTGTAACGAACATTCCGGAACATGGCCATAAGTTAAACACACCTTAAATATCCCATACATAGCTTAGAAATAGGCTTTGATGGGTTCGGTGTGCTAAAATAAACTTCTGGGTCATTCAGGGACTAAAAGCGTCAAAAAGTGCATAAGTTTGCATTTTCGCGCATAACTTACGTTCTGAATACATCCGGACATCCAAAAATTTATGTAAGCATTAAAATATTATGTTTTAATGTTTGGCATGAGAAAAATCCATTCGTCATGCAATTTGGATCGTTTTTTGCGCTTATGCGCATTCCGTCGTAATTAACCGAACAACGCAATCGTACGGCCAAACGAACCAACTTCATTTAGAGCTTAAAAATGGGTTTGACGGGTTTTAGAAGTGCCAAAACACGTCCATGCGCGCACAGGGGTCAAATCTGCCAAAACTGAAAGTTAGCTGGTCTGCAGGTCCCTTACGGACCGTATGGGGTTGCTTACGGTCCGTAAGCCCCTCCCAGATCAGCAGAAATGTTTTCCAGCTATTCCCAGCTGTTACACACTTATGCACATGGTTTCTCCTAAACTATGGGCTGGTTTTGGGTGCCAATGGTTTTGTAAATCAGTGGGTACGAGGTGTACGGCTCAGATTTAACGCTTGGGGAACAAGAAACGATCTTAACGGTTCCATGTTTCCTATAAATACCCAACCCCAACTTCATTCAAACCCACTTGATTCTGAGATTTTCTCTAAGTTGGAGTTATAAACACTTCATACCTGAGAAATACTCGGAAATCAATCTTGCGGGGACCTTCTGTAAGTATTCTTTCGCGTTTTTCGTTCGTTTTAGCGTTAAAGTCAAACTGCGTTTGACTTGCGGCATTGACCAGTTTATGGTCAACGCGAAGTTCGTTTGAACTTCATAACGTGAGCGTAATCACGATGGTTATAGTCCCTAGCGACTATACCTACTGATTACCACGTTATCTAGGCTCAGTGACGAGTCGTAGTTTCGGCCAAAATGCGTTTTCTCACGTATTTTGTAACCAAACTACTCTAGGGTATTAAAACCGTTTGTTTTAATACCAAACCTGTTTTCTAACTTTACTAAACATGTTCTAGCATGTTTAGCTCGTCGCTTTTAGATTTGTGCTTGTTTAGGGTCGTAAAGGTAAGCGATCTAATCAATCGCTTATGCTTACGAACCCGACCCATTTGGTCGATCATTAGGATCCGACCAAACATTTTAGGTGACCATAGTTGTATAGGGAATAACCTTCCGAGGTTATACCTTATGGTCACGACGTTTAAATAGTTGTATGATAAGTAGTTCTTATGCCTTAGGTAAATTACCAAATTACCCTTTTTTTGCGCTGAAATTCATTTTAAGCATACGTAACTTAATTTTTGACATCTAAACTGATTTAGCAACAATATTAAGCATGTTAAGGCATAACTTGCTTGTCATAGGACTAGTTAAGCATTCCGAACGCGTTTTACGCGAGCGACGCGTTAAAGTAGCATAAGCTACCTAAACGGGTCGTAACGGGTCAAAAGCACTTAGGATAGGTTTCGTTTTAGTACGTAGGCTTTGTTAAACCATGTTACATAAGTTCCCCTACTTATTTGGTTTACGAACCCTCGTGCTACCCGATCCTCCGATAGGTCCGGTTATTAATGTAGATACCTATATAGGTGCCGTTTGATTCCGTGATCTTCTAGCATTGCTTGGTGGTTATCCTACGACTTCTAAGCAATCTCAAGTGAGTACATAGTACCCCTCTTTTACTGTTTTCCAAACATTTTGGGGTGAAACACATGTGCCTACTTGTTACTTTCGTGCTTTCTTGTTTTCACATCATATGCTTGCTATGTTCTTTAGTACACTTATAGTACATGATTTCATTACATTGTTTTGCTATGTATGTTAACTTAGCATGCTAGCACATTGATTTACATTACATTGTTTTGCTATATATGTTTACATGGCATATTAGCACATTGTTTTACATGACTTTTCTGCTTTGTATGTTTACTTAGCATACTTAGTACATTGTTTTCACATAATTTGTTTGCATTTGGTATGACATTTGGTTTATATAAACGGTTCTTTACTACATTCATTAACATTAGCTACGCCGCTCGGTAGTAAGTAATGGTACCATAGGACTTGACAAATCCCGTTCCTGACACCCTAGGTTTGTTTGGGTGAAAGGAATGACTGAATCCGTGAACATTTTACTTTGATAACCTTTACTCTAAGGTTATCCTGCTGTCTCAAGGCTTGAATGTAATGCGTTATCTTACCACATAAATGTTTGTATCAATAAAACAAGTTTTCTACTTGGCAAAACATAACTTTTTGATTCATTCAAAATACTTTGTTTTGTTCCTTTTTACTTATGGTTAAGTATTCTCATTTTGTTACTTACCATACATAACTTTTGTTTACACTTAACTACATGACTACATTTTGGGTTTTAAACATATGACAATGGTTTAGACAAGAACATTTGATGGTTGGTTTAAACATGGACTTTATACATTGGTGGTTTGTTTAATGACTTAAGTAACGATATGTGTGTAGTATGATACAAGCATGGTGGATACGCCGCTGGTACTTCCTATATATAAGTGCTTGTATTGTATTACATGTCATAGCGTTATTTAACTCATTTAGTTTGGACTTATACATTTTTACACAAATAACATATTTTTCACAAGACTTTGTTTTACAAAACAATTTATTCCATACAACTTATTTTTACTTGGTTATTCTTTTAACCATACATCATTCTTTTATACATACATATTAACTGATTTTGTTATCGCTTTTCAAACATTTTATAAGCAAACACTTAAACAAGATTCATGACAAGTTTTCATTAAACATTTTCTTAAACCTAAGTCATGAATCCTATTTTCACAAAACCTATGTATCTCACAGGCATTTTTATGCTGAC
This sequence comes from Helianthus annuus, assembly GCF_002127325.2. Taxonomy (NCBI): domain Eukaryota; kingdom Viridiplantae; phylum Streptophyta; class Magnoliopsida; order Asterales; family Asteraceae; genus Helianthus; species Helianthus annuus. Next base: position 13,165,882 of record NC_035445.2, read on the forward strand.
GTACCTATTTTCACATGTGTTTCAGGAGCTAATGCATAGGATGATCGTGATACACTAGGATGGACTTGGGCCTTAGTGACGATAAAATGGATCTAGACTAGTTAGAACTTGTTATGTACTTTGTTTCTTTTTTTTTATTTTAAGACAATGTAACTTGTGGGTTCTCGTTTGAAACAATGCATTCCACCCTTGGGTGATGAATAAAATATTATTTAAATTACCTTGGTTGTGGAACAATAATTCTGTTACAACACTCCCCGACGTTTCCGCCACGATTTGATGTTTTACGTGGTCGGGGTGTGACATGCAGGAACTTCCGAGATTAGTTTCACGATGGATTATGGATAGTGGAGCTTCTCGACACATGACAGGGAAGACTGCATTGCTGTATGATGTTAGGAATTTCAATGGAGGTTATGTAGGATTCACCGGAAATCAAGGTGGTAGGATCATTGGTGAAGGAACGTTGTCCAATGGGATTGTGACCTTTGAAAGAGTTAACTACATTGCTGAGCTGGAGAATAATCTGTTGAGTATCTCGCAGATCTGTGACAGGATGTATACCACTCACTTTAATGACAAAGAATGTTTGATCTTGAAGGCAGGATTTGTTATCCCTGAAGAATGGGTTATCATGAGGGCATGAGTGTAGCTACTACAACCATGGGTTAGGCTCATTGTTTTGTGTCTAGAGCAACAGAGAAGGAATCAAGATTGTGGCACTGGAAGATGGGTCATATACATCTTAGAAAAATGAAATACTTGGTGCACAATGATTTGGTTACTAGAGTTCATGTAAAAGGTTTTCATCTGGAAGGGGAGTGCATTAGCTGCATCAAAGGCAAGCAGAAGAAAAAGTCACACCCTAAAAAGCAAGTCAATTCAGTCTCAAGACCTCTGGAGAGACTTCACATGGATTTATTTGGTCCTGTGAATGTCAAAAGTATTACAAGGGATGTTTACTATCTTGTGGTTACTAATGATTATTCCAGATTTTCGTGGGTATCATTCTTGAAGTCTAAAGATGAAACGTTTGACAGTTTGATGGCATTGTTCAAGAAAATTGAAAATTTGTACCAAAGGCGTATCAAAAGAATCAAAAGTGATAATGGTACTGAATTCAAGAACAACAAGATGGAAGAATTTTGTGATAAAAGAGGTATATTGCATGAGTTTAGTGCTCCGTACACTCCACAGCAGAATAGAGTTGCAGAACGTAAAAACAGGACACTAATCAAAACGGCTAGAACAATGCTTGCTGATTCAAAGCTACCGATAAGTTTTTGGGCAGAAGCAGTTTCCGCCGCATGCTATATGCTCAACAGAGTTCTCACTGTTAAGAAATTCAACAAAACGTGCTTTGAGTTAATCAATAACCGCAAACCGAATCTGAAGTATTTAGAACCGTTTGGGTCACCCTATACTGTTCTAGAGCCTTTTGGAAAGTTTGGTCCGAAGAGTATTGAAGGGATATTCATAGGTTATGCAAGTCCATTACGACGTGTCTTCATTCCAAGCTTGAAGCGGATTATTGAAGCTCCTAATGTTGAATGACAAGGTTATACAATGCTGCCGCAGACTCCCGGAGATTCATGGCGTTATCATTACGACAAGTTGTGGGATTCGTTTGACATGATGGAAGAACCAGAAGAAGAAGATTTCTTTGATGAGTTGGATATTTTGCGAGAGTATGAGTCATCGCAGGAAAGGTTCCCAGCTGAGTATTCAACACGACCACGACAAACTTCAAATGACAATGAAGCAGGTCCAAGCAATGCTGGTGAACATGATGATGTCCAACAAGATGAAGTTGTTCATGATAATCAAACGGCACAGGATGATAATCAAGAATCTGAGAACATGCCAGTATTTGATCATGGTGATTCAGATTCTGAGGGGGAGCAAATTCAGCTTTCAAGTCAAACAAACCCAGTCAGTGAACATGGTGCAAATCAGAATGTTACTAATCTGGAGGGCGATGTAGACATTCCAAGCGAAGTAATGCCACAAACTCTTTCATACCATCCAGAGGAGCTGATCATAGGAGAATTACAATCAGGAGTTCGCACTAGACGTCAAATTGACCAAGGGCTTACTTGTTTTTATTCTATAGTAGCACCTTTACAAACTGAATTTTCATTGAGTTGTTTTATTTCGCAGATTGAACCACGAACTTATAAAGAGGCGCTTACTGAAGATTCTTGGGTCAATGCTATGCAAGAAGAGTTAAGTCAGTTTGAAAAGTTAGGAGTGTGGAAGTTAGTAGATTTACCTGAAGGTCATAGGAAGATCAACATCAAATGGGTGTTTAAGTGTAAGAGAGATGATCGTGGAGTTGTTGTGCGAAACAAAGCTCGACTCGTAGTCCAAGGTTTCAGTCAACAGGAGGGGATAGACTTTACTGAAGTGTACGCTCCTGTAGCTCGACTAGAAGCAATCAGAATCTTCCTAGCATTTGCATCGTGGAAAAACTTCAAAGTATATCAGCTAGATGTAAAATCGGCGTTTCTTTACGGGAAGGTTAAAGAGGAGGTATATGTCGGACAGCCGCCAGGCTTTACCGATCCAATCCACAAAAACAAGGTTTATTTGCTGGACAAAGCGCTGTATGGTTTACACCAGGCCCCGAGAGCTTGGTACGAGACTTTGTCTCAACACCTACTAGCCAACAGCTTTATCCAAGGGAAAGTGGATGCCACTCTCTTCACCAAAGAGGTCGACGGACATCTTCTGATAGTACAGATATATGTGGACGACATAATATTTGGGTCAACAAATGAGAATTTGTGCAAAGATTTTGAACAAGTGATGAAGCAAAAATTCAAAATGTCATCGATGGGGGAGATGAAATTCTTCTTGGGATTGCAAGTTGATCAACTACCTGAGGGAATTTTCATTCACCAGACGAAGTACGTTCATGATATTCTAGAGAAATTTAGGATGTCAGGTTCTACTCCAGCGTCAACCCCGCTAGCGACGAATCATGGGTTACACCCAGATCTCACCGGAGACAGGGTTGATGAGACACTTTATCGTTCCATGATCGGTTCGTTGATGTACTTGACTGCTTCAAGACCTGACATCATGTACCCAACGTGCCTCGCAGCAAGATTTCAATCTAACCCGCGAGCTTCGCATATGGTTATTATGAAGAGGATATTATGCTACCTGAAAGGAACTCCAACATTGGGGTTGTGGTATCCTAGAAAAGACGACTTTACGCTCGAAGGGTATTCCGACTCGGATTTCGGATGCTGTAAAGTCAATGCAAAATCAACAACAGTAGGATGCCAGTTCTTTAGACCTCGTCTGGTCACCTGGCAGTGTAAGAAGCAAACGTCTGTGGCGCTATCCACATGTGAAGCGGAGTACGTTTCTGCTAGCAGTTGCTGCTCTCAGATCCTGTGGATACAGCAACAGATGTGCGACTACGGTTTGCAGTTTCTTAACACACCTCTCTTTGTTGATAATGAGCCCGCTATTAATATAACAAAAAATCCAGTACATCACGCTAAAACTAAACATATAGAAATTCGACATCACTTCATCCGAGATTGCTTCGAGAAGAAGTTGATTCGAATTGAGAAAATCCACACTGACAATCAGAAAGCTGATTTACATACCAAAGCTTTTGACAAAACACGTTTTAAATATCTTTTAAAACTGAATGGTATGATGCTCTTCTCGGTGTCGGATGGCATTATTGGCGTTGATGAAGGTACTGTTGTAGATGACGATGAAAAACAATCTGCAATGGTTTGTCGATTTTTTACTTGTTTTGGTATTTAGGGGGAGTAGTACAAAAACAGTAAAAAATTCAAAAATCCAAAAACATGAGAAAATTTCGTAAATCCAAAAACAATAGAAAACTGAAAAAGAGCCTGTGTAAAAAAGGGAAAATAATAGTACATCAGTTTGACAGTTACTGTACGCTAAAGATTTGTAAAGTTTAAAAGTGTTACACAGTCTCACTGATGATGTGCCGATAGGTTTTTACACATTTAGTAAGTTTGTTCGGGATATAAACATAAAATTCAAATTAGCTTATTTCGTGGGGAACACTACTTGGATATATAGGTAACCCCCTGAAATCTCGTTTGAAAGGTCCCTCTTTTTGAAATACTAGGTCTTTATACTCAATGATATCTGGGGTATTATTCCGGGACTTCTGCTGAATGGAAGTTCTGACCTAGTCCACGAATAATACTTTCCGCATTGCTTGAAACATAGCATCGCCCTCAGCAAATTGATGAAACAATAAAATTGATAATCATTGCTGTTGTAAAAAAGATCCTCTAAAAGGGACACACCGAAAGTCGAACTGTCATCTCTCTGCTGAACGGAAGTTCTGACCTGAGCTCTCACGGTTTCGCATCTAACCCCTTACAGATATCATCTGTGGTATACTCACCTGTAAGACTGAATATTGGGATTCTGGATACGGGAGTATATTCAAGAGGTGGGACACATGAATGAGTTTAAGTTCCTAAAACACCTAATTCGTATCCTGAACAGATTGAAAATTGTGTGAGAATTTAAGTGGATCAGTATATCGACAATCTACGTGAATTGTTTAATTCTGAGTATGAAATTAAAGCTTAACGGTACTAGTGACTTGTCTGATAACTGATATGATTCCCTAACACGCTCACCAAAAATATGTTTGTAAATAGTTTACTTTCTATTACATTCTGCAATTTAAGTTTCTGTATTTCGTTTCTAGTTTAGAAACTTCATATAGAAAATCTAAAAATATTTTTCATTTCTGCTTTATTTTTCGACAAACCAGAGTGGAAAGTTGATTGTCTGATTCTCGAGGTTGAAACAAATGCAGGAAGTTTCTGGACTGGAGGATGAGGAGAGCTTATCTTGATAAAATCTGATTGATGAAAAGTCAAAATCAAGTTCATTAATTTGAAACTTGTAATTTTCAGAAAATGGTTGAAAATTGTTGAACAAAAATCAGTTTGATTTGTCTTTAGGTCAACCAAGGTCATTAGGTTGGACTTGGTAGATTAATTGAGTAATCAGGGTCATTAACTTGGACCTGAATACTTCAGTGGATTTCTAAAACTGATAGATATTGAGATTTATTGTTGAAAATCAATAGATTGTAATGTTATATGTTTGAGAAACAGGTTGTGGATTTCAAAATTCCCATGGCACCAAAACATTAAAGTTTGAACTAGAATTCAAGTCCCAGCATTTCGAGAGGGGGAGTCTGTGAAAGGGGGAGTCAGAATTCTGGATCAACAGTCAAAAGGGGAGATTGAAGATAGAGATAGGATGAGATCGTGAACCTGTGAAGAAAGAGTTTTTACATGAGAAGACAAATTTGGAAAGAGACCAAGACTGAAGACTCGACGCCGAAGACTTCGTCAACATCCAAGGGGGAGTCTGTTGGTGCACTGAATGTCTGTTTACTACGTCTTAATCAAGTCTTAGGTCTAGATAGGTGGATTAGGGTTTGGAAACAAGAAACGTGGATATTTCATGTTATTCCGCTTGAAATGACAAGAAGTCATTTCAAGCGAAATCAGCTTTATATGTTATTCCGCTCCAACTAGCATGTTGGTGATTCCGCTCGAGTGAACATAGGGGTTCCGCTTGAGTTGTTTCAAGCGGAATCTGGAGCTCTATAAATAGGTCTCGCTTCAATTTAATTGTAAAAGTTGGAGCGGAATCAGGTCATGTTGTAAGAGTCAAGGTGCTGCCAAAATTCAGTCAGAAACACGTGTAAAGACTCAGAATTCAGTAATAGAAAAGAAAATTAAAAGGAACAAGCTGTGTGACATTGTTTACTTTGATTCCGCCTTAGTAAATGATGATGAACTGCCTTTACTGACTGTTTAGCGTCACGGAACCGATCCAACAGGTTAGGTTTTTGTTTGGGGGGGGGTGGGGGGGTTAGGTTTTCTTAGCTAGTTTTGGTTGTGTTGACATTGGCTCTCACGGTTCTCGCAATAAAGGTGGTTCTCGCATGAACCTTACCTTATATATATATATATATATATATATATATATATATATATATATATATATATATATATATATATATATATATATATATATATATATATATATATATATATATATATATATATACATATACATATATATAGGATCCGGTTCAAGAGAAAACCACTCTCAATTACGAGAACCGTAGAAACGCCCCTCATCCAATAACGTATTTACACATCATACATAAACAAATTAAATCAAAAGGCATTTTAGTCTTTTACTCTCGATGTCATGTCATTTCTCTCTATTCCTTTTTAATCTATGTTCCCGAGTCTCATTTAACAGGGGGAGGGGAAGGAAAATTTTCTCTTCTAATCTCTCCAATTTGGGAGGATGAATATATGGTCATATTTTCTTCTCTTTTCTCTCCTTTTCCCTCCCATCCCCCTGTTAAATGAAACTCGGGAACATGGTTTTTTCATATTTTCATCTCTTTTCCCTCCCCTCCCCTCCCCTGTTAAATGAGACTCGGGAACTGTGACAACTCGAAATTTAGAACCTCTCGATGTAACTTGCTTGAAACGTTATGTGATTAGTTAACTTGTCAATTTGGTAAATAATATAAGTAAATTCATGTGATTATGTGTTGTGCTTGTATGTATAGTATGTATATATATGTATAAGTGAACCGAGAACCAAGGACACGACTCGAGACCATGTGGTCTCGAGTGAATAGAAACAGTTGGGCCGGTTGGGCCGTTTAATCACACTCGAAAGCCCTTTAGGGTGCACTACTTGGAACGGATATATAACCTTAGTAGATAGCCATGCTTTCCATCTCTTTGGACAACACACTCACTCTCACACACACTCTCCTACTTTCTCTCTCACTAAAACCCTAGAAACACAAACACACTCCCTCATTCTCGGATTCTAACCGGCGAGTTGGGACCCTCGGATCGGCTCACACACACCTATTTGGAAGCTTCATTCGCTACAACTTCACACCTTCGAACCCATACATGAACCGGTTAGTGATTCATGCTATGTATTGTATTTCGGTTGATTGATGATGTGTAATGAGGTTGTATGATAATATGTGTTTGCTTGATTGTTGTTTAATCTATGATGAAGGTGTTGTGTGATAGAAGATGGTTAGTTGTTGCTAAATGATGCTTATTATTGAAAAATACACCATGACCATTGTTTGAATATGACAAAGATGTTTAATGAGTTCTTGATAGACAATACATGCTAGTTACAACATTGATGATGAACAAGACTTCTTTAGTAAAAGTACAGATATTGTGGGATGAAAGAATGATAATCCGATTCATGAGGATTTTAGAATAGATGTTTTGTTTGCAATATGAGCATGATATCTAGTTTAAGTATTATAACTCTTGTCCGAAAAATGCAAATGTGTTTGAATAAGGGTTGTTTGTATTATGAATATTTGATGAACATGATGAATATGTGAAGAACTTGTTGAATATGATTTGGATATTTGAAATTGCTATGTTTGATCCATTGTGGTTAATTGTTAGACAAGAAAACATGTTTAAATGGATAGTACACAATTGTTGCATGAAATCAAATTTCCATTAGATAGTACAACTGTGCAGAATTAGCAGTTGCTGGGGGGTCGAGACCTCGGTTCCGACTCGAGACCATGAGCATGATAACTCGAGAACATAGATTGTGACACAGGTTGCGAGTCGAGAACCCCTAGTCTCGACTCGAGACCACACATGACCATCACACAAACATCATGACCCGAGACCATGCTTGCGAGTCCGGTTGCGACTCGAGACCAATACATGCATAACCCGAAACCACCTCGGTTGCGACTCGAGACCCTGTAAGCTACACTCGAGACCGCACAGTCTCGACTAGAGACCGCACAGTCTCGACTCGAGACCACGCTTGTTGGACTTGCATAGTTACCGGCCTAAGTTAATGGGCCGGACTTGTGGACTTCTTGTGTTACTGTTGAATGCGTGTTCTGGGCTTGCGTGCCATTACGAGTCCAACTGTTTGGGCCACACTTAGACTTTGGTTGTTACAGGAACGTTACTATGGAACCTGTTACGAACTGTTGTTGAACTGCCATGCTAGATATGTATGCCATGATTGTTACTTGCTAGTATACGTGTAGAACATACGTGCACTACTTGGATACGAACCTGACTTGAATGGTATCTATGTTAGGACGTAGTTGACCACTTACAACTCGATTGACTTTTCTGTGTATCTGCCGAGCAAAACAAGGTGAGTTCACACCCTCTACAAAGCATGGGATTCCCTGGGTTGGGAATAGGGTTAAGGAACGTAGATTCCTCGTCCTCCTTGGGTAGGACAGCAATGGTTCAGGAATGTAATTCCTCGTCCTCACGGGCAGATAACTCGTACTAGACCAAAACTCTATCACGAAGTCCCTCCTTTTATATCGACTTAATCGCCGGGCCAATGGCGAGCGGGTCATTAGTTAGATAGCGCTATTTAGGTCTGACAAACCTCACACCGTGCCGCAGAGGACGGGCGTGAACTAATGGATCTTGGGCACGTCAATGATGATAGACATTGACAGTTTCAGGGCACATAAACATGACTATAGTCAGCAGTCGATATGGTAACGAGTCTAGTGTATACATGGGGTAGCCCCCACGGCCGAAATGCCAGATAACTAACACGGGGTAGCCCCCACGGCTGGAATGCCAGAGTAACCGGGAATAAACAAGTCACGTTTTCAACTATGGGGTAACCCCCACGGCAGGATGCCAGATAAAGGAAACTGTTTTCGAAACAAATTAAAGCGAACACCCAACTGTGAACTCACTCAACTAGTTGTTGACTCGTTACTACATGCTTTGTAGGACCATAGGTACTTAGCTGGAGCTTGCATGGAGGAGAGTCGTTGTGGGACATGGATAGCTGCGTGCCATGTTAAACTTGAAAACAATTGCACTTATGTTTTGGTTTTAAAACTTATGCTTCCGCTTGCAACTTAAACTATGTTTTGTTTGAACACCAATTGTATTGGTCGGATTTTATAACTACTTATATGCTTGTTCAATATGATTGGTGGCTGGATCCTGGTCAGTCACTCCTCCAAGCGGTAGTACTCCGCAGGTGGATTTTGGGGGTGTGACAGATTGGTATCAGAGCCATTGGTTATAGTGAACTTGGTTTTAATAAAGGAGAAACGTTTTTGTTAAAACCAGACTATAACCTGTACAGTGCTCAACGGTCCACAACGACGCTTCACTCCACATGCAAGGCTCGACATTCTAGGTGATATGATCTATATGTATTGCCTACTTGATAGTTACATAGTACTTTGCCCATGGTATGCTTGATTAGTATAACTACTGTTGATTGAACACATGTGTGCTTACTCCCTTCTACCATCGCACTTTCGCGAACCTCTCTCACTCATGTTTCCCTCTTGTATGAAGATCATGAGTGGACGCGTTAACATGACACAAGCCCAGTTGACGGCTCTGATTAACGAACGAGTTGCCGCAGCACTTGCAGCTACATACGCAGGAGGTATATCCTGCAGTCCGAACTCATCCTAGGATCTTTAGAATCCTACTCTCGTGAACCAACCTTTGTGTTAAACTCTGTCTTTCTTTCACCTACCTTAGGTCAACATGCCCAGCCACCGGTGTGCACCTTTAAGACCTTTATGGACTGCCGACCCACTACTTTTAGCGGAACTGAAGGAGCAGTAGGTCTCCTCCACTGGTTTGAGAAACTAGAATCTGTCTTCGAAATGTGTGAATGCCCTGAAGCGCGCAGGGTGAAGTATGCTACCGGTACTCTCGAGGGTTTAGCCCTCACATGGTGGAACGCTCAAGTTCAAATGCTGGGGTTGGTTGCTGCCAACGCCACCCCATGGGAAAATTTCAAGGAAATGATCAGGGAGGAATACTGCAGTCGCGATGACATCCATTAGTTGGAAGACGAGTTCTACAACCTCAAGATGACGGGGTCAGAGATTGAGGCGTATACTAAGAGGTCGCATGAGCTTGCCTTATTGTGTCCTACTATGGTGGACCCTCCATATAAGCGAATTGAACTCTATCTCAAGGGCTTGGTGCCAGAAATCCAAAGTCATGTGACTTCAGCAAACCTGGCCACTATCCAGCAGGTTGTTCAGTTGGCTCACCGTCTTACTGATCAGGCGGTGGAGTAGAACAAGTTACCAAAGCGTATAGGTGCTACAGTTACTTCTGGTTCCTCTAGTGACAACAAACGGAAATGGGATGGAACTTCAAGCAAGGGTTCAACTTCTGTGCAATCTCAGTCTCAGCAGAGAAAGACTGATGACTACAAAAGCCCCAGTCAGCAATCGTCTGGTGGTCAAAGTCATGGTGGGTACAAAAAGAATCACCCCAAATGCAATCGCTGCAACCTCGTGCAACAAGCCTGGTCACGCCGCAAAGGATTGCAGGAGCTTATACCCCGCCAATCAGAATCGTCAGCAAGCTCAACAGAATCAGCGGCAGCAACAGGGTAACAACAAAGGGTGCTTTCAGTGTGGAGCTGAAGGCCACTTCAAGAAAGATTGTCCCCAACTGAACCAGAACAACAACAACAACAACAACAACAATCAGGGGAATGGTAACAATGGGAACCACAACAACAACAATGGTGCCAGGGGGCGAGTGTTCGTGATTGGCCAAGGTGAAGCAAGGAATGACCCCAACGTGGTGACGGGTAAGTTCCTTCTCGACGAATTTTATGTTACAGTTTTATTTGATTCGGGTGCCGATACTAGCTATGTGTCACTAGAAGTTAGTCAAATGCTTAAGCGTGTTCCAACACCCTTGAACAACAAGCACACTGTAGAGCTAGCTAATGGTAAGAGTTTGGAGGCCTCACACGTAGTCAAAGGTTGCAAACTTGTCCTCGCTAACCAGACCTTCTCTATTGACCTTATTCCTATCGTCTTGGGTAGTTTCGACGTTGTCATTGGGATGGATTGGTTATCCCAACACCGAGCAGAGATTCTTTGCAACGAGAAGATCGTTCGTATTCCTGGTTCCGGTAGTGAACCTCTCATGATTCGTGGCGACAAGAGGAGTGCTGCTGAAAACGTTATCTCTTTCCTTAAGGCCCAGAAGTGCTTGCGAGAGGGCCACACTGCCGTTTTGGCTCTTGTTACTGACACTTCGGAAAAAGAGAAGAAGCTAGAAGATTTTCCAGTTGTACGTGACTATCCTGAGGTATTCCCTGAGGAATTACCTGGTCTTCCACCCCATCGCCAAGTCGAGTTTCAGATTGAACTAGCTCCTGGAGCTGCGCCTATAGCTCGTGCACCTTATCGTTTAGCTCCATCAGAGTTGGAAGAACTCTCTACGCAACTGCAAGAACTCTTGGATAAGGGTTTTATTCATCCAAGCTCATCGCCCTGGGGAGCTCCAGTACTATTTGTGAAGAAGAAGGACGGTACCTTCAGAATGTGTATCGACTATCGTGAACTCAACAAGGTGACTGTGAAGAACCGTTATCCTCTACCACGTATTGACGACTTGTTCGACCAGTTGCAGGGGTCGAGCTACTATTCAAAGATCGATTTGAGATCGGGATATCACCAGCTGAGAGTTCGAGAAGAGGATGTCTCTAAGACAGCCTTTAGAACTCGTTATGGGCACTATGAGTTTTTGGTCATGCCGTTTGGGCTGACAAACGCACCCGCAGTTTTCATGGACTTGATGAACCGAGTGTGCAAGCCTTATCTGGACAAGTTCGTTATAGTCTTCATCGACGATATCCTGATCTATTCTAAGAGTCAGGAGGAACACGAGCAGCATCTACGACTTATTCTGGAACTCCTTCGAACAGAACAGCTTTATGCAAAGTTCTCGAAATGCGACTTCTGGCTTCGTGAGGTCCATTTCCTAGGCCACGTGGTAAACAAGGATGGGATTCACGTTGATCCATCCAAGGTAGACTCTATTAAGAACTGGCCTGCACCTCGTACACCAAAGGAAATTCGCCAATTCTTGGGATTGGCAGGTTACTACAGGAGGTTCATTAAGGATTTTTCTAAGATCGCACAGCTTCTCACCTCGCTAACGCAGAAAGGCGTTGTTTATCGTTGGGGAAATGCACAGGAGTTAGCCTTTCAACATCTAAAGGATAGACTTTGTAGTGCACCTATCCTTTCACTGCCAGAGGGCACATACGATTTTGTGGTTTACTGTGATGCATCAATTCAAGGTCTTGGCTGTGTATTGATGCAACGAGATAAAGTCATAGCCTACGCCTCACGACAACTCAAAGTTCACGAGAAGAACTACACTACACACGATTTAGAGCTGGGAGCTGTAATTTTCGCACTTAAGTTATGGCGACATTACCTGTACGGTACCAAGTGCGCCATCTACACCGACCACAGGAGCCTAGAGCACATATTCAAACAGAAGGAACTGAATATGCGGCAACGACGATGGGTCGAGCTACTGAATGACTACGAGTGCTCCATCAGGTATCACCCGGGCAAGGCCAATGTTGTGGCTGACGCCCTCAGTCGAAAGGACACTGCGCCTAAGCGCGTGAGAGCTTTACAACTCACGATCCATTCTAGTCTCCCTTCCCAAATACGAGCTGCTCAGAAGGAAGCACTGAAACCGGAAAACGTCAGGGCTGAAGCCCTACGCGGGTCAAGACAACGCTTAGAACAGAAGGAAGACGGTGCTTACTACGTAACAGGATGCATTTGGGTTCCGCTCTATGGCAACCTACGAGAACTTGTGATGGATGAGGCACACAAGTCCCGCTACTCGGTACACCCTGGTTCGGACAAGATGTACCACGATATTAAAACTACGTATTGGTGGCCTAGCATGAAGGCCCACATAGCAACTTACGTCAGCAAGTGTTTGACTTATGCGCGAGTCAAGACAGAATATCAGAAACCCTCAGGCCTACTTCAACAACCAGAGATACCACAATGGAAATGGGAGCAATTTCCATGGATTTCGTTACTGGCCTACCTAGATCTCAGCGCGGAAACGATACTATTTGGGTGATCGTGGATCGACTCACAAAATCCGCACACTTCTTGGCGATTAAGGAAACGGATAAATTCTCCACTCTAGCGGAGATATACCTCAAGGAAGTTGTTTCGAGGCACGGGGTGCCCACCTCTATCATCTCCGATCGAGATGCACGTTTTACTTCAGAGTTGTGGCAAGCAATGCACAAGTCCTTTGGCTCACGTTTAGATATGAGCACAGCGTATCACCCTCAGACGGACGGACAGTCCGAGCGCACTATTCAGACCTTAGAAGACATGCTTCGTGCATGTGTAATCGACTTTGGCAACAGCTGGGAAAAGCATCTGCCACTTGTGGAATTCTCGTACAATAACAGCTACCACACCAGCATTAAAGCTGCTCCGTTTGAGGCATTGTACGGACGTAAATACCGGTCACCTCTTTGTTGGGCAGAGGTGGGGGATAGCCAAATCACTGGTCCGGAACATGTGGTAGACACTACTGAACGGATTGCTCAAATACGATAACGCATGGCGGCCGCTCGAGACCGTCAGAAAGCCTATGCCGATAAGGGCAGGAAACCACTTGAGCTCCAGGTTGGGGAGCGGGTACTACTCAAAGTTTCACCCTGTAAGGGTGTGGTTCGTTTTGGCAAACGAGGCAAACTTAACCCACGATACGTCGGACCATTTGAAATCATCGAGAAAATAGGCAGGGTGGCCTACAGACTAAACTTACCAGCAGAACTCAGTGCAGTTCACAACGTTTTCCATGTGTCAAATCTGAAGAAGTGTCTGTCAGATGAGACCCACATAGTTCCTCTGAAGGAACTCACTATCGACGAGCAGTTGCGATTCGTCGAGGAACCAGTTGAAATCACGGACCAGGATGTTAAGGTCCTCAAGAGCACTAGAATACCTCTCGTTCGAGTTCGTTGGAACTCACGTCGCGGCCCAGAGTTCACCTGGGAGCGCGAAGATCGGATGAAACAAAAGTATCCCCAACTGTTCGCAAACGGTACGACCACTACTGAGGCCGAAGCTACGAAATTTCGGGACGAAATTCCAGATCAACGGGGGGAGGATGTGACACCCCAGGAAAACCGGGAAAACCATATAACTTAACTAGCTTCCTTAGTGAGTGCTTACCAAATTTCGGGACGAAATTTCTTTCAACTTGGGGATGATGTGACAACTCGAAATTTAGAACCTCTCGATGTAACTTGCTTGAAACGTTATGTGATTAGTTAACTTGTCAATTTGGTAATAATATAAGTAAATTCATGTGATTATGTGTTGTGCTTGTATGTATAGTATGTATATATATGTATAAGTGAACCGAGAACCAAGGACACGACTCGAGACCATGTGGTCTCGAGTGAACAGAAACAGTTGGGCCGGTTGGGCCGTTTAATCACACTCGAAAGCCCTTTAGGGTGCACTACTTGGAACGGATATATAACCTTAGTAGATAGCCATGCTTGCCATCTCTTTGGACAACACACTCACTCTCACACACACTCTCCTACTTTCTCTCTCACTAAAACCCTAGAAACACAAACACACTCCCTCATTCTCGGATTCTAACCGGCGAGTTGGGACCCTCGGATCGGCTCACACACACCTATTTGGAAGCTTCATTCGCGACAACTTCACACCTTCGAACCCATACTTGAACCGGTTAGTGATTCATGCTATGTATTGTATTTGGGTTGATTGATGATGTGTAATGAGGTTGTATGATAATATGTGTTTGCTTGATTGTTGTTTAATCTATGATGAAGGTGTTGTGTGATAGAAGATGGTTAGTTGTTGCTAAATGATGCTTATTATTGAAAAATACACCACGACCATTGTTTGAATATGACAAAGATGTTTAATGAGTTCTTGATAGACAATACATGCTAGTTACAACATTGATGATGAACAAGACTTCTTTAGTAAAAGTACAGATATTGTGGGATGAAGAATGATAATCCGATTCATGAGGATTTTAGAATAGATGTTTTGTTTGCAATATGAGCATGATATCTAGTTTAAGTATTATAACTCTTGTTTATATTATGAATATTTGATGAACATGATGAATATGTGAAGAACTTGTTGAATATGATTTGGATATTTGAAATTGCTATGTTTGATCCATTGTGGTTAATTGTTAGACAAGAAAACATGTTTAAATGGATAGTACACAATTGTTGCATGAAATCAAATTTCCATTGGATAGTACAACTGTGCAGAATCAGCAGTTGCTGGGGGGTCGAGACCCCGGTTCCGACTCGAGACCATGAGCATGATAACTCGAGAACATAGATTGCGACACAGGTTGCGAGTCGAGAACCCCTAGTCTCGACTCGAGACCACACATGACCATCACACAAACATCATGACCCGAGACCATGCTTGCGAGTCCGGTTGCGACTCGAGACCAATACATGCATAACCCGAAACCACCTCGGTTGCGACTCGAGACCCTGTAAGCTACACTCGAGACCGCACAGTCTCAACTAGAGACCGCACAGTCTCGACTCGAGACCACGCTTGTTGGACTTGCATAGTTACGGGCCTAAGTTAATGGGCCGGACTTGTGGACTTCTTGTGTTACTTTTGAATGCGTGTTCTGGGCTTGCATGCCATTACGAGTCCAACTGTTTGGGCCACACTTAGACTTTGGTTGTTACAGGAACGTTACTATGGAACCTGTTACGAACTGTTGTTGAACTGCCATGCTAGATATGTATGCCATGATTGTTACTTGCTAGTATACGTGTAGAACATACGTGCACTACTTGGATACGAACCTGACTTGAATGGTATCTATGTTAGGACGTAGTTGACCACTTACAACTCGATTGACTTTTCTGTGTATCTGCCGAGCAAAACAAGGTGAGTTCACACCCTCTACAAAGCATGGGATTCCCTGGGTTGGGAATAGGGTTAAGGAACGTAGATTCCTCGTCCTCCTTGGGTAGGACAGCAATGGTTCAGGAATGTAATTCCTCGTCCTCACGGGCAGATAACTCGTACTAGACCAAAACTCTATCACGAAGTCCCTCCTTTTATATCGACTTAATCGCCGGGCCAATGGCGAGCGGGTCATTAGTTAGATAGCGCTATTTAGGTCTGACAAACCTCACACCGTGCCGTAGAGGACGGGCGTGAACTAATGGATCTGGGGCACGTCAATGATGATAGACATTGACAGTTTCAGGGCACATAAACATGACTACAGTCAGCAGTCGATATGGTAACGAGTCTAGTGTATACATGGGGTAGCCCCCACGGCCGAAATGCCAGATAACTAACACGGGGTAGCCCCCACGGCTGGAATGCCAGAGTAACCGGGAATAAACAAGTCATGTTTTCAACTATGGGGTAACCCCCACGGCAGGATGCCAGATAAAGGAAACTGTTTTCGAAATAAATTAAAACGAACACCCAACTGTGAACTCACTCAACTAGTTGTTGACTCGTTACTACATGCTTTGCAGGACCATAGGTACTTAGCTGGAGCTTGCATGGAGGAGAGTCGTTGTGGGACATGGATAGCTGAGTGCCATGTTAAACTTGAAAACAATTGAACTTATGTTTTGGTTTTAAAACTTATGCTTCCGCTTGCAACTTAAACTATGTTTTGTTTGAACACCAATTGTATTGGTCGGATTTTATAACTACTTATATGCTTGTTCAATATGATTGGTGGCTGGATCCTGGTCAGTCACTCCTCCAAGCGGTAGTACTCCGCAGGTGGATTTTGGGGGTGCGACAGGAACAGAGTGTAAATCCCTCATTTCTTTCTTTTTCTCTCTCTATTTTTCATTTACAGAACTTTTTGTCTCTCACATCTCCTTCTCTCTCTCTCTCTCTCACATATCTCTCTCTCATTTGTCATTCAAATTTACACATACAAAACAAACACTTCTTCTTCTCTAAACCATCAAAACACAGATCCATGTTTGTTCCATGGCCGGGACAAGAGTTTTTAGAAACCGATGGCCTAGCCGGCGTTGTTTATACGACGGCGTATCGACGGGGTTTCATGGTAGTTCAACGGCAGGTGGTGGTGGGTCGACGGTAGGGGCTGGTGGTGGTGGTTCAAACACGATGGTGATGGAAGAATGATTCTCCCCCCCAAGTGGTGAGTGTTTGTGGTTTGTTTGTTAAGAAAGAAAGTGAACAGTTTGCGGGTTTGATTTTTTTGAGTAAAGAATGTTAACAGTTTTTTTTTGTTTTTTTCCGATCGTGGACACCTCTGTCACCGGCGGCGTAGGTGCGGCGGTGAAGGGTGGAGGAGCGGCGGTGAAGGGTGGGTTTTGAAGATGACATTGTTGGTAGTTTAAAAAGGGTGGGTTTCGAACAGGAAATTGCAGGTTCGTATTCTTATTTTTTTTTTCAAAAAAAGTGCAAATGTGGTGGTGAGGTGGGGGGTGGGTGTTTAGTCTTTTTTTTAGGTTTTGGGGGGGGGGGGGTGGGGGGGGTTAGGTTTTTTTTTAGGTTTTTAGGGGGTGGGGTGGGGGGTGGGTGTTTAGGTTTTGGGTGGTGATGGGGTGGGGTGGGGTGGGGGTGGGTGTTTAGGTTTTGGGTGCTGATGTAGTGAGTTTAATTTTAGGTTATTGGACACTTGTCACTCTATAAATCCTTCTTACACTTCTAACAATTAGGAGCCTTTGTAGAATAACTTGACCCGTGCTTTTTGTGGATATTTTTTTTTTTTTTTTGAACGGCCAACAAACTCAATCCCGAGCACTCTCGGGGCACCCACTGGACAAACGGAGTACTCCGAGAGTAACCCGAGTCCACCACCAATTCTGGGGAAAACCCGGTAACCCACCCGCCCGTAGGCACGACGGTGAAATTACCGGTAAAACCCGTTTGGCTCAAGGATCCAACCCAGGTTTCCCTGGGTCTCCTATCACTGCCCACCAATGCCTCACTCTGCACCAAGTGGGAGTCGAACCTGCATCTCTTAAGAGAAATGCAAGTCCTCCACCACTTGATCTAGAGATCATTGGCTTGTGGATATTCATCAACGAACTTTCAAGATTTGAACTTTTGTTCTATTTTTCTTAAACAAAAAATGAAAAAGAAGTTTGTAATTTGGTACAAATGACGAAGCAACAAAGCAAGATTTTTGTTTCTATTTTTTTCTTTTATGTTTTTGAAGTATTAGTTTTTTTTAATGGTTCATATTTTGTTTATAAGCCATATGTTTTTGTCTGATGATTTTTTGATATGGTGATTCATGTGGATGTAAAAAACTTTATTACGGTAAATTGTGGTTTTTGTTTTGAGGAGATGTTAGCTTTGGACGTCTGATGTAAATTGTTGTTTTGTTTTGTGGAGATCATTTTTGCGGATACGGTGATGTGTGGTTTTGTTTTGGAAGTCGTTAATGTCTCTTGATGTAAAAATATTCTTTTTACATCAGATGTAAAAAATATGTGTAAAAATGTTACACTTGAAATACGATGTAAAAACAATGTAAAAATATTTTACACTAAATATACGATTTAAAAACGATTGTGTTTTTGTGTTCATGTGAGAAACGACGACATAAATTTTTGCAAAAGACGGAGGTAAAATACATTTACATCGTTGCACTATCTAAGAAATTCTTTTTATACATGTGTTCGTAGGTGTTGTGGTGTCTTTGACTTTATTTTTTTTTTTTTTTTTTGTTGAAATTAGAGATGCAATGCAAAAAGGTAAGACGTTGACGAGTTATACTTGGGTAAATAAAATTTACAACTAGGGTATAAAAAAACTTTACAACCGCGGCTTAAAAAAAGTTTACAACCGTGGTGTAAAAAAAGGTTTAAATTTTTTTAACAGGGGCGTAAAAATGTTTACAGCTGGTGCGTAAAAAAATTTACCATTGGGGCGTAAAAAAATTACAACCGGGGCATAAAAAAAAGTTTACCAACGGGGCGTAAAAAGTTTACAACTGCGGGGTAAAAAAAGCTAAAATGTTTTAACAGGGGCGTAAAAAATTACAACCGAGATGGAAATAAAATTTACAACCGGGGCTGGGTAAAATAATAAATTTACGTGTCGGCGGCACAAAAAATTATAAAAATGTTTGTAATTTCACGTTTGTAAATTTGTAGTTTTTACATACGTTTAAAAATATGTTTTTACATTTCTGCCGAATGTAAAAAAAATTGCACACGGTGTCGAAAGTAAAAAATGTTTTTTTACATGCGGTAGAAAAATGTTTTTTCCACCCCTAAACGCGCGCTCGAGCTCCTCTAAACACCACACATAAATATAATTTTACACACGTTTGTAAAAAAATGTATATTTTACCTTCGTTTGTAAAATGTTTTACGAACGGGTGACGAATGTAAAAATTCTGTTGCGTATGATGGAGTATGTAAACACTTTGTTTTACATACGTTGGGGCTTTGCTGTTCAAAAGATGAGGATAACGAACTACATACGAAGGCCGTTGTATGCATTTATTTTTCCGAGACATGATTTTGTGATATAAATTTGTAGATTTGTAGGCAAGTGAAAATTTAGGGACTTTTTTGTTGTATAAAATGCAATTTTGCATTAAAAATATATTTTACATGTATGAAAATATTTTTTATATAAATTTGTAGTGTTGAATGTTGTTGTTTTGTGAAAAATTAATTTTGTGGGTTTCATTGTTTTGATGGGACAACTCAAAAACATAATTCTTACAAAAAGTAGTGTGTAAAATGTCATATTTGTCCTTTCATTTACTTTAAATGATTATTTTATTAAAACAGCATGGTCCCCTCATGTCATAACCCAAATCACATCTCAGCCATATAACCCATCTTGATCAAAGGATGAGGTTAGTTCCTTTGGTTCTCACAACTCGGTACAGTTCTCATTTTACCCAGTCCCTATTATATATATATATATATATATATATATATATATATATATATATATATATATATATATATATATACTACTTTATAAAGCATATCCAAAGGACTTCTTAAAGTCCATAAAAATTTCCTTAAAACACCTCTTAAGCATAATGTACAAGTCTTTTAAACACAACAAACACAATTATAACCTCACTTCCCAATAATACCCTTACTTCACACGGATCACAATCTCTACCGTTTATTATTATACATGGATTACAATCTGGACCATTCATTTTGAAAACCTTGGCCATTGTGAAAGATAATCAGAGGGAGAGAGAAAACACAAATCGATGATGGATCTGTACTCGCTGCACCTTTCCTTTTCGTTCTCTCTCTCTCTCTCTCTCAAAGATTAAGATTTTAGATCTGGATCTATTCACTATTCACCGTAAGCTATTGTTCCCGAGGATCTGGACACCTTCCGTAAGATGGTTGAAGATGGATCCCTAGCCGTTGCATCTGGTGAAGACGGTGGTGGTTATTTTTTATCTATTTTAAAGATTTGTTGATTTGAACAGGTTTTCACCACAAATCTTCTTTGTGTTTTTTGTACAGGTTTTCCCTAAGATGGTTGAAGATGGATTCCCAAGCCCTAACAATGTCACAATCGGAGCTCATTGATCATGCCGATTTGGACTTTTTATTGGTATTAATCTTTACGGGTATTCTTTTATGTGTTTTCAACTATTTGTGTTTTCTCTTTGTGGGTCAATAGTTATTGGGAAGGTTTGAATGAGCAGTTGGAAAAAGGTTGTATTGGTCAATGTAATTCAAAGTAGTAGGGGATTAAAGGAGTACTGACAAAGTTGCCTACATCACATCGAGCTAAGTTGCATGGAAGGTTTTTTGGTTCTTAAACAGTACTGAGTTTTTAGGGTTATCTGATTTGGGCATTTTGTAAAGATGATAATGCAATTTCTTGGTTCAGTGAAGTAGTAAACATCGGTTTTGTTATTGTTTTTCTGACAAAGTTGCCTACATCACATCGAGCTAAGTTGCAAGGAAGGTTTTTTGGTTCTTTCATTTTTTGGTTTGATGTTTTTTTTGCGTGGATTATGTATATTGTTTTTCTTTCTTTTTTTGGTTAATTTATGAATCAATAAGCAAAAAAGAAAACAAGGGTTTTGTTGGAAAACTAAACAAAAAGATAAAGTTTGGTGCTTTTTGATAATTGTTGTATGTTAATGCAATCTGTACTCACTCCAAACTTGTTTTATAGTTCAGACATGTTTAGGCAAGATTTCGGCAGCCAGACAATGCTTCATGTTAGGGTTTTTCGATGGATGGAATTTGTGGTATAGAGAGGCTGCTTGGAGATGGGTTAAAGCCTGGTCAATCGAGTCACACCGAGTCAGAGTAAAACATGTTCGTGATTTAGAGGTATAACCTTCCCCGATAACTTAATTAGTTATTTATTTACTTATTTATTTCGCTTCGTATATATAGTTCTAATATAAAGGCACACATAATTACATTCCAGCAATAGCATAACCAAATTTCATTACTTTAAATCTCAACGTATGTCACAGATACCTCTTTGAACTGGATGGTCATACGTATGTCACAGATACCTCTTTGAACTGGATGGTCATATCGATCGAATCCTTCTATCTGCGTCAAGAGCGAAAATCTCCTCAGCATTCCCAAAATCGACTTTTTGATCGATTCTCATCCAGCTAACATCAGCATCAAAGTGCAAGAAAGGAACTTTAAGATATTGGTTAAGTGCAGGGCCAGGGGATTTCTTACTTAGTCCTTCCGGGTTTCCGACATCTATGTTCTACGCGGTCGTTATCGACGAAGAGTTCTTGCAGTGTAAAGAAGGTGTAAAACTGATAACTTCCATAATCCTATGAAAGTGCTATTTTTTTCAACAAGCAAGAATGTGAATTACCTCCAAAATGTGTTGTTGAAACTCGAAGTAGAAGAGAAAGGGGCGCTTGCGTCAATTTGGGTGGATGATGACGAGTATGTCGCAGAGCATCCGAATGTGAATGTGGGTTTCGTGACGCATGAGAAAGAGCTTATTTTGCCGTTCTTTGACAAGATATTAAGCGGGTGTACTGCGAAACGACTTCTTGAATTAGCTCC
The DNA here is from genome assembly GCF_002127325.2 of Helianthus annuus. NCBI lineage: Eukaryota > Viridiplantae > Streptophyta > Magnoliopsida > Asterales > Asteraceae > Helianthus > Helianthus annuus. The sequence continues at coordinate 13,187,851 of NC_035445.2, forward strand.
AAAGTTGGTTGAAAAAGGGAGGTTGAAGAGTCTTACAGTTGGGAATATTACAGTTGAGGAAGCTAAACAAGCTGCTGAGATGATGTATACTGGAAGAACAATTCCTGTATTGCCAATTATTGAATGGGATGAAAAGCCGATTGGCGACGGTAAATAACTACATAACTGATTTAACTACTGTTTTTTTAATTTTTTTTTTGCGAATATGAAGCGTTTTCTTGTGGTTAACGATGTTGGTTTCCTTTTACCAGGAAAGTTGGGGAATTGACAATGGCATTATCAGACCTCATTTGGGAAGATCTGGTCCAGAGACACACAGGATCAAGGTTCCTTATGTGTAAAAGAAACCCGAATGGCCGAATTTGTGGTCAAAATTGGTGTTGTATTTTGAAATCAGAATCAGAATAAAAGTTAAGCTTTGTGTTTGCATGTTCTCAAGTCATGTTGCACAGATCATGATTGTTTTTGTGCTTTTTCTAGGAATCGAATTGCAAGGTATATATGATTTATAACTTAAAAAAAGTATAAATTGAAGATAAATTTAAAAAAAATAAAAAACTTAATAATTGCCCCCATGCAGGATCGAACTAGGTAAAGCTAAAGAGGAAATGTAATGACACCAAACAATCTATGATGTCTAAACACTTTGCAAAGTCCAAGAAACCGATACTTCTTTAGATTAGAGTGTAGGTGACCACATGACCCATCTCACGATTTCTTTTGTTTATTAAGGGGCCCTAACGGATTTGTTCAAAATTGACACATTTTACTTTGGATGGATATGGATTTGGCCATTTTTGCCCATACACAGGCTGTTTCCTATCCAACCTTTGGGTTGCATATGTTTCTGCAACATGTCAAACCTTCCAACAATTTAGTTTCTTCATTGACTAAGTGGCCTGATTGGGTTGTTCAAAATCGACCCAAGGACATGATTTCCAATGGACAGGTGGCTTTCTATTGCATGGATATGTTACAGATCAAACCATCCCACCATTTCTTTTTTATTGATCAAGTCACCTCAGCTAGAAGTTTAACTAAATGTTGTCATCTTTTGCAGTTTCAACAGCAAGAGTTTGGTTCTTTCAGCAGTTACTACTGCGCTTTCTAAACAAGAAACCAATAAAGAACGACGTTAAGTACCAGCTAAAACTCCAAAGCCAAAACTCATAAGCAAAGATTTGATTAGAAGGGGCTTCCGTTATTCATGCAAATTTTGGGTGTGGTTAATGATCATCGTATATCATGTTTTAGACACACCGAGTGCAATGGCATAGCTAAAAAGTTTCTAAAACCGGTATATAAAGAAACAAAATGTTTTAAGATTTAAATAAACCCAATTGAATCTGTTTGTAAGAAAATGGATATGAACCTGTATGCATGCTTGATTGGACACTTATTTGATCTTTTTGTTTCATTTTTTAGTAAGGACATGTTTGGCTTAACTTATTTTCAACTTTTCCAAAAGTCCTTTTGGAAAAAATAAGTCAGAAAAACCTGACTTCTAGCTTTTGCAAAGGACTTTTGCCTTCAAAAGGAAAGCCACACACCCTCAAAAGTCCTTTTTTCCCTTCAAAAGTCCTTTTTTTCCTTAAAAAAAGGAACCCCAAACACCCTCTAAGTAACAAGTTAAAAAATAACATTAAATGTTATTATGATTGTTAAAATGAACTTTGCCTGATTCACATCAATTAAATATTCTTTTCTAGCCTAACTCCTTGTGATGTGGTGGTATGGGTGTTGGTTTTGGTTATGGCTAGTGGCGGAGCTTGACTAAAAGTTTTGAGGGGGCGTAAAGTGATGGGACCCAAATTTTTTTCCCTATCGTTATGTTTCGGGTCAGGTTGGGTTGGCTATTCGATTCAAGTCGGGTCAAATAATAATAGTTACAAATAAAACAAAGTGTATATTTACGAAACTACCCATCATTTATATACAAAGTTTATAAATATTTAGGATATATAATTTAGGAAAAATAATCGAAGGGCGATCCTATATAATTTTAAATTTTTTAGACTAAAAATCAGAACTTATACACTTCTAACCGAAACATTGGGGTGGGCGGGTGCACCCCCGGGCACCCACTATACTTCGCCAGTGGTTATGGCTCAAAACCGAACCGCCCCGTACATAGCCCTAAACTCACCAACCTAAGTGATATGTTTCCCGCCGCATCGCGCGAGTAAATGACTAGTATATATATATATATATTGGGGGATAGATCATGAGAAAACTAGTTTAAATAAGAAAACCAAAGAGCTAACTAAAAAAGGCTAAAAAATATACCAAATTTTTTTTACAAGTTTATTATTTATTTTCGCAGGTTTATATATATATATATAATATATATATATATATATATATATATATATATATATATATATATATATATATATATATATATATATATATATATATATATATATATATATATATATATATATATATATATATATATATATATATATATATATAGGGTAGGGATATGGTAAAAAGTGTCTAAAATGTAAGAAGGGTAAGAAGTGTTTTAAACCATTGGATATTTGATCTAATGGTTGAGATCAATAGGGTATAAAAATGTAAATTGTGTTTTAATTAGAGGAACCTTATGTAAAATTGAAGGGCAAGAGTGTCTTTTTCAATGTTTGAAATATGGTAACCATATCATACACGACCAAAACCTTCTACATTCACTCCTTTTTCCTTAAATATAGGAATTAATGATTCACCTTAATTGTAGGAGGTCTTTGGTTACATATTCGTCATACATTATCATAAAGAGAACTGTAATCAGATTCATGGCGTGGTGTTTTAAAACAACTTGATAAAATTGACTATGATTCAAGTCATGGTTTTTATCTGGAGACATTGTTCATGGCGTGGTGTTTTAAACATCTATGATTCAAGTCATGGTGTTTTATCTGGAGACATTGTTCATGGCGTGGTGTTTTAAACATCTATGATTCAAGTCATGGTGTTTTATCTGGAGACATTGTTCATGGCGTGGTGTTTTATCAAAACAAAACATTCCCAAATTTTAAAACACCATGACTATGATTCAAGTCATGGTGTTTTATCTGGAGACATTGTTCATGGCGTGGTGTTTTAAACATCTATGATTCAAGTCATAGATAAAACACCACGCCATGAACAATGTCTTCAGATAAAACACCATGACTTGAATCATAGTCAATGTCTTCAGTTTTTTAAAACACCACGCCATGAACAATGTATGATTCAAGTCATAGATAAAACACCACGCCATGAACAATGTCTCCAGATAAAACACCATGACTTGAATCATAGTCAATGTCTCCGGTTTTTTAAAACACCACGCCATGAACAATGTATGATTAAAAGATGTTGCGATTAAAAGATGATGAAGAATATAAAACAATTAGATGTATAATGTTTCCTAAAATTTCTCCTAATTCAAAATTCGATTCAAACCTTAAAAACTCATCGGCAGTTTTTTTTTTGGGCAGTTATTCTTGGAAATCAATTAAATGATAAAAATGTCAAATTACTAATATACCCTTTTGAATTAATTAGGATAAAGGACACTTGTCACTCCCAAATTATTTCTCACACTTCTCACAAAAGTCCCACTTTTTACAGGATGCTCTACCTATATATATATATATATATATATATATATATATATATATATATATATATATATATATATACATATATATATATATATATATACATATATATATATATAACTCTCAATTTTTTTTATGCACATGTGGAATAATACGGAAAACCTAAACCACTTAACCCAACCCCACCGACACCCCCTCAAAAACCTAAACCCCCACCCGTCCCCCCAAAAACCCAAATTCACCCTCCCACCATAAGCCTAACCCCCCTCCCCCATAAAAACCTAAACCCCCCATCCTTTCCCGAAAACCTAAAACTAAACCCTAAACATAAACCTAAAAAAATCTAAAACCACCCACCTCCACCCCCCAAAAACTTAACCCCCCCCCACCCCTAAAAAAAAAAAACTAAACCCCCTCCCCCCCCCCCCCCCCCCACACTCAAAAACCTAATCCTAATCCTAAACATCTAAAAAACCTAACCCTAAAAGCTAAACTAAACTCAAAAGCTAATTTTAAGCATGTAATGCACATGTGTAGTGCACATATAATGCACATGTGCAGTACAAAGTTTTTTTTTTGAAAATTTTTTTTATATATAAAAAATAACGATTTTTATAAAAAAATGTAAAAAAAATTGGTATGTTTTCTTTAGCTTTTTTAGTTAGTTTTTTAGTTTTCTGATTTATATATATATATATATATATATATATATATATATATATATATAACCAGAGATTACTATTTGATTACTTAATAACAAAATATAATTCACAATACAATGATAGTCTTTTTAATCTCTTTGAATACCACATGACTAAATTAAACAAAGTTACAAAATTGAAATATACAAGTTCAAGAAATTAACATGCTGTGATCACATAAAAGTTCAAAATTTTGATTGAATTTGATGAACCACTTTGATGTCTACTTGAAAGGCTTTTGCAAGAACATCCCCAGCAGTATTAGGGTTTGACCCAAACACCGCATTTGCAATAGTAATGACACCCGGATTTTGACTACTCAAACCCGCAATAGCGATAGCATATCCTTTTCCAATGTTTTTCTGGAAGTGAATTAGACCTTGTGGAAACGCAAACACATCACCCTTCACAAGTACTTTGGTGATGAATCGGTTTTCAGGGTTAGATGTGACAAAACCGGCCAGAAGACGGCCTTCAATGACAGTCAAGACTTCACTGGCTCGAGGGTGCGTGTGTGGAGGGTTAATACCCCCTGGCGCAAAGTCAATACGAGCCATGGATATACCCAAAGTGTTGAGTCCTGGTAACGATGCTACATTCACTGCAGTCACATTAGAACCCACATCATTCGACGTGTTTCCCATTAGGTGAAGTCCTCTAAAGAGAAAATCATCTGCTTGCACAAGATTTGCATCTTTGCAAACCACACCATTCACGAATACTGCATAAACAAATATAGAAACCTTCTTATGAATATGGACGTCTATAAATATCGCAAATAAAACCATGTGCTGGGATATATAATCTTTACCTGGGCTATTTGGATCAGCCACACAGAAGTCCTGGAGAGGACTAGGGTCTAAAGCAAAAGCAATCGAGCATGTTGCCAGCAAGAAACCGAATATAATGAAACGAGACATCATTAGCAAGAGGAGTAGATTTTTTTTTCTAGGAATTACTTTGTTAGCTCAACAAATCTATGAAACAAAAGATGTAACGTGGTCTTGTTTTTATAGCATGAGCTTGAATACATAAAGCCAGGTTGTCTCATCACCTAAATTAGAAAATTATCATAATTCATTTCGTTCCATATAATATTCAGACTAAAATTAAAGGTTGAATGTTTCTTATGCATTAAATTGGCCCAAAGATTTCATTAAAGTGTTCTAATTAGGTAATTTAAGTTTCAAAATTGTTCCAATCAGGTCACTCAACATTCATTTTTCATTAAAATTAAGTGTTTTTAAATCAATTTCATAGGTAACCATAGTGATATGAATTTTTGTTTCTTTTTTCCCTTTTATTTGATGCCAACGTCGAGTGATGACGTCAATTTTAACATGTTTTTTTTTAATTTTTAATGTAATTAAAGTGTTCTTATTTTTAATAAATATAATTTCATATATTAAAATAATTCGATTCCAACATCTTATACTCCATTTTTTCCTTGACACAGAAAAAAGGACATGGCTCGATTTAGATGTAAAATTATGTAATTGGGACAAAAATGATACCAATAACCTAATTAAAACACTTTTAAAACTTAGTTACTATTCTGTGACATTTTCCCTTCATTTAAACTAATTAATTCCTAAAGTGACGGAAAATGCCATCGGTTAAGAGTTCGAAATAATACATAATACTTTTTTTACAACTTGGAAAATGGTACCTATACGCTGGAAAATAAGTAGAATAATAATTTCCATTATTATTAGCCCATTTATCAATTTGGTTATCACATTTATTATTATTTATTGTTATTCAGCTTTATGAAGTAGTTTGTAAGCTATACAATATTCAAGCATTGTTCGGATACTTATTGATAGTTATCATTGACCCTACTTCCTTTTAAGTTTATCATCTCCTGTAACAGCTAAATATCCAATGTGGGGTTAATTCTACAAGAAACCATAGATTTCTTCATTGTATTAGAGAGAAAATAATCAATGAGATCTAAAACCGTTAAATTTTTTTCTTTTCATCTAGCCGATTTCTTGTTCTTCCTACTTAGTCATCACAACCAGTTCTTCTTGTACATAACAGCCGATTCTTTTTGTATTAGCAGCCACATACATACCTCAATGGCCGATTCTTGTGAAAGGTCAGTTCTAACACCAAGAACAAACTTGTTTTTGTGATTGCTAAGAAAGGTGGAATTAAACTTATCAATATCACTCAAGCAATCAGTGAATTGTAGTTTGGTAATGAAGAACAATAAGAACACAAGAATGTTAAAATTGATAATCAGAGGGAAGTGTTTTGTATTGATATATTTTCTGAATACGTTTACAAAGAAATAGACCTTTTTATTTATAGGCTTTACAATAACACTATAAAAGGAACAAAATAACGTCTAAGGCTGGAATTGAGGAATTAAGAGCTAGTAGTGAATGTTGACCCTTAATAAATATGGAGATGGTGTCAACTGATCCATAATTTTCTCTAAAAAATATTTTCCTTTTGTTGGACCGGTTTCGTGACCCTAAATAGTCAAGTTGAGTAGTTCATCATCATTTACAAAGGCGGAATCAATGCAAACAATGTCAAACAGCTTGTTCCTTTTCAATTTCCTTTCTATTACTGAGATCCTGAGCTTTTACACGTTCAAATTACAATTCGGCAGCACCTCGGCTCAGAAACACTCACCTAATTCCGCTCCAAATGAACACCTCACACACATATATATAGGAAGCCTGATTTCGCTTGAAACAGGTTCAAGCGGAATCACCAAGTTGGTGGTTCAAGCGGAATAACAAACTATCCTGATTTCGCTTGAAACAAGTTCAAGCGGAATCACACACTTAAACATGTAAAAACCCTAATTTAACCCTGTTGTGTGTTCGTTTATCCTATCTAGACATAAGACTCGATTAAGACGTAGTTAACAGACACTAGATGCACCAACAGACTCCCCCTTGGATGTTGACGAAGTCTTCGGCGTCGAGTCTTCAGTGTTTTTCTCTTTCCAATTTGTCTTGTCATTGTAAACGCTTCCTCTTCACAGGTTCAGGATCTCATCCTGGCTCTATCCTTAATCTACAAACTCCCTTTTGAATGTTGATCCAGAATTCTGACTCCCCCTTTCACAGACTCCCCCTCTCGGTATGCTGGGACTCGAATTCCTGGTTCAAACTTCGTCATTTTGATGCCGTGGGGATTTTGAAATCCGCAACCTGTTTCTCAAACATATAACATAACAATATATTGATTTTCAACAATAAATCTCATTATCTATCAGTTTTAGAAATCCACTCATGTATTCAGGTCCAACTTAATGACCCTGATTACTCAATTAATCTACCAAGTCTGTCACACCCCCAAAATACCACTTAGGGAGTGTCCCTGATAGGCGTGTGACGTACCAGCAATGAGCCACTAATTACATAGAACCCATACATGTTTCTAAAATAAAGTTCTTAATTAATAATAAAATACCATCCAAGTTCAAAAGAAAACCAAAGTATTCAGCGGAAGCAAAACCAAACGAAGTTAGATAGTTTAAAACTAATATAAAGTATCAACCAATCAGAACACAAATCCCTCCAATCGACCCATGAGACTCCAGCTACTCCAGACAGCAAGTTCCAATGCAACAGCTAACGACCTACAAGCATGCAAACAAGTGTGTCAGACTATGCTGGTGAGTTTAAAGTTTTGTTACCGAGTTAGTTACCAGTTACGTGTATAAAACAGTTCAACAATTTGATTTGATGTTGTTATTAACTCGATTACCGAAATGGCTACAAGATGTGTTTGCCCAACCCCAATGTCTCTATCAAAACATTGGTCATGCTTTAAGGAAATTAGTTCACGCCCGACCTCCCTGAGACGGTGTGAGGGTGCCAAACCTAATAGCGCTATCAACTAATAACCTCGTTGCCTTCCCGGCAACTGTCGGTAGATGTAAGGGGTCTTATATGATAGAAACTGAGTAATAACCAACATCCCAATAACCTGCATTCCCCCGGGAACGTTACCCAATATCCCTTCCCGGGATGCATGCTTGGAAAAGAGCAGTGAACTCACCTTAGATTTGCTCGGTATTTAACAAGTTACTTTACCCGTTCCAAGTTGGTCAACCTAACCCTAATGTTGTTACCAGTGACAAATCAGTTTCGTATACTCATGAATTACGTATTCCACATTCACGTTACACAAGTAGCACCACATAATATGAATTAATTGAACCAAGATAGTGGCCGACACTGATAGCTTATTGGACCTTTAACTCTTGTCATGTGATCTTGAGAGAGTTATCATTTGATTAGACCAACATGTGATACTGACAAGAAATTAAATGTTGTTGAATATTTATAAACACACTCTATTAAATATGGCCAGCATGCATGTGATAAAGTTAAATGCATAGTTCCAAAATAAGTTCACATAATAAACCACAAACAAACAAGTACCACAAGTAACACTAACCTACAAGTACCACAAACATTCAAATGAGTTATTACAATTCAGTTGTTTGATTCGTGAACTACTTGGCCCCCCTTATGGCCCAGATGAAACAGTGCGGCCCAATGTATAAGTGATCCATTAAGCAGTTCATTCACAAATAGCCAAGGGGTGCGGCCCAGAAGTCAGGCGAGACCCAATTCCATATCTCATCATTTGTTTTCAATTCTTTGGGTAAACCGAGGTAGAATTGCATGCATTATTTCATGTTATACAACAGTAACTCACCTTATTATTTTATCTAATTGTTTGTGTAGCACAGCTATACACATCCTATTAACATATTACCTATGATCCTTTTTTTTTAAACAACAACAGTGTTCGACAACCTATTTAAGCATAAAATTTCTATTGGGCCAATAACCTATATTCACATGCAACTGAATTTGCATTTATTGCTTTAATGGTATCATTCATAATTTGCATTCACATGGTTATGATTAACATAGCCGACATCAGTTTCTATATCAATTTCTATGTCAGTTTATTATTGGACCGTTACTCATCCTATAACAATCATCATGAAGTCACATAACATGCAAAAATCAAGACTATACATACGCATCGTCATCTACTCGTAATTAACAATAACATAAAGAAAATCAAGATTTACTAACCGGGACCTTTGATTGACAGAATGATATCTACACGAGGGGGGGGGGTTTCTTGAGTCGCAAATCAGGGAAAACAATAGGGTTTTTGTATGTGTAATATCATGATACGTGACCCCATATCTATACAACTAGAATTTGTAGACAACTAGGACTCATGGCCGGCCCTTAATTAATTACCCACTTGGGCTCTACCAAACCCAATCATAAGCCCAAAGAATAAAGTGTTTGGTTTGTTTGGCCATTAATTGAGATTGGTCTTTTGGTTGAGATTGGGCTTATGAAACTCAACCTAGAATAACCCGTATGCATGGCCCAATTATAAACTAATCGTGTGTCAAGACGCGGCCCAAAAAGAACGAGTTATAATACTAGCGCGACGCATTCATTCACAATGGAGAGAGATGAATAATAAGAAATTAGAATCACGGAAATAAACAACACAGACCTCGGAAGTTTGGGTTGTCACATCATCCCCAACTTGAAAGAAATTTCGTCCCGAAATTTGAGAAGTAACACGAGAGAGGTGAAGTGACAAATCAAGATTGTTGTGGATTTTCCTCAGGTGCCACATCATCCCCAACTTGATTGGGAATTTCGTCCCAAAATTCACTAGTTGCATTAATCTTAGGTTCACTAGGCCGGGACTTGTTCTTTGGGAATAAATGTGGATACTTGAGCTTCATCTGATCCTCGCGCTCCCACGTGAACTCCGGTCCACGTCTTGAGTTCCAACGAACTCTCACAATCGGAATACGACTATGTTTACGCACCTTGACCTCCCGATCCATGATCTCTATCGGCTCTTCGACACACTGCAACTTATCGTCAATCTTCAGCTCTTGAAATGGCACAACCAGTGTCTCATCAGATAGACACTTCTTCAACTGCGAAACGTGAAAGACATCGTGAACAATACCTAACTCAGCAGGTAACTCAAGCTTGTAAGCGACTTTACCGATCCGATCCAGGATTTTAAATGGCCCAACAAAACGCGGATTAAGCTTGCCACGCTTCCCAAAACGCACCACACCCTTCCAGGGTGAGACCTTCAACATGACATGATCATTAACTTCGAACTCCAACGGCTTTCTACGCTTGTCTGCATAGCTTTTCTGTCGATCACGCGCTGCTGCCATACGATTCCTGATTTGAACAATCATTTCGGAAGTTTCAAGAACAAGCTCAGGGCCTGTGATCTCGCTATCACCCACCTCAGCCCAACAGAGAGGAGAACGGCATTTCCGTCCATACAATGCTTCGAACGGAGCCGCCTGAATACTAGTGTGGTAGCTATTGTTGTAGGAGAACTCTATCAACGGCAGATGTTTCACCCAGCTCTTGCCAAAGTCAATAACACATGCCCGCAGCATGTCTTCAAGTGTCTGGATGGTCCGCTCACTCTGACCATCCGTCTGGGGGTGATAAGCAGTACTCATATCGAGTTGTGAACCGAATGATTTATGCATTGACTGCCACAATTCAGAAGCGAAACGCGGATCCCGGTCCGAGATGATAGAAGTCGGCACCCCGTGCCTAGAAACTACCTCCTTAAGATAAACTGCTGCAAGCTGCGAGAACTTATCTGTTTCCTTGATTGCCAGAAAATGCGCTGACTTCGTGAGACGGTCAACAATCACCCATATAGTATCGTTTCCAGCCTGAGTCCTTGGTAAACCTGTAACGAAATCCATGGCGATCTGCTCCCACTTCCACGTGGGTATCTTTGGCTGCTCAAGTAGACCTGTGGGCTTCTGATGCTCTGCTTTGACTTTAGCACAAGTCAAACATTTGCTAACGTAAGTTGCTATGTGAGCTTTCATGCTGGGCCACCAATACGTAGTCTTCAGGTCGTGGTACATCTTATCCGAACCAGGATGTACTGAGTAGCGAGACTTATGTGCTTCCTCCATTACAAGTTCTCGTAAATTGCCATAGAATGGGACCCAGATGCGTCCGGTTACGTAGTAGGCGCTGTCTCCCTTTTGTTCTAACCGTTGCCTTGAGCCGCGTAGAGCTTCAGCCCTGACGTTTTCGGGTTTCAACGCTTCTACCTGAGCATCTCGTATCTGGGAAGGAAGACTAGATTGAATGGTGAGTTGTAATGCTCGCACACGTTTAGGCTTCGTCTCTTTTCGGCTAAGCGCATCAGCTACCACATTAGCTTTACCCGGATGATACTTGATAGCACACTCATAATCGTTCAAAAGCTCTATCCAACGACGTTGCCGCATGTTCAATTCCTTCTGGTCGAAGATATGCTGAAGGCTTCTGTGATCGGTGTAAATGGTGCATTTGGTACCATACAGATAGTGCCTCCAGATCTTCAACGCAAATACCACAGCTCCTAACTCCAAGTCGTGAGTCGTATAATTCTTCTCGTGCACCTTCAACTGTCGAGAAGCATATGCTATCACCTTGTCGCGCTGCATCAACACACAACAGAGACCCTGAATCGAAGCATCACAGTAAACCACAAAATCTTCAGTACCCTCTGGTAGAGACAAGATTGGTGCGCTGCACAATTTCTGCTTCAAAAGTTGGAAAGCATCCTCCTGCTTCGCTCCCCAAGAATAAACTACGTTCTTCTGCGTCAAGGAGGTAAGAGGTTGAGCGATCTTTGAGAAATCCCGAATGAACCGTCGATAGTACCCTGCAAGACCAAGAAATTGTCGCACCTCCGAAGGATTCTTTGGTGCCGCCCAATTCCTAATAGCACCGATCTTAGCAGGATCCACGTGTATCCCCTTTTCGTTAACAATATGCCCAAGAAAGTGTACTTCTCGAATCCAGAAATCACACTTAGAAAACTTCGCGTAAAGCTGCTCCTTCCTCAGGAGCTCCAAGACAAGACGTAGATGTCGCTCATGGTCCTCCTCGCTCTTGGAGTAGATCAAGATGTCGTCGATGAAAACAATAACGAAGTCGTCGAGATACGGTTTGCACACGCGGTTCATAAGATCCATGAAGACCGCGGGTGCGTTAGTCATCCCAAACGGCATAACCAAAAACTCGTAGTGGCCATACCGCGTTCGAAAAGCCGTCATTGGAACATCCTCCTCGCGGACTCGTACCTGATGATAACCCGACCTTAAGTCGATCTTGGAATAAAAACTTGACCCTTGAAGCTGGTCGAACAAGTCGTCAATGCGTGGTAAAGGGTAGCGATTTTTGATTGTCACCTTGTTGAGCTCACGATAATCTATGCACATCCGAAAGGACCCATCCTTCTTCTTCACAAATAGCACTGGGGCTCCCCAAGGCGAAGAGCTAGGTCGGATAAAACCCCTATCCAACAGCTCTTGGAGTTGATTCGATAACTCCTGTAACTCCCCTGGTGCAAGACGGTAAGGAGCACGAGCAATCGGGGCTGCTCCTGGCGCAAGGTCGATCTGAAATTCCACCTGACGATGTGGAGGTAAACCAGGGAGTTCTTCAGGAAATACATCGGGAAATTCAGGAACCACTGGAAGATCCTCGATCCTTCTCTCATCAGACTGCGAGTCAGAAACAAGAGCTAAAAGAGCAGGGTAGCCCTTGCGTAAACACTTCTGAGCCTTCATTGCCGAGATAATACCAACCATGGCACCACTATGATGACCCTGAACCGATAAGGATTCTCCGCTAGGGAGAGGACGCACGATTTTCTCCTTGCAAAGAATTTCTGCCTGGTGCTTGGATAGCCAATCCATGCCAACGACTACGTCAAAACTTCCAAGAGTAACAGGGAGTAGGTCAATGTCGAACACTTGACCCATGAGATCGAGTTTACAACCAAACAGAACATGAGAAGCCTCTATCGATTTACCATTAGCTAGTTCTACTATATGTTTAGTGACAAGAGGCGTAGGACTCAATCCTAAACGACTACTGAACTCCAAAGATACGTAACTATAATCGGCACCAGAGTCGAATAAAACAGAAGCAAAGATGTCGTTTATCAAAAACGTACCAGTCACTACGTTGCCATCATTCCTAGCTTCCCCAGCTCCAATAGTGAACACCCTCGCGTGTGCACCATTTCCTCCATTGCCCCCATTGTTGTTGTTCCTGTTGTTATTGTTCCCAGCATTGTTGTTGTTATTGTCATTCTGATTCAGCTGAGGGCAATCCCGCTTGAAGTGGCCCTCATCCCCGCACTGGAAATACACTTTCTTAACACCCTGATTCTGCTGTGGTTGTTGCCTTTGTTGTCGCTGGTGCTGCTGGCTTTGCTGCTGCTGCTTTGGCTGTGGGGCTCTACAGTCTTTGGCCTCATGGCCCACTTTCTCACATCTACGACAAGTTCGGAGGCACTGCCCATAGTGATGATAGCCACACTTGTTGCACTGTGGCTTCTTTCCAACATAGGAACCCTGATTCTGATTGCTGCCCTGGCCTTGATTAACTGAAGAAGACTGACTGAAACTGCGGTTGTGGTTGTTATCGGACCTTTTCTGGGATTGACCTGCACTGGTTGCTTTATCGGTATCGTTCCACTTGCGTTTATTATCACTAGCGGGTGTGGTGGCTGTAGCAGTCGAAGTAGTAGCAGAAACACGTGGTGGCAAATTGTTACGTTCGACCTCTTGGTCAGTAATCTTATGTGCTAAACGGACGATACGGGGCAGATTGTCTAGGTTTGCAGCAGTAACGTACCCCTTAACAGCTGGTGCTAAACCCTTGAGATACAACTCGATTCGCCGGGGTGGGGGTCGAGACAGGTTAGGGCACTAAGTTGCTAAGTCATTGGACCTCCTCATGTATGCTTCAATCTCAGATCCCTCCATTTTCAGATTATAATACTCGTTCTCCAGTTTCTGAATCTCATCACGAGGACAATACTCCTCCCTCATCAACTCCTTAAAGTCATCCCAATTGGTGGCATTCGCCATTTCGATACCCAACATCTGCACCTGGGCATTCCACCACGTCAGGGCACCATCCTCAAGCGTGCCCGTAGCATACTTCACTCTGTCCCCAGCAGGACAACTACACATCGCGAATACCGCCTCTGCCTTCTCAAACCATCGCAGGAGTCCTACAGCCCCTTCAGTCCCACTGAAAGTCTGTGGCTTGCAATCCATGAACATCTTGAACGTACAAACAGGTGGAGCAGGTGGATGGTTTTGATTCGCAGGTTGACCTAAAATGAAAGAACGTACAACGCACAAGTAAGATTCGAGTACACGACACAAGGATAGAAAATAATTGGCACATATCGTACCAGCCTGGTAAGCCGCTAGGGCTTCAGCTACACGAGTGTTGATCAGGTTGGTTAATTCGGCCTGCGTCATAGCAATGTGGCCACGTCCGCCACCTCGGCCTCCTCCACGTCCACTCATGCTTCTAAATAAGAGAAGGGAACTATCTTAAGGGTCGAAACGAGGTAAAAGTCAAGTTTCACATTAAAATCTACAACTATCAAGTTTACACATAATAGGGCAGAATCCTTCTCACGTTCGTTAAGCCTCACTGGGACTTACATACACCTCACGTTATTATTATGTGTGCACCCATAGTAATAAGGTAATTTGCATGCTCATCTCAGTGCCTCTTAACTTGCGCTAAAAGTTTCCCCCGCATTCAAATAGCCAACAGTGGGTAGTATAGGATTATGATTCACAAAATTCAAAGAGTAGTGTCACACTATCAAGTCTGATTACGCTTGAAACAGGTTCAAGTGGAATCACCAAGTTGGTGGTTCAAGCGGAATAACAAACTATCCTGATTTCGCTTGAAACAAGTTCAAGCGGAATCACACACTTAAACATGTAAAAACCCTAATTTAACCCTGTTGTGTGTTCGTTTATCCTATCTAGACATAAGACTCTATTAAGACGTAGTTAACAGACACTAGATGCACCAACAGACTCCCCCTTGGATGTTGACGAAGTCTTCGGCGTCGAGTCTTCAGTGTTTTTCTCTTTCCAATTTGTCTTATCATTGTAAACGCTTCCTCTTCACAGGTTCAGGATCTCATCCTGGCTCTATCCTTAATCTACAAACTCCCTTTTGAATGTTGATCCAGAATTCTGACTCCCCCTTTCACAGACTCCCCCTCTCGGTATGCTGGGACTCGAATTCCTGGTTCAAACTTCGTCATTTTGATGCCGTGGGGATTTTGAAATCCGCAACCTGTTTCTCAAACATATAACATAACAACCTATTGATTTTCAACAATAAATCTCATTATCTATCAGTTTTAGAAATCCACTCATGTATTCAGGTCCAACTTAATGACCCTGATTACTCAATTAATCTACCAAGTCTGTCACACCCCCAAAATACCACTTAGGGAGTGTCCCTGATAGGCGTGTGACGTACCAGCAATGAGCCACTAATTACATAGAACCCATACATGTTTCTAAAATAAAGTTCTTAATTAATAATAAAATACCATCCAAGTTCAAAAGAAAACCAAAGTATTCAGCGGAAGCAAAACCAAACGAAGTTAAATAGTTTAAAACTAATATAAAGTATCAACCAATCAGAACACAAATCCCTCCAATCGACCCATGAGACTCCAGCTACTCCAGACAGCAAGTTCCAATGCAACAGCTAACGACCTACAAGCATGCAAACAAGTGTGTCAGACTATGCTGGTGAGTTCAAAGTTTTGTTACCGAGTTAGTTACCAGTTACGTGTATAAAACAGTTCAACAATTTGATTTGATGTTGTTATTAACTCGATTACCGAAATGGCTACAAGATGTGTTTGCCCAACCCCAATATCTCTATCAAAACATTGGTCATGCTTTAAGGAAATTAGTTCACGCCCGACCACCCTGAGACGGTGTGAGGGTGCCAAACCTAATAGCGCTATCAACTAATAACCTCGTTGCCTTCCCGGCAACTGTCGGTAGATGTAAGGGGTCTTATATGATAGAAACTGAGTAATAACCAACATCCCAATAACCTGCATTCCCCCCGGAACGTTACCCAATATCCCTTCCCGGGATGCATGCTTGGAAAAGAGCAGTGAACTCACCTTAGATTTGCTCGGTATTTAACAAGTTACTTTACCCGTTCCAAGTTGGTCAACCAAACCCTAATGTTGTTACCAGTGACAAATCAGTTTCGTATACTCACGAATTACGTATTCCACATTCACGTTACACAAGTAGCACCACATAATATGAATTAATTGAACCAAGATAGTGGCCGACACTGATAGCTTATTGGACCTTTAACTCTTGTCATGTGATCTTGAGAGAGTTATTATTTCATTAGACCAACATGTGATACTGACAAGAAATTAAATGTTGTTGAATATTTCTAAACACACTCTATTAAATATGGACAGCATGCATGTGATAAAGTTAAATGCACAGTTCCAAAATAAGTTCACATAATAAACCACAAACAAACAAGTACCACAAGTAACACTAACCTACAAGTACCACAAACATTCAAATGAGTTATTACAATTCAGTTGTTTGATTCGTGAACTACTTGGCCCCCCTTATGGCCCAGATGAAACAGTGCGGCCCAATGTATAAGTGATCCATTATGCAGTTCATTCACAAATAGCCAAGGGGTGCGGCCCAGAAGTCAGGCGAGACCCAATTCCATATCTCATCATATGTTTTCAATTCTTTGGGTAAACCGAGGTAGAATTGCATGCATTATTTCATGTTATACAATAGTAACTCACCTTATTATTTTATCTAATTGTTTGTGTAGCACAGCTATACACATCCTATTAACATATTACCTATGATCCTTTTTTTTTAAACAACAACAGTGTTCGACAACCTATTTAAGCATAAAATTCCTATTGGGCCAATAACCTATATTCACATGCAACTGAATTTGCATTTATTGCTTTAATGGTATCATTCATAATTTGCATTCACATGGTTATGATTAACATAGCCGACATCAGTTTCTATATCAATTTCTATGTCAGTTTATTATTGGACCGTTACTCATCCTATAACAATCATCATGAAGTCACATAACATGCAAAAATCAAGACTATACATACGTATCGTCATCTACTCGTAATTAACAATAACATAAAGAAAATCAAGATTTACTAACCGGGACCTTTGATTGACAGAATGATATCTACACGAGGGGGGGGGGGTTTCTTGAGTCGCAAATCAGGGAAAACAATAGGGTTTTTGTTTGTGTAATATCATGATACGTGACCCCATATCTATACAACTAGAATTTGTAGACAACTAGGACTCATGGCCGACCCTTAATTAATTACCCACTTGGGCTCTACCAAACCCAATCATAAGCCCAGAGAATAAAGTGTTTGGTTTGTTTGGCCATTAATTGAGATTGGTCTTTTGGTTGAGATTGGGCTTATGAAACTCAACCTAGAATAACCCGTATGCATGGCCCAATTATAAACTAATCGTGTGTCAAGACGCGGCCCAAAAAGAACGAGTTATAATACTAGCGCGACGCATTCATTCACAACGGAAAGAGATGAATAATAAGAAATTAGAATCACGGAAATAAACAACACTGACCTCGGAAGTTTGGGTTGTCACAAAGTCCAACTTAATGACTTGGTTGATTTCAGACAAAACAAACTGATTTTTGTTCAAGAAGTTTCAAACATTTTCTGAAAATTACAAGTTTTAAATTAATGAACTTGTTTTTGACTTTTCAACAATCAGATTTTATCAAAATAAGCTCTCCTCTCCTCCAGTCGAGAAACTTCCTGCATCTGCTTCAACTTTTGAGAATCTAACGATCAACTTTCCACTTTGGTTTGTCGGAAAATAAAGCAGAAATGAAAAATATTTTTGGATTTTCTATATGAAGTTTCTAAACTAGAGATGAAATACAGAAACTTAAATTGCAGAATGTAATAGAAAGTAAACTATTTACAAACATATTTTTTGGTGAGCGTGTCAGGGAATTATATCGGTTATCAGACAAGTGACTTGTAATGTTAAGCTTTAATTTCATACTCAGAATTAAACAATTCACGTAGATTGTCGATATACTGATCCACTTAAATTCTCACACAATTTTCAATCTATTCCGGATACGAATTAGATGTTTTAAGAACTTAAACTCATTTATGTGTCCCATCTCTTGAATATACTCCCGTATCCAGATCCCAATATTCAATCTTACAGGTGAGTATACCACAGATGATATCTGTAAGGGGTTAGATGCGAAACCGTGGGAGCTCAGGTCAGAAATTCTATTCAGCAAAGAGATGACGGTTCGACTTCAGGTGTGTCCCCTTTAGAGGATCTTTTTTTTACAACAGCACACGATTATCATTTTTCAATGTTTCATTGTTTTTTATGCTGAGGGCGGTTCTATGTTTCAAGCAATGTGGAAAGTATTATTCGAGGACTAGGTCAGAACTTCCATTCAGCAGAAGTCCCGAAATAATACCCCAGATATCACTGAGTATAAAGACCTAGTATTTCAGAAAGAGGGACCTTTCAAACAAGATTTCAGGGGTTACCTATATATCCAAGTAGTGTTCCCCACAAAATAAGTAAGTTTGAATTTTATGTTTATATCCCGAACAAATATACTAAATGTAAAAACCTATCGACACATCATCAGCGAGACTGTTTAACACATTTAAACTTTACAAATATTTAGTGTACCGTAACTGTCAAGCCAATGTACTATCATTTTCCCTTTTTACACAAGCTCTTTTTCAGTTTTCTATTGTTTTTGGATTTTGAAATTTTCTCATGTTTTTGTATTTTTGAATTTTTTGCTGTTTTTGTATTTTCTAAAAATATTTACTCCCCCTAAATACCAAAACAAGTAATAAATCGACAAAACATTGCAGATTGTTTCTCATCGTCATCTACAACAGTACTTTCATCAATGCCAATAATTCCATCCAACACCGAGAAAAGCATCATAACATTCAGTTTTAAAAGATATTTAAAACGAGTTTTATCAAAAGCTTTGGTATGTAAATCAGCTTTCTGTTCGTCAGTGTGGATTTTCTCAATTCGTATCAACTTTTTCTCGAAGCAATCTCGGATGAAGTGATGTCGAATTTCTATATGTTTAGTTTTAGCGTGATGTACTGGATTTTTTGTTATATTAATAGCGGCCTCATTATCAACAAAGAGAGGTGTGTTAAGAACTGCAAACCATAGTCGCGCATCTGTTGCTGGATCCACAAGATCTGAGAGCAGCAACTGCTAGCAGACACATACTCCGTTTCACATGTGGATAGCGCCACAGACGTTTGTTTCTTACACTGCCAGGTGACCAGACGAGGTCCAAAGAACTGACATCCTGCTGTTGTTGATTTTGCATTGACTTTGCAGCATCCGAAATCTGAATCGGAATACCCTTCGAGCGTAAAGTCGCCTTTTCTAGGATACCATAACCCTAATGTTGGAGTTCCCTTCAGGTAGCGAAATATCCTCTTCATAATAACCATGTGCGAAGCTCTCGGGTTAGATTGAAATCTTGTTGCGAGGCACGTTGGGTACATGATATCGGGTCTTGAAGCAGTTAAGTACATCAATGAACCGATCATGGAACGATAAAACGTCTCATCTGCCCTGTCTCCGGTGAGATCTGGGTGTATCCCATGATTTGTTGCTAATGGGGTTGACGCTGGAGTAGAACCTGACATCCCAAATTTCTCTACAATATCATGAACGTACTTCGTCTGGTGAATGAAAATTCCCTCAGGTAGTTGATCAACTTGTAGACCCAAAAAGAATTTTATCTCCCCCATTGATGACATTTCAAATTTTTGCTTAGTCACTTGTTCAAAATCTTTGCATAGATTCTCATTCATTGACCCAAATATTATGTCGTCCACGTATATTTGAACTATCAGAAGATGTCCGTCGACCTCTTTAGTGAAGAGAGTGGCATCCACTTTTCCACGAATAAAGCTGTTGGCTAGTAGGTGTTGAGACAAAGTCTCGTACCAAGCTCTCGGGGCCTGGTGTAAACCATACAGCGCTTTGTCCAGCAAGTAGACCTTGTTTTTGTGGATTGGATCGGTAAAGCCTGGTGGTTGTCCGACATATACCTCCTCTTTAACCTTCCCATAGAGAAACGCCGATTTTACATCTAGCTGATATACTTTGAAGTTTTTCCAAGATGCAAATGCCAGGAAGATTCTGATTGCTTCTAGTCGAGCTACAGGAGCGTACACTTCAGTAAAATCAGTCCCCTCCTGTTCACTAAAGCCCTGGACAACGAGTCGAGCTTTGTTTCGCACAACAACTCCTCTATCGTGTCTTTTACACTTAAACACCCATTTTGTGTTGATCTTCCTGTGACCATCAGGCAAATCTACTAACTTCCACACTCCTAGTTTTTCAAACTGACTCAACTCTTCTTGCATCGCATTGACCCAAGAATCTTCAGTTAGCGCCTCTTTGTATGTTCGCGGTTCGATCTGCGAAATAAAACAACTCAATGAAAATTCAGTTTGTAAAGGTGCTACTATAGAATAAAAACAAGTAAGCCCTTGGTCAATTTGACGTCTAGTGCGAACGCCTGATTGCAACTCTCCAATGATCAGCTCCTCTGGATGGTATGAAAGAGTTCTTGGCATCACTTCTCTCGGAACATCTACATCGCCTTCCAGATTAGTAACATTCTGATTTGCACCTTGTTCACTAACAGGATCTGTTTGACTTGAACTCTGAATTTGCTCCCCCCCAGAATCTGAATCACCACGATCAAATATCGGCATATTCTCATATTCTTGATTATCATCCTGTTCCGTCTGATTATCATGGGCAACTTCATTTTGTTGGACATCATCATGTTCACCAGCATTGCTTGGACCGGCTTCATTATCATTTGAAGTTTGTCGTGGTCGCCTTGAATACTCAGCTGGGAACCTTTCCTGCGATGACTCGTACTCCCTCAAAATATCCAACTCGTCAAAGAAATCTTCTTCTTCTTCTTCTGGTTCTTCCAACACGTCAAATGAATCCCACAAAGTGTCGTAATGATAACGCCATGAATCTCCAGGATTCTGCGGCGGCATTGTATTACCTTGACATTCAACATTTGGAGCTTCAATAATCCGCTTTTCACTTGGAACGAAGACACGTCGTAGAGGACTTGCATAACCAATGAATATTCCCTCAACACTCTTCGGACCAAACTTTCCAAAAGGTTCTAGAACAGTACAGGGTGACCCAAATGGTTCAAGATACTTCAGATTTGGTTTACGGTTATTGATCAACTCAAAGCACATTTTGTTGAATTTCTTGACAGTGAGAACTCTGTTGAGTGAATAGCAAGCGGCTGCAACGGCTTCTGCCCAAAAATTTATCAGAAGCTTTGAATCTGCGAGCATTGTTCTAGCCGTTTCGATTAGTGTCCTGTTTTTGCGTTTTGTGACTCCATTCTGCTGTGGAGTGTACGGAGCACTAAACTCATGCAATATACCTCTTTCATCACAAAATTCTTCCATCTTGCTGTTCTTGAATTCAGTACCATTATCACTTCTGATTCTTTTATACGCCTTTGGTACAGATTTTCAATTTTCTTGAACAACACCATCAAACTGTCATACGTTTCATCTTTCGACTTTAAGAATGATACCCATGAAAATCTGGAATAATCATCAGTAACAACAAGACAACAATAATCTCTTGTAATACTTTTGACATTCACAGGACCAAACAAATCCATGTGAAGTCTCTCTAGAGGTCTTGAGACTGAATTGACTTGCTTCTTAGGGTGTGACTTTTTCTTCTGTTTGCCTTTGATACAACTAATGCACTCCCCTTCCAGATGAAAACCTTTCACATGAACACCCAAAACTAAATCGTTATGCACCAGGTGATTCATTTTTCGTAGGTGAATATGGCCCATCTTTCGGTGCCACAATTTTGATTCCTTCTCAGTTGCTCTAGACACAAAACAATGAGCCTGACCCGTGGTTGTAGTAGCTACGCTCATGTGCAACACGTACAGATCATTGACTCTTGGTGCCCTCATGATAATCCATTCCTCAGGGATAACAAATGCCGGTTTCAAAATCAAACACTCTTTGTCAGTGAAGTGAGTAGTATACATCCTGTCACAAATCTGCGAGATACTCAGCAGATTATTCTCCAGCTCAACAATGTAATTAACTCTTTCAAACGTCACAATCCTATTGGATAACGTTCCTTCACCAATAATCCTACCACCTTGATTTCCTGCGAACCCTACATAACCTCCATTGAAATTTCTAACATCGTACAGCAAAGCTGTCTTCCCTGTCATGTGCCGAGAAGCTCCACTATCCATAATCCATTGTGAAACGGATCTCGGAAGCTCTTACACAAACCACAAACACTTAGTTAGATTTGGATGCTACCCAAGCCTGTTTTGACTCAGGTAACTCAGCTTTGATGTGAGATTTTGTATTGTAAAGTGGCGGAAAATTTTTTTCATTCATTTTTAAGCTTTCTTCAGATCCAACCTCAACCTTTTTATATAAGAAAAACTCATCTTTTTGAGGTTGACCAGATGGTTGGTCTTTCTTTTGAACATTTTTCTTTTCAGAATTTTGCTTTTCTTTCTCAAATTTCACATAATAATCCAAATGAACATTCATCTTTACCGGTGTGGTAGAAGATGATTGTTTTTCAGTCTCAGAAACCTTTGGTTTTGGAACACTTGATTCCTTCTTAACAACTTTCGGCTTCCATGTTTGTTGAGGTGATGCAACCGCTTATAAAATTTATCATTTTTAGTTACCACCTTTTTAGCAGGTTCAGTTTTGACTTTGATGTTTTCATTTTTCAAAACTTTTTTTTCAACAACCAATGGAGCTTTTCCTTTCCCATCAACTTTCTTTTTCTGAATCTTCACAACTTTAGTCTTAGGCTTCAAGTTGGTACACTTTCGTGCAATATGTCCAACTTGATTGCATTTGAAGTATGTTCGAGTGTCAACTACTCGACTTGTGCCTTCAGACTGAGGCTGTGAGGCCTTCTTCTCAAAGAACTCTTTGTTTGTTTTCGAAAAGATTTTTGATTCTTCATCAGAAAGTGAACTCGAACTGTTCACAAACACTTTCTTCTCAACAAACCTTTTGTTTTGAACATTCTTTTTCTGATAAGCCTTACCACCCTGATATCCACCCGACCATTTGTTTCGATTATTATTATAAAAACACGGTGGAACAACTGGCTTCTTGCAGTAAGCTTTATCTTTTTCAAAATTCATTTGTCTTTTTGTTTGATTTAAACTGTTCACTTCTGACAGATCAACTTCAATCAATTTGAACACATTTGTCAGTTTAGCAACATTTACATTCTCAAGCGGAAACTCAGAATCCGAAAACAACTTATCCGAACCCAACATCTTATACATGACAAGATTTGGTCCTTCATTTAAGTTGTTCTTGGACTTTTGTTTCGGAATGTACTTGTCCAAGGAACATTCATCTTCCTCAGTAGTGTCACTTTCAGATTTTAGAACATTCTCAACTACACTTTTTACAACATCAGTTTGGACACTATCCTCATCGGAAGATGAAGTGAACGTGACATCTATTGTGTCAGGAAGTTTTACCTCATTTTCATCATCATCATTTACCAACCCTGATTTTTTCTTTGAATAATTGTTCAAAACTGGTGGTGGAACTTGATGATACCCCACCCCTGTTCCATCAGAAAATACATCTTCTCCTGCTTTGTTTTTCCCGATAGGTTTGGGAACAATGTGTTGCAAAACAAAACTTGCGGAGTTGTAACTGGTCAATTTCAGATTGATGCGTTCATTTTCAATCTTAGTTTCTTCAAATTGAAGCTTCAACTTAGCAATCTCATCCAATTGCTTGTTGATTTGTTCTTCTTTGTGTCTAAGAATCACAGTTAAATGCTCATTTTCTTTTCTTGTTTTACCGTTTCGTTCATCAGAATCTTGATTTGTTTGTTTTAGCTTGTTAAAATTTTCTAAGAGTTGACGATTTTCATGAATTAGTTTCTCATTTTCTTTCCTAATTCTTTCTACTTCAATTTTATCATTGTCAATTTTCTCAGTCAACTTTTTAACTTGATCATTTGAAAATTTGAGCATTTTGTCACGATCAAGAATCTGATCTTCAACCTTTCTGACTCTTTTTGTCAGATCATTCACCTTCGTATCTTTGAGGTAATCTTGTGTACTACAAACTTTGCGGTTTTTCATGCAATGTTTGCAGTCACTGTCACCTTTGACTTTTTTACCTGTCTCACTTGACGACGCATTTGAACTGACCTGGCTTTTAGACTCAAATACAGACTTAGAGTCTACCTCAAGTGCTTTAGCATCCAGCACCTTGTCAGCCATCTTTCCAAAGTTTTCAGCGTTCAACTCCAGTGAAGTATCAATAATTCCTTCATCTATCTTCTTTGGCTTTTGCTCCTGCTCTTTTTCTTTCTCTTTCTCTTTCTCTTCACCACCTCCCCACCATTTTCTCTGTTGAAACTCTTCAAGTTCAGCAAATTCCGCAGTCATAGCTTCAAGACTAAGAGTCTTTGGATCAATAGCAATGTTTCCTTCAGGATCAAGGTAACATTCCCTATCTGCATCCCATCTTTTTGCTCTCTTTGCTTCAGTGTGTACACGAGAAAGTCTCATCATTTTCCATTCAGCTCTCTGTCGTCTATCATTTGCTTTATCTGCTTCTGTTCTGGTGTGTCTGAACGGTTTGACTTCTTCTTTTGCAACAAACGCATAACCTACTGCGTCTTCCTCAGGTAGCAACTCGCTCCAGTCAAAACCTTCATCGTCATGAATGACGGCAAGAGCTCTGGATTTTTCTTTGTCTTCAATCTGCTTCATCCTGGGGGGTTCAGCCTTGTTCTGATGATAAATTGCCTTCTTGTAGTAATCTTCTCTGAACGGATTTTTAGAATCATCAGCATAAGCATTTCGACACTCTCTTTTAAAATGACATTTCTGTTTACACTTGAATCAGGTCACTTTTGATTTGTCAAAGCCTAACTTGGTAGAAGGTCCACCAATAGACTTTCTTCCTGTAATCTCCATGAAACGTTCTGCCCTTCGAACTACACCAGCCATACACCACCTTATGTCGATCAATTCCATCTCCTCAGGATCTATTAGATCATAGTCTTCCTTTGATAGGTTGGTGTTGCCTATCTTGCCTGCCACAAAGCTCTCATACGATTCAAGCACAAATGCTAAGAAAACCATCTGCTGCTTTGCAGATTCTTCGCTGAAATTTTGACCATTCTTCAAATCTATAGAGATGTTGCATTGAAATAAGTTATTCGATGTAGATTGGTTTGAAGGTGTTGAAGAAGATCCACTGTGAAAACCACTATGAGGTGTTTCATGATTCACAGTATTTGAACTTTCTACAGAAAACGCTGTTCTTGGAGACCCAGCCTTTGGTAGATTTCCTCTGTAGTACAGCTCCACATTCTGCTGATAGGCTGAATTGTTGACCTTAGATTTCTTGATCTCCAACTCGTGGCTTTCTAATCTTTCGATAAGCAAATCCACAGTTAACACTTCTGGCGGTTTGATAGTGTTCTTCAACATCAAGGCAAAGTATTGCCAATCTTGATCATTCGGCAACGAATCAAACAATTTGTCGACCAACTCCTCCTGAGTATAAGTGAATCCATGCCTAGCCAGCTCAATCTTCAGATGCCCAAATCTCTCGATCATTTTACAAACAGATTCATTCTTCATACAACCAAATAAATCAAACTCTTTACGCAACAATTTCTTTTTGTTTTTCACAATCTCAACACTACCTACACACTTAACTTTCAACGTTTCCCAAAGATCTTTTGAATTCTCATATTCAGTCAATGAAATTATATCATCTCTGACTGACTGATGAATCAACGCTATGCATTTTTGTTCAGCAACGTATCTTTCAACATCATCAGTATCTGTCAAACTTTCACCAACACGTTCTCCTGAAGTATATAACCATTCTTTAAACTTTTCCAGCTTGGAAATGCGAATGCTTTAAGCCACTCCTCAAATCTCGTAGCCCACCAATTATAATCTTCGATCGCCATCAGTTTAGGAGGCTTGTTGTATGTACCATAGGCACTTTCCACGCTCATTGCATCAGAAAGAATCTTCTTAGCATTCGGTGTTGGTGTAGTTTCATTCATGTTGTTCGTTGTGCCATCTCCCGAACCACTAGTATAAGCAAACACATCACAGAATGGATTCATGAACAAATCATCCATTTTCAAGTACCTGAAACAATCAACAAACACTTAGAAAATTTTCGAAATTTTGAACAACAGCAGCTTCAAGCGAAATGACTATTTCAAAGAAGTAGCTTCTCAAGCGGAATAAGACTTTTTCAAGGGAAATCTCTTATTTCGCTTGAAATTTCAAGCGAAATCTTAACTTCAAGCGAAATCACACAATAATCTCGAGCGAACTCTGATTCAAGCGGAATCAGATTATGTCTTTCAAGCGGAATATGCCAATGTATGTAATTCCACTTGGAATTACACTGATTTTCAAGCGGAATATGATGTTTGCTCGTTCAAGCGGAATATGGTTTTTGGGCCATTTTTACCAGTTTTAATTCTAATTTTGTTCTGATTCTTTGTAGGGTTTGTTAAAACTATGTTTTACGTGACATATGTGAAAATCAGGCCATTTCAACCGTTAAAACTTGTTCAAATCTGAAAAGTATGAGTAGAAGTGAGTAGAAATGAGAAAATCCAGTAGAATCAAGTTGAATTGGTATGAAATCCTCATCCTGAGCTCTGATACCACTTGTTTGACCGGTTTCGTGACCCTAAACAGTCAAGTTGAGTAGTTCATCATCATTTACAAAGGCGGAATCAATGCAAACAATGTCAAACAGCTTTTTTCTTTTCAATTTCCTTTCTATTACTGAAATCCTGAGCTTTTACACGTTCAAATTACAATTCGGTAGCACCTCGGCTCAGAAACACTCACCTAATTCCGCTCCAATTGAAAACCTCACACACACATATATAGGAAGCCTGATTTCGCTTGAAACAGGTTCAAGCGGAATCACCAAGTTGGTGGTTCAAGCGTAATAACAAACTATCCTAATTTCGCTTGAAACAAGTTCAAGCGGAATCACACACTTAAACATGTAAAAACCCTAATTTAACCCTGTTGTGTGTTCGTTTATCCTATCTAGACATAAGACTCGATTAAGACGTAGTTAACAGACACTAGATGCACAAACACCTTTTTCTTTTTCTAACACCTCAAGTTGAATAGTTGGATCATCAAAATTCAAATTGTTCAAACAATTATCAAGGATTCTTTCACTTGTGGCTTTTGTTAAAATGTTGGCTAGCTGGTCTTCAGTTCGAACAAAGGGTAGATCTATGATCTTTGCCTCCAAATTTTCCTTAATGAAATGTCTGTCAAACCCCACGTGTTTGGTCCTATTGGTGTTGCACTGGTTTTCACAGATTTGTATAGTTGTTTCATCGTCAGACACGATTTTGGTAGCTTTACTTTGAAAGAAACCAATCTCCGTTAAGTGTTTCGTATCCAGAGTACCTCAGCTAGACCTCGTGCAATCCCTCTGAACCCAGCCTTAGCACTTGAGAGGGCAACGACCTTTTTTTCTTTTTTTCTTACTTCTCCATGTGATGTGATTCCCTCCAACCAGAGTGAAGTATCCACTGGTTGACCTTCGATTTCCCTTATCTCCTGCCCAATCTGTCACACCCCCAAAATCCACTCGCGGAATACCACCGCTTGGGAGCGTGACTGACCAGGATCAAGCCATCAATCATATCAAACATAGCATTTAATAATAATAAAAGTAATTAACGTAAGTCACCATGACATGATTGATGTTTCAAAAACCAACATCGTTTAAGTAGCGGAAGCAATGTAAAGTAAACCCAAATAAAGTTATAAGTTCAATAACGTTCATGATCCATCTGCCCACAACGACCTGCTCCTTCCTTGTGCAAGCTCCAAGTATACCTAAGGTCCTGCAAGGCATGCAGCAAATAATCAACAAACTAGTTGAGCGAGTTCACAGAAAGTAAGTTCATAACGTAATGCATAAGTATAGCTAGTGGGGGCTTCCCATGCTAGTGTGTAATAAAAGTGGGGGCTTCCCATGTTAGTGTGTAATAAAAGTGGGGGCTTCCCATGTTCATCCTGGTTAATGAGGGCTTCTCATTAACGGTACTTACTAGACTAACTTCCGACCATGTGTTCTTCTTTACCGAGAACAGGAAAACGTACAGGGTCACGTAGGCTTTACGTGACGTGCCCTTCCCCGAGGACAGTGGTACGCGTGGGGGCTACGTAGGCTTTACGCAGCGTGGCCTTCCGACCTGGAAGCCAGTGAATGGTATTGGGTTACGTAGGCTTTACGTAACGTGTCCTTCCGACCTGGAAGCCAGTGAATGGTATTGGGTTACGTAGGCTTTACGTAACGTGTCCTCCCGACCCGGGAGACATATGGCAAGTATACTGGGTTACGTAGGCTTTACGTAACGTGTCCTGACTAACCTGAGGACGATGGTCTATAGTCTGGTATATGCGTAAGTACGAGTAATCATTCCATTTCATCATATCCAACCCAATTCCCAACCCGGGAATCCCATGCCTTGGCTGTGTGAACTCACCTTGGTTTGCTCGGCAGATACACAGAAAGTACAAGTAGCAAGTAAATGATCACTCACGTCCTATCATGGTTATTATACGAGTCAGGTTCGTATATAGCACGTATATAGTAATCACGTATAGTCATGGCAAACATGTACGCACGTAAACAGATAAGACATAGCATGTGAGGATCCAATTGTTCTAAGTCCATTCATACCCGGCCCAATGACATAAGCAGCCCAATAACAAAACAATCCAGATTCTCAATCGGCCCAAATAGCAATCACATACAAGTCCATTAGCAAAACAGTCCACAATTTAAATCGTTGGGCTCAATAGATTGGGCCCGTGACAGTGAAAGCCCAAGACAGTGAATGTGCAACGGTGGTCTCGACTCGCAACGGGGTTTCGAGTCGCAACGAGGATCTCGAGTCGTAACGGCTGGATACGAGTCGCAATGACTGGTTACGAGTCGCAATGGGCGGTCTCGGTTCATCATGGTCCGGTTACGAGTCGCAACGGGACTCGCAACCGTGGTTTCGGCTGGTGCTGTTTGTGGTTTCGAGTCGAGACGGGGAGGTTTCGACTCGCAAATCTGAGTCGCAACCGGCTGTGTAACTGGTTTCCATAATTCTAGTCAATTAAACTCCGTGATTTCAGCAAACACTTAGGCAGTTTCGGAAATCAGATCAAACAAGGATTATACAACATTCAATCATATTCATAATGTCTTCAAACCTTCATCATTTAGCAAATTCATAACCGTATCAAATCAATAATCGGATTATCAACCAACACTAAACCGAATCCTAATCATAACACCATCCTAGCATGCACCCTAATTCGCATGTAAACATGATCATCATTCACAGAAACCGATTAACAAGAGCACAATCAAATAACTCATACCAACCGAATACTAAATCATACAATCCGATTTATCATGGCATCACCTAAGCATAAAACACATAATCATAGATAATATACTAACCGATTACAAGTAACGAGATGTGATCCGAACAAGAGGGTGGTCGGATGGCCTTGTGCCGTCGGTTCCTCAACAAGCCGAGAGAGAGAGAGAGCAAAGCTTCTAGGGTTTGTGTGTTTGTGATTTGCAAAAGTGGTAAAAACAAGTCCCTTGTTCCGGTTTTGTGTGTTGCGAGTGGGGAGTGGGCCGAACCCACATGGGCTGCCCTAGTAACCCGTGTGCAAAGCATAAGGCCCGAATGGGCTTGTGCGAGTGTGGGTGTGTTGTGCGGTCCGATTCATACATGTACAATTAGTAAACATCAAGCACATAACAATCATTCATTCAATAAATGTAATCACGTAATCACACTAGTTCAAAGGTTACACGTAATGTACGAGACGGTAAAGTACGAGTTGTCACATTATCCCCAACTAATTGGAAATTTCGTCCCGAAATTTGGTATGCACTCACTGAGGAAGCTAGGTAAACTGTACTGTTCACTGATTTTCCTGGGGTGTCACATCCTCCCCCCGTTGATCTGGAATTTCGTCCCGAAATTCCGAAGTAGTAGCTTCGGCCTCAGTAGTGGTTGCCTGGTTCCCGAATAACTGGGGGTACTTTTCTGTCATCCTGTCTTCGCGTTCCCAGGTGTACTCTGGGCCACGTTTGGAGTTCCAACGAACTCGAACAAGAGGGATTCTCTTGTGTTTGAGGACCTTCACATCCCGGTCCGTGATTTCTACTGGTTCCTCAACGAACTGCAACCGCTCGTCGATAGTGAGTTCCTTAAAAGGAATGATAAAATTTTCATCTGATAGGCACTTCTTTAGGTTCGATACATGAAAGACCTTGTGAACTGCCCCGAGTTCAGCTGGTAGGTTCAACTTGTAGGCTACCTTGCCAATCTTTTCTATAATTTCGAATGGTCCGACATACCGCGGATTCAGTTTGCCCCGTTTGCCAAAACGTACCACACCCTTCCAGGGTGAGACTTTGAATAAAACCCGGTCCCCGACCTCAAATTCCAATGGTTTTCTACGCTTATCCGCGTAGGCTTTCTGACGGTCGCGTGCTGCCGCCATGCGTTGTCGTATCTGTGCTATCTTTTCTGTGGCGTCCACTACAATCTCTGGACCCGTGATCTGACTATCCCCCACCTCTGCCCAACAGAGAGGGGACCGGCATTTACGCCCGTACAATGCCTCGAATGGAGCGGCTTGAATGCTGGTGTGATAACTATTATTGTAAGAAAACTCCACCAAAGGGAGATGCTTTTCCCAGCCGTTGCCGAAATCGATGACGCATGCCCGAAGCATGTCTTCAAGTGTTTGAATCGTACGCTCAGACTGTCCATCCGTCTGAGGGTGGTATGCTGTGCTCATGTCTAACCTTGAGCCGAAAGATTTATGCATTGCTTGCCAAAGTTCTGACGTGAATCGTGCATCGCGATCCGAAATGATAGATGTGGGCACCCCGTGCCTCGAGACAACTTCTTTAAGATATACGTCTGCGAGAGTGGAGAACTTATCCGTTTCCTTAATCGGCAGGAAGTGTGCAGACTTCGTGAGTCGATCAACTATGACCCATATTGTATCGTTCCCACGCTGGGATTTTGGTAAGCCTGTAACAAAATCCATGGAAATTTCTTCCCATTTCCACTGTGGTATCTTAGGCTGCTGAAGTAGGCCAGCTGGTTTCTGGTATTCGACCTTGACTCTCGCACAGGTCAAGCATTTTCCAACGTACGTAGCAATGTGGGCCTTCATACTAGGCCACCAATAGGTAGTGCTGATGTCGTGGTACATTTTATCCGACCCTGGATGTACCGAGTAGCGAGACTTGTGAGCTTCATCCATTACGAGTTCGCGTAGACCGCCATAAAGTGGGACCCAAATCCGGCCCGTTACGTAGTAGGCGCCGTCTGCCTTCTGTTCCATTTGTTGTCGTGAGCCGCGTAAGGCTTCATCCTTGACGTTTTCGGGCTTCAATGCTTCTGTCTGAGCAGCTCGTATCTGAGTAGGAAGGCTAGACTGAATTGTAAGCTGTAGCGCTCGCACGCGCCGTGGTAAAGTGTCCTTTCGACTAAGGGCATCAGCCACAACATTGGCTTTGCCTGGATGGTACTTGATAGCGCATTCGTAGTCGTTAAGTAACTCGACCCATCGTCGTTGACGCATATTCAAATCCTTCTGCTTAAGAATATGCTCGAGACTCCTGTGATCGGTGTAAATCGTGCACCTGGTACCGTACAGGTAGTGTCGCCATATCTTAAGCGCAAAAACAACAGCTCCCAGCTCTAAATCGTGCGTCGTGTAATTGCGTTCATGAACCTTTAGTTGACGAGAGGCGTAAGCGATAACCTTGTCGCGCTGCATTAACACACATCCAAGTCCCCGAATGGATGCATCACAATATACTACGAAGTCATCTGTGCCCTCTGGCAATGAGAGGATAGGTGCACTGCAAAGTCTATCCTTTAGGTGCTGAAAAGCAGTCTCCTGGGGCTCTCCCCAGCGATAGGTAACACCCTTCTGTGTCAGTATCGTAAGCGGCTGAGCAATCTTCGAAAAGTCTCTAATAAACCGTCTGTAGTAACCTGCCAGACCCAAGAATTGGCGTATTTCTGTCGGTGTACGCGGTGCAGGCCAGTTCCTGATCGAATCCACCTTGGATGGATCGACATGGATCCCATCCTTGTTCACCACGTGGCCTAAGAAGTGGACTTCGCGAAGCCAGAAGTCACATTTAGAAAGCTTGGCGTACAGCTGTTCCTTCCGAAGGAGTTCCAAAATGAGACGAAGATGCTGCTCGTGCTCCTCCTGACTCTTGGAGTAAATCAGGATGTCGTCGATGAAAACAATGACGAACTTGTCGAGATAGGGTTTGCACACCCTGTTCATAAGATCCATAAATACAGCAGGCGCGTTCGTTAACCCGAATGGCATGACGAGAAACTCGTAGTGACCGTAACGAGTTCTGAAAGCTGTCTTGGAGACGTCCTCATCTCGGACTCTCAACTGATGGTAACCAGACCTCAAGTCTATCTTCGAGTAGTAACACGACCCTTGCAACTGGTCGAATAAGTCGTCTATGCGTGGAAGAGGATAACGGTTCTTCACCGTCACCTTGTTGAGTTCACGGTAGTCGATGCACATCCTGAACGTACCGTCTTTCTTCTTCACGAAAAGTACTGGAGCTCCCCAAGGCGAAGAGCTTGGTCGTATGAAACCCTTTTCCAAGAGTTCCTGTAGTTGCTTTGACAGTTCCTCCAATTCTGATGGAGCTAGACGATATGGTGCGCGAGCTATCGGTGCTGCTCCTGGAGCGAGCTCGATTTGAAATTCGACCTGACGATGAGGCGGTAAGCCAGGTAAGTCTTCAGGAAACACCTGAGGGTAATCACGTACAATTGGAATATCTTCCAATTTCTTTTCCTTTGTTGAAGCATCTGAAACAAGAGCCAAAATGGCTGTGTGACCCTTACGTAAGCATTTCTGAGCCTTCAAGAAAGAGATGATGCCAACCACTGCACCACTCTTGTCGCCTTGAACTTCTAGAGGTTCCTGACCCAAACGAGGAATGCGAATAACCTTTTCGCTGCATAAAATTTCTGCCTGGTGTTGAGATAACCAATCCATCCCAATCACGACGTCGAAGCTACCCAAAACTATGGGAATGAGATCAATAGAGAAGGCTTGACCAGCTAAGATAAGAGTACAACCCTGAACTACGTGCGTGGCTTCTAGACTTTTACCGTTAGCTAACTCGACTACATGTTTGGTGGGTAAAAGTGTTGGTGCACGTTTTAGCAGTTGACACATTTTCACAGACATATAGCTTGTATCCGCACCCGAAT
Source organism: Helianthus annuus (assembly GCF_002127325.2). Taxonomy (NCBI): domain Eukaryota; kingdom Viridiplantae; phylum Streptophyta; class Magnoliopsida; order Asterales; family Asteraceae; genus Helianthus; species Helianthus annuus. The sequence continues at coordinate 13,221,570 of NC_035445.2, forward strand.
CAAATAAAACAGTAACGTAAATATTGTCGAGGAGAAACTTACCCATAACAACGTTGGGATCGTTCACTGCGTCGCCTCGACCTAGCACAAAAGCACGACCACGAGCTTCATTGCCGTTGTTGTTGTTTCCACCGTTGTTGTTGCCGTTGCCCTGGTTGTTATTGTTGTTGCGATTCTGGTTCAACTGAGGGCAATCGCGTTTGAAGTGACCTTCAGCCCCACACTGGAAACATCCCCGGTTTCCACGCTGTGGCTGCTGTTGCTGCTGCTGGTTCTGTGGAGCTGATTGCTGAGGCTGCTGATTCTGATTCGCAGGACGAGGGCTCCTGCAGTCTTTGGCCTCGTGACCCATCTTAAAACACCCCCAAAATCCCACAAAATCCCACACGCGGAGTACCACCGCTTGGAGGCGTGACTGACCAGGATCAAGCCACCAATTATATCAAACATAGCATTTAATAAAATCAAAGACATAATTGGTGTTCAAAACCAAACACTGTTTAAGTAGCGGAAGCATTAAATGTAAAACCCAAATCATAAGTATCATTGTGAATGTAAAAGTGTTTAATAAGCATTCACGAGTTCTTGTCCACAACGACCCTTGTTACATGGGCCGTGGTGATGCCTGTTGCAGTTGTGGCACCTGGGTTGACTACCCTGATATCTCCTCTGTCTGTGACCACTAGAGGATTGCTGACTGGGACTCTGATAGTGATCGATCTTCTGCTGCTGAGCTTGTGGCTGAACAGATGCTGAACCTTTGCTGGAATCCCCATCCCATTTTCTTTTACTGTCACCAGCTGTAGCAGGAGTAACTGAGGTGGTGACGTTAGCAGTAGCATTAACACGCTTGGGCAGTTTATTCTGATCCACTGCCTGATCGGTGATACGGTGAGCAAGACGCTGGATTTCCTGGATGTTTTCGAGATTAGCCGACGTCACGTGGCTCTGAATTTCTGGCGCCAATCCCTTGAGATACAACTCAATGCGCTTGTACGGAGGGTCCACCATAGTTGGACACAGAACGGCCAGCTCATTCGACCGTTTGGTATATGCTTCAATTTCCGATCCAACCATTTTCAAGTTATAAAGCTCGTCTTCCAGCTTGTGTATGTCTTCTCGCGTGCAATACTCACGCTTGATGAGTTCCTTAAAGTCGTTCCATGGGGTGGCGTTAGCAGCTGCCAACCCTAAGATCTGAACTTGGGCGTTCCACCAAGTCAGTGCTATTCCTTCCAAAGTACCGGTAGCAAATTTGACCTTGCGAGCCTCAGGGCACTCGCACATTTCGAATACTGATTCTAGCTTCTCGAACCAGTGGAGGAGTCCAACCGCTCCTTCTGTGCCGCTGAAAGAGTTTGGACGACAGTCCATGAAATTCTTGAACGTGCAGACAGGCTGCTGCGCGTGTTGACCTATTGTGTACGAATAGGACGAAAGTTTAAATACAAAAGCTAGTTTAGGAGTGTAGGATCTAAAGATCCTAGCGTAAGTTATAACTACAGGTTATCCTACCTGCTTGAGCAGCCGCAAATGCCGCTGTGACTTGGGCTTGAACGAGAGCCTCTAGCTGGGCTTGTGTCATGTTGATTCTTCCAGACATGATCTTCATAGTAACAAGTAGCATACATAAGAATGGTTCGCGAGTAGGGCGATGACAGAAAAGCGTAGGCATATAGGTGTTCTCATGAAATCAAAGCATGTGTATCTAAGCGTAATGCGAGCAGAGTTCTAAACAATTCTAGCATACAGGCAATAAACATAAACCTTATTACCTAGGATGTCGAGTCTTGCACGTGGAGCGAAGCGTCGTTGTGGATCGTTGAGAGCACTGTACTGGTTATAGTCCGGTTTTAATAAAAACGTTTTCCCATATTAAAACCAAGTTCTCTATAACCAATGGCTCTGATACCAATCTGTCACACCCCCAAAATCCACCCGCGGAATACCACCGCTTGGGAGCGTGACTGACCAGGATCAAGCCATCAATCATATCAAACATAGCATTTAATAATAATAAAAGTAATTAACGTAAGTCACCATGACATGATTGATGTTTCAAAAACCAACATCGTTTAAGTAGCGGAAGCAATGTAAAGTAAACCCAAATAAAGTTATAAGTTCAATAACGTTCATGATCCATCTGCCCACAACGACCTGCTCCTTCCTTGTGCAAGCTCCAAGTATACCTAAGGTCCTGCAAGGCATGCAGCAAATAATCAACAAACTAGTTGAGCGAGTTCACAGAAAGTAAGTTCATAACGTAATGCATAAGTATAGCTAGTGGGGGCTTCCCATGCTAGTGTGTAATAAAAGTGGGGGCTTCCCATGTTAGTGTGTAATAAAAGTGGGGGCTTCCCATGTTCATCCTGGTTAATGAGGGCTTCTCATTAACGGTACTTACTAGACTAACTTCCGACCATGTGTTCTTCTTTACCGAGAACAGGAAAACGTACAGGGTCACGTAGGCTTTACGTGACGTGCCCTTCCCCGAGGACAGTGGTACGCGTGGGGGCTACGTAGGCTTTACGCAGCGTGGCCTTCCGACCTGGAAGCCAGTGAATGGTATTGGGTTACGTAGGCTTTACGTAACGTGTCCTTCCGACCTGGAAGCCAGTGAATGGTATTGGGTTACGTAGGCTTTACGTAACGTGTCCTCCCGACCCGGGAGACATATGGCAAGTATACTGGGTTACGTAGGCTTTACGTAACGTGTCCTGACTAACCTGAGGACGATGGTCTATAGTCTGGTATATGCGTAAGTACGAGTAATCATTCCATTTCATCATATCCAACCCAATTCCCAACCCGGGAATCCCATGCCTTGGCTGTGTGAACTCACCTTGGTTTGCTCGGCAGATACACAGAAAGTACAAGTAGCAAGTAAATGATCACTCACGTCCTATCATGGTTATTATACGAGTCAGGTTCGTATATAGCACGTATATAGTAATCACGTATAGTCATGGCAAACATGTACGCACGTAAACAGATAAGACATAGCATGTGAGGATCCAATTGTTCTAAGTCCATTCATACCCGGCCCAATGACATAAGCAGCCCAATAACAAAACAATCCAGATTCTCAATCGGCCCAAATAGCAATCACATACAAGTCCATTAGCAAAACAGTCCACAATTTAAATCGTTGGGCTCAATAGATTGGGCCCGTGACAGTGAAAGCCCAAGACAGTGAATGTGCAACGGTGGTCTCGACTCGCAACGGGGTTTCGAGTCGCAACGAGGATCTCGAGTCGTAACGGCTGGATACGAGTCGCAATGACTGGTTACGAGTCGCAATGGGCGGTCTCGGTTCATCATGGTCCGGTTACGAGTCGCAACGGGACTCGCAACCGTGGTTTCGGCTGGTGCTGTTTGTGGTTTCGAGTCGAGACGGGGAGGTTTCGACTCGCAAATCTGAGTCGCAACCGGCTGTGTAACTGGTTTCCATAATTCTAGTCAATTAAACTCCGTGATTTCAGCAAACACTTAGGCAGTTTCGGAAATCAGATCAAACAAGGATTATACAACATTCAATCATATTCATAATGTCTTCAAACCTTCATCATTTAGCAAATTCATAACCGTATCAAATCAATAATCGGATTATCAACCAACACTAAACCGAATCCTAATCATAACACCATCCTAGCATGCACCCTAATTCGCATGTAAACATGATCATCATTCACAGAAACCGATTAACAAGAGCACAATCAAATAACTCATACCAACCGAATACTAAATCATACAATCCGATTTATCATGGCATCACCTAAGCATAAAACACATAATCATAGATAATATACTAACCGATTACAAGTAACGAGATGTGATCCGAACAAGAGGGTGGTCGGATGGCCTTGTGCCGTCGGTTCCTCAACAAGCCGAGAGAGAGAGAGAGCAAAGCTTCTAGGGTTTGTGTGTTTGTGATTTGCAAAAGTGGTAAAAACAAGTCCCTTGTTCCGGTTTTGTGTGTTGCGAGTGGGGAGTGGGCCGAACCCACATGGGCTGCCCTAGTAACCCGTGTGCAAAGCATAAGGCCCGAATGGGCTTGTGCGAGTGTGGGTGTGTTGTGCGGTCCGATTCATACATGTACAATTAGTAAACATCAAGCACATAACAATCATTCATTCAATAAATGTAATCACGTAATCACACTAGTTCAAAGGTTACACGTAATATACGAGACGGTAAAGTACGAGTTGTCACACAATCTGCATCGGTGTATGCCTGAATTTTAGCTGCCTCTATGATTTAAACAAGACTCCATGGCCAACTGTTCCCTTAAGATAGCTAATTAATAATCCTCTAGAATACTTCCATATGGGAAGCTTGAGGTTACCACCCCACTGCATATGCGATGTCAGGAGGGGTGTGAGAAAGATATATTAGCTTTCCCACTAACCGCTGGTATCTCTCTATGCCTGGTAGCACTACTTCTTCCATATGAAGTTTAAGATTCGTTGTCATCGGGGTATCATTAGGTTTACAGTCGATCATCCATGTTTCTTCCAATAAGCAAAGAATGTATTTTTTCTAGCAAATGAAAATGTGACATACATCATAAAATCCAACCAAGGACTTATATTAGCACTTTAAACATCCTACAAGAATCTAACTATGAAGATAGATAGATGTTATAAGGATATGGTTTGGTCTCATTGTCTTGTCATATACGCATTAGAGTACATCATAAATCTAATCAAGGACTTCAAATTCGCACTTTAAACATCCCAAAAGAATCTAACTATGAAGATAGATAGATGCTATAAGTATTTGGTTTGGTCTCATTGTCTTGTCACATACGCATTAAAGTACTCAAAGAATCTAATCAATGGCTTCAAATTAGCACTTTAAACATCCTACAAGAATCTAACCAAGAAGATAGAAAGATGCTATAAGGGTTTGGTTTGGTCTCAATTGTCGTGTCTTGCTTTATAAGAATAATACACAAAAAGCACTAAGTAAACACATATATGCCATAAATTTGAGAAAAATTGATTACACATATGAATCACCCCAAAACATTTGAAAAACGTAAAAGAGGGGACTATGTACTCACAGATTTGCGTATAGGTCTTGTTCAATCGAAAAGCAAAGCTTTGTGTTCAAATGATTCCTAGTGTATCGGATAGCTACCTGGTTCTGACAAGATGTACAAGGATCTCAAGACCTTGTACTGGTGGCCCCACATGAAAGCTAACATAGCGACCTATGTTAGTAAATGCTTGACCTGTGCTAGGGTTAAGATCGAATATCAAAAGCCATCAGGGTTACTACAACAACCAGAGATACCAACTTGGAAATGGGAGCAAATTTTCATGGATTTCGTCACTGGTTTCCCTAGATCGCAACGGGGAAACGACACCATTTGGGTCATTGTAGATCGACTGACCAAATCTGCACACTTTCTAGCAATCAAGGAAACTGATAAAGTTTTCGACACTCACTGATATCTATTTGAAGGAAGTAGTCGCTAGACACGGAGTTCCAACTTCCATCATCTCTGATTATGACCCGCGTTTCGCATCTGAAATGTGGCAAGCAATGCGTAAATCCTTTGGCTCACGTCTAGACATGAGCACTGCCTATCACCCGCAGATGGATGGTCAAATGGAACGTACTATCCAAACCCTGGAAGATATGCTGCGAGCATGTGTAATTGACTTTGGTAACGGCTGGGAAAGACACCTACCTTTGGTGGAATTCTCGTACAACAATAGTTACCATACCAGCATTAAGGCTAGTCCGTTCGAGGCTTTGTACAGACAGAAATGCCGATCACCTCTATGATGGGCTGAAGTTGGCGACAGCTAAATCACTGGCCCAGAACTTCTACTTGACACAGTTGAAAAGATTGCCCAAATCAGACAACGAATGGTGGCTGCTCATGACCGTTAGAAAAGCTACGCTGATAAGCGTAGGAAACCCCTGGAATTCTAAGTTGGAGATCGAGTTTTGCTAAAAGTTTCACCTTGGAAAGGTGTGGTTCATTTCGGCAAACGTGGCAAACTTAATCCGCGTTATGTCGAACCCTTTGAAATCACTGAGAAAATCGGCAAAGTGGCATATAGGCTAAACCTTCCAGAAGAACTCAGTGGTGTACACAAAGTCTTTCACGTGTCAAATCTGAAGAAGTGTCTGTTAGATGAGACTCTCATTGTTCCTTTCAAAGAACTCACGATCGATGACCAGCTACGTTTCGTTGAAGAACCGGTGGAGATCATGGACTGGGAAGTCAAAACTCTTAAACGTAGCAAGATACCTATTGTTGGAGTTCATTGGAACTCACGTCGTGGCCCAGAGTTTACCTGGGAATGAGAAAACCAAATGAAACGCAACTGTCCTCAGTTGTTTGAGAAAGATGAGTCCAGTACTGAAGCTACTACTAAATTTCGGGACGAAATTCCAAACCAACAGGGGGATGATGTGACACCCCACGAAAATGCTCAACAGAACTAGCTTCTTCGTTGACAGCTCGCTAAATTTCGGGACGAAATTTCTTTCAACTTGGGGATGATGTGACAACCCGGAATTTCAAGGTTAGCACCGTTCATTATTCGCCATTACAAATTTTGTTTTTTCACGTTTTACTTCTCGAGTCACACCAATAATTTAGATTTACTTATTTATTAAAAAAAACCTTGATAAATATAAATATGTTAAGTTTAATTGCGAACGACTTAACTAGGTTCCGTGACCTCACTCGAAACTCTCGTGACCAAGCCCCAAACTCGACAACCTTGGGCCCAAGACATTTAATTATCCCAAGCCCAAGCCCCCCCCCCCCTTATGTTTTCGGCCCAAACCCAAATAAAAGCCCAAGATCTTTATGTGTTTTATTTTGTGCATGTGTGAGTATGTTATTTTTCAAAAAAAAAAAGGCAAACCCTAATCATCTTTCCCCCTCCCCTTAGTGCGACGACTGAGGATCAAGCCCCCCCCCCCCCAGTCGATCTCCGCACTTTCTCTCTCTAGCCTCCTAGTTCTTTGAATCAAGGTTAGTGTGCATCATGTGTTTTGTTTTAAGTTCGTCGATGTCTTGGCTGCATTTTTGTATGGTGATTCATATTTGGTGTATATGAAAATAATTATGATCTAGGGCTTGCTAGAAATCATGCTTTTAGTGTGTTTTGATCGTAGGATTACATGTTTAGTAACTAGGGTTTTGTGTGGTTTTAGGGTTTTGTGTGGTTTTAGGGTTATGAGGATTTCTTGTGAAATTCAATTACTAGGGTTTGATTTGATTATTGAGTATGATATTGCACATGATAAATATGCTGTAAACAACTATAAACCTGCTATGAATCATGTTTTTGGTGTCTCGGATACATTAGTTAGTCGTTTGCATAAGTAGGTAATTAAAAACAGTTCTGTCTGAAATTTACAGCCAACTTCAGTTGGCTGTAACCAGGTCATAACCTATCGAAAACTGAGTTTTCTTGAGTCCACAAAGTAGAGTTTCAAAATATGTTGGTGCACGAATGTCTAAAGCCTGCCTCTTAGTCTTAGTCAAGCTTGTATAGGGTCTAGGGGTCATATATGTTAATTATTTATAGTATAGGGGCTGTTTTGTAATTGTCATGTTGTAAAGAGTTGATTTCGCTCGAAATGACATTGTGTCATTTGGAGCGAAATCACTTACTTCTGATTTCGCCCGAAATGACACAGTGTCATTAGGAGCGAAATCAGCCCCCTATATATAGTCTTGCTTGTTTTCTCATTTGTATCCGAATGTCGACCGTGTAGCCGAACTGCCACCGAATTTTTCTGAGAAAGTTTAATGAGAAAACGTGTTTAAAGTAATCTGCATCCTGTTTCTACTCCATTCTACTTTGATTCAAGCTGTTTGTGCATTTCCGCTGCATAAACAGTGGTGTTTAGCTCTGATTGACTCAATTGATCGTCAATAACGATCCTACAATTGGTATCAGAGCCAGTTATGAGCTAGAATACCAGAATCAAAGCTTTTTTACTACACTTTTTGAGTTTCTGGACATTCCCACGGACAAAATGGACTAAAATTTGGACATATTGTGTAAAATTGACAATTAACAAACCCTTGAGAGTTTCAGATCAAAATACAGATTAAAATTGGTAGAAAATGTCTCGAAACCTAATTTCGCTCGAGGGTGTTCTTGGTTGATTTCGCTCCTAAAGTTCTAATTTCGCTCGAGCAGTAGAAGTGAAATCAGTGATTTCGCTCGTGAATTCTGATTTTGCTCGAGATTCAATCACTGATTTCGCTCCAATGGTGATTCCGCTCGGAATGACCTGTTGATTTCGCTCCAAAGTTTACAAAATCTGATTTCGCTCGAGATTAGCTGTTGATTTCGCTCCAAAAAGCCACTTTCTGATTTCACTCCAGAGAGTATTTTTTGATTTCGCTCCAAAACTTAAACTGTGATTTCGCTCTAAAATTCAGTACATGTGTGAAAACATGGTTTGAGCGTTAAGTCTGTTTCGTTCGTGATATCGTGTTGGGAATTCAGTCTGTGTAGAAAGTTTTTCGGTAAAAGTAACCTGTTTGTCAAAAAGTTAAAATTTTTTCAGAATTAGTCACCTAAAATGGAAAATCAAGATTTTTACAACCTTTTCGCGTGTAGCGGCATGACGGCAACACAAAGTCCGGCAAGCATAGTTCAAAATGTCAACATGGAGAACGAGCTAGGAACAATGCAAAAACCGCCAAAGCTTATGAACTTGGATGAGTATGCCGGATGGTCGGGTCGTTTCAAGAATTGGGTACAAGCCAACCATTTTGAGTGTTGGATGAAGATAGAGAAAAGATATGTTCCACCTGTTGATGGAATGGGCTTAGAGAAAGGCATTGGAAGTTTGACTGAAACCGAACAGAATGATTTTAAGGCAGAGAAGAAGATGGTCAGTATTCTCCAACAGGCCATAAAAGAAGATATTCTTGTGCTGTTACAACATGATGACAACTCGCAATCGATGTGGCAAGCATTAAAGTTGAAGTTCCAAGGCAGCGTCTCTATGATCAAAAGCAAGAAAGCCCTGATCAAGAAAGAGTTCGACATCTTTACCGGGATGAAGGGTGAAACAACGAAGCAGTTGATTGAACGTTATTGCCATCTTGTGGTAGAGATGAGATGATTGGAGATTACAAAGACAAACGAAGAATGGACCGACAAGTTGTCCGACGCATTACCTTATGATGAATGGGGGACATACTTAATGATGTTGAAGAACAACTCGGATTTCGTGAATTTGAATCTCAGTTTATTTATCGAAAAGATAGAGGCTCATGAGTTGGAGTTGTTGAAGATAAAGAAGATGAACTCAGCAAATATGCAGCAAGACGTATCTCTTTAATACAAAGGAAGCACTCCTGTTGCAACAAATCAAAGTCCAAAGATACAAACGAGTTTTAGTGCTGATAAAAATTCAAGTGCTTCTACAAACACTCCACAATCAAACAAGCCCTCACCGTTTGTGAACTATGATCCAAACTTCAAAGCTCAAGAGCAGTCTTCACCTCAAAGCTCTACAAGTTCCAACAATCAGGCTTACGTTTCTGGGGTGCAATGCAACATCGCGGTGAATATTAAGAATGGAAATGAAATTAGTGAAACAGCTGCGAAACAACACATTGCTTTACTACCTTCCATTTTAGAGGCGTATGAAGGTTTAGTGACGGGAAGGATCGGTAATCCGGATATGACAAAAGAAGATTACGACCAGATCGACCCCGAGGAGCTTGAATTGATTGATATAAAATGGTGCATGGCAAGTTTGGTTAGAAGGGCACGACGTTTTATGGAGATCACAGGCAGAAACAGTCTCTCAGGTCCTGATCAGAAACTAGGGTTCGACAAATCAAAGGTTACCTGTTTCAAATGTAAGGAACGTGGTCATTTCAAGAGAGAATGCCCGAACCGTGAAGTGAACAACCATCAGAACCGGTTCACAAACGACTATTACAGGCAGGCGATCTATCATCGACCTAACCAACAACCTGCTGTTCAGAGGCCGTAAATCGAAAATAAACCAGAGAAGGCTCTTATCGTAAATCAAGATGATGAAAGAGTAGCTGAAGGTTTCACTTGGGATAAATACATCCCTAGAAGCGATGGGCAGGACATGATGGCAGAAATTGTTGAAGTACCGGAGATGGTGACTGAGCCAGAAATGGTTGTTGAGGATGTTCCTGTTGAGAATGTGGTTTACATTGAAGAAATCGCTGCAGAAGTTTATTATTACCAGTCAGAACACGAGGTATTGGCAAGTTCTATGAAATCAATAATGACTCCTAAAGTGTTTGAATCTTTTGCAGGTTATTTCAAAGAACCGACGACTGGATCGTGTCCAAGATACGAAGAAAAGAAAGAAGTTGTCGAGGAAATGATAGACGTGACAAAAGAGCTGACTGGAGAGACATTGAAAGATATCGCTGACAAAGCTCTCATGGGAAAGCTAAAAGAGGTAGACACAGAACTCGAGAAATCAGAGTCGGTCAGTACCGTATCAGTCAAACAGGAGTCTGATCAGAAATCTGGAGTTCAGGATGTCAAATTGTCTGAGTCTGAGTTGAAAAATGTCGGTAAACAAGATGTGAAAATTGTGTGTGATGAACAGGTTGTTGTTGAGAAAGTTGTTTCAATCCCTGAAACACCATGCCAGAAGTATTTACAACCGTGTATGGAGTGTCTTGAGAAAGACACTAAGTATCAGGAATTGAAACATCATGCTGATATGCTTAAATTTGACCTTGGACAAGTCAAAGAGGCTTATGATACTCTTGCCAGGTCAATTAAAATGATCTGAAAAGAGAGTGTTGAAAATGACAAAGCAACAAAATTGGCTAAAGCAACACTTTTTGATAAACAAGTTGAGGTTAACTTTCATCTTGACACGATCGCTTCACTAAAGAAAGAGCTTGAATTAGCTAAAATTGAAAATGAGAGAATTGATAAAAAATTGATGAGTTATGTGGCTTCATCTTATGTTCTTGAACAAATTGTCCCACAGCAGCCACATGCTGCACCAGTCTTTAAGAGCGTTCCACCTGGAATCATTATACGCAAAAATATCCAGATGGGGTGGAAGGTGCTTTGAATCTCAAGTCGAGATCAATTGAGGATGATTTGCCTGAAAGCATTGATGTTACATTCTCTGCATCCAACACCGACAACGAATCACATGTCATCAAAACCGTTGTCGATCAGGTGTTAGATGAGGAGAGTGATAACTCTGAAAAGTCTCAATCTGAGAAATCTGTTAGTGAGTCTGAAGATGAGGGTAATTTCTTGGATCGGTTCATACCGAAATCGGATAAGAGTGCGAATGATGATCCGATTATGGTGGTATACACTATGATTAGAATAGACAAACTTTACTCCGATTTCGAGTATCCTCTTCAGAACGTGAAGATTGAGAATGTTGAGAAAGTGTTCAAGTTGGTTGAAATAAACATTGATGAGGTCAACGACAAAGAATTCTTTTTAAAACTGAAAAATCTTTTGTTACATGACGTCCTACCAGCTCGGGAAAGAAAGAGTGGGATGGTAAGGGTAATAACAAGAAAAACAGTTTTAAAAACAAAGGGATCGGTTTTGAGAAGAAGACGGCTAAGCAGGTGGTTAAGCCAAAAGAGAAAATGAATGATATCTTTGTCGCTGGACCGAGTGTAGATGATGAAAAGGACTACATCTTTAGTCAAAAGGCCGTGGACGATTTCAATGCAGCGAAAAAGTTGAAAGAGGAGACATCCTAATCAACTTTTGTCGAGAATGACAAAAGAGTCTGTTATCGCTGTAATGAAATCGGGCACATGGCTAAACAGTGCAAGAAAGTGTCTGATAAACCTGTTGTTGTAAAACCAGCTGTTCAAAAACTAACTGTTCAAAAACCAACTGTTCAAAAACCTCGACCAAAGTCACCGATTGATACAAAAGGTAAAAAAACAAATGGTTTCTCCGATTCGCGTTCTAAAAAGAGGAGAATCTTTGAAGTCCGAGGATAAGCCAAAATTGACCTTCGAGATTGGTGAATCTTCCAAGTCTCGCAAGACTTCAAAAATTTATCCGAAAACAAAAATTTTTGAGAACCCATCATGGGTTGCAAAGTCGAAACCATCTGTCGAGGTCAAAAAGATGAAAAATGCTTTGAAAAATGAAACAAAGGTTTTAAAAGATGATGTTGTCGAGTTTGAAAATGAACTTGATAAATTTCTTGCTGAGTTTCCCCCGATTAACAACAAAGTTTAACCAGTTGTGAAAGATGATGTTCCTAATGTCACATTTAACTTTCCTAAAACTGATGAAAAGTGTGATGTAGTGTTTGGCACTGTTTCTGAGGTTAAGAAATCATGGGCGTCATTGTTTGAATAAGTTGAGTTGATGCTTGCTGTAGGATCGGATTCTGACCCGAACGAGTCAATCAAAGGAGTTTGATCAGATACAGGTACGGAAAACAAGTACCTGACGTAGAAACAGCTAGATATCTTCTCAAATCTCTTTTCTGATTAATTTGACAGCTTTTACATTCAATTCTCACACCGGCAGCATCTCGGTATAGAAATCAGAAGGTTACAAATGAGGTCCTCTTTTGTGGTATATATAGGTGAGTAGGTCCCCTTATACGGACATGTCCGTATAAGCAGATCTGACGTAAAAGCGGACCTACTATGTCCGTAAAAGCGGACCTGACACAAAAGAGGATCTCCTATGTCCGTATAAGCGGGCCTCTTTTCTAAAACACATAAACTCTCCAGTTTTCTTGTAAAATGTGCCCTAATCTATACATTACAATGAAAGACTCGATCTAAGACGAAATCAACAGATGTAGTGCACCAACAGACTCCCCCTCAGATGTTGATGGAGTCGACTATCGAGTCACAACAATGCTGTGTCTTCACATCTACAGTCTTGATCAGTCTCTGGGCTTTTCTTTCTCTCTATCTTCAGACTCCCCCTCTCGATTTACTGGTATTCCTTTGTTCTTCAGTAACATCTTCAGGATCGTTGTCTGCCTTTCCGTCTAACAGCTTCTCATCTTATCCTGCAAAAGCTCTACCTCAAAGTAAATTTCTTTCACATATATATTTCAAACATATAACCCTGCACCAATTCAGACTCTCCTTCAAAACAAACACAGATTTAGATGAACCACTTGAAAGGTTAGATTATGAAAACATTTAATTTCACACAAACACTCCCCCTCAAATATTGCTCATCATGTTTAGCACTCGGAATTTTTGAAAATCAGCTATTCAACATCAGTTGTCGAAAATCTTTTTCACTTTTTCAAGAATTTATGCTAAAACACACTGAAAATCTTTTTGGATTTTGAAATAAAGAAACCTGTAATGCAGTAAAGAAAATATTTACAGACAATATTTTTGTGAGTTCGTGTAAGAGGATCATATCAGTTTATGAGACATGTCACTAACACCGTTAAGCTTGATTGCATTTTCAGTTCAAAACAATTCACCTAGATTGTCAGTATATCTGTCCACTTAAATTTTCACACAAACTTCAACTGATTCGAGATACGATATTAATGTCTTAAAGAACTTAAACTTATCCGTGTGTCCCACTACTTGAATATACTCCCGTATCCAGATCCCAATTCAGTCTTACAGGTGAGTATACCACAGATGATATTTGTTCAGGGGTTAAATGCGAAACCGTGAGAGCTCAGGTCAGAACTTCTGTTCAGCAGAGAGATGACGGCTCGACTTTTGGTGTGTCCCCTTTAGAGGATCTTTTTATTTCAACAGCAGCGACTATCAATTTTATTGTTTCATCAGCTTGCTGAGGGCGATGCTGTGTTTCAAGCATTTGCGGAAAGCATTATCCGGGGACTAGGTCAGTACTTCCATACAGCAGAAGTCCCGGGATAATACCCCAGATATCACTGAGCATAAAGACCTAGTATCTCAGAATAAGGGACCTATCAAACAAGATTTCAGGGGTTATCTATATATCCAAGTTTGTGTTAACCCACAGAACAAGCAAGTTTGAAATTTAGTTTATATCTCGTCACAATTTACTAAATGTGTAAAAACCTACTGGCATATCCTCAGTGAGATTGTTTATCACATTTTATCTTTACATTTCTTTAGCATGTTGTGAAAGTCTACTAACGTACTATCATTTCCTCTTTTCACAACGAAACTCATTTTTGATTTTTATCATGTTTTTGTCTTTTTCAAATTTTCTAATGTTTTTGGATTTTCTGAAATTTCCCTACTCCCCCTAAAATGCAAACACATTTCAAAGAAAATTTGAAAACTTCTAGACTCTTGACCCACTAGAATCATGAAAAGTAAAACAAAACTGTACAGAAACTTGACAACTGACATCGAATCACATCAATTCGCCATTCACTTGGCATAAACAATCAGAACTCCCCCTATCACAAACCATTTTCTCATTTAGATTTCAAAACACTTAAGTTTGTTTTAATCGAAATGATTTTTCCGGAAAATGAGTTTGTGTTTACCACTTTTAAATTTACCACTTATGAAGCATGGGGATATGGTTCATCATCTTGTTTATCAATCTCATATGAATAATAAATCAAGTACAACTTAATGTCCCTGATTTATCATTTGCAGTTCAGAATCACTGTACCACTTGTAAATGTAAATTCTTCAAGGTATAACCACAAATACCACTTGTAGATCAAAAATACCACTTGTAGGTTTTACTGTAGGAATGGAACATCTACAGAAACCTCTTTACCACTTGTCAAATTATTCAGAAAGATGCCGATTCCTGCTTCGCACTTACCAACCTGGAAGCTCCGGCGTAGTCCTTCAACCTGTAAAATCCAAAACACTATTCAAATTCTTTCAAACAAACTATTCAAACACTAGAAAGATGCCGATTCCTGATCCACGATATAAACTTGGGATCTCCGGCATAGTCCTTCGACTATCATGGAAAACAAGCTTCCATCCAAGTCTTTTCAGACTTGATGGATTTCAACTCTTGAGCAGTAGGGTTATATGTCGCCTTTTTAGTTGCATAAAAATCTTTAACCCCCTTTGCCCTTCCACTTAACATTTTCCTAAATATCTTTTTAACATTCCCATTGAATGTTTTCTCGACATCAAAATCTTTTTTCTCATTGTAAAACTGATTTGAAATCTCAGTTTTTCCCACTTTCTTTTTAACTTCTTCAAACTTCAGCGATGGAAACTCTTCATCATTCACTGAAATTTTCTCGTCAACCTGTGGCTCTTCTGGCTTTGTGGAACCAGATTCATCGCCGACATTCACATCAACCTTTTTAGCAACCCACACTTGGTTGTCATTCTCTTTCCTTTTATAAAAATTCTTTTTCGAACACTCACCAACCTCATAAGTTGAATTTTCAAAAATTTTAAGTCTATTGGTTGTTGGTTCGACATCAACAATTTTTTCTTTCAATTTCTGAGAAACTCCCTGTTTTGTTCTGGCGTTATTTTGACAATTCCATGCAATATGACCAACTTCATTGCATCGATAACAGGTACGAGTCTTTCTTTGATAAAACACTGCAGTTCCATTTTTCTTCTTTTCAGCAAGAAACTCCTGGTTTGACTGTCTCCAGAATGGTTTCTTCTTTTCCTCATCTGAACTTCCACCTGACACAAATTCTGTTTTTGTTTTAGAATTTTTATCATTTTTATGGTTTTCTGGTGGAACAAAACCGAAACCTTTCTTTTTGTAGCTACGATTTTGGTTAGGTTTCTTTTGAAAACCAGAACCAGAATTGTAACCCTTTTCTTGTTTAGACGTTGTTGAACTCTTGAAGTGTATTTTTTAGGTTTTTCAGTAAGATTTAAATCTTTTATTTCAGAAATATTGATTTCTGTTATTTTGAAAACCTTTTTGATCATGTCAAAGCGAACACTTCTTATTGGAAACTCTTTGTTGTAATATAATTTGTCAGAACCATTCAAAGTATAAACAACTTCGAATGTTTCATCATTCAAATTTGACTTTGATAACAAAAATTCTAAACTATAAGACCATTTGACCGACGAATTTGGACTGTTGACTGACGAATTTGACCCTCCAGACTCAGATTTCGACTCGGACTCCTCATCAGTATCCAACACCTGATCGACCACCTTTTTAATTAACTCAGACTCATGATCGGTATCGGACGAGGTAAACATGACATCAATGTTATCTGGTAAAACGTCAGTTGTGTCGGTTTTTAACTTTATATTGACTGCTTTCTCAAGTTGCTCCTCGTTTGGTTTCCTAGGAGAATACCCATCCCAAATTGGAGGCGGGCACTTGTTATAGCTAACAGTCGGTTTCTTACCACAGTCTTTCTTCTTCTTTGGCTTCTCGTCTTGAAAAGCTTCCAATCCTGTAACAGTTGGGTAAACACGATCAATGAGATAATCAGAAGTAGAATAGCTTAACAATAACCGCCTAATTCTCTCATTTTCGATCTTTTCAGTTTCCAACTCTTGCTTCCATTTGGCACTCTCTTCAATGTAGAAATTGATCGCTTTTTGTTTTGACATCAAAGTTGCATTCATCATTGTCAGTGCCTGTTCTCTTTCTGAGTTTGTAGTTTGGAGACCAGTTACTGTTTTGTTCAAAACATTGTATGATTCTTTCACATAATTGAGGTTGAACAGTAACTGCTCCTTCTTCTTCTCGTACTCAGCTATAATGTAGTCTTTTGCTGCACATTCCTTGCAAGCTTCCAAACACTTCTCACAAGGCTTGACGACTTCAACAATCTTCTCAACCTCGATTGTTTTCACAACTTCTATCACCTTTTCAGCTACAGTCACCTTTTCTTCTTCTTTCTCCACTTCGGTAACCTTCTCAGCAACATTTTCAACATTTTGAACATCACCTTCACACTTCTCTTGTTGTTCTATATCAGCTCCTTTTTCCTTTAGGTTATTCATGCGATCTGCAAAATAAACATGAAAACTTTTAGGAAAAAGATGAGATTCAGCAACATTTACATATTTTTCTTCTTCATCATCACTGCTTTTGTCAACCGGTGATTGATCAAACTCTACAGATTTTTCAGAATCAGCATCTGATACACCAGAATCAGACGGTGTTTGATCAAATACAACTTCCTTTTCTGAAATAACTTCATTCTGTATACTCTCATCAGAACTCGATAAACTCTCATCTGAACCTTCTGAAATTTCTCCAGATCTTTCTGAAAGTTCATCTGTACTTTCTGAATTTCCATCAGACGCAACAGACTTTTCATCCTCACTAGACACATTCACCCTAATCGATTTCATCCAAGTAGCAAACAGATCTGGCTCTCGTACGATCTTGGCAATGAAAGCTTTAAACTCTCCCTTCTCATTCACAAACATATCCCAACTAAAACCTTCTGGTAATTTCTCATCATCTTGATCGATTATGCGTGCTGCTTTGCCTTCAGATGATATGTAATCACTCCAGCTGAAATCTACCAAACATGCTCTCTTGGGGTCTTCAATCTTCCTACCATGAGCCGTCTGTGGTTCTTGAGATTGACCAACTTGCTGATAGATAGCTTTCCGGTAGTAATCGTCTTTTCCGAATGGATTCTGTGCACCGCTAGCTTCTCTTCCCTTGCATTCACGTTTGAAATGGCCTTTCTCCCTGCATCAAAAACAACTAACTTTAGATTTATCAAAACCTAAAGTAGATACATGAGCATCAAGAAAATCATTTCTCCCGGTAATTGCTTTGAACTTCTCAGCACGTCGAAGAACACTTGCAAGACACCATTTGATATCCATGAGTTCCATCTCTTCGGCGTCTATCTGATCGTAATCCACCTTTGTAAACATAGGATTTCCGATCCGACCAGCAACAAGACCTTCATAGGATAACAATACAGAACCAAGAAGTGCCATGTGGTCTTTTGCAGTGTCTTCTGAAAAGCTTTGACCTTCTGGAAGGTTGAGAGCTATGTTGCACTGAATCACGTATCCATTTCCTGTCTTTATACCCTGAGACTGAAAGCTTGTATTTGTCTCTTTAGGATTGACACTCGGAAATGATGAAAACCCGCTGCTACTCTTGTTTGAACCCTGATCAGCTTTGTTTAATGAATCCCCAGCACTGAATGCAGTTTGTATTTTCGGACTTCTCTCAGACTCAGTGGCTGAAATGCTACCCCCGTAGTACATTTTCACATCTTGTTGACCACTCGGACTATTCATCCTGGTGATCTTTTGCTGTTCCAGATTCTGAGCCTCTAATTTTTCGATAAACTGTCCAATTGTCAGTCCGTCATAAACACCCGTGTTTTTCAATATCATCAAATACGTTCCCCACTCCTTCTGAGGTAACGCATCAGCCAACTTATCCACATACTCTTCACGACTTTTATCAACACCAATCATTGTCATTGATCGCACTAAGTGACAGTATCTTTCAATCAGCTTCTTAGTATCCTCTCCTGGTAAGCTGCTAAAAAGATCAAACTCTTTCTTAAGCAATGCCTTTTTGCTTTTAATCATACTCTTACTTCCCTCGAATTTGACTTTAAGAGCATCCCATATCGACTTAGCAGTTTTGTCGTGTTCTAACAGAATGAATATATCTTCTTTAATCGCTTGTTGCAATAAACTGATCATCATTTTCTCCGCTCTGTACATTGCACGTTCTTGATCTGTGAATTCGGATATCTGTTTGATAACATTCACCTCCGTTCTCGGTAACACATACTTTTTCAAGATACATTCCCATGATCTAAGATGATTTGCTTGAACCCAGTTTTCAAATCTATCCTTCCACCCGTAGTATTCTTCGATACTCATCAATTTCGGGGGTTTCTGGGTAGTTCCCGTCTCGTTTTCTAGATTCATGGCTTGAGCAATCGCAGCTGGTGACGACGATGTTGCAAACGCGTTGTAAAACTCAGTATCCATGTTTCACACCTATATCACCTGACGTAACACAAACAAACAAAACACGATCAGTTTAAAACTTATCAATTAACAGAAACGAACTGATACTCGAACCGGTGAATATTCTGTGCGGACCGAATGTTGACAAACTGTACAGACTGAAATTGATGCGAACTGAGATTTAACTTGTTAAAACACGCGAACTACTGTGACCCGCATTAAACTCAAACGACCAGATTCACTATGAACGAACTGATAGACTTTCAAATGAACTTGCCCGACTTCCAACTGATATGACTTGAATTTTATGCCAACTGAGCTACAAATCACAACACAAACTTTTTGATGGGTCGAGATGGGCCGAGAAATTGACGTGGGCTTGACAATGGTACAGCCGACAACTTAGAAAATAGGGCCGAACAACAAATGCTTTAAAATGTTAATTTTGGACAATCATATACACACGATATATTGATCTGACAAAGTAAAAAATATGCTCAAATGATTGGACCAAACTATGAATGGGCGGTGCACATGAGCCTACCCAATGAATGCAAACCGTCAAACTGTGATGATTTTCTTATACAACTTTTATAATTGAGCCGTGATTTTTTATCATGCTGATTGGACCACAACTTTCACTAACTTTTAATCTTTCACTTCACATGTGTAAGAACCGTCAACAATCATTTCATGCATTGTATTGCATGTCACTTAAGTCAACACCTTTTAAAAGAACCTCAAATTGTGATTGGACCTTTGAAAACATTATTTATTTGAAAGCAACATGTAAAACTCTAGCCAACAAATCTCTATCAAATACTAATGCTCATTGGGCCGCTAATGAATTCCTTTTATTGGACCTAGATATGAAGCACATGCATTGGACCGTAAGAATCACATTACCATCTTTAAAAATGCAACAATAAAGGAATTGGCCGGCAAATGTATTGTATATATTTTTTAAAAAATCATTTATTGGGCCACAATTATCACTAATCTTTCACTTGATTGGGTTGCATATAAAGATGAGGTGAATAGACAACTCAATGGCCGACAACTTAATTGATATGTTCACATGGGCTGTTTTTGTCATTCAGTATGTGACAACACTTTATTACTTATTATATGAATGGACCGATTATGTAGCTGCCCATATGAGCGCACCATATTCTTTTGACCTAATGAGCGGATCATAAAAGCGAACCTTGAATGTTTTTATTAGCGGACCTCACAAATAATCATGACAGAAAAGCGGACCTATGTGTAAGTGTGTCATAAAAGCGAACCAAGATGTTTATGAGCGAATCTATGATGAAATTTGAGCGGATCTACCAAAGTTTGGAGCGGATCTGTGAAGTTTTTGGAGCGGATCTATGAAAAATGTCCTAAAAGAGAATCAAATCAACTTCTTTGGAGCGAACCTTTATCATGCCGTAAAAGCGGACCTAATTCGGAACCTGTTTTAACCCACTTTTACTTTGAATTTCAGCCTCAAACTTTCAGGGATTTGACTATACACCGTTACGCATAATCTGTGAAATTTTGAGCGAATTCCAACCGTAAAATCTCGGTCTGATGAAGAAAGAAGGTGTAGAAGTAAGAATACGTGATGAAATCCAGCAAATCTATGTAGAACTCCTCCTCCTGAAGCTCTGATACCACTTGTAGGATCGGATTCTGACCCGAACGAGTCAATCAGAGGAGTTTGATCAGATACAGGTGCGGAAAACAAGTACCTAACGTAGAAACAACTAGATATCTTCTTAAATCTCTTTTCTGATTAATTTGACAGCTTTTACATTCAATTCTCAAACCGGCAGCACCTCGGTATGGAAATCAGAAGGTTACAAATGAGGTCCTCTTTTGTGGTATATATAGGTGAGTAGGTCCCCTTATACGGACATGTCCGTATAAGCGGACCTGACGTAAAAGCGGACCTACTATGTCCGTAAAAGCGGACCTGACACAAAAGAGGATCTCCTATGTCCGTATAAGCGGACCTCTTCTCTAAAACACATAAACTCTCCAGTTTTCTCGTAAAACGTGCTCTAATCTATACATTACAATGAAAGACTCGATCTAAGACGAAATCAACAGATGTAGTGCACCAACACTTGCAGGGGCTGCCCAAGTCTATCCTTTCGAAGTGGATCATGGACAGTGGTGCTTCGAGACATATGACAGGGACGTTAGCTCTTCTTTACGATGTCAAATCAATAAATGGAAGTTATGTGGGCTTCGCCAGAAATCAAGGCGGGAGAATTGTTGGACAGGGAACGTTGACAAATGGTGTCATCTCATTCGAGAAAGTGAACTACATCGTAGAGTTGGAAAACAATTTACTGAGCATTTCGCAAATATGTGATAAGTCTTTCAGTGTACATTTTACAAAGAACGAGTGCGTGATTTTAAAACCAGGGCTTAAAATCCCTGATGAGATGGTGTTGTTGTGCGCTCCACGGGAGAACGAGCTTTATATTCTTGATATGAGCGTTGCAACGGCAACAACTCATCAAAAACAATGTTTTTGGTCAAAATCAAAAGCAATGGAAAAACAAACAATTATGTGGCATCGAAAGATGGGCCACATTCATGTTCGTAAAATGAATTTTCTTGTACACAATAATTTGGTAGAAGGTGTAAATCTAAAGAATTTTCACTTGTCTGATGATTGTGTAGCATGTAAAAAGGGAAGCAGACTCGGAAGTCACACCCACCGAAGATACTTAATACGATCATGTTACCTCTTGAGAGATTACACATGGATCTCTTCGGGCCTGTCAACGTAAAGAGCATCAGTGGAGATTTATACTACTTGGTGGTGACTGATGACTTTACAAGATTCTCGTGGGTCGTGTGATTAGAAAGAAAAGATCAAACTTTTGAGTCATTGATGGTGTTGTTCAAGAAGATGGAAACAGTGTATATGCTGCCAATCCGGAGAATTAGTAGTGACAACGGAAGGGAATTCACAAACAACAAAATGTACGAGTTTTGCAATGAGAAGGGAATTCTTCATGAATTCAGTGCGCCATACACACCACAATAGAATGGCGTTGCTGAACGAAAGAACCGGACCCTAATAGAGACAGCTCGCACAATGTTGGCCGATTCCAAACTACCAATCTTCTTCTGGAGCGAAGCAGTATCTGCAGCCTGCTACACATTGAATCGTGTACTCACTGTCAAAAAGTACAAAAAGACATGCTTTGAGCTGTTGCACCGATATAAGCCGAATCTTGAATTTCTGGAGCCTTTTGGGTCTCCGTGTATGTTTATTGATGAGAATGGAAAATTTGGTGCTAAATCAAATGAGGGTTTCTTTGTAGGTTACGCAAGCCCATTGAAGAGGGTGTTCGTACCGTGCCTGGGGAAAGTGATTCAAGTTCAGCATGTGGATTGTCAGAAGCACACTCCATCACCGCAACTTCCCGGACAAAGATTTCTGTTCGATTACGACAAACTCTGGGAGTCGTTTCAACTTCCAGTCCAGCCGAGTGACGAGGAACTAGCACTTCTGTACCAGTACCAGCAATATATGTCACAGGAGCAAGTGCCTAGACCGCTAGTGGTTCCTTCACCCACCGAGGGTACTCACAATGATGAAGCAGGACCGAGTGGAACAGCTCACGAACCACCAGAGGAACCAGCTCCAACATTTGACGATTCTGACGACTCAGTGGCGGAACCCGCTTCGACCTTTGACGAGGAACCAAATGATACTTCGATGGAAGCTGAGGATCAAACCGTTGATCTTGATATATCGAACTTGCAATCGGAAGTGAATGTGCCGACACCATGATGCCTCGAACATTGTCTTACCATCCGTCAGAACAAATAATTGGTGACCTGCAAAGTGGTGTCAAAACCCGAGACCAGATCAATCGAGCTCTTACATGTTTCTATTCTTCTGTTGCTCATTTGCAGGAAGAATTCTCATTAAAGTGTTTTATTTTGCAGATCGAGCCTAGAACTTACAAAGAGGCGTTGACGGAGGATAGCTGGGTAAATGCGATGCACGAGGAGCTACTACAGTTTGAAAAGCTAGGTGTTTGGAGACTCGTTGATTTGCCACAGAATCAAAAGTTAATTAAAACAAAGTGGGTTTTTAAGTGCAAACGGGATGACAGAGGAGTCGTGGTGAGAAACAAAGCACGATTAGTGGTACAAGGCTTTACGCGCCTGTTGCTCAACTCGAAGCGATTCGGATCTTCCTGGCGTTTGCGTCATGGAAAGACTTTAAAGTGTACCAGCTGGACGTCAAATCTGCCTTCCTTTATGGTAAAATCAAAGAAGAGGTGTATGTGGGATAACCGCCGGGGTTCACAGATCCACTGCACAAAAACAAGGTCTATCTGCTGGACAAAGCGCTTTATGGACTACACCAGGCCCCGAGAGCCTGGTACGAGACGCTTTCCCAATATTTGTTGGCCAACGGGTTCACAAGAGGGACAGTAGATAGTACTTTATTCACAAAGGAAGTGGCAGGCCATTTGTTGATCGTGCAGATTTATGTTGACGATATCATTTTCGGTTCCACCAACGACGATCTTTGTAAAGAGTTTGAGAATGTGATGAAGAACAAGTTTGAGATGAGTTCGATGGGGGAGATGAAGTTCTTCCTCGGGCTGCAGGTGGAGCAGATGCCCGATGGAATCTTCATTCACCAAACGAAATACGTGAAGGACGTGCTTGACAAGTTCGACATGACTGAATGCAGTCCTGCAGCAACCCCCCTTGCACAGAACCACGGGATTTGTCCAGACGAAAGTGGAGTGAAAGTGGACGGGACTCTGTACCGGTCAATCATTGGATCTCTGATGTATCTCACTGCTTCCCGTCTGGACGTCATGTACCTGACATGTCTCTGCGCCAGATATCAGTCGAGCCCGAAGCAGTCACACCTGACGATTGTAAAACGTATCTTATGGTATTTGGAAGGCTGCCCAAGCATCGGCTTGTGGTATCCTCGCTCGGGTGACTTTTCTCTATCAGGTTTCGCTAATTCTGATTTTGGAAGCTGCAAGCAGAATGCTAAGTCCACCACTGCTGGGTGTCAGTTCTTTGGAACTCGACTCGTTACCTGAAAGTTCAAGAAACAAACCGCAGTGGTGCTTTCTACGTGTGAGGCTGAATACGTTTCAGCCTCCAGCTGTTGCTCACAGATCCTATGGATCCAACGGCAAATGCGCTACTTCGGTTTGCAGTTCTTGGATACGCCGGTATATGTGGACAATGAAGCAGCTATAAACATCACTAAAAACCCTGTTCACCATTCAAAAACTAAACATATCGAAATCCGTCACCACTTCATCCGTGATTGTCACGAGAAGAAGTTAATCCGGATTGAGCACATACACACCGATGATCAGAAAGCTGATTTTTATACAAAAAGCTTTGACAAAAAGAGATTTTGCTATCTTCTAAAATTGAATGGGTTAAAAAATCTGAGTTCTGGGAGGGTAGTAGAATGTGAAGCCGAGGAGGACGGCGATCTGACGTGAACCATGTCGTGTTGTCAAACTTTCTATACAGTTTGTTTTCGGCTTTTCGATAAAAACAAAAACACAAAAATATGTTTTTCTTTTAGGGGGAAAATTCGCAGAAAAATACAAAAACATGATAAAATTACAAAAATCCAAAAACATTAGAAAACTTGAAAAAGAGTTTGTGTAAAATAGGGGAAATGATAGTACATCAGCTAGACGGACACAGTATGCTAAAGAAATGTAACATTTAAAAGGCAATTAAGCAGTCTCGCTAAAGATGTGCCGATAGGTTTTTGCAAAATCAGTAGATCAGTTTGGGATATAAACCTAAAATTTATTTGCGTTTACGTGGGGAACACCTCCAGGATATATGGGTAACCCCCGAAATCTCGTTTGAAAGGTCCCTTATTCTGAGATACTAGGTCTTTATGCTTAGTGATATCTGGGGTATTATCCTGGGACTTCTGCTGTATGGAAATACTGACCTAGTCCCCAGATAATACTTTTCGCATTGCTTTACTTGTAAAGCCTCCCCTCAGCAGAAAAATGATTAAACATTGCAAAATGATAATCATGTGTTGTTGTAAAGAAGATCCCCAAAAGGGACCCACCAAAGTCGAAGCCGTCATCTCTCTGCGTATACAGAAGTGTCGACCTGAGCTCCCACGGCCCTCGTAATACACCCCATTACAGATATCATTTAGGTATACTCACCTGTAAGACTGAATATTGGGATCTGGATACGGGAGTATATACTGAGGTGGGACACATGTAGAGGTTTAAGTCTTAAAACATTAATTCAGTATCCCAGACAGATTGAAAGTTCTGTGAGAATTTAAGAGGATCAGTATATCGGTAATCTATGCGAAATGTTTATGGCTTGGTATGAAATTGTAGCTTAACGGTGCTTGTGTCTTGTCAAATGTTGATATGATCCCCTAACACGCTCACAAAAAGATTGTGTGTACATATTTCAGTTTATATTGCTAAAAATCCAAAAAGATTTTAGTTTTTCATCTTATTTTCGACAACCGACATTGGGAATCAGACGATCAAAACCTTGTGCAGATCATGTCTGTTTGATGAGGGTTGGGTAAGCAAGAGATGCTAAACTGTGATTGGTACATGTTTGGTTGTATGAAAATGTGTTTGAAGGATCAAAATGTTCGAAAGTTCATTAATTTGAACTGTTTTCAGATCTAAACATCAGTGTACTTCATAATCTGGTCAACCAAGGTCATTAACTTGGACTTGGTAGGACAAACAGTTGACCAAGGTCATTAACTTGGACTTGGTTAACTGGGTGTGTCGGTGATCAATCAGAAATTGCTAAAAAGTTGAAAATTTTGAAAATAATTTTCTGATTTCGCTCCTAAACACACTAAAAGCTGATTTCGCTCGTAAGTACACTAAAAGTTGATTTCGCTCTTGGCTGCTTAGAAGCTGATTCCGCTCGTAGCTTTCAAGGTGATTTCGCTCGAGAGAACACATGGACCATTTCGAGCAAAATCAGACGGGCTATAAAAGCCACCTGATTCCGCTCCTACCGTCACTTTTCCTGATTCCGCTCCTAAGTGTTTCTCTTCGGCGATCTTGAGCGAAACCCCAATTCATCGTGTTCTAAACGAATTGCTGCCCGATTTCCTGTAGATCTGTTGATTATTAGTTGGTTTGCTCAACTATTAATCATGGGCAAGGTAGATTTAGGCTCAAATGTGTCTATTTCATGAGTTTTTTGAACTATCGGCATCTGTCATGTGAAAAACTTAGATTTAGGGTTTTAAACTGTTAAAAATGAACAAGATTTCATATCATTGTTGTCGGTTTAGTAAGTAGATCATGTATATGTGTGTTAATTGTTCCAGATCTGAACCGATTGTATGTTTGTCGATGAACTGTGGTTAAAATCTTAGATCTAGACTGTTTTAATGGGTAAAAATGAAATCAAAATATAACCCTAGTGTCGGAATCAACAGAATAACAAACCCACTTGATCAATTTAATCATCTAACAAGATTTGAATGTTTATCTGTGATTCTACCCCAAACTGTGTGTTTGGTGATTCCGCTCCTAAGTATTATTTCTAATTTCGCTTCTATGTCACCTAATGTGATTCCGCTCCTAACATCTTTATGTGATTTCGCTTTTGAATACAATTGTTGATTTCGCTCTAAGTGTTCTTACTGATTCCGCTTCTGAGGTGTCATGTGATTTCGCCCCAAACATTTTTTGGGTGATTTCGCCTGAAATGATTAGTCATTTCATGTGATTTCACTTGTGACTGTTTGTTGGTGAAATTTTTCTAAGTATTGACTCAGTTTGTGATTTGATGTTATGCAGGGTTCAAAGGTGATTTTTGATCTGCTTCACAACAGCTGTTGTGACTTGGATGTGGAGAAAAATACTGAATTGGCTAAGTTTAGCAGTATTTCGGAGTTCATGGGTAGAATCCCTATTCAAAAAGCTTTGACTGATCAACGTCCATTGTACAAGTTTACATATTAAGCGTTTCTGGAAGCATTCAAAGTATGATGAAGCAAACAAAGCAGTTCATTCGATTGTGAAGGTGCATAATGAAAAGAAGGAAATTGTGATTACCGAGGCACTTGTTCGTGAGGTTGTGAATTTTCCGGACGATGCAGAATCGCCAACAAAATTTCCAGAACGGATGGTAAAGGGTTGTATGCTCAGGATGGGTTACCAGGGTGCATTGAATGTTGGAAATTATTTGAAGTCAAAATTCTAGAAACCCTACAAGTTTATTATTCATTGTATATTGATGTCACTCAGTCATACCAAGGGAAGTTACGATACAATGCGCGATTATCAAATGAACATGGTCACTGCATTAGTGTTGAACAAGAAATATAATTTCTCGCACATTGTCTTTCATTATATGGCCGAGAATATTACTACAAGGAGTCGAACTTGGACTTATCCAAGATTTGTGCAGATGCTGATCGATCATGCATATCCAGAGATTGAACGTGATGTGAAGGATGATTTGTTAGTTCAATCTCACATGAGCAACGATTCTCTCAAGCAGCTTGCTAGATATCACCCAAACCATCCAGAACCAAAAGTAGTAGCTGAATTCTTCGGATATATCAAAGATGTGAATTATGTTGATCCTGATCCAGTTGATCATCAAAACTGGATAAACGAAGAAGAAATGAAGGAAGCAGCTTACGGTGATGAGCTTAAGACTCTTGAGGAGTTCAAAACCACCCGAAATGACTGGTTTGTCAAAGAAACAAGGAGGAGAGGCAAGAAGGTTACTCCTAAATCACAAGAGGGTGAAGAGTCTTCATCACAACCAAAGAAAAAGCAAAAGAAAGTGACAAAGACGTTATTGGTTGATGAACCTGAGGTAGATGAGCCGGTTGTTACTGCGGAAGAAGATCCGTATGCTGACATTGATCAAGTGATGCTTAATGTTGATGATTTAGTGTCTGAGCAAGCAGTTAATCTAGAAACTGAAAAAGAGAAGGTTATTGATGATATCGAAGGTGATGATGTTGATAAAGATACTACAAGTTCTTCAAGTTCTTTAGATGATGAAGTAGATGAGGCAGAACGTCTAAGAAGAATTGAAGAAGCTACAAAGAAAGAGAAACAGTTAAGGAAGAGGAAGAGACAGGAGAAAGATGATGCTGCTTATGTTCCATCTCCAGAGCATGTTTCTGAATCACAATCACCTTCAAGTGGCAAAAAGAAATGAGGTGCAAAGAAAAGGATTGTATCTCCGAAAATCAAGAAAGTTAATACAAAGATTACAAAGCCCAAGATTGTCTTGAAGAAGAAGCCAGCCAAAGAATCTAGTAAACCATCAACTCCACCACCTGAACCTACACCAGTACAATCTCCACCACATCAAACACCTCCACGACAACCAACACCTCCACAACAACCTTCACCACCAAAACAACCTACTCCACCCAGACAACCATCACCACTACATCTTTCACCACTACATCTCTCACCACCACAACAACAAACCTTGCTTACATCTCAAGAAATATTTCAAACACCACCACTCACTCAAATTCAACTAACTCCTGGTTCTTCTGGCCACAGAGGTCTTCACATTCCTCCGGATAATCTTGAAGATATTGGAGATTTTGGCTTTGCAAATGATGAACAAGTTAAGAAGTTAGAGAAGAAGATGGATGAAGTGTTGAATGAAAACAAAGTTATTGCAGCAGAAAGCAAGAAAGTTGCTGAACGTGAAAAGATTCTTGAAATGCGCGTGAAGAAATTAGAGTCTGACAACAAAGCCTTGTTAAAGAAGATTGATACTGATCAAACTGAAATTGATTTTCTGAAAGTGCGAGTGGCTGAGTTGGAAGAAGAAAAAGTTCGTAGAGATGAACAGAACAAGTATTTCGAGATGAAAAACAAAGAGCTTGAGGCTGCAAAGGCATTAAAAGAGCATGATTTCTACATGTTGAATAAAGTTGTTGAGAATATGCTTGGAACGTCAATTGAACAAAAGTTCGAAGATATTCAAGTTGAAGAGCTTAGGGCAAAACGCCAAGCTGAGATTGACGAACAGATGAAAGATAAGGGTAAGGGTGCTGAAAGCAGTGTGGTAGCTGTTGAGAGATCAATTGTTCCATCCTTAGTCATTGAAAATCCAGTACCTATATCTTCAATATCAGCAATCTTCGAAGAACCTGTAACTCTAGAAGATCTTGTTGCTGATGACGATGAGGAAGATGATGAGGAGGATGAAGATGAAGATGATGATGAAGAAGAGGGTAATGACGAGGAAGATGACGATGATGAGAAAGTCTTTTCCGCTAGCAGTCATAGTTCTGATAATGACGATGATGATGCTCAAGGTGGTATGGGAATTAAAGTAACTGAAGCTTCCAATGAAAGAACTGTTGATGATTTTCTGAATCATTCTGTGAATGAAGAGTCAGGGGGAGCTGAAGGAAAGGGGGAGTCTGGTGATGCTCAAAATGTTGAACATGTTGAGAAGCTAATTTTGAGATTGGATACTTACAGGGAAGAAGGTGAACACTTTCATACGTATACATTGGAAAAGATTAACGAAATGACACGTATGGTGGATCCTGATTTCAAATTTGATTTTGAGGAAGAATTAAATGCATTCGACATCAACCACCAACCTAAATACGAGTATAAGTATGGTTTTACAAAACCATGGGCACATTCTAGGGGCTCCCATGGTTTTACAAAACCATGGGCACATGTGTACTGTAGAGATTAAAGCACGTTATTTGACGAACGATCTTAACGGTTCCATGAAATCTATAAATACCCACCATAGTTTCACTTCTTCCTCACACAAATCTGATCTAATGTGCTCTAAGTTGAAGCCTTTGCTTCATACCTGAGCTATTTGGATCAAGATTTGCTTGCGGGGACCCTTTGTAAGTATTCCTTCGTTCTTTTATCGCTTTTCGAGTCCGAAAGTCAAACTGTGTTTGACTTTCTGCATTGACCAGTCTATGGTCAACGCGAAGTTTGTTTGAAATTCATAACATGAGTGTAATCACGATGGGTATAGTCCCTAGTGACTATACCTACTGATTACCACGTTATCTAGGTTATTGACGAGTCGTAGTTTCGGCCAAAATGCGTATTCTCGCGTATTTTGTAACCAAACTACTTTTAGGTATCAAAACCGTTTGTTTTGATACCAAACCTGTTTTCTAACTTAAGTAAACATGTTTTAGCATGTTTAGCTCGTCACTTTTTAGTTTAGTGCTTATGTAGAGTCGTAAGTCAAGCGGACTAAACACCCGCTTGGACTTTCGAACACAACCCGTTTGGTCGATCATTAGGATCCGACCAAGAATGTTTAGTGACCATACTTGTATAGGGAATAACCTTCCGAGGTTATACCTTATGGTCACTTCGTTTAAGTAGTTGTATGATAGGTAGTTTATATGCCTTAGGAAAATGACCAAAATGCCCTTTTTATGCATAATTGATATTTAAGCATCTGTAACCCAAACTTTTGGCACTTAACTGATTATGCAACATAGTTAAACATGTTTAGGCATATAATACTTGTCATAGGACTAGTTAGACGGTCCGAACGCGTTTTACGCAAACGACGCGTTAAAGTAGCGTAAGCTACCTAAACGGGTCGTGATGGGTCGTAAGCACTTAGGATAGGTTTCATTTTAGTATGTAGGCCTTGTTAAACCATATCATATGAGTTCCCACGCTCATTTGGTTCATGAGACCTCATACTATCTGATCTCCCGATTCAGGTCTGGTTTATTTATGTAGTTACCTATATTAGGTGCCGTTTGATTTCGTGCTCCCTCTAGCTTGCTTGGTTGTTGTTCAAGACTCCTAAGCACTCTCAAGTTAGTACATAGTCCCCTCTTTTACTGTTTTCAAATGTTTTGGGGTGAAGCATGTGTTCCTATTTGTTATGTTCTTGTTTTCAAAAGTATAATTGATTAAACATATTAGTACTTATCTTTTTACAAACTAAATGATTATTTATGGTTTAAACTCTAATTTTTCCAAAGATTTTAAAATTAAATTGTTGGATAGTACTTATTTTATGTTCACCAGACCGGTTGGTAGTATGATATAACGCTATAGGATTTGACACCCCATTCCTGTTGTCATGGAATGTCTGATACCAATTTATTTTTCTCCATCCAAATAGGGATTGCCTTTGTGGTATTCCTATAGTCTCAAGGGTGTATTTTGATGCACTAGGTCTGAATGAATTCTTAAGTCACATTATTTTTGTATACTTATTTATACTCCCAAAAGTATAGTTTGATATGCTCTCATATGTGATATTGTACAAAACCAACATATATTTTGTTAATCATTAAAACATAGTTTAATATGTTATTTTCAAAACCAAAACATAGTTAATATGTTATTTTCAATCCAACACATAGTTTAATATGTTATTTATAAATCCAAAGTATACTTTTAATGTACTACTAAAAACTATTATTTTAAACAACTAAATTATTTTTAATATACTATTTATCTAACGACTGGGTTTTGATTAGTGTTTAGATAACGGTACGGGTGTAATGTTATGAAAACATGGTCGATACGCCGTTGGTACTTCTTATATATTAGTGTTTTCATTGCATTTCATACCGTGGCGTTATTTAGTACACTTGGGTTAACGGTTTTGGAACTGAAATATATTTTAATATATTACTTATTCGACTTTCTTAAAACCAAAGTACATTTTTATATATACTATGAATCTTTTTATCAAAATATTGTTTTTCAAACAATATATTTTTATAACAAACTTATTCTACTTACTTATTTAATTTTCTATATTATTTTATATCATCTGATTTCTTATAAATGATTTATAAAAGAAAACCTTTTACAAGGATCATGACTACTTTTATTAAAACTTTTTCTTTAAACTCATAAGTCATTAATCCTAATTACAATAAAACCTATGTATCTCACAGACATTTTTATGCTGACGTACCTATTTTTACACATGTTTCAGGTGCTGCTTTGTGATGATTGATGATATATGCTACACTTAGGATGGACTCGTGCCTTAGCGACTTTAAAACTTGAAAGATAATAGTTATATTAAAACAATGAGTTCATTTATTCAATAAAACAAAATTATTTATTCCATGGTTGTGAAACAATGATTCTGTTATAACAATCCCCGACGTTTCCGCCACGTTTTGTTGTTTTACGTGGTCGGGGTGTGACATTAATCAATTTAAATTTATACCAACATTCCATATTGATTCACATTATAAATGTGAAATGTGTGTAGAATCCAAACTTACAAGATCATCATCGAAATCGGTTGAACGAATAACCAAACCCCTTAATTTAATTCACACCGATAATTGTGATTTAAAGGCGGTACCCACAAGAGGTGGAAATAAGTACTTCATTACGTTTATTGATGGTAGTACTAAATATTGCTATGTATATTTACTAAAAAGTAAAGATGAAGCAATAAGTAAATTTATCTTGTATAAAAATGAAGTTGAAAATCAACTTTAAAAGAAGATAAAAGCTTTGCGAAGCGACCGAGGAGGCGAATATGTTGCACCTTTTGCCGATTTATGCGCAAAAAGTGGCATTGTACATGAGTGTACACCTCCTTATTCTCCACAATCAAATGGCGTGGCAGAATGAAAGAACCATATATTCAAAGAAATGATGAACGCCATGTTGATAAGTTCTGGGGTGAGCCAGGAAATGTGGGGCGGAAGCCATTCTCTCAGCGAATTATCTTTTGAACAAGATACCACTCAAAAAGAGGGACGAAACTCCATATGAGTTATGGAAAAGGAAGAAGCCTTCATATAAATACTTGAAAGTGTGGGGGTGCCTAGGAAAGGTGATTGTACCACCTCCTAAGGCTCTTAGGATAGGACCCAAAACTGTTGATTGCATATTCATTGGGTATGCACATCAAAGTAGTGGACATCACTTTCTTGTACATGAGTCCAAGAATCCAGATGTACACGTAAACTCTATCATGGAGGTGAATCCTAAGGTTGTGTCTTACTTTGAAAATGTGTTTCCTTTGAGAAGACAAACACATGCAACGTCATCAACACCTAATTTTGAAATAGGTGAAAGCTCATCTACACCAGTTGATGAGGTAGTTCATGATATGACACATGAACGACCTAAGGTTGAAGAAGGTGATCGTAGGCGAAACAAAAGACCAAGGGTTGAAAAATCCTTCGGTCCAGACTTTGTTAGCTATATGGTTGAGGGCGAGCCCAATACATATCACGAAGCGGTTTCCTCTTCAGAAGGACCTCAATGGAAAGAAGCATTAAAGAACGAAATTGATTCTATATTGCAAAATCATACTTGGGAGTTAGTAGATCTTCCACCTGGTTGCAAACCACTTGAATATCGTTGGATATTCAAAAGGAAGATGAAAACTGATGGAAGTATTGATAAATACAAGGCTAGGTTGGTGATTAAAGGAATTAGACAAAAGGAAGGTCTAGATTACTTTGATACCTACTCGCCTGTGACGCGCATAACCTCAATTAGATTGGTTCTTGCTATAGCGACGTTAAGAAATTTAGAAGTTCACCAAATGGCGATTTAGAAGAAGAGATTTACAGGGAGCAACCTGAAGGTTTCTCCGCCCCAGGTCAAGAGGGTAAAGTATGTAAACTCGTCAAGTCTTTGTATGGCTTGAAGCAAGCACCAAAACAATGGCACCAAAAGTTTGATCATGTCATGAGACAATGATTTCAAAATAAATGAGTGTGACAAATGTGTCTATTTCAAAGACATAAATGAAGGTTATGTGATCTTATGCCTTTATGTAGATGATATGCTTATCATTGGGAGTAATGATAAAATGATCAAAGGTACTAAAAGCATGTTGAAAGCGAGATTCAACATGAAAGGCATGGGTTCAGCGGATGTGATTCTTGGAGTAAAGATCATAAGAACCCAAGATGGTCTTATGTTAAGTCAATCTCACTATGTGGATAAAATTCTTGGAAAATTCAATTCAGGAGATACGAGTGTAGCTCGAACTCCAGTTGATACCTCCCAACAACTAACGAAAAATAGAGGTGAGGGGGTTGCTCAGTTAGAGTACTTAAGAATTATTGGCAGTCTAATGTATCTAATGACATGTACTAGACCCGACTTGGCTTACGGGGTGAGTAGGCTAAGTAGATATACTAGCAATCCAAGTCATGAACATTGGAAAAGTATAACAAGGGTGCTTAGATACATAAGATACACAAGAGATTATGGACTGCATTATAACCGACAACTAGCAGTGATCGAAGGATACACTGATGCAAATTGGATATCAGATAATAAAGATTCCAAATCAACAAGTGGTTACGTGTTTACACTTGGAGGAGCTGCTATTGTTTGGAAGTCTTCTAAGCAAACGGTCACAGCGAGATCCACAATGGAATCCCAATTTATCACCTTGGATAAATCAGGAGAGGAGGCGGAATGGCTACGTCAATTCGTGGAATATATTCCAAGATGGCCAAAGCCTTTGCCAGCCATATGTATACATTGTTGTCACACCCCCAAAAATCCACAAGCGGAGTATCACCGCATGGAGGCGTGACTGACCAGGATCAAGCCACCAATCATATTTAACAAGCATGTAAACAAATATAAAACCCAACACAATATAATTGGTGTCCAAACAAAACATAGTTTAAGTAATCAACGGAAGCATACTGTTTAAAATAAAAGTTCAAATGTATCAAATGTTTAACATGGCATACAACTATCCATGTCCCACAACGATCACACCTCCTCGTGCAAGCTCCATAAACACCTACCGACCTGCAAGGCATGTAACAACGAGTCAACAACAAAGTTGAGCGAGTTCACAGTTGGTGTTCATTGTTAAGTTGTTTCAAAAACCATGTGTTCATTTGTAAGTCATAAGTTAACCAGTTTTCCCTGTTTCCCAAACATATCCTGACCAGTGGGGGCTTCCCCATGTGAACCACTAGACCCGTTTACCATATCAACCACTGACTAAAGTAAGTTGGTGCCCTGACGTCAATGTCTATCATCATTGACTAGTGCCCAGATGCATTAGTTCACGCCCGTCCTCTGCGGCACGGTGTGAGGCTTGTCAAACCTAAATAGCGCTATCTAACTAATGACCCGCTCGACATTGGCCCGACGATTAAGTCGATATAAAAGGAGGGACTTCATGATAGAGAGTTTTGGTCTAGTATCCGTGTTGTCACCCTTCAAATAAGAGGGTGTGTATGAAATCCCCAAACCAGGAGATTGCGTAGGTTCTAAATCATTTCCTTATCGCATGTTGTCACCCTTCAATACAGAGGGTGTGTACGTGTTCCAAACCAGGATATCACGCAGTTTCAGTTTAAATCCTTTACCCATTCCCAACCCTCGGGAATCCCATGCCTTAGAAAGTGTGTGAACTCACCTCGGTTTGCTCGGTATGCTTAATTACTTGTGCACAAACAATTCAATCAAAGTCTATAGTATGCACGTATACACAATCAGTTATGTTTGTAAGGTTTCACATGCAATCTAATATCATAGAGTGTGTTTGCCATTTAACATCATGCAACACATAAACAGTCAATCAAGTCCATTCAAGTCATGCTTCACATAAATGATTTCTCAGTTTATTCTAACATAGTTATCAATTAACATGCTTAACAGACTTAACAAACTTAACAGAGTTAATAGACTTAACATAGTTAATAGACTTAACAGAGTTACTGTTGTCAGAACATTCGATGAAATCCTTTTCTGGCGAAAACACTTGTGGCGAAAACTCTTCAGGCGAAATCCCCTTGTGGCGAAATCCCTTTTTGGCAAAAACCCATTTGGGTTTTCATCGTGATAGTGATTTCGTCTGGGTACTGATTTCGTCGAGGTAGGGTTTTCATCATCAATAGTTACACAATCACAGAAACCCTAATTACATTCTAACAGTTACATCGTCTTCATCATACAATCATTCAATCAGACCGATTCATGCAATCATATAATTTACTAAATCACTATACAGTCATGATCATCATTCAATCATCATTCAATCATCATTCATCATCAGCAAGTTGTTGTGATTATCAAGAACCCTAATCTGCTAGACATCTATTATCATACCATCAACATATCAAGATCATCAACCTCAAATCGAACATGGACAATATGCATAACACAATCGATCATACATCAGATTATAAGGATCCCTATCATACCAATCTATTCAATACACAAATAAGATCACATAACAGTTATCCAATGCATGACAACAATCTAATCACAAAGATGGCATACTAACCAGTTATGATGAGAGACTAGCAAAAGTTTCGAGAGAGCTAGGGATTGCCGTCACACAAAGGAGAGGAGGAGAGAGACCTTAGGGTTTTCTATATAGTAGTTGTTTCACGAATGAACCCGTTCACGTAATATTACAAACTTGAATGAACTGGGCCCTTACTGGGCTTCAGCGAAAACATGGGGCCGTCGAAATCCCTGGATTTCATCTAGAGGGTTTGATGTGTGTTGGTGTGTATATAATTTAGATATATAATTAAGCCCTTTTTACACCTTTAGCCAAGTTTTAAATTTATAAAACACGATATTCACTAACACTAAACACACATATGGGCAAGTGCACCCATCGTGGACGTAGTATAGTGTTGGTAAGATACCGAGGTCGTCCAAGGACACAAGAGCTTTTAATACCGGTTTATCCTCAACGTCTAATCAAATCAAAAAGTGAGAAAAATGTTTTTAAACTAAGAAAATAAAAACTAACTAAATGCTGAAAAATAAAATAAAATAAAAACAGATAGACAAGATGAATCACTTGGATCCGACTCGTGTATTAGTATAACCTTTGATTATTTTCGCACTTTTGCACTTGTTTAAGAGATTATCTTAGTTATTGTAGTAGGCCCCTCTTTTGAAGGCGACGTTACCCTCAACCCAGTAGTTTGAGTCAGCAAGGATACAATCCTAAAGGGTCGGATTATTGAAAGATAATGAATTAAGTTATTAATGCAAATTATGGTAGGCCCCGCTTTTGGCGGTGACGTTACCCTCGGCTAAGTAGTCTGAGTCAGCAGGGATAAAGTCCTAAATAGCCGGGTTATAGTATTAATAGTAGTTAACTTATGAGGGGGTCAAAGAGTTTGGATCCCCGCCATCTAATACCTATGGGCATTGAAGGAGATCCTACTAAAATTGACCCAAGTCCCAAGCAGGACCTCTAAACGCTGAACAAGGGCAAGACCCTTACCAAACCGTTCCCTTAACCCCCGACCAGGTAGCCAACATACCTCCATATAGACCGTGGAGATATGAATGGTGAAAATCTTTTATTTTATATAGACAGTAAAATAATGCCAAGACACCACGGACAAACGATAAGGAAAGATCACCTTCAACATAAGCAACTAGTTATTAAAGTCATTAATACAAAACCAAATAAAAAGTGCAAAAGATTAAAAATAAAAAGTATTATACTAAACACTTGTCTTCACCAAGTGATGTAAGAGACTTAGGCAAACATGGCCTTGATTGTCAAGAACTCTTACGATCAATCTTGGATCCCGAGACGACTCACACACTCTATGATGGACAATGGATGATGGTGGTGGATGATGGTGTTATGGTGGTGGTGGGTGGTGGATGAAGTGTGAGAGAGGTGGTGTGCCAAGGGATGAGATGGAATGAAACCAAGCACCCCTATTTATAGGCTGAACAGAAGGCTGGCCACGGCCCCGTGTCCGCTGGACACGCCCACGTGCCCGTCTGATAGTCTCTCTCCTCATTAATTGTAATTCGCAATTACAATTAATGCGCCTGCTGTACTTTCACCACGCCCCCGTGCTCACTGGACACGGCCCCGTGGTGGGCAATGGAAGCTTCTACAAGTTTGTCTTTTATGCTGCTTCTTGGGCACGGCCCCGTGCTGGCTGAGCACGGGGCGTGTTCAGGCTTCTGTTTTCTCTTCTTTGCTTTGGAGGATGTCGTTGAGGGTCCGGGCAGTCTACTTTTATTCCTTTTCTTGTATTTATGCTAGAATTAGTTGTCCTTTTGCTTCTTTTGTGAATTTGAGCTCATTTCATCCTAAAAATACAAAAGGAAGACAAAAACACTCTTTTTCCAACATTAGTGCTTAAAAAGGGTTAGTTTTATGCCTTAATTGATGTGATTTACATGTTGCATTTTACACACATCAAATACCCCCACACTTGAACTTTTGCTTGTCCTCAAGCAAAACTCTTTAAATGTGGCTTACACTCCCAAATGGAATAGGTAGAAGAGAATGTTTTTGGTTTGTCATAGAGTGTCGGGAATCCAAAGATCTTTTTAGGTTTTATTTTTATTTATTCACAATCCTATTCGTTATGATTTATTGAGAACGTCTCATAGGATAAATTACTTATTTGGGCATAAGATGCCTTTTTTAAAATTTTATTTATATACAAGTTCACATACCTCACGGGATAAATCACTCAACACTCGGCCGTAGGTGTATTTTTAGTGAATCACTCGAGAGCGGCATGGAACTCACGCCTTCCATAGGCTTGCCAAGCAATCAATCCTCCTCCTTTTTAACTTTATACCTTTGTAAATATCAAGAGGACTTTTTGGGTGAAGGGTTAGGCTTGGGTTAAAGGTGGGTGGTTGGGTTAGTGGTTAGTAAAAGGGCGAAAAGCGTAAAAAGCGTCGGTTTTCGTAAGACCCTTTTTTTGACTTTTTATTTAATGAAGCAATTTTTTTTTCAAACAAAGTTCTTTTTGATAACCTTGTTTGTTTATTTCTTTTGGCTTCATTATTATCATCATTTTTCTCTCTCTTTTTTTTTAATAAGGAAGTCATAAGAAAAACCGCGCTTTGTTACTAAAATAAAGGGTTTAAAATGAAAAAAAGGGTTTTGGTGGGAAAAAGGGTGTTTGTTTTGGGTTAAGAAATGAAAAGGTTTAGGCTCAAAGGGGTTAACTAGGGGGATTTTAGATAGGTGGTAAAAAAAAAAAAGAAAAATAATGGTGTAGAAATAAAAAGGGTTAATCCTAATGCCTCCATCATTTACTTACTCGGGTTTAAGTTGGTAAGGACCGGGAATGTATCGTCGTGGCAAGTTCTAGAGTCGTAAGAAACCAAGCGGCTATTCACACAAGAAACGAAAAATGAGCATTTAGTTTAAAGATGTATATTTGTATGCTCAATAAAGGCTCAAAACTCACTTTTGTGGGAAAGGGGTTTTTATGTGATCAAGTATATATAATTAAATTTTAACTAAGCTTGTCATGCCGTTTCATAATTTTCTTATGTTGGTTCTTTTTATCACGACGTTATAGGTTGTAAATTTGTAAAAATATAACCTTTTTAGAATTTTGAAATTCCCAAATTAAACCAAGACAAGTAAAAAAAATGAAAAGTTTTTGAAAAAAATTGGGGTGTATAGCGGTTCCAATAGAGTTTTGAGTAAGGCTTGTAATTAGGACTTGCAAAATTCAAGGTTTTAGCATCCCCCCACATTTAAATTACACATTGTCCTCAATGTGTCCCAAAAATAAGATTTTCGGTTGATTAGAATGTGTAAAAGTGGGTTAAAAACAAGATTTTATGGTACTGGGTAGTTGAACACGGGGTGGTGTTGGCTGAGCACGGCCCCATGTCCAGACTGCCAGTACCAAAAGTAAACAGAAGGCTGGGCACGGGGGTGTGTTCAGTGAGCACGGCCCCGTGTCCAGATACCTGAACTGGGCATTTCTGCAGAGTTTTGGGCACCGGGGCGTGTTGGGTGAGCACGGCCCCGTGCTGAACTTGCTGTAATGAAGAAAAATCGTCGGAAGGCTTTGTTTTTATGTATGGGGTGTTGGTTCAAGCTTCCCTTAGCATCCTTCACCATCCCGAGTGTGTTTTATTCCTGAAAATTAAAAACTAAACTAGAAAACATAAAAGTTAATCTAAACTAAACTACGGATAGTTCCGCGGAATGCCTCCGTAGTGCGCCACGTTTATAAGGGTCCTTGGCTAGACCCTCCTTATCGGGTGGTTCTGGCTCATCTTTAATTAGGGGGTCATTATTGCCAAAAGGATATTTCATTGAGCGCTCAAGATCTATGCTCCTTTTGAATGCCTCTAATTGAAGAGGTAGATTGTTGTACATCCGGTTTTTCAAAGCTTCATGAGTTTTTACAAAAGGTCGTCCCAACACTAGAGGAGCTTCATCAAGGATGACAAAGTCGGTTGGGATTACCATTTGATTTGTTTGAACCAAGATATCCTCAACTACACCGATTGATTTTATGATTTTCCGATTAGATAGAAAAATGGGTATTTGAAGTGGAGCAAAATCACTAATACTTAATCTTTTGAAAATGTAGTTAGGCATTATGTTAACACAAAGATCTTTATCAATGGTCATATTACTAATAAAGGAATTTTGAAAGAAACATGGAACCGGTGTAATGTTAATTTCAAAAGGGTCTTCTTTTATTAGCGAAGTTTGATCA
This sequence comes from Helianthus annuus, assembly GCF_002127325.2. NCBI lineage: Eukaryota > Viridiplantae > Streptophyta > Magnoliopsida > Asterales > Asteraceae > Helianthus > Helianthus annuus. The sequence goes on from NC_035445.2 coordinate 13,261,898, forward strand.
TTAGTTAACTTAACACTTACCATTTCTTCAATTTTAGTGCTAGTGTTTAGCTCTTTTAAAAACTTAGCATGAGTGGTTACTAAACAATGATTTTCGAAAGAAGGTGACAAGAGATTAATTTCTTCAAAATTAGACTCTTCTTGAATTTTAACATTATCGGCCTCACCTTTTTCGTTGTTTAACTCATGTGTCGGTTACTCACTTTCTTGTTCTTCCATTTTTACATTTTCAACTATCTCTACGTTATTATTACAATTTAATTCTTCTCTTGCGCGGGACTCCTCTTCCCTTGCGCGAGATTCTTTTATGCAACGTTCGATAGTTTTAATGTGTTCTAATATCCTATTGGTCACTTCGGTGAGAGAAAAAGAATTAGGATCCTCAAAGCTTGAATCCGGTTGTTCGATCCTTGGCTCCTCATAGTACTCATATGAAGTAGATGGTTCATACCATTGTTCTTCATTGTAATTATATGATGGATAAGGGTCGAAACTTTGTTCTTCATAGTACTCATATGAGGTGGGTTGTTCACGCCATGGTTCCTCATAATAAGTGTATGAAGGTGGTGGCTCATATCTTGAGTCATCAAAGTATGAGTATGAAGGTTCATACCTTGGTTCATCAAAATATGAGTATGAGGAAGGAGGTTCATACCTTTGGTCTTCATAGGATGTATATGAAGTTGATGGCTCGTACCTGGGCTCCTCATAATAATTGTATGAATCGGATGATTGATATGAAGTATTATATTGAACCGAGCGTGCGTTACGACAATTAGTGCAATAATTACCCCTATAATCATCCTCATCGTAGGTGTAGTTGTAACCTCTTGAGTATTGATCCATAAGAATCACTCAACAGACCACAACTGAGTCTCGGGACCAGAAAACAAAAATAAGGACGGAAACAGAAGCTGGACACGGCCCCGTGTTGGGTGAACACGGCCCCGTGTTCAGGGTCTGTATCTGGGCGTTTTAATTAAAGTTACTGGTCACGTTGGACACGGGGGCGTGTTCAATGGACACGGCCCCGTGTTCAGACTCTGTATCTGGGTATCTAACTAAAATTATGCAGCACAGGGGCGTGTTCAGCGAGCACGGCCCCGTGTTCAGGCTACTGTAAATGCAAACTAAACTAAAATGCAGAAAAATGTGCGCGCGTTTTAAAAAGGTTTTGAAAAACTGATTAGGCCGTCGATTTTAAGCTTTCTTTAAATCCTTGTGTCCCCGGCAACGGCGCCAAAAACTTGATGTGTGTTGGTGTGTATATAATTTAGATATATAATTAAGCCCTTTTTACACCTTTAGCCAAGTTTTAAATTTATAAAACACGATATTCACTAACACTAAACACACATATGGGCAAGTGCACCCATCGTGGACGTAGTATAGTGTTGGTAAGATACCGAGGTCGTCCAAGGACACAAGAGCTTTTAATACCGGTTTATCCTCAACGTCTAATCAAATCAAAAAGTGAGAAAAATGTTTTTAAACTAAGAAAATAAAAACTAACTAAATGCTGAAAAATAAAATAAAATAAAAACAGATAGACAAGATGAATCACTTGGATCCGACTCGTGTATTAGTATAACCTTTGATTATTTTCGCACTTTTGCACTTGTTTAAGAGATTATCTTAGTTATTGTAGTAGGCCCCTCTTTTGAAGGCGACGTTACCCTCAACCCAGTAGTTTGAGTCAGCAAGGATACAACCCTAAAGGGTCGGATTATTGGAAGATAATGAATTAAGTTATTAATGCAAATTATGGTAGGCCCCGCTTTTGGCGGTGACGTTACCCTCGGCTAAGTAGTCTGAGTCAGCAGGGATACAGTCCTAAATAGCCGGGTTATAGTATTAATAGTAGTTAACTTATGAGGGGGTCAAAGAGTTTGGATCCCCGCCATCCAATACCTATGGGCATTGAAGGAGATCCTACTAAAATTGACCCAGGTCCCAAGCAGGACCTCTAAACGCTGAACAAGGGCAAGACCCTTACCAAACCGTTCCCTTAACCCCCGACCAGGTAGCCAACATACCTCCATATAGACCGTGGAGATATGAATGGTGAAAATCTTTTATTTTATATAGACAGTAAAATAATGCCAAGACACCACGGACAAACGATAAGGAAAGATCACCTTCAACATAAGCAACTAGTTATTAAAGTCATTAATACAAAACCAAATAAAAAGTGCAAAAGATTAAAAATAAAAAGTATTATACTAAACACTTGTCTTCACCAAGTGATGTAAGAGACTTAGGCAAACATGGCCTTGATTGTCAAGAACTCTTACGATCAATCTTGGATCCCGAGACGACTCACACACTCTATGATGGACAATGGATGATGGTGGTGGATGATGGTGTTATGGTGGTGGTGGGTGGTGGATGAAGTGTGAGAGAGGTGGTGTGCCAAGGGATGAGATGGAATGAAACCAAGCACCCCTATTTATAGGCTGAACAGAAGGCTGGGCACGGCCCCGTGTCCGCTGGACACGCCCCCGTGCCCGTCTGACAGTCTCTCTCCTCATTAATTGTAATTCGCAATTACAATTAATGCGCCTGCTGTACTTTCACCACGCCCCCGTGCTCACTGGACACGGCCCCGTGGTGGGCAATGGAAGCTTCTACAAGTTTGTCTTTTATGCTGCTTCTTGGGCACGGCCCCGTGCTGGCTGAGCACGGGGCGTGTTCAGGCTTCTGTTTTCTCTTCTTTGCTTTGGAGGATGCCGTTGAGGGTCCGGGCAGTCTACTTTTATTCCTTTTATTGTATTTATGCTAGAATTAGTTGTCTTTTTGCTTCTTTTGTGAATTTGAGCTCATTTCATCCTGAAAATACAAAAGGAAGACAAAAACACTCTTTTTCCAACATTAGTACTTAAAAAGGGTTAGTTTTATGCCTTAATTGATGTGATTTACATGTTGCATTTTACACACATCAGGGTTACGGCGAAAACCCTTTGGTTTTCGTCGGCAGGCTTATGGCGAAAACACTGGTTTTCGTCAAGCAGATTTATGGCAAAAACCCTATTGGTTTTCGTCATGCACATTAAAATATTTAATACATCACATACTTCACAAAATCCATTTAACATTTAACCAATTAACACTAAATAGTAATTTACAATTAGATAACAAGGTGCGCACAAAAGAAAACACAGTTGCGAGGAAAGACCTTGAAACTCGGGTTGTCACATCATCCCCAACTTGAAAGAAATTTCGTCCCGAAATTTAGCACGTGGTTACTGAGGAAGCTAGTTGTGTTGTGTTGTTTCCTGGTTTTCCTGGGGTGTCACATCATCTCCCCGTTGGTTTGGAATTTCGTCCCGAAATTTCGTAGTAGCTTCAGCCTCAGTAGTGGTTGCACTTTTCTCGAATAACTGGGGATACTTGAGTTTCATCTGGTCTTCTCATTCCCAGGTAAACTCTAGGCCACGACGGGAGTTCCAACGAACTCGAATAAGAGGTATTCTGGTGCGCTTGAGAACCTTAATGTCTCGGTCTGTAATCTCTATGGGTTCCTCGACATATCGCAACTGATCGTCGATAGTGAGCTCCTTCAAAGGAACTATGAGGGTCTCATCTGACAGACACTTCTTCAGATTTGACACGTGAAATACGTTGTGAACTCCGCTGAGTTCTTCAGGTAGATTCAACTTGTAAGTGACTTTGCCAATTTTCTCAATGATTTCGAACGGTCCGACATAACACGGATTGAGTTTGCCTCATTTTCCAAAACGAACTACACCTTTCCAAGGTGAGACTTTGAGTAGCACTCGATCCCCAACCTAGAACTCGAGTGGTTTCCTACGCTTATCAGCGTAGCTTTTCTGACGGTCACGAGCTGCCATCATTCGTTTTCATATCTGAGCAATCTTCTCAGTTGTGTCTACCACAAGTTCTGGGCCAGTGATTTGGCTGTCACCAACTTCTACCCAGCAAAGGGGTGATCGGCATTTACGTCCGTACAATGCCTCAAACGGAGCGACCTGGATACTGGTGTGGTAGCTGTTATTATACGAAAATTCCACTAAAGGAAGGTGTTTTTCCCAACCATTGCCAAAATCAATTACATATGCTCGAAGCATGTCTTCAAGGGTTTCGATGGTGCGCTCAGACTATCCATCCGTCTGTGGATAATAAGCGGTGCTCATGTCTAAACGTGAGCCAAAGGACTTGTGCATTGCTTGCCACAGTTCAGAAGTAAAACGCGCATCACGGTCGGAAATAACGGAGGTTGGCACCCCATGCCTCGAAACCACTTCTTTCAAGTAAACGTCTGCCAAGGTAAAGAACTTGTCTGTTTCTTTGATAGCCAAAAAGTGTGCAGACATAGTCAATCGATCCACTATCACCCAAATAGTGTCATTTCCACGTTGAGATCTAGGCAGGCCAGTAACGAAATCCATGGAAATTTGCTCCCATTTCCATTTCGGGATCTCTGGTTGTTGGAGTAGGCCCGATGTTTTCTGTATTCAGTCTTGACTCTCGCGCAAGTCAAACATTTGCTGACATAAGTTGCTATGTGGGCTTTCATGCTAGGCCACCAATATGTAGTCTTTAGATCGTGGTACATCTTATCCGAACCAGGATGTACTGAGTAACGAGACATATGTGTTTCATCCATCACCAGTTCGCGTAAATTTCCATAAAGTGGAACCCAGATGTGCCTGTTTACATAGTAGGCGCCGTCTTCCTTTTTCTCTAACCGTTTCCTCGATCCACGTAGGGACTCCTCCCTGATGTTCTCTACTTTCAATGCTTCAACCTGAGCATCTCGTATCTGAGTAGGAAGGCTAGATTGGATGGTCAGTTGTAACGCGCAAACCCGCTTAGGTGTAGTCTCCTTTCGACTGAGGGCGTCAGCCACAACATTGGCCTTGCCCGGACGATACTTGATCGCGCATTCGTAATCATTCAAGAGTTTGACCCATCGACGTTGTCGCATGTTTAACTCCTTTTGCTTGACGATATGCTCGAGACTCCTGTGATCGGTGTAAATGGTGCACTTGGTACCGTACAGGTAATGTCTTCATATCTTAAGTGCGAAAACGACAGCTCCCAGCTCCAGATCGTGTGTTGTGTAGTTCTTTTCATGAACCTTAAGTTGCCGCGATGCATAAGCAATGACCTTGTCACGTTGCATCAACACGCAACCAAGTCCCTGGATGGATACGTCGCAATAAACCACAAAATCGTCTGTGCCTTCAGGCAATGAGAGAATTGGTGCACTACAAAGTCTATTCTTTAAGTGTAGAAAACGCAGATTCATGTGCATCACCCTAACGATAGGTGACACCCTTCTGAGTTAGTGAGGTGAGAGGTTGCGCAATCTTAGAGAAGTCCTTGATAAACCTTCTGTAGTAGCCCGCGAAGCCCAAGAATTGGCGGATTTCTGTTGGTGAACGGGGTGCAGGCCAGTCCTTGATCGAATCAACCTTGGATGGATCAACATGGATCCCATCCTTGTTTACCACGTGGCCTAGAAAGTGGACTTCGGGAAGCCAGAAATCACATTTCGAAAATTTGGCATACAACTGCTCTGTTCGAAGGAGTTCAAAATGAGTCTCAGGTGATGCTCGTGTTCCTCCTGACTCTTAGATTAGATCAGGATTTCATCGATGAATACAATAACGAACTTATCCAGGTAAGGTTTGCACACTCTGTTCATAAGATCCATGAAGACCGCAGGTGCGTTTGTCAACCCAAAAGGCATAACCAGGAACTCATAATGCCCATACCAAGTCCTGAAAGCTGTCTTAGAGACATCCTCATCTCGGACTCTTAGTTGATGGTAGCCTGACGTAAAGTCAATCTTCGAGTAGTAGCTCGACCCTTGCAGCTGATCGAAAAAGTCATCAATGCATGGAAGAGGATAGCGATTCTTTACGGTCACCTTGTTTAGTTCGCGGTAGTCAATACACATTCTGAAGGTACCGTCTTTCTTCCTCACAAATAACATTGGAGCTCCCCAAGGCGAAGAGCTAGGACGAATAAAACCCTTATCCAAGAGCCCTTGTAATTGCGTGGACAGTTCTTCAAGTTCTGATGGGGCTAGACGATAAAGTGCTCGAGCTATGGGCGCTGCTCCAGGAGCTAGCTCGATTTGAAATTCAACTTGACGATAAGGCGGAAGACCAGGTAATTCCTCAGGAAATACCTTAGGAAAGTCACACACAATCGGAATATCTTCAATCTTCTTCTCTTTCGTTGAGCTGTCAGTAACGAGGGCTAGAATAGCAGTGTGGCCCTTTCGTAAACACTTATGGGCCTTAAGAAAAGAAATGATGCCCACAACGGCACCACTCATATCGCCATGAATCACTAAAGGTTCTCCATTTGAACGAGGAATGCGGACGATCTTCTCCTTGCAAAGGATCTCTGTTCGATGTTGAGATAACCAATCCATACCAATCACGATGTCGAAACTACCAAGAGCGATGGGGATAAGGTCGATAAAGAAAGTCTGGCCAGCTAAGATGAGATTACAACCCTTAACTATGTGTGTGTCTTCAAGACTTTTACCATAGGAGAATGGTTGTTGCACGAGTTTGTTGTGTTATGGTTCATTGAAACTTCCGTCTAAGATGTCAGGCTCGCCCACACGCGAAGGAGGAATAATTCAACCTTGATCGATGAATTTAGATGAGTTTGCGATTTATCGAGTCGGTAAAAAACCAAATTCGGAGGAGTTTCTTTAGGTCGTGCGGGTGAATCCAAAATACGTCCGTGTAGTCTAGAGGTTCTAAAGAAAGGATGCAAAAAGCATGTTCAGGAGGGTATGATCGTATCAGCAACACATTACCACCCTCAAGGTTTCAAGAAGTGATCACCAATGATCGAAAGTCGTGCCTTCCAAATTCTCTAACCTAGAGTGAGTTCGTTTTAGTGTCTCTGCATAGATAAACGAGGACGTAATGTCACTGTGGTAAGAGAATGGTAGAAATTAGGCATAGCATTAATCAACAATCATGTGTCGGTACAAGGGCTAGTGCAAAGGTTCCACATATATAAGAAAACTATCATAGAATTAAAATACGACTCTTGAAGTGTAGGAGGGTATGGGAAACGTATAGCTCATCGTGTTCATCTGTAGGTTAGGTGATCCGTATCTCCGTTCACGAATGTCCCGAAGACTATACCGTCATTAAGAAGCATCCACTTGCTAGGCTGGGTATAAAAAGGTGTAAATCAATTTAGAATAAGAATTAACCACCCAACTGGGCAATTGGGGGGGGGGGGGGCGTAATCTTGTGATCGATGGAAAATCATGATATGGTTGTTAGCGTTTCGCTATATCGATTGTGGGTCGAAGAAACAGGAGGTTGGTGACGTTCATACAAAGAATTGAGTGAAAACAAAAATCCAACAAATAACCGAAGAATTTTGCCATCTATTCCATTCTCCAGAGACGATTCTAGTAATGGTAGATGGCAGCACGACACGAAAGGAAGGTTCGTTACATCATGATCATGTGAGTACATCATTGGTCCAAAACAGAGTTTGGATGATAGGGTTTCGAGTTGCACCACGCCAAACGCATGTAACTGTGACTGCTTCGCTTTTGGTGACGATGACTAGTGGAGGTGATAGGGTTCGTCAACAGAGATGCATGGGTATAATTCTCCTAATCCCAAGTTCGTTTGAGCCAGTTCTGGTCTTCGTGAACATTGACGTGCAAACCGAATGTACTGAGGGTCAGATGGCGATGCCATGTCAAGAGAAGCGTGTAAATAGATAGAATGCATAAACAGTCGTCGTAACAGGGTGCCGAGAAATTAGAAAAAAATTTGACCACCACTTGTCAAATTTCGAGTAAACAATTGTGTGTCACAAAGAACGCAGTAGGGCTAATAGACAACATGCTACTATCATGAATAAACACACCATAAACATCACACCATACAAAAGTAATCTAGCAAGTAAGCAATATAAAAATAAAATCATACCACCTAGTGAGTTGAGCCTTGCACGTGGAGCGAAGCGTCGTTGTGGATCGTCGAGCACTAAACAGGTTATAGTCTGGTTTTAATATCAAAATATTTTTCCCTTTTTTTAAAACCATGTTCACTATAACCAATGGCTCTGATACCAATCTGTCACACCCCAAAAAATCCACAAGCGTAGTATCACCGCATGGAGGCGTGACTGACCAGGATCAAGCCACCAATCATATTTAACAAGCAAGTAAACAAATATAAAACCCAACACAATATAATTGGTGTCCAAACAAAACATAGTTTAAGTAATCAGCGAAAGCATAATGTTTAAAATAAAAGTTCAGATGTATCAAATGTTTAACATGGCATACAACTATCCATGTCCCACAACGATCACGCCTCCTCGTGCAAGCTCCATAAACACCTACCGACCTGTAAGGCATGTAACAACGAGCCAACAACAAAGTTGAGCGAGTTCACAGTTGGTGTTCATTGTTAAGTTGTTTCAAAAACCATGTGTTCATTTGTAAGTCATAAGTTAACCAGTTTTCCCTGTTTCCCAAACATATCCATGACCAGTGGGGGCTTCCCCATGTGAACCACTAGACCCATTTACCATATCGACCACTGACTAAAGTAAGTTGGTGCCCTGACGTCAATGTCTATCATCATTGACTAGTGCCTAGATCCATTAGTTCACGCCCGTCCTCTGCGGCACGGTGGGAGGCTTGTCAAACCTAAATAGCGCTATCTAACTAATGACCCGCTCGCCATTGGCCCGGCGATTAAGTTGCTATAAAAGGAGGGACTTCATGATAGAGAGTTTTGGTCTAGTATCCGTGTTGTCACCCTTCAAATAAGAGGGTGTGTATGAAATCCCTAAACCAGGAGACTACGTAGGTTCTAAATCATTTCCTTATCGCATGTTGTCACCCTTCAATACAAAGGGTGTGTGATGTGCGTGAAGTGTGTTATATTTTTAGGTATATATTTTAAGTCATTTTTACACTTTTTAGCCAAGTTTTAAATTTATAAACACGATATTCACTAACACTAAACACACATATGGGCAAGTGCACCCATCGTGGACGTAGTATAGTGTTGGTAAGATACCGAGGTCGTCCAAGGACACAAGAGCTTTTAGTACCGGTTTATCCTCAACGTCTAATCAATTCAAAATGTTAGAAAAAGGTTCTTAAACTAGAAAAATAAAACTAACTAAAATGCTGAAAATAAAGAATAAAAGTAAAAATAGAAAGACATGATGAATCACTTGGATCCGACTTGTGTGTAGTGTAACCTTCGATTATTTTCGCACTTTTGCACTTGTTTAGGAGATTATCTTAGTTATTGTAGTAGGCCCCTCTTTTGAAGGCGACGTTACCCTCAACCCAGTAGTTTGAGTCAGCAACGATACAATCCTAAAGGGTCGGATTATTGAAAGATAATTAATTAAGTTATTAATGAATAATGTGGTAGGCCCCTCTTTTGAAGGTGACGTTACCCTCGACTAAGTAGTCTGAGTCAGCAAGGATACAGTCCTAAGTAGTCAGGTTAAAGTTTTAATAATAGTTTAACTTATGAGGGGATCAAAGAGTTTGGACCCCCGCCATCCAATACCGTTGGGCATTGAAGGAGGTCCTACTAAATTTGACCCAGGTCCTTTGTAGGATCTATACACTGAACAATGGCAAGACTCTTACCAAACCGTTCCCTTAACCCCCGACCAGGTAGCCAACATACCTCCATATAGACCGTGGAGATATGAATGGTGAAAATCTTTTATTTTATATAAACAGTAAAATAATGCCAAGACACCGCGGACAAACGATAAAGAAGAATCACCTTCAACAAAAGAAACTAGTAATTAAAGTCATTAATACAAAACCAATTAAAAAGTGCAAAATATTAAAAATAAAAAGTATTACACTAAACACTTGTCTTCACCAAGTGATGTAAGAGACTTAGGCAAACATGGCCTTTGATTGTCAAGAACTCTTACGATCAATCTTGGATCCCAAGACGACTCACACACTCTATGATGGACAATGGATGATGGTGGTGGATGATGGTGTTGTGATGGTGGTGTGTGGTGGGTGAAGTGTGAGAGAGGTGGTGTGCCAAGGGATGAGTTGCAAGAGCTCCAAGCACTCCTATTTATAGGCTGAACAGAAGCTCGGGCACGGCCCCGTGTCCATCCTCCTCTCTTTCTTCATTAAATGCAGTTTGTCTGCATTAGTTGACCACGCCCCCGTGTCCGCTGAGCACGACCCCGTGTGCAGAAGCATATCTGTACTATCAAGATTTGCCTGGATTCCTCGAATCTTATAGTTGACCACGGCCCCATGTCCGCTGAGCACGGCCCCGCGGTGGGCGATGGAAGCTTCTACAACTTTGTCTTTTCTGCTGACACTTGGGCACACCCCCGTGCTCACTGAGCACGGGGCGTGTTCAGTCTTCTGTCTTCTTGTTTTGCTTGGGAAGATGCTGTCGGGAGGTCGGGCATGCCACGTTTGCTCCGTTTCTTGTATTTATATTAGATTTAGCTGCCTTTTTGCTTCTTTTGTTTATTTGAGCTCATTTAATCCTGAAAATACAAAAGGAAAACAAAAGCACACTTTTTCCAACATTAGTACTAAAAAAGGGTTAGTTTTATGCCACAAATGATGTAATTTATATGTTGCATTTTGTGCACATCAAATACCCCCACACTTGAATCTTTGCTTGTCCTTAAGCAAAACTCTTTATAATGTGGCTTTTTCACTCCCAAATGGAACGGGTAGAAGAGAAGGTTTTTGGGCTTGTCATAGAGTGTCGGGATTTCCAAGATTCTTTATTAAGTTTTATTTTTATTTATTTACAATCCTATTCGTCATGATTTTTAAAAACGTTTCATAAGATAAATTACTTATTAGGGCATAACATGCCTTTTTAAAATTCCATTTATATACAAGTTCGCATACCTCAAGGGGGATCACTCAACACTCGGCCGAATGTGTATTTTTAGTGAATCACTCGAGAGCGGCATGGAACTTACTACTACCATAAGCTTGCCAAGCAATCAATCCTCCTCCTTTTTAACTATATACATTTGTAAATATCAAGAGGACTTTTTAGATGAAGGGTTAGGCTTGGGCTAAAGGTGGGTGGTTGGGTTAGTGGTTAGTAAAAGGGCGAAAAGCGTAAAAAGCATCGGTTTTTGAAAGACTTTTTTATTTTTCACAATTTATTTTATTTTGATGAACCATTTCTTTCAAACAAAGTTATTTTTGATGAACTTGTTTGTTTGTTTGGCTTCATCATATCATTTTTTTTTAAACATGAGTCATAAGAAAAACCGAGCTTTGTTACTAAAAGAAAGGGTTAAAAATAAAAAGGGTTTTTGGTGGGTAAAAAGGGTGTTTGTTTTTGGGTTAAGAAATGAAAAGGTTTAGGCTCAAAGGGGTTAACTAGGGGGATTTTGGGTAGGTGGTAAAAAAAATGAAAATAATGGTGTAGAAAGAAAACGGGTTAGTCCTAATGCCTCCATCATTTACTTACTCGGGTTTAAGTTGTAAGGACCGGGAATGCATTGTTGTGGCAAGTTCTAGAGTCGTAAGAACCAAGCGGCTATTCACACAAGAAACGAAAAATGAGCATTTAGTGTAAAGATATGTATTTGTATGCTCAATAAAGGCTCAAAACTCACTTTTGTGGGAATGGGTTTTTAAGTGATCAAGTATATATAATCAAATTTTAACTAAACTTATCATGTCGTTTCATAATTTTCTTATGTTGGTTCTTTTTATCACGACGCTATCGGTTGTAAATTTGTAAAAATATAACCTTGTTAGAACTTGAAATTCCCAACTTGAACCTAGACAAGTAAAAAAGAAAAAGAAAAATTTTGGAAAAATTTTGGGGTGATTAGCGGTTCCAATAGAGTTTTGTGTAAGGCTTGTTAAATAGGACTTGTAACATTCAAAGTTTTAGCATCCCCCCACACTTAAATTACACATTGTCCTCAATGTGTCCCAAAAATAAGTTTTTAGGTTGGTTAAATGTGTAAAAGGGTGTTAAAAGCAAAATTTAATGTTACTGGTACTCTAGACACGACCCCGTGGTGACCGGGCACGGCCCCGTGTTCATGTGCCAGTAACAGAAGTTTGTAAAAAGAAACAAAAGCCTGGACACGGGGGCGTGTTCAGTGAACACGACCCGTGTACAGTTACCTGAACTGGGCATTTTCTGCAGATTGTGCAGCACGGGGCCGTGTCGGGTGGACACGTCTCGTGCTGAACTTGCTGTAATGAAGAATTTTTTGTCGGATGGCCCTGTTTTTGTGCATGGGGTGCTGTTTCTCGTTTCCCTTGTTATCCTTCACCACCCCGAGTGTGTTTTATTCCTGAAAACTAAAATTAAACTAAAAATTAATCTAAGCTAAACTAAGGATAGTTCCGCGGAATGCCTCCGTGGTGCGCCACGTTTATAAGGGTCCTTGGCTAGACCCAAAGCCTGGTCATATGTTATCTGAGCGGGATGTTTTGCATCCCATGTTGCATCGTCGGAGAGCATCATCCAAACTCGAATCAATGACCTTCATGTAATTGACTGGGTCATCGTCCTCTACTCTCTTCCCAACCCCAAACTTCACTTCCTTATCCCCAAACTTCAAAGTAAGTGTCTCGTCATTCATGTCTACCACTGCTTGTGCAGTGGCTAGAAATGGCCTCCCTAGTATGAGGGGGACTTCGGTGTCCGCTTCCATATCTAGTATGACAAAGTCGGCCGGGTAGACGAAATTTTCGACTTTGACCAATAGATTTTCAGCGACACCTTGCGGGTATTTGACGGATCTGTCGGCAAGTTGTATACTCATCTTGGTAGGGCTTGTTTTTCCCAGGCGGAGTCGTTTGAACATTGATGCAGGCATGAGGTAATGCTAGCCCCAAGGTCGGCTAGTGCATTACGAATGGGGGATTCCCCGATCGAGCAAGGAATCGTGAAGCTTCCAGGGTCAATCTTCTTTTGTGGGAGTTTGTTGAGTACAAGGGCGGAGCATTCTTCGCCTAAGTTAACTAACTGCAATGATTCAATTTTCCTTTTATAAGTGAGGAAGTCCCTCATGAATTTTGAGTATTTAGGCATTTGAGTTAAGACTTCGATAAATGGAATATTAACATGCAATTGTTTTAGTAAATTTTCAAATTTTGCGAATTGCTCATTGGTCTTTTGGCGAATTAACCTACCGGGGTATGGAACCGGAGGAGCCTTGGTAGGCTCTTGAATTGGAGGAGAAGCCTTCTCTTGTTGGGACGTTGTTATGCTTCCCTCAGTTGGCGGTGGTGGAGCCTCTTCGGAACCCACGGTACGATTTCTCAATGTTATGAGATGGACTTGTGCTTTTGGGTTTGTTTCGGTATTACTTGGTAACGCGCCTTGTGGTCTCTCGGAGAAATTTTGAGCTAATTGAATTATTTGTTTTTCAATGTTTTGTATACTAGCTTGTTGATTTCTAAAATTCGATTCTAATTGTTGAAATCGATCCGAGTTTTTCTTTTCAGTATCGGAGATGAGGCGAGATACAGTATCTTCAAGCCTTTCTCGTCCACCTTGTTGTTGAGAGAAATTTTGTGACTCGTTTCTTGGTTGTTGAAAGTTTGTTCGTTGGTTTAGGTTTTGTTGGTTACTACTATTGCCAGGTTCTCAACAACCAAGGTTAGGGTGGTTACGCCATCCTTGGTTGTAGGTACCCGTTGGAGGACCCGACGGCCTAGGTCTGTTATCAATGTAGTTTACCGACTCTGGTTGATCATCTGTTTCTTTCATACAATTCCAACTTTCATGTGGCCCACCACACCCTTCACAAGCCATAACCGAGACCGTTTTTGTCATTTCTAACTTTTTTATTTTTGAAGATAGGGCCTCGATTTGGGCTTGTAAAGAAGTGCTTTCATCAACCTTATGGGCGCCCGGGGCAATAGATTTATTGCCTCGGGGAGTGTGCCACTGAAAATTGGTTTGAGCAATTTCCTCAATTTGATTGTATATTTCATGTGGGTGGCGATTACCTAAAAGTCCCCCGGAGCTAGAGTCAAGTGTTTGTCTTGTGTGTGGCAACAACCCATTGTAGAAAGTGGATACTTGTTGCCATACCGCAAGACCGTGATGAGGACACTTTTGCAATAGCTCCTTGAACCTTTCCCAAGTTTCATATAAGGATTCCCCATCCTCTTGTGAATATGTATTAATTTCAATCATTAATTTAGCCGTTTTAGCGGGAGGGAAATACTTATATAGAAACTTTTGGGCTAGTTCATCCCAGGTATTTACCGAGCCAACTGGGAGGGCGTTGATCCAAGCCTTTGCTTGGTCATTTAATGAAAATGGAAACATCCGAAGGCGGATGGCGTCGTTTAATGCTCCATTGATTCGGAAAGTATCACATATTTCTAAGAATTAGTAATATGTAGATGGGGATCCTCGTCCGCAAGCCAATCGAAGGTTGCGGAGTTTTTAAGCATCTGTATCAAATGTGGCTGAAGTTTGAAGTTGTTAGCTTCGACATTCGGGGCATTGATAGCGGCGCCGAGATTACCCACGGTGGGTCGTAGGTAATCCATGAGGGTACGTTGGTCCGCCATTGGAAGTGGGTCCCCCGAAACTTTCTCTTGGTTTTTAGCTTTAAGTCTTTTTCTGAGAAAGCGTTCGGGTTCTTCTAGAGGTTCTTTTATGTCTCTACTAGAACTGGAGCTCATACACTACGTAGAAAGTTCAAATGTGGTGCCTGGGTTCCAAGTCCTGCAATAAAAACAGAAAAGAATATTGGTCAGAAAGTTCACCACGACCCCGTGCTCAGTGAACACGGCCCGTGGTCGGAGATACAGTGATTGTTTTATGGATCCCTGTTACTGGGAAGTTGGACACGGACCCGTGTTGCACCGACACGGCCCCGTGCTCAGCTCTCTGTAACTTGGAAAATAAAAACTGCCAGTGACACTGCTGGGCACGGCCCGTGTCCGACCAGGCACGACCCGTGCTGAGCTCTTCAGAAGCTAGAAAATTTAAGAAAATCCTAAAAAAATAAAAATAAAAAAAATGATTAGGCCGCTGATTCCTAACTTTCTTAAAATCCTTGTGTCCCAGGCAACGGCGCCAAAAACTTGATGTGCGTGAAGTGTGTTATATTTTTAGGTATATATTTTATGCCCTTTTTACACTTTTTAGCCAAGTTTTAAATTTATAAACACGATATTCACTAACACTAAACACACATATGGGCAAGTGCACCCATCGTGGACGTAGTATAGTGTTGGTAAGATACCGAGGTCGTCCAAGGATACAAGAGCTTTTAGTACCGATTTATCCTCAGCGTCTAATCAATTCAAAATGTTAGAAAAAGGTTTTTAAACTATAAAAATAAAACTAACTAAAATGTTGAAAATAAAGAATAAAAGTAAAAACAGATAGACAAGATGAATCACTTGTATCCGACTCGTGTGTAGTGTAACCTGTGATTATTTTCGCACTTTTGCACTTGTTTAAGAGATTATCTTAGTTATTGTAGTAGGCCCCTCTTTTGAAGGCGACGTTACCCTCAACCCAGTAGTTTGAGTCAGCAAGGATACAATCCTAAAGGGTCGGATTATTGAAAGATAATTAATTAAGTTATTAATGCATAATGTGGTAGGCCCCTCTTTTGAAGGTGACGTTACCCTCGGCTAAGTAGTCTGAGTCAGCAAGGATATAGTCCTACATAGCCGGGTTAAAGTTTTAATAGTAGTTTAACTTATGAGGGGGTTAAAGAGTTTGGACCCCCTCCATCCAATACCGTTGGGCATTGAAGGAGGTCCTACAAAATTTGACCCAGGTCCTTTGCAGGATCTATACACTGAACAATGGCAAGACTCTTACCAAACCGTTCCCTTAACCCCCGACCAGGTAGCCAACATACCTCCATATAGACCGTGGAGATATGAATGGTGAAAATCTTTTATTTTATATAGACAGTAAAATAATGCAAAGACACCACGGACAAACGATAAGGAAGATTCAGATTCAACATAAGAAACTAGTAATTAAAGTCATTAATACAAAACCAATTAAAAAGTGCAAAAGATTAAAAATAAAAAGTATTACACTAAACACTTTTCTTCACCAAGTGATGTAAGAGACTTAGGCAAACATGGCCTTTGATCATCAAGAACTCTTACGATCAATCTTGGATCCCGAGATGACTCACACACTCTATGATAGACAACGGATGATGGTGGTGGAAGATGGTGTTGTGATGGTGGTGGGTGGTGAAGTGTGAGAGAGGTGGTCTTCTAAGGGATGAGTTGCAAAAGCTCCAAGAACTCCTATTTATAGGGTGATCAGAAGCTCGGGCACGGCCCCGTGTCCATTTGGCACGGCCCCGTGTCCATTGGGCACGGCCCCGTGTTTATCCTCCTCTCTTTCTTCATTAAATGCAGTTTGTCTGCATTAGTTGACCACGCCCCCGTGTCCGCTGAGCACGACCCTGTGTGCAGAAGCATATCTGTACTATCAAGATTTGCCTGGATTTTGCGAATCTTATAGTTGACCACGGCCCCGTGTCTGCTGAGCACGGCCCCGTGGTGGGCGATGGAAGCTTCTACAACTTTGTCTTTTCTGCTGACACTTGGGCACGCCCCCGTGCTTACTGAGCACGGGGCGTGCTCAGTCTTCTGTCTTCTTGTTTTGCTTGGGAAGATGCTGTCGGGAGGTCGGGCATGCCCCGTTTGCTCCTTTTCTTGTATTTATATTAGATTTAGCTGCCTTTTTGCTTCTTTTGTTTATTTGAGCTCATTTAATCCTGAGAATACAAAAGGAAGACAAAAGCACACTTTTTCCAACATTAGTACTAAAAAGGGTTAGTTTTATGACACAATTGATGTAATTTATTTGTTGAGCCTTGCACGTGGAGCGAAATCGATCCGAGTTTTTCTTTTCAGTATCTGAGATGAGGCGAGATACAGTATCTTCAAGCCTTTCTCGTCCACCTTGTTGTTGAGAGAAATTTTGTGACTCGTTTCTTGGTTGTTGAAAGTTTGTTCGTTGGTTTAGGTTTTGTTGGTTACTACTATTCCCGGGTTCTCAACAACCAAGGTTAAGGTGGTTACGCCATCCTTGGTTGTAGGTACCCGTTGGCAAACATGGCCTTTGATTGTCAAGAACTCTTACGATCAATCTTGGATCCCGAGACGACTCACACACTCTATGATGGACAATGGATGATGGTGGTGGATGATGGTGTTGTGATGGTGGTGGGTGGTGGGTGAAGTGTGAGAGAGGTGGTGTGCCAAGGGATGAGTTGCAAGAGCTCCAAGCACTCCTATTTATAGGCTGAACAGAAGCTCGGGCACGGCCCCGTGTCCATCCTCCTCTCTTTCTTCATTAAATGCAGTTTGTCTGCATTAGTTGACCACGCCCCCGTGTCCGCTGAGCACGACCCCGTGTGCAGAAGCATATCTGTACTATCAAGATTTGCCTGGATTCCTCGAATCTTATAGTTGACCACGGCCCCATGTCCGCTGAGCACGGCCCCGCGGTGGGCGATGGAAGCTTCTACAACTTTGTCTTTTCTGCTGACACTTGGGCACACCCCCGTGCTCACTGAGCACGGGGCGTGTTCAGTCTTCTGTCTTCTTGTTTTGCTTGGGAATATGCTGTCGGGAGGTCGGGCATGCCACGTTTGCTCCGTTTCTTGTATTTATATTAGATTTAGCTGCCTTTTTGCATTGAAGGAGGTCCTACTAAATTTGACCCAGGTCCTTTGTAGGATCTATACACTGAACAATGGCAAGACTCTTACCAAACCGTTCCCTTAACCCCCGACCAGGTAGCCAACATACCTCCATATAGACCGTGGAGATATGAATGGTGAAAATCTTTTATTTTATATAAACAGTAAAATAATGCCAAGACACCGCGGACAAACGATAAAGAAGAATCACCTTCAACAAAAGAAACTAGTAATTAAAGTCATTAATACAAAACCAATTAAAAAGTGCAAAATATTAAAAATAAAAAGTATTACACTAAACACTTGTCTTCACCAAGTGATGTAAGAGACTTAGGCAAACATGGCCTTTGATTGTCAAGAACTCTTACGATCAATCTTGGATCCCAAGACGACTCACACACTCTATGATGGACAATGGATGATGGTGGTGGATGATGGTGTTGTGATGGTGGTGTGTGGTGGGTGAAGTGTGAGAGAGGTGGTGTGCCAAGGGATGAGTTGCAAGAGCTCCAAGCACTCCTATTTATAGGCTGAACAGAAGCTCGGGCACGGCCCCGTGTCCATCCTCCTCTCTTTCTTCATTAAATGCAGTTTGTCTGCATTAGTTGACCACGCCCCCGTGTCCGCTGAGCACGACCCCGTGTGCAGAAGCATATCTGTACTATCAAGATTTGCCTGTATTCCGCGAATCTTATAGTTGACCACGGCCCCATGTCCGCTGAGCACGGCCTCGTGGTGGGCGATGGAAGCTTCTACAACTTTGTCTTTTCTACTGACACTTGGGCACACCCCCCGTGCTCACTAAGCACGGGGCGTGTTCAGTCTTCTATCTTCTTGTTTTGCTTGGGAAGATGCTGTCGGGAGGTCGGGCATGCCACGTTTGCTCCTTTTCTTGTATTTATGTTAGATTTAGCTGCCTTTTTGCTTCTTTTGTTTATTTGAGCTCATTTAATCCTGAAAATACAAAAGGAAGACAAAAGCACACTTTTTCCAACATTAGTACTAAAAAAGGGTTAGTTTTATGCCACAATTGATGTAATTTATATGTTGCATTTTGTGCACATCAAATACCCCCACACTTGAATCTTTGCTTGTCCTTAAGCAAAACTCTTTATAATGTGGCTTTTTCACTCCCAAATGGAACGGGTAGAAGAGAAGGTTTTTGGGCTTGTCATAGAGTGTCGGGATTTCCAAGATTCTTTATTAAGTTTTATTTTTATTTATTTACAATCCTATTCGTCATGATTTATTAAAAACGTTTCATAAGATAAATTACTTATTAGGGCATAACATGCCTTTTTAAAATTCCATTTATATACAAGTTCGCATACCTCACGGGGGATCACTCAACACTCGGCCGAATGTGTATTTTTAGTGAATCACTCGAGAGCGGCATGGAACTTGCTCCTACCATAAGCTTGCCAAGCAATCAATCCTCCTCCTTTTTAACTATATACCTTTGTAAATATCAAGAGGACTTTTTGGGTGAAGGGTTAGGCTTGGGCTAAAGGTGGGTGGTTGGGTTAGTGGTTAGTAAAAGGGCGAAAAGCGTAAAAAGCATCGGTTTTTGAAAGACTTTTTTATTTTTCACAATTTATTTTATTTTGATGAACCATTTCTTTCAAACAAAGTTATTTCTGATGAACTTGTTTGTTTGTTTGGCTTAATCATATCATTTTTTTAAACATGAGTCATAAGAAAAACCGAGCTTTGTTACTAAAAGAAAGGGTTAAAAATAAAAAGGGTTTTTGGTGGGTAAAAAGGGTGTTTGTTTTTGGGTTAAGAAATGAAAAGGTTTATGCTCAAAGGGGTTAACTAGGGGGATTTTGGGTAGGTGGTAAAAAAAATGAAAATAATGGTGTAGAAAGAAAAAGGGTTAGTCCTAATGCCTCCATCATTTACTTACTCGGGTTTAAGTTGGTAAGGACCGGGAATGCATTGTTGTGGCAAGTTCTAGAGTCGTAAGAACCAAGCGGCTATTCACACAAGAAACAAAAATGAGCATTTAGTGTAAAGATATGTATCTGTATGCTCAATAAAGGCTCAAAACTCACTTTTGTGGGAATGGGTTTTTATGTGATCAAGTATATATAATCAAATTTTAACTAAGCTTGTCATGCCGTTTCATAATTTTCTTATGTTGGTTCTTTTTATCACGACGCTATTGGTTGTAAATTTGTAAAAATATAACCTTGTTAGAACTTGAAATTCCCAACATGAACCTAGACAAGTAAAAAGAAAATGAAAAATTTTGGAAAAAATTTGGGGTGATTAGCGGTTCCAATAGAGTTTTGTGTAAGGCTTGTTAAATAGGACTTGTAACATTCAAAGTTTTAGTATCCCCCCACACTTAAATTACACATTGTCCTCAATGTGTCCCAAAAATAAGTTTTTAGGTTGATTGAATGTGTAAAAGGGTGTTAAAAGCAAAATTTAATGTTACTGGTACTCTAGACACGGCCCCGTGGTGACCGGGCACAACCCCGTGTTCATGTGCCAGTAACAGAAGTTTGTAAAAAGAAACAAAAGCCTGGACACGGGGGCGTGTTCAGTGAACACGACCCGTGTACAGTTACCTGAACTGGGCATTTTCTGCAGATTGTGCTGCACGGGGCCGTGTCGGGTGGACACGTCTCGTGCTGAACTTGCTGTAATGAAGAATTTTTTGTCGGATGGCCCTGTTTTTGTGCATGGGGTGCTGTTTCTCGTTTCCCTTGTTATCCTTCACCACCCCAAGTGTGTTTTATTCCTGAAAATTAAAATTAAACTAAAAATTAATCTAAGCTAAACTAAGGATAGTTCCGGGGAATGCCTCCGTGGTGCGCCACGTTTATAAGGGTCCTTGGCTAGACCCAAAGCCTGGTCATATGTTATCTGAGCGGGATGTTTTGCATCCCATGTTGCATCGTCGGAGAGCATCATCCAAACTCGAATCAATGACCTTCATGTAATTGACTGGGTCATCGTCCTCTACTCTCTTCCTAACCCCAAACTTCACTTCCTTATCCCCAAACTTCAAAGTAAGTGTCCCGTCATTCATGTCTACCACTGCTTGTACAGTGGCTAGAAATGGCCTCCCTAGTATGAGGGGGACTTCGGTGTCCTCTTCCATATCTAGTATGACAAAGTCGGCCGGGTAGACGAAATTTTCGATTTTGACCAATAGATTTTCAGCGACACCTTGCGGGTATTTGATGGACCTGTCGGCAAGTTGTATACTCATCTTGGTAGGGCTTGTTTTTCCCAGGCGGAGTCGTTTGAACATTGATGCAGGCATGAGGTAATGCTAGCCCCAAGGTCGGCTAGTGCATTATGAACGGGGGATTCCCCGATCGAGCAAGGAATCGTGAAGCTTCCAGGGTCAATCTTCTTTTTTGGGAGTTTGTTGAGTACAAGGGCGGAGCATTCTGCGCCTAAGTTAACTAACTGCAATGATTCAATTTTCCTTTTATAAGTGAGGAAGTCCCTCATGAATTTTGAGTATTTAGGCATTTGAGTTAAGACTTCGATAAATGGAATATTAACATGCAATCGTTTTAGTAAATTTTCAAATTTTGCGAATTTCTTATTGGTCTTTTGGCGAATTAACCTACCGGGGTATGGAACCGGAGGAGCCTTGGTAGGCTCTTGAATTGGAGGAGAAGCCTTCTCTTGTTGGGGCGGTGTTGTGCTTCCCTCAGTTGGCGGTGGTGGAGCCTCTTCGGAACCCACGGTATGATTTCTCAATGTTATGAGATGGACTTGTGCTTTTGGGTTTGTTTCGGTATTACTTGGTAACGCGCCTTGTGGTGTCTCGGAGAAATTTTGAGCTAATTGATTTATTTGTTTTTCAATGTTTTGTATACTAGCTTGTTGATTTCTCAAATTCGATTCTAATTGTTGAAATCGATCCGAGTTTTTCTTTTCAGTATCGGAGATGAGGCGAGATACAGTATCTTCAAGCCTTTCTCGTCCACCTTGTTGTTGAGAGAAATTTTGTGACTCGTTTCTTGGTTGTTGAAAGTTTGTTCGTTGGTTTAGGTTTTGTTGGTTACTACTGTTGCCGGGTTCTCAACAACCAAGGTTAGGTTGGTTACGCCATCCTTGGTTGTAGGTACCCGTTGGAGGACCCGACGGCCTAGGTTTGTTATCAATGTAGTTTACCGACTCTGGTTGATCATCTGTTTCTTTCATACAACTCCAACTTTCATGTGGCCCACCACACCCTTCACAAGCCATAACCGAGACTGTTTTTGTCATTTCTAACTTTTTGATTTTTGAAGATAGGGACTCGATTTGGGCTTGTAAAGAAGTGCTTTCATTAACCTTATGGGCGCCCGGGGCAATAGATTTATTGCCTCGGGGAGTGTGCCACTGAAAATTGGTTTGAGCAATTTCCTCAATTTGATTGTATATTTCATGTGGGTAGCGATTACCTAAAAGTCCCCCGGAGCTAGAGTCAAGTGTTTGTCTTGTGTGTGGCAACAACCCATTGTAGAAAGTGGATACTTGTTGCCATACCGCAAGACCGTGATGAGGACACTTTTGCAATAGCTCCTTGAACCTTTCCCAAGTTTCATATAAGGATTCCCCATCCTCTTGTGAATATGTATTAATTTCAATCATTAATTTAGCCGTTATAGCGGGAGGGAAATACTTATATAGAAACTTTTGGGCTAGTTCATCCCAGGTATTTACCAAGCCAACTGGGAGGGCGTTGATCCAAGCCTTTGCTCGGTCCTTTAATGAAAATGGAAACATCCGAAGGCGGATGGCGTCGTTTAATGCTCCATTGATTCAGAAGGTATCACATATTTCTAAGAAATTAGTAATATGTAGATGGGGATCCTCGTCCTCAAGCCAATGGAAGGTTGCGGAGTTTTTAAGCATCTGTATCAAATGTGGCTGAAGTTTGAAGTTGTTAGCTTCGACATTCGGGGCATTGATAGCGGCGCCGAGATTACCCACGGTGGGTCGTAGGTAATCCATGAGGGTACGTTGGTCCGCCATTGGAAGTGGGTCCCCCGAAACTTTCTCTTGGTTTTTAGCTTTAAGTCTTTTTTCTGAGAAAGCGTTTGGGTTCTTCTAGAGGTTCTTTTATGTCTCTACTAGAACTGGAGCTCATACACTATGTAGAAAGTTCAAATGTGGTGCCTGGGTTCCAAGTCCTGCAATAAAAACAGAAAAGCATGTTGGTCAGAAAGTTCACCACGGCCCCGTGCTCAGTGAACACGGCCCGTGGTCGGAGATACAGTGATTGTTTTATGGATCCCTGTTACTGGGAAGTTGGACACGGACCCGTGTTGCACCGACACGGCCCCGTGCTCAGCTCTCTATAACTTGGAAAATAAAAACTGCCAGTGACACTGCTGGGCACGGCCCGTGTCCGACCAGGCACGGCCCGTGCTGAGCTCTTCAGAAGCTGGAAAATTTAAGAAAATCCTAAAAAAAATAAAAATAAAAAAAATGATTAGGCCGCTGATTCGTAACTTTCTTAAAATCCTTGTGACCCAGGCAACGGCGCCAAAAACTTGATGTGCGTGAAGTGTGTTATATTTTTAGGTATATATTTTAAGCCCTTTTTACACTTTTTAGCCAAGTTTTAAATTTATAAACACGATATTCACTAACTCTAAACACACATTTGGGCAAGTGCACCCATCGTGGGCGTAGTATAGTGTTGGTAAGATACCGAGGTCGTCCAAGGATACAAGCGCTTTTAGTACCGATTTATCCTCAACGTCTAATCAATTCAAAATGTTAGAAAAAGGTTTTTATACTATAAAAATAAAACTAACTAAAATGCTGAAAATAAAGAATAAAAGTAAAAACAGATAGACAAGATGAATCACTTGGATCCGACTCGTGTGTAGTGTAACCTTTGATTATTTTCGTACTTTTGCACTTCTTTAAGAGATTATCTTAGTTATTGTAGTAGGCCCCTCTTTTGAAGGCGACGTTACCCTCAACCCAGTAGTTTGAGTCAGCAAGGATACAATCCTAAAGGGTCGGATTATTGAAAGATAATTAATTAAGTTATTAATGCATAATGTGGTAGGCCCCTCTTTTGAAGGTGACGTTACCCTCGGCTAAGTAGTCTGAGTCAGCAAGGATATAGTCCTACGTAGTCGGGTTAAAGTTTTAATAGTAGTTTAAGTTATGAGGGGGTTAAAGAGTTTGGACCCCCGCCATCCAATACCGTTGGGCATTGAAGGAGGTCCTACAAAATTTGACCCAGGTCCTTTGCAAGATCTATACACTGAACAATGGCAAGACTCTTACCAAACCGTTCCCTTAACCCCCGATCAGGTAGCCAACATACCTCCATATAGATCGTGGAGATATGAATGGTGAAAATCTTTTATTTTATATAGACAGTAAAACAATGCCAAGACACCACGGACAAACGATATGGAAGAATCAGATTCAACATAAGAAACTAGTAATTAAAGTCATTAATACAAAACCAATTAAAAAGTGCAAAAGATTAAAAATAAAAAGTATTACACTAAACACTTGTCTTCACCAAGTGATGTAAGAGACTTAGGCAAACATGGCCTTTGATCGTCAAGAACTCTTACGATCAATCTTGGATCCCGAGATGACTCACACACTCTATGATGGACAATGGATGATGGTGGTGGAAGATGGTGTTGTGATGCTGGTGGGTGGTGAAGTGTGAGAGAGGTGGTGTGCTAAGGGATGAGTTGCAAGAGCTCCAAGCACTCCTATTTATAGGGTGAACAAAAGCTCGGGCACGGCCCCGTGTCCATTTGGCATGGCCCCGTGTCCATTGGGCACGGCCCCGTGTCCATTGGGCACGGCCCCGTGTCCATCCTCCTCTCTTTCTTCATTTAATGCAGTTTGTCTGCATTAGTTGACCATGCCCCCGTGTCCGCTGAGCACGACCCCGTGTGCAGAAGCATATCTGTACTATCAAGATTTGCCTGGATTTCGCGAATCTTATAGTTGACCACGGCCCCGTGTCTGCTGAGCACGGCCCCGTGGTGGGTGATGGAAGCTTCTACAAATTTGTCTTTTCTGCTGACACTTGGGCACGCCCCCGTGCTCACTGAGCACGAGGCGTGTTCAGTCTTCTGTCTTTTTGTTTTGCTTGGGAAGATGCTGTCGGGAGGTCGGGCATGCCCCATTTGCTCCTTTTCTTGTATTTATGTTAGATTTAGCTGCCTTTTTGCTTCTTTTGTTTATTTGAGCTTATTTAATCCTGAGAATACAAAAGGAAGACAAAAGCACACTTTTTCCAACATTAGTACTAAAAAAGGGTTAGTTTTATGACACAATTGATGTAATTTATTTGTTGCATTTTGTGCACATCAGTGTGTATGTGTTCCAAACCAGGATATCACGCAGTTTCAGTTTAAATCCTTTACCCATTCCCAACCCTCGGGAACCCCATGCCTTAGAAAGTGTGTGAACTCACCTCGGTTTGCTCGGTATGCTTAATTACTTGTGCACAAACAATTCAATCAAAGCCTATAGTATGCACGTATACACAATTAGTTATGTTTGTAAGGTTTCACATGCAATCTAATGTCACAGAGTGTGTTTGGCAGTTAACATCATGCAGCACATAAGCAGTCAATCAAGCCCATTCAAGTCATGCTTCACATAAATGATTTCTCAGTTTATTCTAACATAGTTATCAATTAACAGGCTTAATAGACTTAACAAAGTTAATAGACTTAACAGAGTTAATAGACTTAACAGAGTTAATATACTTAACAGAGTTAATAGACTTAACAGAGTTACTGTTGTCAGAACATTCGACGAAATCCTTTTCTGGCGAAAATAATTGTGGCGAAAACCCTTAAGGCAAAATCCCCTTGTGGCGAAATCCCTTTTTGGCGAAAACTCTTTTGGGTTTTCGTCGGGATAGTGATTTCGTCTAGGTAGTGATTTCGTCGGGGTAGGGTTTTCATCATCAACAGTTACACAATCACAGAAACCCTAATTACATTCTAACAGTTACATCGTCCTCATCATACAATCATTTAATCAGACCGATTCATGCAATCATATAAATTACTAAATCACTATATAGTCATGATCATCATTCAATCATCATTCATCATCAGCAAGTTATTGTGATTATCAAGAACCCTAATCTGCTAGACATCTACTATCATACCATCAACATATCAAGATCATCAACCTCAAATCAAACATGGACAATATGCATAACACAATCGATCATACATCAGATTATAAGGATCCCTATCCTACCAATCTATTCAATACACAAACAAGATCACATAACAGTTATCCAATGCATAACAACAATCTAATCACAAAGATGGCATACTAACCAGTTATGATGCGAGACTAGCAAAAGTTTCGAGAGAGCTAGGGATTGCCGTCGCACAGAGGAGAGGAGGAGAGAGACCTTAGGGTTTTCTACACGGTAGTTGTTTCACGAATGAACTCGTTCACGTAATATTTACACACTTGAATGAACTGGGCCCTTATTGGGCTTCAGCGAAAACATGGGGCCGACGAAATCCCTGGATTTCATCTAGAGGGTTATGGCAAAAACCCTTTGGTTTTCGTCAGCAGGCTTATGGCGAAAACACTGGTTTTCCTCAAGCAGATTTATGGCGAAAACCCTATTGGTTTTCGTCATGCACATTAAAATATTTAATACATCACATACTTCACAAAATCCATTTAACATTTAACAAATTAACACTAAACAGTAATTTACAATCAGATAACAAGGTGCACACAAAACAAAACGCAGTTGCGAGGAAAGACCTTGAAAACTCGGGTTGTCACAATTGTGATATCCAATCAGCGATTGGTAGAGCTCAAAGCTTGATGTACAATGACAGATCAAGGCACATGCGACGTAGACATAACACGGTACGACAACTACTCTCAACGGGTGTTATCACAATTGATTATGTGAGATCAAAGGATAACGTTGCGGACCAGTTTACAAAAGGCTTAAGCAGAGAGTTAGTTGAAATGTCGTCAAGAAGAATGGGACTAAAGCACATAATAAATGGGAATATGAGGGAAACCTAACTTAGTTGACTGGAGATCCCAAGATCTAAGTTCAATAGGACAACTTAATCATATTACCAAAACAGAGTCACTGTGGGGGAGTACCCCAAACAAAAAAAGGGAGTTATATACTTCTTAGTCCATTCCAATCAGTGACAATGAAGTGAGGCTAAGCATATTAAGGTTAACTATTCCGGGAAATCAAATAACCATAATGCTTTTAATGATTAATGGGAATCACCTATGTGAGAGAGAAGTAGGGTCGCTTCGAATGGCTTTGTGGGGTGCGCAATCCTAGAGCTCTCACAGAACCAGGCTAGTGTTCCAGGACCATAATAGGACACGACAATGAGGGGTTGGCCAGACCAGGGAGAGTATTGTGTGAAGTGTATTGTCGTTTACACAAATGGGGGTATGTTCAAGGACATCGCGTCTACAAACCGCTAGTAAGCTAAGTATGCTTCACAAAAGAAGGTTCAAAGGTAACAACCTACCTATCTTGCAATACTCAAATGTCGAAGTTTATCATTGAAAAGTGTAAGGAAAGATCGATTTCCATATATGTGGAGGATTGTTGGAAATTTGATTGAAATAACATTTTTCATGTGGGGGATTGTTGGAAAAATTGGTGAAAATAGCAATTTTCACAAATATAGGAAAATGATTTTTTTTTCCTATTTTGGTCTAAAAATAAATATAAGAAACAGAGGTTTCTTTATATATTTATTTGTGGGTTTGTGTTCTATGTTGAAAGAGCTTCGCAACGAACTAAACCATGTCCAAAACGGAGCTAAGATGAATGAGATATCGATGCTCAAAGTTGGGTGTTTGAAACGTTGAATGCTGAAAAAAGGGAAAGTTGCACCGTGTCCCACATTGGAGGAGAGATGAAACTTAAATGGGTATTTAAGTGGGAACTCTCCATCCTTATTGTTTCATGGAATCACACACTAAGTGTACTTGCGAAGGGTGCAGAGCACCCTAACTCGCACTCGCGCGCACTCGCGCGCACTTGCGCGCACACGCGTACGCGCGTGGCGTGGGCGATGAGGCGCAATGTGGCGCTTTGATGGCGCACTTTGCATAACCCTGGTGGGTCCACGTGCAGTGACACATGACCACGTGCGCGTGGTGGAGCACAAGGGTTGCAAGGACCAGGTGGTTAGTGACGTGGCATGGAGGCGCATAACCCTGGTGGGTCCGCGCGCAGTGGTGCATGACGTGGCAGTCTAGCACGTCTGCGCACGAGTACACGTGGCATGAAGACGCGCGGTTGCGCGCATGGTGCATGGGCCCTGATGTGACGTGCGCGGCGCACCAGAGTGAGCCAATACGGCGCGACTGTGTGGCGTGCTCGTATAGGCTCATAGGTGACGTGGCGCACGCGCGCAGGCGCGCATGGAGTTGAGCCAATGTGGTGCACGCGCGCATTCTCAGACGCATCCAAGAATAGGAACATATCAATTCAATGTTGAGCTCCAAAATGTTTGTCGCCATTATGGAAATTCCCCCTTTTGTGAATAAGGTACCTCAACAGCCGCTTCCAAGAATAGGAACATATACTTTCCATGGAATTAAATCCATGAAAAGTTCCTTCCATGAATATGAAGAATATCTCATTTTCTAGGATCAAGTATTTTAGAATTTCCTTCCATAAGCAGGAACGTACCCTTCCTTGGGACTAAGTCTTTAAGACACTCCTTCCAAGAATTGGAAGATATTCCCTCCTATGCAATTATAAGTTCCTTCCTTAAACAGGAACACATCTCTTCCAAGAAGAGAAGACTATCCCATCCTATGGGATCAAATATCTTGGAAGTTCCTTCTTTGAACATGAACATATCCCTTAGGATTAAGTCTTGAAGAAGTCACTTCCAAAAAATTGAAGATACCCCTTCCCATGTGATTAAGTATCTCAGAAGTACCTTCCATTAAGTATGGGAGAGGTTCCTTCCAAGAACAGAAAAACATCCCCTTCTGTCGCAACCCCCCGACCCTGCCTCAGAGATGGTGGTATCGGTGTTTATCATTATTTGGCAGCGGAAATTTCATCAGGACCGTAGTTAGGAAATATTTTATCAGAGTAAAACACCACATTTTATAAAAATAAATATATTGGGATAAAAACCCAAGTTTTCGTTACAAACAGGTTTATAGGGATAAACCCTATTTTATTGAAATAAAATATCTTCTTTACTTAGGTAACTTTTATAGCCACTTTTCTAAGCCTTCAGTGCTGTCCAGCTGGCTTCTATTTGGCTTTAACATTTTGTTACCTGAAATGCTTTTAAAAACATTTTGTCAGTGGGAAATACTGGTGAGTGAATCCCAATTTAATCAAGACAGGTTTTATCAGTTTACAGAATTGAGGGAGATCTCGCAATTACATTTGTTTATTTTTCTACTTTAATTACCACCTATGGTACTGTCAACCCGACTTGTGGTCATGTTAATACTGACAGTGTAGTAACAAATTTTGTACACGAAACCCCAACATACCAACGATAATTGTAGAAATTACAAATACTCAATTACTGTGAAATATAATTAAAACATTTGAGGCTTTGTAAAACAGTTTGTAAAAAGGAGGATTACTCACATTGCTATCTTAGATAATTTCCTATGGCTTCCTGGCTATAATCTATAAATTTTAAATAATGCACATGTGTTGGTATAATAACCCAAATTTACATTAGTTATACCCTCCCCGAGACAGAACTCCAACAACGACGTCGGGCAGAGCCTCAACTGCCGTTACAGAGCGCTAGATCAATTGAGCAGCGTAACTAATACGTAACCAGGGGTTATGATACTTACATCGAGGAAGAACTTCACTATTTTAGTGGATATAATACCCGAGTATAACTTCTACACTACAGAAATTGAGAGAAGAATTGTGTGTGATGAACGATTTGTGAACTGAGCCTCCCGACTCTATTTATAGGGCTGATCACAGACCCTGTCGCGGCCCGCGAGGCCAACTAGGGTAGGCCCTAGGGTTGCTGATTCGGCCACTAGGCTTGACACGCTGCTGACACGTGGCGGCACCAGGTGCCGGCCTGATGTTGTTCTGTCGCAGCCCGCGTAAGCCTTCACTGGCTACGTCGCGGCCCGCGAGCGAGTATTAAATCTTGATTTTATTTAATTTTTATAAAAATAAAGGTAGTTAGGGCCATTTTTCATATACGGGGTGTCTTTTAAGGCGTATAGGGATGTTCTAAATATTTTAGGAGTGTTAGAATTATTTTAGGAGGGTTGTTATATCCTCCCAACCTTGTTTTAGAACTCGTCCTCTAGGTCTGCTGGAATAGGTTTGGATATTTCCTTTGCATCTCTGATCAAGCTCCCATGTGTATTCTGGTCCTTTCTTGGAATCCCATTTCACTTTGACTAGAATTAGTCTCTTGTGTTTGAGATTCTTGACTTTTCTGTCTTCAATCTGTAGAGGCCTCTCTATAAATTTAAGCTTTTCATTTACCTCTATGTCCTTAAGAGGTACTACTAATGATTCATCGGCTAAACACTTTTTGAAATTGCATACATGAAATACATCATGTATTCCTGCCATTTCTTCTGGCAGTTGTAGTTGATAAGCTACTGGTCCTATCCTTCTAATAATCTCAAAAGGTCCAACATACATGGGGCTTAGCTTTCCTCTCTTGATAAATCTCACCACTCCTGTCCAAGGAGAAACCTTTAATAGAACTTTATCTCCTACCTGAAATTCCAATGGCTTTGGTCTGTTATTAGCATAACTCTTTTGTCGATCTCGTGCTGCTTTTAGTCTTTCCTTGACTTGAATAATTTTGTCTGTTATTTCTTATACTATCTCGGGTCCAGATAGTTGCTTTTCTCCAAATTCTGCCCAACAGACTGGAGTTCGGCGCTTTCGTCCATAAAGTGCTTCAAATCGTGCAGCATTAATACTGGTATGATAGCTGTTATTATAAGAAAATTCTATCAATGGTAGATAATCATCCCAATATCCTCCGAAATCAATTACACAAGCTCTAAGCATATCTTCCATAGTCTGAATTGTCCTTTCGCTTTGTTCGTCCGTTTGAGGATGATAAGCAGTGCTTAGATTTAGCTTGGTTCCCATTGCTTTTTTGAAACTAGTCCAAAAATGAGAAGTAAAACGGCTATCTCTATCAGAAACAATTGATAAAGGAATTCCATGTAATAAAACTATTTTATTTACGTATAACTTGGCTAGTTGTTCCATACTGAAAGTTTCCTTCATTGGTAAGAAATGTCACACCCCCAAAATCCACACGCGGAGTACCACCGCTTGGAGGCGTGACATGACCAGGATCAAGCCACCAATCATATTGAACATGTAAATATATATAGTAAAAGTTATCCATCAATACGAAAGGTGTTTATCAAAACCAACATAGTTAAGTATAGCGGAAGCATTAATGTAAAAACCCAATCATGAGTATTAATGTATGAAATGACATAAGTAATCACGATCCATTGCCCACAACGACCTGCTCCTCCCTGTGCAAGCTCCATAATGTACCTAAGGTCCTGCAAGGCATGCAGCAGATAATCAACAACTAGTTGAGCGAGTTCACAGAAAATAAGTTCATAATAGTAATGCGTAAGTTCATCTAATGGGGCTTCCCAAGCCTTGTACATATATATTACTAGTGGGGGATTCCCACGTTTATCTTTACTAACGGGGACTTCCCATTATAGTGCTTACTAGACTATTGGCAACCATGTGTTCTTCTTAAACCGAGAACAGGAATACGTACAAGGTCACGCAGGATTTACGTGAGTGCCCTTCCCCGAGGACAGTGGTACGCGTGGGGTTTACGCAGGATTTACGTAAGTGTCCTTCCGACCCGGAAGACAGTAGTGGGTATTAGGTTACGCAGGATTTACGTAAGTGTCCTCCCGACCCGGGAGACAATGGTAGATTCTAGTTTACGCAGGTTTTACGTAAGTGTCCTGACTATCCCGAGGACGATGGTCTATAGTCTAGCAATAGCGTAAGTACGAGTAATCATTCCATATCAAACATTCCAACCCAATTCCCAACCCGGGAATCCCATGCATTGGCTGTGTGAACTCACCTTGGGTTGCTCGGCAGATACACAAAGAAAAGAGTTCTTGAACTAAGGTTGGTCAACACGTCCTAACAGGGTTATCATACAAGTCAGGTTTTGACTTAAATAATGCACGTATAAATCACGTATGTTAACACGTTACAAGCACACATAGATCATGGAAACAGTTTAATAATCAAAGCAATCCATTCAGCTTATGCCAATAATTATCAGCCCAATAGTACTCGGCCCTAATATATAACACATAAGTGCACTTGTGTGACCCGAATAGTGTTGTGCGATCGGACAAGTCCAGCCCAAAAGCCATCCGGCCCAAACAACATAAGCAATCCAAATATCTTCTCGGCCCAAAACAAAACAGTCTAATAAGGTGCCCGTGCTCACAGTCTCGAGTCGAGACCAAGCGGTCTCGAGTTGGGCTGGTGTCGAGATCTCGAGTCGCAACGAATGAGATCTCGAGTTGCAACAGGGGCGGTCTCGGTTTGTCATGGTCCGGTCTCGAGTCGCAACGGGACTCGCAACCTCGGTCTCGGCTTGTCATGGTCCGGTCTCGAGTCGCAACGGGACTCGCAAACTCGGTCTCGAGTTGTGCTGCTTGTGGTCTCGAGTCGAGACAGGGAGATCTCGACTCGCATCTGTGTCGCAACAAGGTGTATAACTAATTTCCTGATTTCATGCACATGATTTCCGTGATCTCAGCTAACAAGTTGGCAGTTTCACAATCCGATCAAACAACAATCAATTCAGAATCAAACATATTCAATCAACCCTAATCATCATCTAATCCAGAACAATAACAGTTCAATATCCTATGTAACATATATTCGGATCATGTGATTAACGAATTCAAGAACTAGCATGCAACCCTAGTACCATGCCTATGAACAATGTCTATCAATTCATATGAACATGTAGCCGAGATTACCCACATATCCCGATTTACTTAGCACATAAACAAGTTACAATCCGAATCATATAACATAACAACGGGTTACATCTAGCTTCAACCGATTCTATTGAACACGTATGGCCGATTCAAATCATTTAGATTACATACGTCAAGAACAATCCGATTTGCATGAACATGAGCGATAATACATATGAATCATAACATCAATCAACACGAAATCATAAAACAAGACACTAACCGAAAGATAGAGGGTGATCCGATTATAAGAAAGCTTCGGTGAGGAGGGTATGCTTGCCGTCGGTTTCGTGAGAGAAGAGAGATCAAGTAGGGTTTGAGTGTGTGAGGATGAAAAGTGTGGAATGGTTACAATACCCTAGGTGTTGTGTATAAGGTGGGTGGGCCGAACCCATGCATGGGCCGCCCTTAAGAGTTCGGTCACAATCAATCCGGCCCAATGGCCTTGTGCGATTGATACATGTTGTGCGGTTCGGTTCGTGTCACATTTACGTAACATACATACACACATAATGCACATAATAACATAACATTCATTAAATCAAAGTATCACATAGGCACGTAACGTTACATCAAAGTACAGAGGTCGGTTTGGAAATACGAGTTGTCACATTATCCCCAAGTAAAAAGAAATTTCGTCCCGAAATTTGGTACGCACTCACTGAGGGAGCTAGGTAAGTTGTATCGTTCACTGGTTTTCCTGGGGTGTCACATCCTCCCCCCGTTGATCTGGAATTTCATCCCGAAATTCCGCAGTAGTAGCTTCAGCCTCAGTAGTGGTTGCATTGGTTCTGAATAACTGGGGGTACTTTTCTGTCATCCTGTCTTCGCGTTCCCAGGTGTACTCTGGGCCACGTTTGGAGTTCCAACGTACTCGAACAAGAGGGATTCTCTTGTTTTTGAGGACCTTCATATCCCGGTCCGTGATTTCAACTGGCTCCTCGACGAACTGCAACCGCTCGTCGATAGTAAGTTCCTTAAAAGGAATGATAAGGGTCTCGTCTGATAGGCACTTCTTCAGATTCGACACGTGAAAAACATTGTGAACTGCACCGAGTTCAGCTGGTAGATTTAGCTTGTAGGCTACTTTGCCTATTCTTTCTATGATCTCGAATGGTCCGACGTACCGCGGATTGGGTTTGCCCCGTTTGCCAAAACGAATTACACCCTTCCAGGGTGGGACTTTTAGTAAAACCCGGTCCCCGACCTGAAATTCCAATGGCTTTCTACGCTTATCCGCGTAGGCTTTCTGACGGTCGCGTGCTGCCGCCATGCGTTGTCGTATTTGTGCGATCTTTTCTGTGGCGTCCACTACAATCTCTGGACCCGTAATCTGACTATCCCCCACCTCTGCCCAACAGAGAGGTGATCGGCATTTACGTCCGTACAATGCCTCGAATAGAGCGGCTTGTATGCTGGTGTGATAACTATTATTGTACGAGAACTCCACCAAAGGGAGGTGCTTTTCCCAGCCGTTGCCGAAATCAATAACGCATGCCCGAAGCATGTCTTCAAGAGTTTGAATCGTTCGCTCAGACTGCCCATCCGTCTGAGGGTGATATGCCGTGCTCATGTCTAACCGTGAGCCGAAGGATTTGTGCGTTGCTTGCCATAGCTCTGACGTGAATCGTGCATCCCGATCCGAAATGATTGAAGTGGGCACCCCGTGCCTCGAGACAACTTCCTTGAGATAGACGTCTGCAAGAGTGGAAAACTTATCCGTTTCCTTTATAGCCAGGAAGTGTGCAGACTTGGTGAGTCGATCCACGATCACCCATATGGTATCATTCCCACGCTGGGATCTAGGTAGGCCTGTAACGAAATCCATGGAAATTTCTTCCCATTTCCATTGCGGTATCTTAGGCTGCTGAAGTAGGCCCGCTGGTTTCTGGTATTCAACCTTGACTCTCGCACAGGTCAAGCACTTGCCGACATAAGTAGCGATGTGGGCCTTCATGCTAGGCCACCAATAAGTAGTTCTGATGTCGTGGTACATTTTGTCCGACCCTGGATGTACCGAATAGCGAGACTTGTGTGCTTCATCCATCACAAGTTCTCGTAGACCGCCATAGAGTGGGACCCAAATACGCCCCGTTACATAGTAGGCGCCGTCTGCCTTCTGTTCCATTCGTTGTCGCGAGCCGCGTAAGGCTTCAGCTTTGACATTTTCGGGTTTCAATGCTTCTGCCAGAGCATTTCGTATCTGTGCAGGAAGGCTAGACTGAATCGTAAGCTGTAGCGCTCGCACGCGCCGAGGTAAAGTGTCTTTCCGACTGAGGGCGTCAGCCACAACATTGGCCTTGCCTGGATGGTACTTGATAGCGCATTCGTAGTCGTTAAGTAGTTCAACCCATCGTCGTTGACGCATGTTCAAATCCTTCTGCTTAAGGATATGCTCGAGACTCCTGTGATCGGTGTAAATCGTGCACCTGGTACCGTACAGGTAGTGTCGCCATATCTTAAGCGCAAAAACAACAGCTCCCAGCTCTAAGTCGTGCGTCGTGTAGTTCCGTTCGTGAATCTTAAGTTGGCGTGAAGCGTAAGCAATAACCTTATCTCGTTGCATCAATACACATCCAAGACCCTGGATGGATGCATCACAATATACTACGAAATCGTCCGTGCCCTCTGGCAATGAGAGGATAGGTGCACTGCAAAGTCTATCCTTTAAGTGCTGGAAAGCAGTCTCCTGGGGCTCTCCCCAGCGATAGGTGACACCCTTCTGTGTCAGTAATGTAAGCGGCTGAGCAATCTTTGAAAAGTCTTTAATAAACCGTCTGTAGTAACCCGCCAAACCCAAGAATTGGCGTATTTCCATTGGCGTACGTGGTGCAGGCCAGTTTCTGATTGAGTCTACCTTGGATGGATCAACATGGATCCCATCCTTGTTCACTACGTGGCCTAGAAAGTGGACTTCACGAAGCCAGAAGTCGCATTTCGAGAACTTAGCGTACAACTGTTCCTTCCGTAGGAGTTCCAAAATAAGGCGTAAGTGCTGCTCGTGCTCCTCCTGACTCTTGGAGTAGATCAGGATGTCGTCGATGAAAACAATGACGAACTTGTCAAGATAGGGTTTGCACACCCTGTTCATAAGGCCCATAAATACGGCAGGTGCGTTCGTTAACCCAAATGGCATGACAAGAAACTCGTAGTGACCGTAACGAGTTCTGAAGGCTGTCTTGGAGACGTCCTCCTCCCGGACTCTCAGCTGATGGTAACCAGACCTCAAGTCTATCTTGGAGTAATAACACGACCCTTGCAACTGGTCGAATAAGTCGTCTATGCGTGGAAGAGGATAACGGTTCTTCACCGTTACTTTGTTCAGTTCCCGGTAGTCGATGCACATTCTGAACGTACCGTCTTTCTTTCTCACGAATAACACTGGAGCTCCCCAAGGCGAAGAGCTTGGACGAATGAAGCCCTTTTCCAAGAGCTCTTGTAGCTGCTTCGACAGTTCCTCCAATTCTGATGGAGCCAGACGATATGGTGCGCGAGCTATGGGTGTTGTCCAGATCTATAGGCAATGAGGTCGGTAGGGAACGTCTGACCAGCGTGGATAAGATTACAATCCTGAACTAAGTACAGCTTCTAGACCTTACCATTAACTAACACTACGACACGTTGGGTGTTTAAGGGAGTTGGTGTATGTTTTATCATTCGACTAACTTCAAGGACATATAATTGGTATTCACACCCGAATCAAACAATATAGTAACCTAGAAGTCGACAAGAAGGAACTTACCCATTATTACGTTAAGATCGTCCCTTGCATCACCCTGACCCATTCCGATCACACGGCCATGGGCGTCATTGTTGCCATTGATTCCCCCGTTGCTAACCCCATTGTCGTTCCTGCTTCCCTGGTCGTGGTTCTGATTCTGGTTCCAGTTCAATTGTGGATAGTGTCTCTCATAGTGATCTTTTGTACTATACTGAAAACATTCTCTAAAACTTTGCTGCTGCCACTGAGCCTGTGGGGCTTGAGGCTGTTGTTGTCGTTGCTCCTGACTTACAGGACGTGAGTTTCGACAATCCTTAGCTTCATGTCCAATCTTGAGACATCTCTGACATCGCTCCTTGCAACACCGTCCACTGTGGTGTCTGTTACAAATGTTGCACCATGGATGAATTCCTCGATATCTTTTCTGCCCATGATTACTAGAAAGCTGGTGTCCGGGCCTTTGGTAGTCATCTATCTCTTGCTTCTGCGTCAGAGGCTGGACCAAAATTAATCCCGTGCTCAGGTTTTCATCCCACTTGCGTTTGTTATCTCTAGAAGCACATGCAGTATCAGTCTTAGCACGTTTCGGTAGTTTATTCTGTTCTACAGCCTGGTCTGTGAGACGATGAGCCAGTCGAGTGACTTGCTGGATAGTGCCAAGGTTAGCTGTGGCCATATGGCTCTGAATTTCGGGCACTAGACCCTTGAGATACAGTTCGATGCGTTTGGTGGGAGGGTCTACCATAGTAGAACAAAATGTGGCTAACTCATTTGATCTCCTCGTATAAACTTCAATTTCAGACCCCACCATCTGTAGGTTGAGGAACTCTACCTCTTGTTTGTGGATGTCCTCTTGACTGCAAAACTCTCCCTTAATTAGGTCCTTGAACTCGTTCCAGGGAGTGGCGTTAGCAGCTGCCAGCCCTAACATCTGAACCTGTGCTTCCCACCAGGTTAAAGCAGCACCTTCGAGTGTTCCAGTAGCAAACTTTACTCTACAAGTCTCAGGGCAATCATGCACCTCGAAGTCAGTTTCAAGCCTCTCGAACCAATCGAGGAGTCCAACCGCTCCCTCCGTGCCACTGAAGGTACTTGGACGACAGTCCATGAAATTCCTAAAAGTGCAGACAGGCTGCTGCGCTGGTTGACCTATTGTATGAATAGGACGAGGTTTAATTACAAGGGCTAGCTTAGGAGCGTAGGATCTAAAGATCCTAGTGTAAGTTATGACTACAGGATATACTACCTGCTTGAGCAGCTGCAAGTGCCGCAGCAACTTGAGCTTGAACGAGAGCCTCTAGCTGGGCTTGAGTCATGTTAATTCGTCCAGACATGATCTTCATAGTAAAAGTAACGTAAGTGAGAGTGGTTCGCGAGTAGGGCGATGACAGAAAAGCGTAAGCACGTAGGTATTCTCATGTACTAAAGTCATGTGTATCTAAACGTAATGCGAGCAAAGTTCTATATAGTTCTAGCATGCAGGTAATAAACATAAACCTTATTACCTAGGATGTCGAGTCTTGCACGTGGAGCGAAGCGTCGTTGTGGATCGTTGAGAGCACTGTTCTGGTTATAGTCTGGTTTTAATAAAAACGTTTTTCCCATATTAAAACCAAGTTCTCTATAACCAATGGCTCTGATACCAATCTGTCACACCCCCAAAATCCACACGCGGAGTACCACCGCTTGGAGGCGTGACATGACTAGGATCAAGCCACCAATCATATTGAACATGTAAATATATATAGTAAAAGTTATCCATCAATACGAAAGGTGTTTATCAAAACCAACATAGTTAAGTATAGCGGAAGCATTAATGTAAAAACCCAATCATGAGTATTAATGTATGAAATGACATAAGTAATCACGATCCATTGCCCACAACGACCTGCTCCTCCCTGTGCAAGCTCCATAATGTACCTAAGGTCCTGCAAGGCATGCAGCAGATAATCAACAACTAGTTGAGCGAGTTCACAGAAAATAAGTTCATAATAGTAATGCGTAAGTTCATCTAATGGGGCTTCCCAAGCCTTGTACATATATATTACTAGTGGGGGATTCCCACGTTTATCTTTACTAACGGGGACTTCCCATTATAGTGCTTACTAGACTATTGGCAACCATGTGTTCTTCTTAAACCGAGAACAGGAATACGTACAAGGTCACGCAGGATTTACGTGAGTGCCCTTCCCCGAGGACAGTGGTACGCGTGGGGTTTACGCAGGATTTACGTAAGTGTCCTTCCGACCCGGAAGACAGTAGTGGGTATTAGGTTACGCAGGATTTACGTAAGTGTCCTCCCGACCCGGGAGACAATGGTAGATTCTAGTTTACGCAGGTTTTACGTAAGTGTCCTGACTATCCCGAGGACGATGGTCTATAGTCTAGCAATAGCGTAAGTACGAGTAATCATTCCATATCAAACATTCCAACCCAATTCCCAACCCGGGAATCCCATGCCTTGGCTGTGTGAACTCACCTTGGGTTGCTCGGCAGATACACAAAGAAAAGAGTTCTTGAACTAAGGTTGGTCAACACGTCCTAACAGGGTTATCATACAAGTCAGGTTTTGACTTAAATAATGCATGTATAAATCACGTATGTTAACACGTTACAAGCACACAAAGATCATGGCAACAGTTTAATAATCAAAGCAATCCATTCAGCTTATGCCAATAATTATCAGCCCAATAGTACTCGGCCCTAATATATAACACATAAGTGCACTTGTGTGACCCGAATAGTGTTGTGCGATCGGACAAGTCCAGCCCAAAAGCCATCCGGCCCAAACAACATAAGCAATCCAAATATCTTCTCGGCCCAAAACAAAACAGTCCAATAAGGTGCCCGTGCTCCCAGTCTCGAGTCGAGACCAAGCGGTCTCGAGTTGGGCTGGTGTCGAGATCTCGAGTCGCAACGAATGAGATCTCGAGTCGCAACAGGGGCGGTCTCGGTTTGTCATGGTCCGGTCTCGAGTCGCAACGGGACTCGCAACCTCGGTCTCGGCTTGTCATGGTCCGGTCTCGAGTCGCAACGGGACTCGCAAACTCGGTCTCGAGTTGTGCTGCTTGTGGTCTCGAGTCGAGACAGGGAGATCTCGACTCGCATCTGTGTCGCAACAAGGTGTATAACTAATTTCCTGATTTCATGCACATGATTTCCGTGATCTCAGCTAACAAGTTGGCAGTTTCACAATCCGATCAAACAACAATCAATTCAGAATCAAACATATTCGATCAACCCTAATCATCATCTAATCCAGAACAATAACAGTTCAATATCCTATGTAACATATATTCGGATCATGTGATTAACGAATTCAAGAACTAGCATGCAACCCTAGTACCATGCCTATGAACAATGTCTATCAATTCATATAAACATGTAGCCGAGATTACCCACATATCCCGATTTACTTAGCACATAAACAAGTTACAATCCGAATCATATAACATAACAACGGGTTACATCTAGCTTCAACCGATTCTATTGAACACGTATGGCCGATTCAAATCATTTAGATTACATACGTCAAGAACAATCCGATTTGCATGAACATGAGCGATAATACATATGAATCATAACATCAATCAACACGAAATCATAAAACAAGACACTAACCGAAAGATAGAGGGTGATCCGATTACAAGAAAGCTTCGGTGAGGAGGGTATGCTTGCCGTCGGTTTCGTGAGAGAAGAGAGATCAAGTAGGGTTTGAGTGTGTGAGGATGAAAAGTGTGGAATGGTTACAATACCCTAGGTGTTGTGTATAAGGTGGGTGGGCCGAACCCATGCATGGGCCGCCCTTAAGAGTTCGGTCACAATCAATCCGGCCCAATGGCCTTGTGCGATTGATACATGTTGTGCGGTTCGGTTCGTGTCACATTTACGTAACATACATACACACATAATGCACATAATAACATAACATTCATTAAATCAAAGTATCACATAGGCACGTAACATTACATCAAAGTACAGAGGTCGGTTTGGAAATACGAGTTGTCACAAGAAATGAGCTGACTTGGTTAATCTATCTACAATCACCCAGATTGTATCATTACCTTTTCTTGTCTTGGGTAACTTGGTAACAAAATCCATTGTTATCAATTCCCACTTCCATATTGGAATTTCTAACTGTTGCAATAAACCTGAGGGCTTCTGATGTTCAGCTTTAACTTGTGAACAAGTTAGACACTTAGCAACATAAGTTGCTATATCCTTTTTCATTCCTATCCACCAGAAATTCTTTCTTAAGTCTTGATACATTTTATCACTTCCAGGATGTATCGTATACTTAGACTTATGGGCTTCTTCTAATATTCGGTGGCGTAGGTTTCCTCGTTTAGGTATCCAAATTCTTTCCTCATGGAATCTCCAAATTCCATCTGTTTCTTGTTCTAATTCCTTAATCATTCCTTTCAATTTTTCAGTATCATCCTTGATTACTGATTCCTGTGCTTCTCTAATTTGTTCAATTAAATCTATCTACAAATTTAATTTAAGAGAACGTACATTTTTTGGCTTTTCATGATATTTTCGACTTAAAGCATCAGCAACTACATTACCCTTTCCTGCATGATACTGGATATTACAATCATAATCACTAAGAATTTCCATCCATCGTCTTTATCTCATGTTTAACTCCTTTTGCCCAAAAACATATCTTAAACTCTTATAATTGGTGAAAATGGTAAAGTTACTACCGTAAAGGTAATGTCTCCAAGTCTTAAGGGCAAAAATTATTGCTCCTAACTCCAAATCATGGGTTGTAGAATTCTCTTCATGATTCTTAAGTTGTCTAGAGGCATAGGCTATAACCTTTTGACATTGCATCAACACACATCCATAACCTAACTTAGATGCGTCACAATAAACTACAAAGTCTTCAGTTCCTTCTGGTAACGCTAATATGGGTGCGTTGGTTAATCTTTGCTTAAGAATTCTAAAGGCTTCTTCTTATTTTGGTCCCCTTTCAAACTTAACGGATTACAGGTAAGCTTAGTTAAGGGAATGGTTATTCTAGAGAAATCTCGGATAAACCGTCTATAATATCCGGCCAGTCCTAGAAAACTTCTAACCTCTGTTGGTGACTCAGGGGTTTTCCATTTAGTAATTGCCTCGATCTTTGTGGGATCCACATGAATTCCTTCGTGATTGACTAAATGTCCAAGAAACTGCACTACTTCTAACCAAAACTCACACTTCGAAAATTTAGCATAAAGCTTTTCTTTTCTTAATAAATTTAGGAGTGCATGTAGGTGCACTGCATGTTCCTCTTTACTCTTAGAGTAAATGAGAATATCATCTATAAAGACAATTATGAATTTATCCAAATATGGCTTACATATTCAGTTCATCATGTCCATAAATGTGGCTGGGGCATTGGTTAAACCAAATGGCATGACGGTAAATTCATAATGGCCATACCTTGTTCTAAAAGCGGTATTAGGAATGTCCTTTTCCTGTACCTTTAATTGATGATATCCTGAGCGTAAATTGAGCTTAGAAAAGAATCGAGCTCCTTGCAATTGATCCAAAAAATCATTGATTCTCGGAAATGGGTACCGATTTTTAATCGTGACTTTATTCAATTCACAAAAGGAGGAATTACATGGAAAATTGACAGTTGTCACATTCTCCCCCCGTTAAGAAAATTTCATCCCGAAATTTTAATCTGCGTTATGAGTTGCAGGGGAATTAGGGAACAAATGTGGATACTTTGATTTCATTCGATCTTCACGCTCCCAAGTAAACTCTGGGCCGTGACGTGAATTCCAATGAACCTTGACAAGCTTAACACTACTCCTCCGAGTCTTGTTGACCTTCCAGTCTGTAACCTCAACGGGTTCCTCAGTGAATTGGAGAGTGTCGTTGATATGCACTTCATCCGTAGGGATGATAACTGTTTCCTGGGTTGGGCTTTTCTTCAGGTTTGACACATGAAACATATCATGAACACCATTTAGTTCTTCTGGTAATTCTAGCTTGTACGCGACGGTACCAACCCTTTCCAATATCTTGAATGGCCCAATGTAACGTGGATTCAACTTACCACGTTTCCCAAATCGTGCTACACCTTTCCAAGGTGAGACCTTTAACAAAACCATGTCTCCTACCTCGAATTCCAAAGGTTTCCATCTTTGATCTGCGTAGCTCTTTTGTCGATCACGAGCCGCCTTGATGCGCTCTCGGATCTGCATGATCTTTTCAGTTATTTCTTGAACCAGTTCGGGACCAACCATCTGTCTATCTCCAACATCTGCCCAACATAACGGTGAGCGGCACTTACGGCCATAAAGAGCTTCAAACAGTACGGCTTGAATGCTTGTATGGTAGCTGTTATTATAGGAAAACTCAACCAGAGGTAGATGAGTATCCCAACTGCCACCTAAATCCATCACACATGCACGGAGCATGTCTTCCAGTGTTTGAATAGTTCGTTCGCTCTGGCCGTCTGTCTGTAGGTGAAAGGTCGTACTCAGATTCGACTGAGATCCAAAAGCCTCTTGAAAGGATTGCCAAATCCTTGATACAAACCGTCCATCTCTATCTGATATTATCGAGATAGGCACTCCATGACGTGCTACTATCTCCTTGAGGTAAAGCTCAGCTAGCTTTCCAGTGCTATCTTTCTCTCGAATAGGTAGGAAGTGTGCAGACTTTGTCAATCTGTCCAGTATTACCCATATCATATAATGTCCTCTAGGAGTCCTGGATAATTTTGTTATAAAGTCCATAGAAATTTGTTCCCACTTCTACATGGGTATTTCCGGTTGTTGCAAAAGACCTGAAGGTTTCTGATAATCGGCCTTAACCTTAGCACAAGTTAGGTATTTCCCAACATAAATGGCAACGTCACTCTTTAGTTTTGGCCACCACTAATAATCTTTCAGATCTTGGTATATCTTGTCCGATCCTGGGTGGATTGAGTACCTCGACTTATGGTCCTCGTCAAAGATAACTCCTCGTACACCGCCATACAGCGGAACCCAAATGCATCCCATGATGTATAAGGTTCCTTCCTCATTTAGGACTAACTTCTTCTCCATTCCTCGGAGATATTCACCCTTAAGGTTTTCCTTCTTAAGAGCTTCTCGTTGTGCATCACGAATACGTGAAGTGAGATCCGTTTGAATAGTCATTTCCAAAGATCGAACCCTTATAGGCTTAACCCTTTCCTTTCGACTTAAGGCGTCTGCTACCACATTTGCCTTTCCAGGATGATACTTGATCTCGCAGTCATAATCATTCAGCAACTCAACCCATCGTAGCTGTCGCATATTAAGCTCTTTTTGATCAAATATGCTGCAAACTCTTGTGATCCGTGAAGATAGGACATCGAGTACGATACAGATAATGTCGCCAAATCATTAATGCAAATACCACTGCACCTAGCTCCAAGTCGTGCGTGGTGTAATTCTTCTCATGTACTTTCAGTTGGCGAGAAGCATAAGCGAAAACCTTTTGGCGTTGCATGAGCACGCAACCCAATCCCTGTCGTGAAGCGTCGCAATATACCATAAAGTCTTCCGTGCCTTCGGGTAGGGATAGTATCGGTGCATCGCATAGCTTGTTCTTGAGCAGCTGAAAGGCTTCTTCTTGCTTGTCTCCCCAGTCATACTTCTTGTCCTTCTGAGTAAGGGAAGTTAACGGTTGAGCTATCTTGGAGAAATTCTCGATGAACCTGCGGTAATAGCCCGTTAAACCCAAAAACTGTCGGATCCCAGTCGGTGTCTTCGGAGTTTCCCAGTTCTTGATTGCCTTAATCTTTGTGGGATCCACATAAATACCTTTCTCGTTTACCACATGACCGAGGAACTATACTTCTCGAATCCAAAATTCGCACTTTGAGAACTTAGCGTAGGGCTTTTCCTTCTTTAGTAGCTCTAGAATGGCTCTGAGATGTTGCTCGTGCTCTTCCTTTGTCTGTGAGTAAATCAG
This sequence comes from Helianthus annuus, assembly GCF_002127325.2. Taxonomy (NCBI): domain Eukaryota; kingdom Viridiplantae; phylum Streptophyta; class Magnoliopsida; order Asterales; family Asteraceae; genus Helianthus; species Helianthus annuus. The sequence continues at coordinate 13,306,253 of NC_035445.2, forward strand.
AATATCATCGATAAATACGATCACAAATTTGTCGAGATATGGCTTGCACACACGGTTCATCAAATCCATAAACACGGCTGGCGCTTTAGTCAATCCGAACGGCAGCACGAGGAACTCGTAGTATCCATAACGAGTTCTGAATGTGGTCTTCGGTATGCTCTCTTCTTGAATCTGCAACTGATGATAACCTGATCGAAGATCAATATTGGATTAGTAGCTCGATCTTTGCAGTTGGTCGAATAAATTATCAATCCTCGGTAGTGGGAAACGATTCTTGATAGTTAGCTTGTTCAGCTCCCGATAGTCGATACACATGCGAAAGCTACCATCCTTCTTCTTGACGAACAACACTGGAGCTCCCCAAGGCGAGAAGCTCGGCCTTATGAATCCCTTGTCCAATAATTCCTGAAGCTGCGTGGAAAACTCTTGCATCTCGGATGGTGCAAGTCGATAAGGTGCTTTGGCTACAAGCACGGCGCCTGGAACCAAGTCAATATGAAACTCGACTTGTCATTGAGGAGGTAATCCTGGCAAGTCTTCGGGGAAGACCTCATGATATTCCCTTACCACAGGGTTGTCTTCAAAGCTTCGGCTCTTTGGCTTCCTTATCCACTACATGAGCTTAGAAGGCAACGCATCCTTTACGTAGACACTTCTGCGATTTCATACTATTGATGATCCGCAAGGGCGTATCATGCTTCTCTCCATGAATCACGATCGTCTCCTCATTCGCTATCGGAATGCGAATGATCTTCTCATGGAAAACTATCTCCGCACGGTTGCTAGATAACCAATCCATCCCGAGCACAACATCGAAGCTTCCCAAATCAACTGGCAGAAGATCTATGTAGGACCGGTTTTGACGGCGTTCGATTGCGTAACGAACGTTTCACGTGCGGAATCCGTGAACGAACGTGACCGAACACACGATAACGTACTACTAATGTGATTCCATTGCTAGATTTGACAATTCCGGTACAAGAATCTCGTTTACAATGACTTTCTCTCTCTAGACTTTCTCTCTCTAAACTTGGATCTCCACCAACACAAATGTGAAGGAAAGTCTTCAATTTTTCACTAACTTCTAATCTAATGACATAACAAGCCTATTTATAGCCCTTGGAAATTAATGAGGATTCTCATTAATTACCAAAACGCCACCTTGTTATTTCTAATTGATTGGACATTATGATCTTGATTTCTTCCGGCTTTTCACTACGACTTTGATTTCTTCCGGTTTTTCACTATGACTTGAATTGACGAAGGCGATAGACAAAATATGCATCAACAATCTCCCCCTTGGATATTGCCGTAGTCAATCTCGTAGTGAAACTCGTAGCGACTTGACTTTCTCTCTCTCTTGAATCTTCTTGCTTGAACAGAATCCCGGTGGATCTGTCTTCAGCTTCCGTTGCTCTCTTTCTTCAGACTCTTCAGGCTCCCCCTTTCGTCAAGCTTCCGTGCTTTTGGGATCGACGCCTGGCTTTCCGTATCAACAGATTTAGAAACCTGCACATCTCAAACACACAATTATAACAAACAATATTGTGATTCAACTTAATGAATCAGCTAAACATTTGAGAATTTTCACATTTAAAACTGATAAAATTTGAAACATTCCAATTTTTAATTCAAATTAATGAATTATCTTAAACATTTCAAACCATTAACCAACCTGTCTGTTCATCATGTTTAGCCTTTGAGATTTTGAATGTCAGCTTTTCAATATCAGTTGTCGAAAATCTTTTTAGATTTATCAAAATAAGAAACATGAATGCAAAGACAGAAATTAAATGCAGAAATGAAATATGTACAAACATATTTTTGTGAGTTTGTGTAAGAGGATCATATCAGTTTTTTTAGACACATCACACGCACCGTTAAGCTTATTTCGTTTTAAGTTCTAAACGATTCACGTTGATTGACGATATAGTTGTCCTCTTAAATTTTCATATAATTTTCAATCTATTCAGGATACTATTTAAGTGTTTTATGAACTTAGTTCGATTCATGTGTCCCACCTCTTGAATATACTCCCGTATCCAGAATCCCAATATTCAGTCTTACAGGTATGAATACTACAATGATATCTGTACATAAATTAGGGGTTGAATGCGAGAACTGAGGGATCTCAGGTCAGAACTTCCGTTCAGCAGAGAGATATCAGCTTCGACTTTGCAGTATGTCCCCTTTAGAGGATCTTTTCAGCTACAACAGATGATTATCAATTTTATTGTCTAATCAGCTGAGGGCTTTATGCTATGTTTCAAGCATTTTGCGGAAAGTAATAGCCAAGGACTAGGTCAGAACTACCGTTCAGCAGAAGTCCCGGAATAATACCCCAGACATCATAGAGTATAAACACCTAGTATATTAGAATACGAGACCTTTCAAACGAGATTTCAGGGGTTACCTATATATCCAAGTAGTGTTCCCCACGAATTTCACAAGTTTGAAATTTTAGGTTTATATCCCGAATAAATCTACTAAATGTACAAAAACCTATCTTCACATCATCAGTGAGACCGTTTATTACATTTGACATTACATTTCTTTAGCGTGCTGTGATAGTCCACTGATTTACAATCATTTCCTCTTTTTCACAACAAAACTCATTTTTAAATTTTTAATGTTTTTGACATTTTCAAATTTTCTAATTTTTTTAAAATTTTTCTCCCCCTAAAATCAAAATATGTTTCAATTTTGATTTTCTGAGAAAATTTGAAACAAACTGTACAAACTTGACAACTTGATGAGAATCACTTTAATTCTAGATACGAAGTGGTTTTCACGGACTTTTGTAGATCTGGACTGATTTAGCGGTGGAAATGGACTAAGATTTGGACAGTAGGTGTGAAACACAGTAATGACAAACCCTTGAAAGTTTCGGATCAAAATTCGGCCAAAAAGTGACTTAAAATCCCTCGTAAAGTTGATTCGCGCTTACGTCATCACTGAATCGCTTTTATGACCCGCTCCTAAGTACAGTTTAAGTCTGGTTCGCTCGTAATGTTCAGTTCTGGATCGCTCCAAAGGGATATTTTAGTTGCTGGATCGCTCTTCTGGTCCGCCTGAACAACAGTCTTCTGGACCGCTCAATTGTCATCTGTGGATCGCTCTTCTGGATCGCTTGAACATCATATAGTCTGGTCCGCTCGTTTTACAATTCCTGGATCGCTCTTTGGACAGGTTCTAGGATCGCTCAAAAGTAAATTGTTCTCGTCCGCTCCAAAATTCTTTTGTGGACCGCTCTTTGTGCAAATTTCTGGTTCGCTCTAAAGTTCTGTGTTGGTTCGCTCATTGCTACTGTTGTGGGTCACTTATTCATTTACTTTGGATCGCTTATTCAGCTTCTGTGGATCGCTTATACAGACTGTTTGAAATATTTTTCCGTCACGACTGAAAATGGAAAGCCAGGATTTCTATAACATGTTTTCGGGTGTGGGTGCGACTCAAAGTCAAGCAAGTATCATGCAAAATGTCAGTCTAGAAAATGAACTTGGAACGATGCAGAAGCCTCCGAAACTGATGAGTTTAGATGAATATTCAGGATGATCTGGGAGGTTCAAAAATTGGGTGCAGGCAAATCACTTAGAGAGTTGGATAAAAATCGAAAGAGAGTATGTTCCTCCAGTAGACGGGTTGAATATAAGAAAGACAATTGCCAGTCTGACAGATGCAGAGCAGGTCGGATTCAAAGCTGAGAAAAAGATGGTCAGCATCTTACAACAAGCGATAAAAGAAAATATTTTAGTGTTACTACAGCACAATGATAGTTCACAGTCAATATGGCAAGCATTAGAGAAAAAATTCAAAGGCAGCGCGTCAATGATTAAAAGTAAAAAGGCATTGTTAAAGAAAGAGTTTGACATCTTCACAGGGATTAAGGGTGAATCAACGAAGCAGCTTATCAAGAGGTACTGTCATCTGGTGGTAGAGATGAGAAGGTTGGACATCGAGAAGACACATGAGGAGTGGATAGACAAATTGTGCGATGCACTTCCTATGAGGAATGGGGAACGTACTTGATGATGTTGAAAAACAGTTCGGATTTCGTGAACTATAGTTTGAGTGTGTTCATAGAGAAAATTGAAGCTCATGAGTTGGAATTGGTGAAAATCAAGAAGATGAATTCAGCGAATATGCCACAGGATGTATCTTTGTATTACAAGAGTAGTCCGGTAGTATCGAATGTTCAGAGTTCGAAAATTCAAACTGGTTTTAGCGCAGACAACACTTCATCTGTTGCTCCAAATGCCTATCAGTCAAGTCAATCAACTCCTTTTGCCAATTACGAGCCGAATGTCAAAGTCTCAGATCAAAATTCTCCTCAAAGCTCTACTGGGTCAAATCAACAGACAGTTGTGTCCGGAGTGCAGTGTAACATTGCAATTAACATCAAGAATGGAAATGAAATCACCGAAAATGCAGCCAAGCAGCACATCGCTTTATTGGGTTCAGTTCTGGAAGCATATGAAGGGTTGGTTGCTGGTAGGATCGGAAATCCTGATATGACTAAAGAGGATTACGATCAGATCGATCCGGAAGAACCGGAATTGATAGATATTAAGTGGTGTATGGCAAGTTTAGTTCGAAGAGCTCAACGATTTATGGAAATCACTGGTAGAAACAGTTTGTCGGGTCCAGATCAGAAATTAGGGTTCGATAAGACCAAGGTCACCTGTTTTAAATGCAAAAAGAAAGGTCATTTTAAGCGGGAGTGTCCGAATCGTGAGGTTAAAAATCATCAGAATCCGTTCACCAATGATTATTACAGACAGGCTATATATCATCGCCCGAATCAATAGCCTACAGTTCAGAGACCTCAGATTGAGAACAAACCTGAGAAGGCGTTGATCGTAAACCAAGATGATGAGAAGGTTGCGTCTGGTTTTAGTTGGGACAAGTATATTCCTGGAAAAGACGATCAAGCGATGATGGCTGAAGTTGTAGAGATTACCGAGACGGGTGCTGAGTCAGAAGTTTTCGAGAAAGTAGTTACAGAGAATGTTAGTGAAAAAGTTTCTGAAAATGATGTTGAGTCTGGTTTTGGAGAAGTTGAGGAAACAGTTACTGAAGCTGTTGAGTCTGTTTCTGAGATCGTGGTTGAAGAGGTTATTGAAGTTGTTGATCAGGAGGTTCTGGAGGTCGTTAAGGATGTTTCTATGGAAGATTCTACAAAAACTGAGGAATCTGTATCTGATGTTCTTAGTTTTCAATCTCGACGGGAGGAATTTGTCTATACTATGAAATCAATTTTACCTCCTAACGTCTCTGGTTCTTTTGCAGATTATTTTGAAGATCCAAGAACCGGAACGTGCCCAAGATTCGAAGCAGAGAAAGAAGAAGTCGAGGAGATGATTGATGTGTCGAAGGAAATGACTGAAGAAGCTCTAAAGGAGATTGCAGATAAAGCACTGATGAGCAAATTAAAAGAGGTAGATTCAGACATTCAGGAGTCAGTCGATAAAGTGTCAGGTCTAGGAGAGGAATCTGGAGTCTTAGAAGTCAACATGGTCAAGTCGTCTGAGTTGGAGTCAAATCCTGTTGGTAAAATTGTTTGTGAGAATGAGATTATAGTAGAAAAAGTTTCAATCTCTGATACACCGTGTCAACGTTGTTCACAACCATGCACGGAGTGTCTTGAAAAAGACACCATGTATCAGGAACTGAAACAACATGCAGATCTGATGAAGTTTGACTTAGGGCAAGTAAAAGAGGCGTACGACACATTGTCTAGGTCAATTAAAATGATCCAAAAAGAAAGTCTTGAAAACGATAAAGCAACCAAGCTGGCACAATCAACTTTATTTGACAAACAAAGAGAAGTAAATTTTCATTTAGACACAATCGCATCTTTGAGAAAAGAGATTGAGTTGACTAAAATTGAAAATGATAGAATTGATCAGAAATTGATGAGTTATGTGGCATCATCATATGTGTTAGAGCAAATAGTACCACAACAGCCACATGCTTCACCTGCCTTCAACAGCGTTCCACCCCCAATGTGGAATCATTATACACAGAAATATCCAGATGGGGTGGAAGCTGCATTAAACATCAAACTAAAAACACTTGAGAATGATTTACCTGATAACATTGATATAACTTTCACTGCTTCTGACACTGACAACGAATCCCAGGTAATCAAAAATGTTATTGATCAGGTGTTGGATGATGATAGTGAGAAATCTGAGAAGGCAAAATCAGTGGAGTTCGGTAGTGATTCTGAGGAGGACGGAAACTTTTTAGATCGTTATTTGACAAAAACGGATAAAAGTGTGGATGATGATTCAATTATGGTGGCTTACACTATGGTTGGATCTGACAAACTTTACTCCAACACCGAGTTTCCGCTTCAGAATGTTAAATTTGAGAATGTTCAGAAAGTGTTTAAGCTGATTGAGCTGAGCGTAAATGAGTTAAAGAAAAATGATTTCTTTTCAAAACTAAATAAGTCAGTTGGTTCGTCACGTCCTACTAGTCCAGAAAAGGTAGAGGGGGTGGGTAAAAACCAAAACAAGAAAAATCAGTTAAAGAATAAAGGTCTTGGTTTTGAGAAGAAAATGACTAAGAAGATGGTAAAGCCAAAAGATAGAATTGATGATGTATTTGTTTGTGGTCCGAGCACTGAGACTGAAAAAGATTATATTTTTAGTCAAAAGGCCGTGGACGATTTCAAAGCAGTGCAGAAGCTGAAAGCAAAAACTGTTAGTAGCACATTTGTCGAGTATGACAAACGTGTATGCTATCGCTGCAATGAAGTCGGCCACATGGCGAAGCAGTGTAAGAAAGTGATCGAAAAAACCGGTTGTGGTAAAAGCTGTTAATAAACAAGTGGTTGAGAAACCAAAGGTTGAAAAACTTAAGGTTGAAAACAAAAATATGTCAAAACAAACCATTCAAAAACCTCGACCAAAATCTCCGGTCGTTGCTAAAGATAAACAAGTGATGGTTTCGCCGATCCGAATTCTCAAACGAGGTGAAAAGTTGAAGTCGGAGGATAAGCCAGAATCGACTTTCGAAATTGGCGAGTCTTCTAAGTCCCCCAAGACTTCGAAATTTTACCCTAAAGCAAAAACTTTTGAAAATCAGTCATGGATTGCGAAATCTGTAACACCCCCAAAATTTCCACCTGCGGAGACCCCGCGAGGCGTGTTACGCATCAGCGTTCGAGCCACCCATCACATTGAACCAATGATAAATGTTTAAATAAGTCATGACATTAATTACTAAAATAAGATGTCAACATGTTATCAATTCTCAAAAGTTGTGTAGCGGAAGCATGTAATCGTTTAGCCATCGTTTCCTAATAATAATCAAATCAATGTATTGTTTACAAGTGAATCTAAGGGTCTCGATCCATGACCACTCCAGCACTCCCAGATAGCAAGTCCATGTTCCAAGATTAACGACCTACAAGCATGCAAACAAGTGTGTCAGACTACGCTGGTGAGTTCAAGGTTTTGTTAACGTGTTGAGTTACCAGATGTATGTTAATGTGATTCAATGTTTCGTTACGATGTTGCTCATGCTAGTTACCCTAGGGACTACGCCCTTACGTAACCGAGGAGTGTGCCTCTTAGCAACCCACTATGTTGTTCACGCTAGTTACCCTAGGGAAAACGCCCTTACGTAACCGAGGAGTGTGCCTCTTAACAACCATAGTGAAACCCAGATAATTAGTTCACCCCCGTCCTTACGGCCCGGTGTGAGGTTTCCCACCTAATAGCGCTATCAACTAATTACCCCCATTGCCCACCAGGCAATAAACAAAACCGATCAAATTGTTTACCCAACGTTTCCCTTCCAAATGTTTACCAGTTGTCCCAAACCACCGGGACGCATGCTTGAGAAAATGCATTGAACTCACCTGGGGTTGCTCGGTATGTAAAGTTACTTGTTCCACATTAATCAACCAAATCCTAATGTGGTTACCAAAGACAGTCAGTTTCGTATATACATGTATCACGTATTCCACATTCACAAGTAGTGTGCACATATCATCATTTGAATTATAACAGTCGTTCCTGACATCCAGCAGTAACATATGCTATACTATCACATAATTATCACATTGCACTCCATGCAACTCATCCAGTAACACATATCAGATGTTTCGCATGTTCACAGATTCATATTACAAGCTTCGCATTTCAAGACATACGAACTAACATGCAAGTCTATATACACGTATCACATAACAGTCCAACCAATAATAAACACTGAGTGGTGCGGCCCAGGCGTCCAGGCCCACGTGTCTTGTGCGACCCGAATACCCTTGTGCGATCCAATAGTGTCTAAGGCCCAGCAGTACACAAGGCCCAAATGGCTTGTGCGACTGCCACCCAGTTGTGCGATCAGCTCCGGGTTGTGAAATCCGCACTGGGCTGTGCCCCAATACTTGTACAATTCAACCCAATACCCGGCCCAAGCAACCACTACCCAAAGATTTGTGCGCTCCAAACTAACTTGTGCGGCTAGGATTTGTGTGATCAGATTGGTTTGTGTGATTCAAACTTGTGCGACTGACCAGTCAATACTTTCCTAACTACTCCCAGTTACCCCACTAATTTCGATCATGCCAGTTATAAAGTCAAAATCTCCAACTTTAATATCTCAAACAGTTTCACAATTACCATTCATGACCCAATCAAATCTATTATTCTAATTACCTTCTAAACATTAACAATGGTTAACATGAAATCATTATTTTAATCGAATCAACAACATGATTATAACAACAACCCCCATCGACCACAGCCCTAATTCGTTCAAGTGTTGTTTGTTACCTTGTGTACTTTAACTTTCCTCACTACCAGTTAATCCCCTTGACAAATTCATCCTAGTATCATACATCATTCCTGATTGATAACAGAATTTCTAACAACAATCTAAATTACACAATTTCATGGTCAACATGTTAATCACACACTAACACACAGCCGAGGATAACCAGATCACAACTAGAATCCTCATAAGATTAATAGAACTCATATAATCATGTTTATACATCACATAAGATCGTACACAATCACAAACAACTAATCAGGATCAAAGCAATTAGGATTATACTAACCAAGGGATTGTAAAGTGTTCACTAGAGCGAGTAGAGGGAGCTTCTTCGAGTGCTCTGGCTGCCGTCACTAGTTCTAGGGGTCTAGGGTTTCAGTTTGTTGTGAGAGAAGTTGCATATCTTCTAACATATCATGCATAACACAAATAAGAGGATCGGTTTGGGCTTATCTCGAACAAAAGCGACTGGGCCGAGAGAAGAGGTTGGGCCGAGGGTATCAATGGTGCCGAAGGTATGCAGGCCCAATGGTGTGTGTGTCTGTGTGCACGTAATAATAACATTAAGCTACTTAACACATAAACATTTATAGATACTAACAAGTTAAGTTTAACACAGTTACGTGCAACACAAAGCATGAGAGGTTAAAAGTAAGTAATGCTAGCCTCACAAATTCGGGTTGTCACATCATCCCCAACTTGAAAGAAATTTCGTCCCGAAATTTGGTACGCACTCACTGAGAAAGCTAGGTAAGTTAAAGCTAGATAAGTTATATCGTTTGCTGGTTTTCCTGGGGTGTCACATCCTCCCCAACTTGAAAGAAATTTCGTCCCAAAATTCACCAGTGAGATCAAGAGTTGGTTCAATACCTTGAACAATTGAGAACATTGGAGTTTTAACATATCCTTCCGTTCCTATGTGAACTTCAGTCCACGTATTAGAGTTTAACAAGCCCTCATGACTGTCATATGACTCATGCTAGCGAACCTTGACTTCTTAGCCCATGCTTTCGATAGATTCCCTGATATATACAACTGATCCGATGACCTCAAATTCCGGTAAGGGTATCACCAGGGTTTCATCGGGCAACCACTGCCTTAAACCTAGGGCATACATACCATTACGATAGTTATCCCGTTTCATCAATTAGCCTGAGTTTGTGAGCCAAGTCACCGTTTGTTCCAGTAATCCGAATGTCTCACGCGTCGTAAAGTAAGCTTGCCATGTTTTTCTATAGCATACCGCACACCCCCCCCCCAGGGTGGTGCTTTCGATTATGACACGTTTGCCTACAACAAACTCCCAGTGCTTCCTAAGCTAATCAGCTTTCCTAGCGCTCATGTGCTGCCATCAAACAATTTCCGATCTAAGCAATGTTCGAGAGTTTTGAGCTCAAGTCCTGGACCTGCGATTACGTCGCCAACTACGTTAGTCCAACAAGGAGATTAGAGTTACTGTCCAGGTTATGCCTCAGCATAGGCTGTATGCATACTATCTTGGTGCAGCTGCATTAGAGCTTCTCCCCAAGATAAGTGTCCTTCCCAAACGTTTACTAAAGTCAGTTATGCACATACTTACAACATGCCTTCGTGTACTCAGATGGTTTGTCACTTTGTTCGATTGTCCTACAGTAATAAGTAATGTTCATGTCAGGACGTGAGTCAAAGGTGTGTGCCATGCCCGCCTTGAATTAGATATAGTCCAATAGGTAATAGGAGTTGGCACCTCATGCCTATAATCCGTCTCTTCCAGAGAAATGTTCACAAGCTGAGAAGACTCATCAGTTCCCTTGACTGCAAGAAGGTGTGCTGGTCACATCCAGCGATCAACGATTGTTACCGTTTGTGTGTTTCCATTTCGAGTCGTAAATAGGCTAGTGGCAGCCTTCATAACAGTCTACTCCCATCTTCCACATAGGTGTTGCCAGTTTCTTATACTTCGCCTTGACTTTTCCCAAAGTCAAAAGTCATACCCATACATTGTTAGACGGGTTTTCATGCCCAATCATCAGTACAAGATTTACATGTCCAAACGTCTTTCTTTAAAATCCAGTTGAATAGAATTTTCGAAGCCGGTGTGTTTTGCTAACCACAAATTCCCTACCATTGCTGTGAAGTGAGATTTATAGTTGTTCTATGAGTTAATGAATATTGTTCGTTTCACCAAGGTTGCTCTTCCATGCCCCGCATGGACTCAACTTGAAAATTCTCTCTCGTTAGTTCCCTAGTTTGTACAGAACGAGTTGTGTCAGGTGGGTTAGAGTCAATGGCGAGCTGCAAAGTCCATACACGTTCAGGTTCCACAGTCGTAATCCACTCAGAAGTTCCATCCAACGATGCCATTTACTGATTTAGCTCTTTCGAAACCAGAGTACACAGAAGGCCCTTGTGATCGGTCTAGTAACGCATTTGGTACCGTCCAAGTAATGCCTCCGTGTAACTCCAAAGACCACGGTTTCCACCACTAGTTGTGTGTCATGCAGTTCTTCTTTGTAATTTCATTACGTAAGTCGTTACCCTCTCGTGTTGCGTCGACGTGTAACTGGGACTCTGATTCAAAACATAATGATATACCACTGTATTACCCATGCCCTTGGGTAAAAATGAGGCCCAGTACCTTACTGAATTAGGATTCGAAAGCTGAAGAGACGTCCTCATGTTTTGTCTTTCGCGAGCACGGCACCCTGCTGTGCTAAAGGGATCTAAGCTATGCGACCTTCGAGATTCCTGTGATAAATCAAGCGGAACCAAGAAATCGTTGTATCCTCGAAGGACTCTTTAGTGTCGATCAGTGTCCAACCAACACGTGCATCCCCACCTTGTTGATTACATTACCCAACAAGTACCTCTTGAACCCAGAAGTTACATTCATCAAGATTTCGCGTGATGTGGCTTCCCCCTCAGGACCTCTCAAATAGGATAAAAAGTTGTCCGTGTTGTTCTTTCCTCCTGGAAAGGATTCGAAATGTCACTCAATGGCATGGTCGGTTCACATGATCCATGAAGCTGCTGGTGTGATGATCATTCTAACAGTCATGGATTGCAGAGTCGCATGGTCGTTTTGTGTCTGGTAGGCTTCTTTAGGAACATCCTCCGCTTGGGCTGCCGTCTGATGAAGGTTCGCTCGAAATTATTCCTCGAATGAAAGCTCGTCTCTTGTAACTAGTCGATCGGTTTTCGATACATGGCCGCGGCAAACGGTTCTCAACTGTCGTCTCGATGGGTGCTCGATAATTGGTACGTACACACAAAAAGGCTTATCTTCACGGATCAAACTGGGGCTTCCCAAAGTGAGAATTAGGTCCAACAACTCTTGTGCAACAATTTTCGTAGTAGATTACACAGTTCTTGCAACCCTCCTGGTGTAAGACGGTAAGAGTATGAGCATTCGGAGCCCCCCTCTAATCGTGAGATCACTGAGTTTCTGACTAATAGTTGTGGTAGTAGACCTGAAAGCTCCTCCAATTGCACTTTGAGATGAGTCACAACAATCGGTGGGTCCTCGATCCTATCTTACTTAGTCTGATCATTAGATATAGTTGCTAATACAGTGAGGTCCTCCTTCCATAGGCGCTTTCGTGGCTGTCATTACTGACATGATGCTAACCTCTTCACCACTCTGGTACTTTAGAGCATATAGTGACGCTAAATTTCTTCTCACAGGGTACGTTCGGGCGATATATCCTGATAACCCACCAACACTAGCTACTGCGTCGTAACTACCAAGGATAGTAGAGGTAACACCGGTGCCGAATGTCTGTCCCCCGTAATATCGAGTTTGCATCCCAACTAACATATGTGGTTTCTGCTGACCTGCCATCAGCCGGTTTCATAACAGGTTTGGTTTCAAGAAGCATCAGGGTTAAACGGAATCGAGCCGAAGCGATTTGCTATCCATCCAAACTATCATGTTGTTATTGTCCTGCCATCGCCCACGTCCATCCTAAATACCCTTTTCGCGAGCACCACTGCCGGTGTTATTGTTGCAATCACACGGATTTCAACCATACTGTCATCGCTCCCTTGGTTGTTGTCGTCTTGAATTATCAACTGCCATTACATGCCGCAGGCACCTTCATTCCATACTGTAAGCTACTATTACAAGTACCTTGATGTCACGATAGTTGTTGCTTCTAACGTTGTTGCTCGAAACAGGACTCTACGATCCTTCACCAACGATGTCCATCTCTTCATATTTCGTGCTAAGTTCCAGGGTGCTACTCGTTGTGTTGGAAGTTACACAGTCCACATCCTGGTCGATTGTCATCGTTTACGTTTCGATTGACTCCTAAAAGTCGGCTCCCATAAGTTGCTGACTGGAATTAAGGATTCGTTTGGAGTCAAATCGTTGATGTTCATTGTCAACAATTGGAGTCGTTCAAATGCTGAAGTCGGTTGGGTACTAAACTTACCCTTTTACCCATCGTTCTTACAAGTTGACTGGGTAAAACACGGTAGGTTTCCAGAGTGTTGCAGGTGTGACCGCCCTTCCGGGTCTGAGATGTGAGTATATTGAGTTCCAACAACAAAAGAGGAGTGAGGGGAAAGAAAAGGGGTATAAACCAATCATGGACGCTGCAACATCCACTCAGGGACGTTCGTACAAGCACCTAGCATTCTACTTAGTTCGCTAGGCGTTCAAAGGGACGTTCAGGTAATACTCGATAGCATTGCGATTTCAAAAGGATTCAAAGAGAGGTGGGAAAGTCACATTCGAGTAGGAGACGATCACTGTTATGACTCCTATTAGTTTGTTACGTTTCACACTGACCAATTAACAGAGCGGAACCCCTCCTTCACTTGTTAAGCCTCACTGGGACTCGCATGCACCCCACATTATTATTATGTGTGCACCCACAATAATATTGTGATTTGCATGCTCATCTCAGCTCCTCCTAACTCATGTCGAATGGTTCCCCCAACTCGAATAGTAAACAAAGAGCATCACATAACATAAGTCGCGTATGTTTAGGGAATTACCACCCTATCAGTCATATAACATGTGCTAGGGATACGTAAGTTCTTACTATCGTGTTTAACATGCACCAGCATGCAATATCATATGTAAGTGTCCACTAGTTACGTAGTACAATGAGTATACGAAAGACGAACCTTGCAATCTAGAGCTGAGTGTCATGATCGATTTTCGAAGGTGTTCGGTTATAGTCTGGTTTTACAAAAACGTTTTAAAACCTAGTTCATTATAACCAGTGGCTCTGATACCAACTGTAACACCCCCAAAATTTCCACCTGCGGAGACCCCGCGAGGCGTGTTACGCATCAGAGTTCGAGCCACCCATCACATTGAACCAATGATAAATGTTTAAATAAGTCATGACATTAATTACTAAAATAAGATGTCAACATGTTATCAATTCTCAAAAGTTGTGTAGCGGAAGCATGTAATCGTTTAGCCATCGTTTCCTAATAATAATCAAATCAATGTATTGTTTACAAGTGAATCCAAGGGTCTCGATCCATGACCACTCCAGCACTCCCAGATAGCAAGTCCATGTTCCAAGATTAACGACCTACAAGCATGCAAACAAGTGTGTCAGACTACGCTGGTGAGTTCAAGGTTTTGTTAACGTGTTGAGTTACCAGATGTATGTTAATGCGATTCAATGTTTCGTTACGATGTTGCTCATGCTAGTTACCCTAGGGACTACGCCCTTACGTAACCGAGGAGTGTGCCTCTTAGCAACCCACTATGTTGTTCACGCTAGTTACCCTAGGGAAAACGCCCTTACGTAACCGAGGAGTGTGCCTCTTAACAACCATAGTGAAACCCAGATAATTAGTTCACCCCCGTCCTTACGGCCCGGTGTGAGGTTTCCCACCTAATAGCGCTATCAACTAATTACCCCCATTGCCCTCCAGGCAATAACCAAAACCGATCAAATTGTTTACCCAACGTTTCCCTTCCAAATGTTTACCAGTTGTCCCAAACCACCGGGACGCATGCTTGAGAAAATGCATTGAACTCACCTGGGGTTGCTCGGTATGTAAAGTTACTTGTTCCACATTAATCAACCAAATCCTAATGTGGTTACCAAAGACAGTCAGTTTCGTATATACATGTATCACGTATTCCACATTCACAAGTAGTGTGCACATATCATCATTTGAATTATAACAGTCGTTCCTGACATCCAGCAGTAACATATGCTATACTATCACATAATTATCACATTGCACTCCATGCAACTCATCCAGTAACACATATCAGATGTTTCGCACGTTCACAGATTCATATTACAAGCTTCGCATTTCAAGACATACGAACTAACATGCAAGTCTATATACACGTATCACATAACAGTCCAACCAATAATAAACACTGAGTGGTGCGGCCCAGGCGTCCAGGCCCACGTGTCTTGTGCGACCCGAATACCCTTGTGCGATCCAATAGTGTCTAAGGCCCAGCAGTACACAAGGCCCAAATGGCTTGTGCGACTGCCACCCAGTAGTGCGATCAGCTCCGGGTTGTGAAATCCGCACTGGGCTGTGCCCCAATACTTGTACAATTCAACCCAATACCCGGCCCAAGCAACCACTAGCCCAAAGATTTGTGCGCTCTAAACTAACTTGTGCGGCTAGGATTTGTGTGATCAGATTGGTTTGTGTGATTCAAACTTGTGCGACTGACCAGTCAATACTTTCCTAACTACTCCCAGTTACCCCACTAATTTCGATCATGCCAGTTATAAAGTCAAAATCTCCAACTTTAATATCTCAAACAGTTTCA